>NC_136515.1:22009873-22022373 GCF_053919585.1 Euprymna scolopes
TGTCTTTCGAGACTGAATGGAGACATTGTGCTTTTCCTGCTTTTCAATCAATTCTTGATAGTCAATAACAAACGTTTTATTAAGTTTCAATCTTAACGTCCCTCTTTCGTTAATATCCAATTTGTTTCTCTTTTTCGTAAGGACTAGCCTGGATGCCTGGCGTTGCCTGGGTGTTTGGACGTGTGTGTTGAGCAAAAAAAAAAAAAAAAAAAAAAGTGGTAGTAGGCAGGCAGACTCGAACCCATGCCACAAAGGAGGAAAAAAAAACGTGAAAAAAAACGTGACGTCTTTGCTGTTGCGTCCATCGCCAAACTGGAAGTGGCAAAGGTTTAAATTAACGCTAGACAATCGAAAAGAGGGGATGGCTTTCGAAAATATTGGCGAAAATAGCGACCCTTCCTTGTAGAAAAGTGCCTAGTTAAGGGTGAAAGAATTAATGTTTTTAGCCAATTTTTCGATATTTGTTGTCCGAAGGGTCGAGCTTCAAAACGATACCAATCTCGTGAAAATCCGTCGTTTCTGTCGAAAGTTTTAGGCATACATACATACGTTTAAACAGACAGATTAGATTTATATAATAGATATCTGCAACAGCTGAAAAGCCTACTTCTACTAGCCAGGTTGTCAGAAAGGATAATATGCTCGGCTCAACTAAGTCATAAATTTGTGGATGTGTTGATTTCATTTCAATGTATCAAAAACCTTTTCATCTTAAACTCTTCTGAACAACTTTGAATATTTTTTTCAATTCAAAAGTTCTTGAACTACTTCAGGTTCCATAGTATCTTCATGTTCAAAGTTTGATAAATCTTGAACCACAGTGGATAATTTGTCTCAACGAGTTCCTCATATCGTCTCTCGAAATCTTTTCTCAGGCCTTCGAGATGTTCAGCACATTCTATTACATTTCATTGCATCAAAAATATATTTTCAAATATTTGTACTGGTGTTTAGTTTTCTTAATTTCATTCATCCAGAGGAAGTCTCGAAATAAATACGAAATGTTGATGAACACATAACCTGGTTTGTTCCTTTTTTATTTCTCTGCTTCATTGGAATACTATTTCCATTATTCTCATCATATATATATATATATATATATATATATATATATATATATATATATATATATATATATATATATATATATATCCACATACAGTACTGTTTTGCTGTTTCACAGCTCATCAGTGTGGCTAGACAAGCAAACGACCTCCAGTGTGCTTGAGGTATTGTGGTGAATGAGAACTTTAGCTAAGATCAGCATAGACAAGCAAGGGTGCAGTGACGAGGATGATCAGCTCCCCAATTTTTGAGTGGCCTTGTGCCTAATTTTTGGTTTTTCTTTATGTTTTCTTTACATTTAAAAAAAAAATATATATATATATATATAACTCAATACACAACTCCCCCACTCCCAATTTATAGGACTATAGATTGCCGGTACTCCTGGGGGTGCTCCGTTTCTGAAATGAAATAGGGTCAAACATTTCATTGCATCAAAAATATATTTTCTAAATATTTGTACTGGTGTTTTGTTTTCTTAATTTCATTAATCCAGAGGAAGTCTCGAAATAAAGACGAAACGTTGATGAACACATAACTCAGTTTGTTCCTTTTTATTTTTCTGTTTCGTCTGAATACTATTTCCATTATTCTCATCATATATATGTGTGTGTGTGTTTATATATATGTGTGTGTTTATATGTGTGTGTGTGTGTACCAAAATTAAGCATCTATTGTGAGATATAAATAGCATCAAAATAGATGGTTTATTTTGAGACACTCTATATATATTCTTCTTATATCAAATGCCTTCATGCCTTGTCTCAAGCTGTATCCATAAAAAAAATCCATGAAAGAAACAAGTCACATGAAAATTGTAATAGAAATAAAAACTCAAACCATTTGAAGCACCTGATTCTTGTAAATACCCAGTCAGCTCGACTGGGAGCTGACAGAAACTGCCGGAATATGCAGGAAGCACCATCTATCAAGGCCTGGAGGCTACTCGAGGATAAGGGTTAATTGGTATACATTAGTCAATGTGATTATAGTGTACTAAACATAAGTAGTGGGAATTTTGTAAATTGGATTACTTAGGGGGGACGGTTCATCAAGAACTTGTTTACGTTGGACTTGAAGACAATCAGATTGTAGTCAGCTAGAAAGCAGGAAATCTGAAGAGAGTTCCACAGGCGTGCAGTTCTAAGAAAGAATCTTTGTTTGTGGAATCTACGTTTAGGTCTAGGCACAGACAAGGAGTGCAGGAAATTATTGATAGTGGTTTTTGCCAGACGAGTGTTTTTTGTGAAAGTTTGGCGAGAGGGGGACCATAGATTGAAGCTCAGCTGAGCATTTGCCATGAAAATAACGATAAAGCAGAGACAGGCTGACAACGTCTCTTCTGTGGGAAAGAGGTTGCAGGGAGGAGAAAAGGGCATCCCCACTAAGCTACAAAGTCTATTTTGAACTTTGTCAAGGCAGGATAAGCTGCTTCTAGCAGCTCCTGCCCAGATGTGGCCATACCTGGCTTTTATATAGGTAGAGAATTGCATCAGGAGTGAGATATCTACTGATTATAATAAGTGAATAATCCAAAGTTCTCATATATATATATATATATACAGTTAAAGCCGAAATTATTGGCACCTTCTCAATTTCGATAAACTCCCGTGCAAACTCTAAGCGGGCTTTAACATGTTTCTTGGTGAGGAGAGCAGTCTTCCTTGGTCAGTACCCCAGAATCCCGTGTGACTTCAGTGCCCTCCTCAATGTTGAAACAGAAATTTCAATACCTTGATCGCTCAATTGTTGGACTACTTTCTTACCAGTAGTTTTTGTGTCTTTTTCCACTTCTCGAATGACTTGTCGTACAGTTCTGGGAGAAAGTTTCTTTTTATGGCCTCGACCCGCCAAGTTTTGCACACATGAAACGTAGTGGATACAAATCCATTTCTAAGCATTTTGAAGTTCCTGTGTCAACAGTGAGTAACATTATCAAGAAGTATGGTGTTTTCAATATGATTCAAAACTTTCTCCCATGTTAAAGCCCACTTAGAGTTTGCACGGTAGTTTATTGACAAGGATTCAACTTTTTGGGGTTCAGTTTTATGGTCAGATGAGACTAAAATTGAACTTTTTGGCAGCAGAGATGTGTTGTTTGTGTGGGGGAAGAAAGGAGAAGCCTTCAACCCAAAGATTACAGTCCCTACGGTGAAGTATGGTGGAGAAAACTGTATGTTTTGGGGTTGCTTTTCGGCCAATGGCACTGGAAAACTTGTCACCGTGGATGGCATCATGAGGCAAGATCAATACATTAAAATATTGACTGAAAATCTGAAACCTTCTGCAGAAGCCCTTAGTCTTGGAACCAACTGGGTTTTCCGACAGGACAATGTGAAATCGGTGAAGAAATGGTTTTTAGATAATGAAATAAACGTCCTGAAGTGGCCAAGTCAAAGTCCGGACTTGAGTCCAATGGAAAACTTGTGGGCTGTGGTGAAGGCGAATGTGAAAAGAAGGAAACCAAGGAACCTGAGGGAATTAGAAGATATCGCCAAGAAAGAATGGTTTAATATTCCTGTTGATGTGTGTAGGAATTTAGTAATGTCATATAGAAAACGTCTGGAAGGTGTTATTAAAAACAAAGGCTTTGCAAGTGGCTATTGTTAAAGGGTGCCAATAAATTTGAATTCGTCTGTTTTTCGTTATCATTAATATTTATTTATTTTGAATATTTTATAATAAACTAAAAGTATTTCAGGAGATTTGTAGATGGTCAATATAAATGTTCATCAACACTTTAATAAAAATAATTAGTGAAAAAATGGTTTTTTCTCTGAAAAATGTAAAAATTGAAAGGGTGCCAATAATTTTGGCTTTAACTGTATATATATATATATATATATATATATATATATATATATATATATATATATATATATATATCTACAAATAATATTTTGAATTGTAACAAATAAGCTCAATGAAAGTGAATCTTCATAGTCAGAGCATGCACATCATTAGTTATCAATTCAAAACCAGAAGATTTATTTAATTCACTCTCAAGTTTTTTTTATTCTTTTCTTTAATGAAGTACGTCTTACACGTGTTTCGTTGGATAGTGGAAAACCACTAAACAACTCCTCAGAGACAAATGCATGTTCCTAAAAAAAAAAAACTGTTGGGAAGTTTTTTTTTTATATGGAATGAAAAAGGAATTTGGTGAAGAAAAAATGCAAATAAAAGGAAATGGAAAAATTTAAAGTCTGCAAAAAAAAAAAAAAAACATAAATAAAAAAGGATATTTACTTATTGTAGTGTTTATAGCCCCCCCCCCTCAAATTGAATTCAAAACAGACGTAGTGAAATAGTTTTATGTCGCCATATTGGATTGCAAAAAGATCAGACATATTTCCATTGATTTTGTATTTAATGTCCACATTATACTTGAACTTCTGCATGCCAGTACTGTTGGGGAAGTAGGAAACCGGAAGAGAATTTCAAAGTCCTGCAATTCTGGGGAAGAAGCTATTAGAGGAAAAGGCTTTCTTACATCTAGGGATCTCAACTGTATAGGGGCGAGACTTTGCTGCTTGTCGGGTTTGTTGTGGGTATTTTCGTGGAGGGGGTACAAGGGCCAGTAGTTCGTCAGAGCATCTACCATTAAAATATGTGTAAAACAGGCAGAGGGATGCAACATTTCGTCGATGGGACAGGGCCTGAAGTTCAGATGACAGTTCAGGACCTATTAGGCTGGCGACTCTCTTTTGGACCCTGTCTAGGAGCAAGAGACTAGTAGCAGATGCATAAGTAACTTTCTAGCACGATAGAGAGAGCCCACTTTCTTTGCAGCAGCCTTAGCAATAATCTCGATGTATCTATTCCAACTCATGTTTCCTGTGAACTTTAAGCCAAGGAGTTTGATCGAAGTGCTCTCAGGTAAAGTATCTCTAGCCATAGCTATTGTTGGTTAGTAAGGTTTCATGTAATTATTAAAAGAAACGAGCATTGGATTATAAGCAAGAAACTAAATGAAATCCTAATTTTTTTTTTTGAATTTTGATTTTCAGGGAGATGTCGTATTGAAAAAGAAAGTTGGACCAATCCATATAGAAATTCCTTGCATCGACAATGTTGGATCTTGCCATTACGACGATTTGTGTGATCTCCTTGCCAAAATACCTTCTTGTCCAGAACCAATGATCGAACATAATATTCCTTGCAAGTGTCCCTTTAAAAAGGTAAGAAAAAAACCCAACTTTATAATGAAGCATAATGTGTATTTAGCTATATATCATAAAAAAATTAAGGGGTTTTGGTAGTATGTCTGTTTGTATGCAAATACAAACATGATTGGCCAATGCTACCACCATGTTCAGTTATAAGTTGTTCAAAACCAGTTAGATTAATTTATCCCTGATGATGAATCCTGAAGGATTGGAAAGTACTCAGACTTTTGATAAACATAGTGATTACATCAGCCAGTTCCCACCAAAAGTAAAGACTGCTATTTGGAAGCTGGAAAGGATCGAAAATAGAATTAATAAACAAATACGTGTTATTTATTTAATGAAATATGCCATATATATATATATATATATATATATATATATATATATATATATATATATATATATATATATATATACACACACACACACACACACATATATATAAGTTTTGTGGTTAAATTTTAAATTCTGAAAAAACAACATATAGAGACATATATTCGATTTAAGAATTTATTGTTTGACAAAAGGAATATATAGAAGGGGTTATTTTAATTTCCTTAATCCATGAATTTTCAACAATGGCTCATATCATGAGAGGAAATGAAATGCGGTTAGCAAAATGTTCAGCTGCGAATGAACGCTAATTTTGCTTTTCAGCACAATTATTGAAAATAGTTTTTAGTGTTGGGATGATTAATCGGAATTGGAATCGGGAATCCAGAAGATTGGAACAATTTAAGGTATCGGAATTGGAATCAGAGAAAATGGTTACTGCTTTCTGATGCCAAAAACAATTTTTGTAATTGTTTTTTATTTGGTTTGTTTTTGTTTAAAACTTAATTTTCCATTACTGCTAGTAAAGATAAAATGGTAAATGTGTGTTGATTTTAAGCTACAAACAAAATTAAATTGTACAGATCATCCACATAAGTGGATTCTTACATTCACAAAAATATATCACATGGGTTTTTATGGTAATCTAAAAAAAAAATAATCAACTCTACAGCTTAATATTTAGTGATTTTAAAAGAATCGAAATCGGAGTTGGTAATTGTATCAGAATTGGAAATTTAAAACAAAATCTGGAAAGTTTTGGAATCGTCCCATACAGTAGAACCCTGATATACGATGGTCCTAGAATACGTTTTTTCCGGTTATGATGTGGAATACAATGTTTTTCCAGAACCTAGTTACGGTATTTGCCCCGCCTTACAGTGTTATTTATAATATACATGTGTATTATATACTGTACTGTATTTTGTTACTAATTGTTTATACTGACCTTGTACTTGTATTTTTTGTTTTTGTTTTTGTTTCTTTAGGGGAATTATTTTTTGCCATCCTCTGAATTCTCAATTCCCAAAGTGTCCATTCCATCAGGGGATTATACGGCTGAGTTAAATTTGAATCGAAAAGGGACCTTCATGGGTTGCCTGCAGGTAGACCTGAGTATAAAACGTCAAGAAGGTAATTAACAAAAATGCTTGTTCGTTTTGTCGGATTGTGGACACAAATGATTACTATTTAAGACAATATCTGCAGAGTCACTATACAGAGATTTGAGCAGCGAGATATCTGTCCATATATTTAAACTTCTGCATGTGCAGTCAGGGAAAGAGGAGACCGGAAGAGAATTCCAAAGTCTAGCAGTTCAAAAGAAGAAACTATTAGAGTAAAAGTCTTTTCAGTATCTAGGGAATACAATGAAGGAGTGGGATTTTGCTGCTTGTTGGGTTAGTCAGGAGTATTTATATTGAGGGGGGCACAAGTGCTACGAGTTCATCAGAGCACATTCCATTAAAGTACTTATAAAACAGGCACAGGGATACAACACTGCAGTGATGGGACAGAGGTTGGAGGTTGCGGGACCTATTAGGTTGAAGACTTTTTTGTATCCTGTCAATCCGGAAGAGACTAGTGGTAGATACACTAGCCTAAATGTGGCAACAATGCTCCATGCATGGGCAAATGGTTGCTTTGTAGATATACACGATATTTAATTTTCTAGCACTGTAAAGAGAGCCACTTTCTGTACAGCAGCCTTGGCAATGTCTTCAATGTATTTATTCCAATTCATGTTGCCTGTGAATGTTAAACCGAGGAGTTTGAACAAAGAACTAGTCATGGTTATCGGTGGTTAATAATGTTTCTTGTAATTGTTACGCTTCTGCAAGACGTACCTAAATCTGAAGATGGTCTGAGATTATATAGGTTGAAACGTTTGAAGAATGACCTCCGAGATGAGAACAGTGGTTAGAATAAACCAAATGACATAAAATTTATTAGACATCAGTTAAGCAAGATTCTATGAATTTTAACTTCTTCTTAAGATTTGTTCTTTGACTCTTTTTCACTCTAAACAAGTCATATTGCCGCTTGGAACGTAAAAGGGCTACTATTTGGGATCTTATTTAGCAGGGAATTGAGAGTAGTTGAGCAACGAGATGTCTATTCACATTACATTTAAACTTCTGCAGGTTAGTACATGCAAGAAGAAGGAAACAGGGAAGAAATTCCAAAGTCTGAGGAAAGAAACTATTGATAGATAGCTTTCCAGCATTTAGGAACCTCAACGGTAAAGGGGAGGAATTTTGCTACTTGTCAGGTTAGTCGAAAGTGTGTACATCGAGAAGACCCAAATACTATGAGTTTTTCAGGGACTAATGGCAACTAATTCAAGAATCTTGTGATGATTTTTGGAATTTTACTGCTTGTCGGGTTAATCAAGAGTATACACATTGAGAGCACACGTGCTACGAGTTTATCAGAGCACATTCCATTAAAATACTTGTAAATCAGTCACAGGGATGTGGCATTGCAACATAGGCTGAGGAGTGTGAAAGATGTGCTCTCAGGTAAGGTGTTATTTGTCCTGGCAATCGGTGGTTAAGAAGGCTTTTTGTAGTTGTTAAAGGAAAGAAACTTACTCCGAGCAGAATTAAATGTTATTAACTACTTATGGCTCATTCATTGAGATTGACTTCCTCATCTTGATTGTTATAGTCAGAACTTTTCGGCCGTTTTGCTCTCCGGCCTTCATCAGGTGTTTTGTATCGAACTGGGGAACCGTTTGTTAGGAGTCTCGAACCCAACCCTTTATTATTATTACGGGGGTACCGTGGTCGGACTCCAGCTAGGCTCTGGGACATAGTTGCTGATTCTCTGTTTTGAATGTTACTTTTCACTGTCTTTGTTCAGGATTCAACTCAGCATCTTTGGATAACTGTAAACTTTGATACAACGTCTAGGACCACTCGGCCATATGTCACTAGGACAATTCTTAGTTGGTTTTTGTTAATGTTAAACCTATGTTGTTATTCAACGTTTTCTCTCTCTATCAGAGGTGTCCAAATTGCATTCAGCTCTATGCTTGGTTTGCTCAGTAGGTTGTTATGTCCGAGCATGTGAGCTGTTTCTTTAAGTTTTCTCACTTTCCAGTGGGTCTCTCTGTTTATTATTTTTACTTCATCCCATAGGGGGCGATGGTTCCCCCTCTCCCTCCAGACATGGTTGACTATACCCGATTTTTCTGTCTCCCCTTTAGTTACCGCTTTTCGGTCTTCTTCCACCCTTACTTTAAGGGGGCGGCATGTTTCACCCTTCACCGGACAATACCTTAACTTCAACTCCCATCACCCATACAGTATTAAACATGGAATCGCATGCTGCTTACAACATCGAGCAGAGACAATAAGTAGCTACACCATTACATACCACCAAGAAATGGTCAGGTTGAAGAATACCCTCCGTCATAACAACTACCCCGATAGCATACTATCCACCAGACGTGTTAATAGTATAAGAGAGGAGAATGAAACCCAAAAACCTCCAACGGTCTGCCTACCATACATACGAGGCATCTCCGAAAAGATTCAGAGAATATGTGCCCCCTACAACATCAGGATGGTATTCAAGAGCGAGTCAACACTCAGACGACACCTGGTATGAGTGAAGCCCCGCATGGAGGAAAAAATGACCAAGAACTGCATATACTCCATCCCATGGAGTTGCAGAAAGGTTTAAAAGAAGGCTTTTTGTAGTTGTTAAAGAAAAGGAACTTACCCCGAGCAGAATTAAATGATATTAACTACTTATGGCTCCATTCCACTACCAATAGAAGGTCGTTTTCTATGGTTTTGGATATGTGAATACTCGTTTTACCGTCATGTCTATTACAGAGCATAATGTCATGAGCAAATATACCCATCTAGCACAATTTTTTCAGGAAGGTCATTTATGAATATCAGGAATAACAAAGGTTCAAAGATCGACTCCTGGAGTATACCTTCCATTAGTATCATGTTGCTTAGACGTACAGCTATCGAGGACTACTAGCATTTTTTTCTTTTGTCTAGAAAGAATCTGATTATGTTAAGTATTCGTCCAGAAATAGCAGAGGATTTAATTTTCATGAGAAGTCCTTCCTGCCAGACCCCGTCAAAAGTTTTGGATATAGCAAAGGCTACAGCTTTAGTTTCCCTTGTCTTATCCAGTGTATGGTATATGCATCCAGAGATGATGATTAAAATATCTGTAGTAGAACAAAGAAGCTTAGCATTTACAAAATGGTGGACTAATGTTAGATTGATTAAAGCCTTACCACAAGGGAGGTGGGGAAAAAATGTAGTAGACGCATTTTATTTAAGTAAAAATTTCTCTTACATCTATATATATATATAAATGTAATTCTTGGTTCGTTCAAAGTTGATACAACCATATTTCTACATTACCAATTTATTTGAAATTTTCAGACAACGCATCTTTAGAGTCGATGGATGTTTCTATGTTATTAAAATAAATTTACATCGCCAATTATTAAAATATTAAATAAAATAAAATTATTTTTCGTAAGCCGTTAGTGCGAACCTGTTTTGTTGATAGAACTGAACTTCCGGTTCGATTCATTTCCCACACCACGATTTGACAAAACGAATTAGAAGATTTCATTTTCTGTTTACTCGATAAGTGAAAAAAAACAAAAAAAAAAAACATAATTCATTTGTTTATCTTCCAAATTTTTTAATTTAAACATTTTTTCTTTATTATATCAGGCAAAAAAAAAAGAAGTTTGTCGCTTGCTTTTTGAGTTGAAGTCGTTTTTTTTTGTTGTTTTTTTTTGTTGTTTTTTTTTGTTTTTGTTTTTTGTTTTTTTCGATATCAGAAAATATTAACTTTTTTATTATTAACACTATAAATTGTTTGGTAAAAGTACAGATTTTTTTTTCGAAGAAATTTTACGGATTGGTAACGTGCTTAAATAATATTTAGTGCTAATGCAGAGAGTGGTCCACGCTATTTTTTAAATCGTATTTCCATGTTTAATTAAAGTTTTATTATATGTTTTTTTATTCAATTGTAAGGTTAAAATACAGATTAGGTACAAAACACCCCATGTTAAGAATGGCTTTTAAAATAATAACGTTATTATTTCAGCACGGATCACTCTCTGCATGAGTACCGTACTTTCACCTAACAATTTAATAAACAAAACATGATACTTATGCAGAGAAAGTACCGTGCTAAAATAATAACATTATTTAGAAAGCCATTCTTAACATGGGGAAGGCGTTTTGTAACTATTCTATACTTTCACCTAACAATTTAATAAACAAAAGATGCTACTTATGCAGAGAAGGTACCGTGCTGAAATAATGCTATTAAGAAAGCCATTCTTAACATAGGAAAGGGAGGGTGTTCTGTAACTATTTTATACTTTCACCTAACAATTTAATAAACAAAAGATAGTACTTATGCAGAGAAGATACCATGCTGAAATAATACCGTTATTTAGAAAGCTATTCTTAACATGAGGTGGAAGTTTTGCATCTATTCTATACTTTCACCTAACAATTTAATAAACAAAAATAGATAGTACGTATGCATAGAAAATACTGTGCTGAAATAATGTTATTTAGAAAGACATTCTTAACATGGGGACGGTATTTTGTAACTATTCTGTCCTTTCACCTAACAATTTAAAAACAAAACATGGTACTTATGCAGAGAAGCTACCCTGCTGAAATAATGACGTTATTATTTAGAAAGCCATTCTTAACATGGGAATAGGTGTGTTTTGTAACTATTCTGGACGTTCACCTAACAATTTAATAAACAAAAGTTAAACTTAAGCAGACAAGGAACAGTACTGAAGCATTAACATTATTTAGAAAGCCATTATGGATGTTTTTTTTTTAACTATTCTGTACTTTCGGTGCTAATGCAGAGAGTGATCCGCGCTATTTTTTAAATCGTATTTCCACGTTTAATTAAAGTTTTGTGATATGTTTTTTATTCAATTGTAAGGTTAAAGTACAGAATAGGTACAAAACCCCCTCAACTCCCTATGTTAAGAATGGCTTTTTAAATAATAATGTTATCATTTCAGCGCGGAACACTCTCTGCATGAATACCAATTAATGTTTTGTTGTTTGCTTTTTTTTACTATATCTTTTTGTTTTCTTTAAGAAAACCTTTTTTAACAAAAATTGAAAGTACACGTTTTTTCTTTTTTTTTTACAGAAGTTGATTTTATATAAGAAAATATGAATGCTTTTTCTTTATTAAAGAAATTGGGTACTCGGGCACTTCTTGATCCGTGCTGAAATAATAACGTTATTATTTAAAAAGCCATTCTTAACATGGGGAGAAGAGGATGTTTTGTACCTATTCTGTACTTTAACCTTACAATTGAATAAAAAAAAAACGGTAAATTTTTAGATTAGGTCCACCTCCACAATTTTCTTTTAAATGACGACTTTTATAGGTTTTCGATTATGCTGAATACGGAAATCGCATTGAAATTTTGCAGAAATAAGTAGTTATCGAGATATAAAAAGTTGTATAATGCATTGTAATCTCTGGCGGCCATCTTTTTTACACACTTGCGTGCGTCATAAACAAATCTACATGCGTAACAAAGATGAACGCCAAAGAATACAATGCATAAAACAACTATTTATATCTCGATAACTACTTATTTCTGCAAAATTTCAATGCGATTTCCGTATTCAGCATAGTCGGAAACCTTTAAAAGTTGTCATTTAAAAGAAAATTGTGGAGGTGGACCTAATCTAAAAAAATACCAAAAAAGCATAAAACTTTAATTAAACTTGGAAATACGATTTTAAAAAATAGCGCGGATCAGTAAGTGCATTAGCACCCATTAATCGACTCACGTGACCTTATTGCCAAATAAGCTCCGGCTACAATGTTGAACGCGCTGTTCACATTGTTTTGTTTTTTTTTCAAGTTAAATTCAACTTT
>NC_136515.1:22027373-22127373 GCF_053919585.1 Euprymna scolopes
CCGAGAAAATTTCCATAGAGTAAATGTGGTATTTTGGTGACTAATCCCTATTAATCCGTAACTGTGTATTGAACAGATACCATAATACTTAGTTCGCTGCACCTTATCATAATAAACGTCCATATAAATTTTCAGCCAGATTGGACTGGTAGTTTCCGAGAAATAGTGGAACGGACAAACAAACAAACAAACAGGCTAAGATTAATATAGAAAGTTGAAATATCGATCAAAGTCTCATGCAGAAATCTGGCAATATCTGGTGATATCCAGGGCCTCGAAGACTCAAGTATGAGGTCAGTGCAAATGATTAAAAATTTCGTTGTGAAAATGAAAAACTGTGTTTTTGAAAATCTTTATTCGTAACAATAACAACCTTTGTCCTCTATAATATCGTATAACTTGATTCCATCTGTTAACAAGCTCATAAATGCATTGTTTGTAAAAATGCTTAGGGTTTATTTTTTTATTTATTTTTCATTATATAACCCTAACACCCTCTCTCGTCTGAGGGCCGGGCCGCATCCGTCGCTATCCTGGTTCACTGGAGCATACTTGATGTACTTCTGGCCGTGTTCGTCGCTCCCAGTTCACAGGATCATAGATGCAACCCAGCAGGGCTACATTCTTACTTGTCTAGTGGTGGACTCCTCAAGGGTGACCTGACTCTCACTGGTCACTGGAAAATATCCTTCTGCTGCTCAGGGCACGCGAAATGTGCATGACCCTAAGTCCGTGTGGCAACATTGTCGATTTCAGCCGTCACTCTGGCTTCGTGCTGGATCCAGTCTATCTCTTTCATCATCTGGCGTCAGGGCATACCTGAAATAAACTGTATCCTCATTCAGGCCGGATATCGAGAAACAAGGAAAAACTCTGGAACATTTTTATATAACGAAACAAAATAATTATTCATAAATCGTTTTACACTTGTTTATAGTTGAGTTCTTTGATCCAAGCTTCATGATACAGGCTGTATAACTTAAGTTCCTCTAATTAATTTCCCAGCTAAGAACAAGAGCTTTTCAACTTAGCTCTTGTGGCAACTTAGGCGGGGTGAGAGCGATGTGGACGTCTCGATGCCAGCCAGTAAAAGGACCCTAACTCTAAAAAGCCAATCGTTTTTATAAAACTGGCCTCTTCTCCCCTCTCTCATATTGAAGATTACTTTTCCTTTTTTTTTTCTCTCTGAACCTCTTTTTTTTTTTCTCTATCCCATTATCTTATTCTTTTTCTTCTCTCGTGAACTCCTTTCTCTATCCTCTTATTTTATTCTTTTCATTTTCTATTTTCTTGTGACCCTCTTCTTCCTCTTTCATGACCATATCTCTCTCCTAGCTTCGGGCCAGGATCAAAGTGTAGTATCTGTTCCGGCAGATACTGCACTTAAGATAATTTGTACCAGTCAATGGAGGGGAAACCCTCTATACTGGGACAATTATTATTTTTGGTAACCAGAGTGACCCCTTTTAGGGGAGCTGGTTTTTACCTCACATTAAAAACGGCCTTGTGCCTAATTTGCTCAGTGGGGGAGCAAATAAACACCATCTCTCCCTAGGTTCAATTTATTTATTTATCTGTCCAACTAACTTATCACTGGCTTGGTGGTCTTGTAGTTAAATACAACAGGTGGACCCAAATGACAACATCTCCCAGACACCAAAGCAGACCTTTTGAACCCAAGTCATTGTACCTGTCTCACTCAATTAGTAGTTAAAATTCATTTTTACCAAATCCAACTAGAAAAACAATCTCTTGTTCCGCGAATCCTATTATCAGATTTTATATTTTATTTTAATTGAAAAAGATACTATTTCTTCTCTGGTGGACAGAAATCTCATAAACATCTGTTTTTCCTCGACCAAGTGTCAGCTTGACCCCCCTAACCATACCTCATCCTCTCCCATCTTCTCTTCCTCTATTTGAAAAGCAAGATCATCTGGTGTCGCCAGGGATCCCGTTACAATTACATTTTCACCTCAAACAAGGCATAGTGGCACTTTGAAGTAGGGGGCTACTATCAGGGACATGTTGCAGAGATATTATGAAGGGGGATGAGCAGCAAGATGTCTGTTCACATTACACTTGAACTTCTGCATGTCAGTACAGTTGGGAAAGTAGAATCCCGGAAGAGAGTTCTAAAGTGTAGCAGTTCTGGGGAAGAAACTATTGGAATAGAAGGCTTTCCTACATCTAGGGATCTCTACTGTGTAGGGGTGGGATTTAACTGCTTATCGGGTTTGTCGGGGGTATTTACATTGAGGGGGTACAAGTGCTTGTAGTTCGTCGGAGCATTCACTATTAAAGTACTTGTAGAACAGGCAGAGGGATGCAACATTTCGTCGATGGGACAGAGGCTGAAGCTTAGATGACAGTTCAGGACCTATTAGGTTGGTGACTCCCTTTTGAACCCTGTCCAGAAACGAAAGACTAGTAGCAGATGCACCAGCCCAAATGTGACAACAGTATGCCATACATGTTTGAATGGTGGCCTTATAGAGGTACAGGGTAATTTCAGGTATAAGTAGCTTTCTAGCATGGTAGAGAGAGCCCACATCAATCTAACTCATGTTTAATCTCCTCTCATAATGCTAACCTAAGGCCATCTAAATAGTAATCCACAAAATAAGTGATAATCCGTGGTAACTAGGTCAGGAGACTATGTAGGATGGGCAAGATTTCTCAACCAAATTCTATTAATAGATCTTTGGTCAGTAGTTCTGTGTGAGGACAAGCATTATCATGATTAAAGATGACTCTCTTTCTGTTGACTAAAGAAAGTCGTTTTCAGGTCAACATGGCTGAGAAAATTTCAGAAAAATATCAATGATGTTTTAATGAAAGAAAATTGCTATAGATTAATTATAATGATATGTTTAATTAATAGTGTTTGATACTAGTGCACAAGTACATGTATTTGATGACTTCAATGTCCACCACAGTAACTGGCTTGGATTTGTAGTGAACTACTACATTGATGCTGCTACGGTATGCTTCCCTTATTTCTCTCTTTCTCCCTACTCTTCTACTTTTCCCTTCCTTCCTTCTCTCAACGTCACCTGAGGTTTCAGCCAATCGGAATAGAGGAATGCCTTGGAGGGAGATACAAAGAAGAAATCTCTCTCAGACATGCGGGAACGATAGAAGCGTCAACATGCGACTGACCAGTTTCCCTGGGTAAAGACTTTTATCAAAGAAATGTACCATCCTCTTTGTGCCCTATATCTTGGAAACCTTTATAAAACATCATCAATCCTAAAGTCTCATCGCACTTAATTATAACCGATGTTTTCTTTTCCACAACCATTCTTTTTCAGTACTCTTGTTCTCTTTCTAATGTCGGAGGTGCCCCAAAAAGTGGACCGACCGAAATGGTGACCCTTTTTCAAATGTCGTTAAAATTTATGGTAACCGCCATAGATTCTCTACTTACGCAGACGTAGCTGGTAGCACAACACATCGCTTCTCTATATTTCATTCTCTATCACAGACGATTACATTTCCGATACGTTTCCCAGACCAGCAAGATCAACATGCCTCACTTCTAGATCTATTTCTGACCCCAGTTCCCAATGATTGTATAACGAATGCCCACTCAGGAATGCTGATCACACTGTGATAATGGTAGAAATCGCCTTTAATTCTCAACCCAAAACTGAAGGGCAACTGCTCAAATCAACGAGGTATTACAAAAAGGTTGACTGGGAAGCCACAAAGGATCTCTTAATAGGGAAATATCTTTTCTCTTCCAGCTGGACATGTGAGCAAATGAGACCACTAAATGGTTTAAACTCCATATTGGACCCGACACACTACTCCCTCCTTGACTTTCCTTTGCCAACAGACGCCACACTCGATATTTGAAAATCACCTCTTCTAAAGTACATGGTATCATAAAAAACCTTGACACCTCAAAAGCGTGTGGAACTGATTCGATCCCAGCTGTGCTATTAAAAAAATGCTGCACTGAGGTTGCTCCAGTTCTCTCCAAACTTTACAACAAATGCCTTAATGAATCTTGCTTTCCTGACTGCTGGAAAACTGCTTTTGTGGTACCAGTTTTCAAGGATTCTGGTGAAAGAACTGATCCATTAAATTATCAACCCATTAGCCTTCTCTCGCTTTTCTCCAAAATATTTGAGTCCTTAATCAAGCTCTCGTCCAACACCTTACAGCTGCTAAACTCCTGACCAACAATCAATGTGAATTTAGGCAAGCCCGTTCTACAACAGATATCCTAACTACAATCTCTGAACATATATACCGTTCACTGGACAAAACAGGTGAGGGTAGAGCAGTAGTCCTCGATATATCTAAGGCTTTTGGCAGGGTATGGCATGATGGTCTTCTAAGGAAAATTAGATCATATGGTATCGCTGGAAGAATACATAATGTAATTAAATCCTTCTTAAGTAAGAGAAAAATCCAGGTTGTCCTCGCCGGTCATACATCTAAACAATATGATATAAATGCGGGAGTACCTCAAGGGTCTATCCTTGGACCTTTATTATTCTTGATATTCATAAATGACCTCCCTGATAAAATTGTTTCCGAGATGGGTATATTTGCTGATGACACCACTCTCTATAACAGGCACGAGGGAAAAACAAATGAACATATATCAAAGGAAATGGCAGAAACACTAGAGTAGTGGAATGAGGACAAAAATGGATGGTCACATTCAATGCTGCCAAGACTAAGCTTGTTTCCTTCAATAGTTACAAGAAACCTTCTCTACCACCAATAACAATGACCAAGAACACATTACTCAAAAGTACTTCCTTTAAACTCCTCAGCCTAACGTTTACAGGGAACAAGAACTGGAATAGATACATTGAAAGCATTACCAAGGCTGCTGCAAAGAAGGTGGGCTCTCTCTACCGTGCTAGAAAGCTACTTACGCCTGAAAGTATCCTGTACCTCTATAAGGCCACCATTCGCCCATGTATGGAGTATTGTTGTCACATTTGGGCTGGTGCATCTGCTACTAGTCTCTTGCTCCTGGACAGGGTTCAAAACCGAGTAACCAACCTGATAGGTGTTGCTCCTCATCTCCCTTCATAATATCCCTGCAACTTATGTCCCTGATAGTAGCTCCCTACTTTAAAGTGGCACAGTGCCTTGTTTGGGGTGGAAATGTAATAAAAAATATATATATATATATAATAGCAGAGATAATAACATTGTGTCTATGCAAGACATATTTATAATAAATGTGACTGCATAATTTATTTTGAGTTGAAAGACAGAGATTATTTTGTTCTTTTCACGCATGATGAACATGTTTACTCTTTTCAAAATAAGCAGCATTCCTTCTTTCCTGTTTTTCTCCAAGAACAAAAACAGACACAAATGACATGGCATCTGAAACAAAAGTTTCTCAAGCAAAAACGAAAAAATCAATTTCCTTTTATTCCTCCTATTCGAACTCCCTAAATTTGTAAAATCGCCCTTGCCTCATGGTTTTAGGTTCATGTGCCATTGTTTCCTTATAGCAGGCAGATGCTAACCATGGCTGCTTATTTATCTATCTTTCCGCACTTTTATCACAAATAATAGAATTATCATCACCTCGTACTCCCGTTAGGATTTATGAATTCAACAAAAAAAGACTTAAAATTTATCTGATGTTGCTAGAGTTTATCATCACTTTTATTTAGCCAAACACATGAGTTTTTCTAATCCAATTGGCAATCACCCTTGGGCTTAGGATTATGGTTCAACAGTCTCCTCCTTTATTTTCACTATTTTTTAAGCCTGAAATTCATGACCAAGTTTCCCTAAAATTAGTGGTTATCATGGAAAAGTAATGCTAACAAATCAATAACCTGATAGGTCCTGAACTGTCATCTAAGCTTCAGCCTCTGTCCCATCGACAAAATGTTACATACCTCTGCCTGTTTTACAAGTATTTTAATGGTGAATGCTCTGATGAACTGCAAGCACTTGTACCCCCTCGATGTAAATACCCCCCAATAAACCCGACAAGTTGCTAAAATCCCACACCTACACAGTAGAGATCCTTAGATGTAAGAGCTTTCTACTCCAGTAGTTTCTTCCCCAGAACTGCTACTTTGGAATTCCCTTCCGGATCCCTGCTTCCTCAACTGTACTGACTTATAAACCAAACGATGTAATACACTGTAAACAGATCAGCGTGTTAGATAATTAAATTTTACTGTGTTTGGTATTAGGCTGGTTTTTAAGATTAGGTATCCATAGATATTTAAACGTGATGTAGGCAGTTCAAACTACGAATGGGAAAAACCAAATCAAATTCCAATTTTTACCCATATATATATATATATATATATATATATATATATATATAAGCTTTTACTTGCCAAACGACAATTTTTTAATCAATTAGAAAGGCCAAGTTCCGACTTTTATGTATTTATTTTTATTTATTTATTTTTTAATACTTTTATTTTTTTTAATACTTTTATATCTTTTAATTTGGATTTTTTGGGATAGATTCTCTATATTTACTAAAAGGGTTAGTTAAGGGTTACATTCAATAACTCTCAACTGTACTGACATGCAGAAGTTCAAGTGTAATATGAACAGACATTTTTTTCCACCTCTTTTTTCTTGTTAACTATACTGCACAATTGACGAATGACTGAGATTGTTAAAGTTACGGCAGTTAAAAACAATAAATCTTCGTAAGATTTTTGTCATCAAGTTTCACAGGTATATTTATTTTTTTTTTAAGTAAGAATAGTTATTTGAATTATCGACACCCTTTTCTTTTATTCTCTGTCCCCCCCCCCACAAGGTATATTGCAACTCGGAACATAAGGGGCTACTATTTGGGATCATGTCTAATAGGAGGTTATGGGGAGTTGGGCAGCAAGATATCTGTTAGCATCACATTTAAACTTCTGCAGGTTAGTACAATCAGGGAAGCAGGAAACAGGGAGGGAATTCCAAAGTTTGGTATTCCAAGGGAAGAAGCGATTAGAGTAGAAGACTTTCTGGCATATAGGGACTTCAAAAGTGAAGGAGTGGAATTTTACTGCTTGTCAGGTTAATCAAGAGTAATGCTGATGGAGTACAAGTGCTATGAGTTCATCAGAGCATATTCCATAAAAATATTTTTATAACAGACACAAGAATGCGACATTGTGGCAATACTTAAAATAGCAACAACCGTTTTCAAACAACAAAGAAAAAACACAAACACTTCACGAACTAAAAAAAAAACACAAACAACTATCATTTCGAACCTAGATTAAAGTAAATACAATTAATAAACAGAGAAGACATTTTTAACTGTAAGTAATATGGTGTGAAATTAATTACAGTCATTTGTTGTTTACCAACACCATCACTGGCCATGGAGCCTGTATCATGAATGGCTCTCCATAAAGCTAGCGGCTTTTACAGCAAATCTTCAGTTCAGTTCGGGAGCTAAGAGTTCTCCCATTTTGACTTGACAAAAGTCATGTCAACGTTGTCGCTGTGGGGACCAGGAGTGGCAGACCGTGATGCACATTCTGCTCTCTACTGCTGTCTGCCTCTTGGAACTTCTTCTTACAGCCTGCCACACCAGTTTCAAACGACTCTTGCAGCTTCTAACAACTCCAGCTCACTCCTGTAGCGCCTCTAGCTCATTCCAGCGGCTCTCCAGTTCCATTGACGTCCGGTTACCTGTTCCAGCGCCTACTGACGTCTAACTACCTACTCCAGTGCCCACTGATGTCCAGCTATCCGCTCCAGTGCCCATTGACGTCCAACTATCCGTGTTAGTGCCCACTGACGTCCAGCTACCAGTTCCAGTGCCCACTAATGTCCAGCTCCCCATACTAGTGCCTACTGACGTCCGGCTCCCCGTTTCCAGCGCCCACTGACGTCCAGCTATCCGTATCAGTGCTCACTGATGTCCAGTTACCTGCTCCACTCCAGTGCCCACCGACGCCCAGCTACCAGTTTAGGACCCAAGAATCCCAATCTCGCGAGACACCTGTTCTCACTTCGACTGCTCCTTAATCCATTGCCGTACATTTTACTATTTTATTTCCCTGGTAAAAATAAAACATGATACATATCGTTTTTAACCGAATCATGTGTGTGTTTGCTATCCTTCTTTACTATTAGCGTTTACTTTTTTGCCTTGAGTCTACTTTATTAGTTGTATTGTCGATTGACCTTCACACCAGCTTTCGACGCCACTGCAAGAACATCACTTTTATGTCTCTTTTACGAAAATTAATGAAGAAATCTCCAAAGAACGGAACTTTAATTAAAAGGGGGGAAAAAAAGACTGTTCACCGGAATTTGTATTTTTCACCGGTGAATGTTATACAAATACGAACTTTTAAATAAATTTTTATATTTCTTTCTGCGTTGGAATCGAAAGTATTCATATTATTTTGCAAATGTGACCAAACCATAAACCAAATTGGTTTTTATTATTCGGACTGCTATTCTCATCTTGGATTGTTATTCTCACAATAATTCGGACGATGTAGTCTCCGACCTTCTTCAAATGCGTTTCGAAACCAAAATGTTCTGTGAGACTCGCTTGCGTTTTATTTTTTACACATGAGGATATATTTCGTTTGTTTATCCTATTTCACGTCGGATCTGATTACAACATAGACATTGTATATTATTTTGTGCGTTTCAAACGAACTTTGATTAGATTACAATTTCAGCTGTTTATTCTAGATTTTTTTTTTTTTAATCAGACTAACTTATTTTTAAAATTTGTATTGTTGATACAACTATCTTTTCTTTTTCTTTTTTTTTAACAACTGTTAAACTAAAGTTTAATCCAATCTTAAAACTATTTTTCTTCCATGCTTCTTAAAAGTTCATGGTACTTTTTTAGGAATAGGAACCCAATAAAATTTCAGTACTTACATCATCAATTTCTTAGATTTATTGGAAACTTCCGAACATTAACGACGGCGAACAAACTGAATGTAATCCTTAACTAACCCTTTTAGTAAATATAGAGAAGCTATCTCAAAAAAATCCAAATTAAAAGATACAAACGTAAAGCTATCTAAAAATAAAGATAAATACATAAAAGTCGGAACTTGACCTTTCTAATTGATTAAAAAATTGACCTTTGGCAAACAAAAGCTTATATATATAAATTGAAATTTGATTCGGGGTTTTCCCGTTCGTAGTTAGTTGGGATTGTGTACATACACCAACACCAACACCACGTTTAAAAAATCGGTACTAGTGCAGAAAGTGATCCGGACGTAAATAATAACGTTATTTAAAAAGCCATTCTTAACATGGGGAGGGTGTTTGTACCTATTCTATACTTCAACCTTGCAATTGAATAAAAAAACATATAAAACTTTTATTAAACTTGGAAATACGATTTAAAAAAAAATAGCGCGGATCACTCTCTGCATTAGCACCAAAAAATCTATGGATACCTAATGTTAAAAAGCGGCCTTATACCAAAACGCAGTAAAATTTAATTATCTGTTGTGTTTACAGTATATTGCATTGTATTGGTTTATAAGTTTCTGTGATCTTTAATTAATTCAAACCGACTATTACCGAATTAAACCCACAACATAAGTTAGTTTAAGATTAAAAAAACAAACACACACACACACACACACACACATAAAACACTTCTTTGCCATCGGGCTGGAATCAAAGTCTAATGTCTTCCTCATCCTTCTTCAGTGAAGCTGAAATTCTTATAGACTGAGGCAATTTTAATTTTGGAGTGTCCCTTTTGGGGAGCTGGATTTTCCCTACATTAAAAAACCGACCTTCTTTCTTACTCTGCCCTCGTGAAAAGTCAATTAAATAGGGATAGACTAAATTTGAGATTAGTTTGCATAAAAGTAAACAAAGACCATGACTCTCTTCAGAGGGGCGCAAAAGATTTAAACCCATAACTAACAGCATCCCACATTGCGTGTGTTTCTTTGTTGAATTCTGAACTGTAACTTGAAAACTTGTTATAGGCTTAGCCTATATATAGCTATACATATAGCTTGATATAGACTTAGCTATTGAATTTAGATCTCGTATTGAAAGGCCAATAAAAATGGACATAAAAATGTAAAACACATTTCAAAATAAATCAACATTTACAAAAAAAAAAAAAAAAAAAATTACTATTCTGCACAAGCACTCCAAAATCTATTACCTTTTTGTGTTAAAAAAAACAAAAAAAACAAAGGCCACAGAGAAAAAGGATTAACAAAAGATTGAAAACAAAGTTTTTATCATTAGTTTTTTAATAATTACTATCTTTTCTTGCTGAAAAGTAAGACATTACGATAACCAAAACGCTAATTTGTGCATGTATGTACATATATATATATATATATTATTATTATTATTATTATTATTAAAGATGTCTACCAATTTAACTTCTCTTACAAAAGACACCCATTTGATAGAAGATTGTTTAGAATATTGCAAGAAGAAAAAGCTTTTGTCAGAAAAGCAGATTTGTTTAAAATGCAGATTCCAATGCGACTTGGTTAGCGAACCGGAAAACACTGACCGGTATATATGGAGATGTCCGATTTGTCATGCACACATCTCCGTGCGGAACGGCAGTATCTTTGAAAGATCGAAATTGGAACTTTCAACAATTTTGAGGTTTATCTACTTGTGGGCATACGATATGGCTTCCTATAAAAACATTCGGCGTGAATGTAATATTTCATCGCCTTATGTAATCGCAGAGTGGACGGCTTCTATCAGGACACTGTGCAACGAGTACTTTTTCAGAAACCCTTGTCAAATTGGAGGACCAGAACATACGGTCGAAATAGATGAAAGTTTATATACCCGTCGACAAAATAATGCTGATGGGTGTGCAGAGGAACCATTTTGGGTCTTTGGGGGTTACGACCCAGCTGAGAAAGACGGCTTTCTCATAGCACTACCCGATCAAGAGTCAAACACTATGATGCTGATGATAAAAAAGTATATTTTACCGGGGACAACCATCCTATTGGACTCCCAGGATGCATTTGATAGGCTTGGAGAAGGGTATGAATACTTAACTGTTGAACATTTTATCAAATTTGTGAACCCCGATTCAAAATCTAACATCAACCAACGGCCAGGCCAAAGAATATGGAGGGAGGCAAAGAGTCGGAATAAGAACGAATGTGGATTGAAGAATAGTTTGGTCGATACATACCTTACTGAATTTATGTGGCGGCAAAAGTTCCGTGATGATACTTTTGATGCACTGATTAACCAAATTGCTTGCATATATAATTTCGAGCAACTTGCTCCTCCTGATTCCCTGGTTTTTGTTAAACAGGAACCACAAAAAACTGAAGAGCCTTACAATCTTGTCTCATCTTAAACATTTTTTTTCTTTAAAAAAAACAAACTTTTTCACTTCAAGCAAGGCATAATACCACACTTAAACGTAAGGGGCTATTATCATAGAGGCCGGATTTATAAGGAGACTAGCAGGGAGACCCGACGTTGCCCGGGATTGAATGATGATCAACGAATATTTCACACTCCTATATTTTCATTGTCATCGAAATCCGTGAAATTGCCCGGGAGGAAGCTTCACATGCCTCCATGCAGTAACTTAGTCCAAAATCTATGTTATTCTACATTGCACTCAAGAGAACCTACTGTTTCTTTTATAAAATTATTTTATATAAACTTCTTTCCAGTTAACAAAAAAAAAAAAACATTAAGAAATTAACGTGCAGGGTTTGAACCTACGGACCATGTCATGCAAAAAAACTCAAAAAGCACGTATATTTTCAAGTCTCATAGAATTCTTTGCAGTTAATGAAAAAAAATAAAGAAATTTACGTACAGAGTTTGAACCTACGGACCACGTCATGTAAAAAAAAAAAAACACACTATCAACTTACCCACTGTAGAATTTTCATGACCCGTTGTTCTATCATTGTTGCTAAGCAACGGCATGGAAAAAATGGCTTTACTGATGATAGATAAATTAAAATAACAGTTTCGATTATCAGTAATTATTAGGGGTATTCTGAGACAAAACTTAACTAAGATCACTCCCAAGCTAATACATTAAAGTTCTATAAATTTTAAAGAAAATCTGTTCAGCTGTTTCGGAGTTGATAAGGAAAGAACACATACACACACACACACACACAGACAAAGTTGCATTTATATTATTGTAGAGATAACCAAAGTGGAGCATTTGGGAAGGAAGATGTTTCTTTACATTACATTTAAATTTCTGCATGTTAGTAAGGTCATGGAGCAAGGAGTGAATTCCAAAAGAAAAGAGCTACAGATCTCTACAGTGAAGGGGTGGGATTTTGCTTGTTTTGCTGCTAGTCTGGTGGCAGTATTTTTCAATGAGAGGATAGAAGTGCAGTAAGTTAATTGAACACTTTTCATAAAATGTAACATCAACGAAGGAATGTAACATTGTGTAACACTTTCCATAAAATGCAACATCAATATTGTGTAACAGAGCGCGTATGAGTGCGTGGGAAAATATCAGCAGGAACTGTAGGATATCTGGCTTGTGAAGATATTAGCAGCAGTAGCCAAAAAAAGCACATATGCAAATTAGGAAGAAGAAAAAGAAAGAAAAGGACACCATGTGATTGGGAAAATCAAAGTGCACTTCAAAAAAGACGGACGTGTAAAGTCAATGGTGAGAAATGGCTGGTAACGATCAGCATGTTGTAGAGAAAGAAAAACGCCTGCGAGTGAGATGGACATGTGGCCACACAGTGTCGATGAAAGACTTTTAAGCTGGTGTTGAGATGGCAGGGTTTTGTTAATCTCATGGCAGATGAAATAAACAGAAAAAACAAAGATTTGTTTGGAAAGTAATGGTAATAAACGACTTTTGCTAAAACAGGAAAAAAAAAAGTTGAGTTTTATTTATTTATTTTTTTTACAAAGGAGTCACCACTTATCAAGGACCCAGGACCACTCGAGGATAAGAGTTAATGGGTATACATTAGTCAATGAGATTATAGCGTAGTAATCATAAATAGTGGAGATTTTGTAAATTGGATTACTTAGTGGGACGGTTCATCAAGAACTTGCTTGTTTGTCCCTTTCGATGGTATTGGATGGCGTGGGGGTCTGAGAGAGGTTTGGACTTTAATGAACATGGATTGAGTGTAACGGCCATGTTACAATTGTAGCAGTGTGACATGGCTGGGGCTTCGCAGACAGTGCTCGATCGATTAGGTTAGAAACCCTGTTTAAGAGGGCCGGATTAATGGTTGGCATACCTATCCAGATTTGGCAATACTACTGCATGCATGGACTTTATAGACATATAGGATATTGGCAGGTGTAAGAAGTTTTCTAGCTTAATAGAGGGAAGCTACCTTCTATGTGACACACTTTACAGTATCTTCTATGTACTTCCCTCTGCACCAAAATCAGCAGTTTAGGTCAGGAGTCTCCAAAGTTTTTGAACAGGGGTGGGGTGAGGGCATATAGCTGCCTTTTTAAGAGCTACACGGGACAATAAAATAAAAAAAATGACCTGGAATTGTTGCATGCAGTTTTGCTAATTAGCTTTGCTTTTTAGTGAAATTGGTTCTCCTAAACCTCATTCGTCTAATCATTTTCTGAACCAAATGAAAAACCACCACATTATTTTCACACATTTTTAAATACTTTTACCTTTTCCATAACAACTGCGCAGGCCAGAATAAAGATTTTAGCAGGCCGGATCCGACCCGTGGGCTTTAGTTTGGTGACCCCAGGTCTAAACGATTCTTTAAATGGTCTTTTCCTTCTTGACTGTTCTGTGCAATTTCCTTGGTGCTAGCTCTGTGCAATTCTAAGAGGTTGCCCCCCCCTCCAGGCTTTGCCTCGCTCTTTGAGGTGTTAGTTTACTGCTAATTGCCTGAGACGCCCCTACCGGGAAATACCAATGGTGCTACTGGGGTATTTTTTGCATGCCAGAGTACTCTTCCTCGAAGGTGATGGTTCTTCAATCCCACTTTCTAACACTTGTCTTTTTTTTTCTCCACCGCTTTGGGAGGGAAATAAATAACTCCACGCTCTGTTGCCTGAGAATGTTAGGCTGAAGAAGAAAACTACATGGTGGAACGATAAAATTGTCGCCCTAAAGAAAACAACACTACAGATTTATTTTAAAACTTTTATTGAAAAAAATTCAGGTAACTTGATTATGTAGTAGAGCTGACATCTATTTAATGTAGCCGCCTTCAACCTCAATCACCGCCTTGATACGGGTCTTCAACTGGGAGCATGCCTTTTTCACAAGCGCAAACAGAAGCTTGGGGAAAACTCGGCAGTGATCAGGCTGGCTTTGGTGTTATAGGAGGTCATGTTGGTGATGTTCTTGACGTATGACCCAATGAAGTAGTCAGGTCGGCGGAGGAGAGGGCCAGTGAGAGAAGGGTACAATGTTATACACTCCTTTTGAAGCTAAGCCTCAGTCTCTTTGGTCTATCAGGGTCTGCCAGCGGCCACCTGATTGCACCATGGGATCACCAGACTCTTCAGCATATCCAGGTACACTTTGGTGTTGACTTTCAAGTCGACTTTGAAAATGTAAGGTGGCATGATGTGGCCCTCACTTAAAACGACACCAAAGACCATAACCGTGGCCAGAAACTTTGTTTTCATCATCCTGGATACACCCCTGTTATTTATGGCAATCCAGCCATGCATTTTGAGGGTGCTGGCAATAACTAGTAGATGGTTTGCAACAAAAAAGAAAACCTGTTTTCATCAAACGGAAATGGAATCATGTTGTCTTTTATAGGGTGACAATTTTATCATTTGACCCTGTAAAAAAAAAACTAACGTTACGATATGTTAATAGAGATAACAACAAGGGTTGATATGCCGTAAAACAAGCCATCTTTTTTTCTGTCTCTCTCTCAACCCAATCACTACCAGTAAATTGAAATATCTTTACAAAACAGCCAAATAAATAATTTCAATTATATTTTTTCCTTTTAAAACCACAAACTTATACGCAAACGCAATAAAAAAAAATTTACTCAGAGTTGATTTTTTTATGTCTTTTTACTATTTTTTTTTTTAAACTTCTGTCTGATCAACAATACGGATTTAGGCTAGTCTATTCTACTGCAGATATCTTAACTGTAATCTCTGAACGTATATACCATGCACTGGATAAAGCAGAGGAAGTGAGGGCAGTAGCCCTAGATATATCTAAGGCTTTTGACAGGGTATGGCACTATGGTCTTCTCATGAAAATCAGATCATATGGTATTACTGGACTAATGCTTAACATAATTAAATCCTTCTTAAGTAAGAGAAGAATCCAGGTTGTCCTCAATGGTCATACATCAAAACAATATGATATAAATGCGGGTGTACCATAGGGGTCGATCCTTAGACCTTTATTATTCCTGATATTCATAAATGACCACCCTGATAAAATTGTCTCTGAGATGGGTATATTTGCTGACAACACCACGCTCTATAACAGACACAAGGAGAAAACAATTTTTTTTTTTTTTTATTACATTTTCCCCCCAAACAAGGCACATTGCCACTTTGATGTAGGGGCTACTATCAGGGACATAGGCATCAGGGGTACTGTGTAGGGAGTTGGCAGCAAGATGTTGGTTCACGTTGCACTTGAACTTCTGCATGTCAGTACAGTTGGGGAAGCAGGGACCCAGCAGAGAATTCCAAAGTCTAACTCTCCTGGGGAAGAAACTACTGGAGTAGAAGGCTCTCTTTCATCTAGGGATCTCTACCATGAAGGGGTAGGATTTAGCTGCTTGTCGAGTTTGTCGGGGGTATTTACATCGAGGGGGCACAAGTGCTTGCAGTTCGTCAGAGCATTCACCGTTAAAGTACTTGTAGAAAAGGCAGAGGGATGCAACATTTCGTTGATGGGACAGGGGCTGAAGTTTAGATGACAGTTCAGGGCCTATCAGATTGGCGACTCTCTTTTGAACCTTGTCTAGGAGCGAGAGACTAGTGGCAGATGCACCAGCCCAAATATGACAACAATACTCCATACATGGGCGAATGGTGGCCTTATAGAGGTATAGGATACTTTCGGGCGTTAGTATCTTTCTAGCACGGTAGAGAGAACCTACCTTTTTCGCAGCGGTCCTGGCGATACTCTCAATGTAATTGTTCCAACTCATGTTTCCTGAGAGCGTTAGGACGAGGAGTTTAAGGGATGTACTTTCAGATAAAGAGTCATTGGCCATTGCTATTGGTGGTAGAGAAGGTTTCTTGTAATTATTGAAGGAAACGAGTTTAGTTTTGGCAGCATTGAATGTGACCAACCACTTATGTCCCCATTCCACTACAGATCGGAGGTCATCCTCTAGTGTTTCTGCCATTTCTTTAGATCTAAGGCAATAGCAGAAACCCTGGAGGAAGGCCTCCAGTCTGTAGTGGAATAGGAACAAAAAAATGGATGGTAACATTGCTGCCAAGACTAAGCTTCTTTCCTTTAATAATTACAAGAAACATTCTCAACCACCAATAGCTATGGCTAATAATACATTACCTGAAAGTAATTCAATCAAACTCTTCGGCTTAACGTTCACACGAACATGTATTGGAAAAGATACATTGCCGTGGCTGCTGTGAGGAGGGCGGGTTCTCTACTGTGCTAGAAAGTTACTCACACCTGAAAGTATCCTGTACCATCTACGAGGCCACCATTCGCCCATGTATGGCATACTGTTGTCACATTTGGGCTGGTGCATCTGCTACTACTCTCACTCCTGAACAAGGTTCAAAAGAGAGTCGCCAACCTGATACATCCTGAACTGTCATCTAAGCTTCAGTCCCTGTCCCATTGATGAAATGTTGCATCCCTCTATTTTACAAGTATTTTAATGGTGGATGCTTTGATGAACAACAAGCCCTTGTACCTCTTTGACGTAAATACCCCCGACAAACCTGGCAAGCAAAATCACACCCCTTCACAATAGAGATCCCCAGATGCCAGGAAGCCTTCTACTCTAATAGTTTTTTCTTCAGAACTGCTAGACTTTGGAATTCCCTTCTGGGTTCCTGCTGTCCTGACTGTACTGACATGCAGAAGTTCAAGTGTAATGTGAATAGAAATCTTGCTGATCAGCAGTTTATGCCCCAGATAGTAGCCCCCTATATAAAAGTAGCACTGTCTTTGGGGTAAAAATGTAATAAATTTTTTTTTTTAAATTCAGTTTTTTTAAAAATTCTTTACTAATAAACACACTATAATATAAATCTCACCTGCCTGTTTAAATGTATATATGTATGTTTGTATGTCTCGCAAAAACTTTTGACAGAGGCAAATTTTCACAAAATCGATATCATTTTGAAGCTCCACCATTTGGACGACAAATACGAAAAATTGGCTAAAAACATTAATTCTTTCACCCTCAACTGGGCACTTTTTTACAGGGAAGAGTCACTTTTTCGCCAATACTTTCTACACGGAGGGGTCGCTTTTTCCCAGTATTTTCGAAAGTCATTCCCTCTTTTCAATTGACTAGCCTTAATTTGAACCTTCGCCACTTCCGGTTTAGTGATGGACGCAACGTCAAAGACGTCACTTTTTTTTTCTGTAATTCGATGTAAATGCTTAAATGTATGTATGTATGTATGCCTGCCTAAAACTTTCCACAGAGGTGACGGATTTTCATGAAATCAGTATCGTTTTGAAACTCGACCCTTCGGACAACAAATATAAAAAAATTAGCTAAAAACATTAATTCCTTCACCCTTACTGGGAACTTTTCTACAGGGACGGGTAGCAAAAAATCATTCCTTCATGACAATTTAGCCAAACACGTAAAATGCGCAAAAAACATTCCTTCTTAAATTAGTTTAAATATAAAAATTTTTACATTCTTTTTTTTTTTATTATTTTTCCATCACGTTCGCTGTTTTTTTGTTTTTGTTTTTCCGTTTTTAAAATAAATTTTAACAAACGGTTATTTATGCCATTTCTTTTTCGTTCACGTATTCTTTATTTTGCATCATGTTTGCTTTTTTTTTTGTTTTGCCGATTTAAAAAAAAGTTATAACATTTAAACAGGGTTATTACGTTTGCTTAGTCTTTATTTTCTATTTTGTCTTGATTTATCCTCCCACACCTCACGACACCCGGGCAACGCCGGGTACTCCCGCTAGTCTATAATATAAATATCACCTGTCTGTTTAAATGTATGTATGTATGTTTGTATGTCTGTCTAAAACTTTTGACAAAGGCGATGGATTTTCACGAGATCAGCATCCTTTAGTGGTGATACCATTGTAAAAAAAAAAAAAAAGAACGAAAAAACTCGACACTTTGGACGACAAATATCGAAAAATTGGCCAAAAACATTCATTCCTTCACCCTCAACTGGGCACTTTTCTACAGGGAAGAGTCACTTTTTTGCCAATATTTTCGAAAGTCATCCACTCTTTTCGATTGACTAGCCTTAATTTAAACCTGCGTCACTTCCGGTTTGGCAATGGGTGCAACAGCAAAGATGTCACTTTTTTTTCACGTTTTTTTCCTCCTTTGCGGTATGAGTTCAAACCTGCCTGTTTACTATACTTTTTTTTTTTTTTTTTTTGCTCAACACGCACCTCCAAACACCTGGGCAACGCCAGGCACCCAGGCTAGTCTATAATATAAATCTCACCTGTCTTTTAAAATGTATGTATGTATGTTTGTATGTCTGCCTAAAACTTTTGACAGAGGCGACAGATTTTCACAAGATTGGTATCATTTTGAAGTTCGACCATTTGGATGACAAATATCGGAAAATTGGCTAAAAACATTAATTCCTTCACCCTCAACTGGGCACTTTTTTACGGGGGGGGGGTCGCTTTTTTCGCCGATATTTTCGAAAGTCATCCCCTATTCTCGATTAACTAGCCTTAACTTAAACATTTGTCACTTCTGGTTTGGTGATAGACGCAATGGCAAAGATGTCACGTTTTTTTTTTTTTTTGCTCAACACACACCATCAAACATCCGGGCACCCAGGCCAGTCACTTATCAAGGCTAAAACACTCGAGGATTAAATTTAGTGAAATCAATAAATTGACATTTGAATGATGAGGAATACCATGAGGGGATTGAAAATCTACACATACCGCACTCAAAACAACAGCTGATCCAGGAAACAGTAATTCTTTCCCCTTTGTCAGAAATATCACTCATGAAATGTGAGAATTCATCATCATATGTGGTTTAACATCTGTTTTACATGCTGGCATGTGTTGGACGGCTTTTTAGAGATTGACTTCTTAAATTAACCTATCTTTGTCCAGGTCTTCATGTATCCTTCTTTTTTCTTACATTCATCCTTATCATTTTCTCCCATCTTTTCCTTGGCCTGTTGCTGTGACCTAAATCTGCTACCTCGATTTTACATGCTGGCATGTGTTGGACAGTTTTAAAAAATTTACTTTCAAACCAACCTATCTCTGGCTGGGTCTTTACTTAACCTTTTTTCAAATCCATACTTTATCACTTCCTCTCATGTTTTCTTTGTCTTTCCTTTGCCAGCTGACCCTGTTACTTCAACTGTTCTACATCTACTAACTCGAGCATTCTCACCCAATGTGACAAAACCAACTAAGTCTGCTGTTCTGTACACATTTCCCTCTACTGTTCTGATTTAATTTCCCTTTAACTAAGTCTTTCTTTAAGACTCACATTACACTGTATCATTCTCATATGATTTCTCTCCATGCAACGCATATCCTCAACCCTCACTGGACAGGTTTTACTTCTATACATCATCACACAACATGTACACATACCTGATAACGCCTCCCCTTTTTAGTTTTTGTTTTCGTCAATGATCAGACAGTCCCTGACGTGCAGTACATTCTAATGGCATTCCCAGAACACTAAAATCATGACGCGATTGCGTAAATACAATAAATATAAGCATGCATATTTTGCCGAAATGACTGAACCCAAAAGGGTTGATATGCCGTAAAACAAAACAATCAAACTAAACACCATGAGTAAATATTTGAAAATATAAAAAAACGAAGTATGAAAACTTTTTTCCAAAATTACTGGTTTTGGCATTAAATAACTCAAAAAGGTTGATATGCCATAAAAGAAACCATCTGTCTGTCTGTCTCTCTCTCACTCTATCCAATCACTACCGGTAACTACTGGATTTGGCATTAAATAACTGAAAAAGGTTGATATGCCATAAAAGAAGCCGTCTGTCTGTCTGTCTGTCTCTCACTGTCTGTCTGTCTGTCTGTCTCTCTCCAATCACTACCGGTAAATTCAAATATCTTTAGTACAAAATAATAAACAGCCGAATAAATAATTGCAATTATATTTTTTCCTTTTAAAACAGCAAACTCATATGCAAAAGGCAATAAATGTCTACTAAGAATTGATTCTTTTATGTTTTTTTTTCTATTTTTTTCAATTTCCTTTTTTCTTCATTCTTTGTGTTTATTTATTTTTTTGTTTGTTTATTTTTGTTTTTATTTAGAAATTATTTTCCTTTTCTATAAAGAAAAAAAAAAAAAAAGCAATTTTCACACCCAATTCAAAAGAACTAAATATCCGATATTGGCTTGAACAGTTGGATTTTCTATCATTTGAATTATACTAAGTTATATTTTTTTTTGGGGGGGGGGGGGAAAGGATTCCAGCAGAGTGCTCTATTATAAGGAAAAATTCCGAAAATAAGAGCGTATTATTTATATTTTTATTTACAGAAAGTTTATGAGATAAGTCATCGGTATCGTCGGTTTCAAATCTGAGAATAGGGGACCGTTTTAGGCCCCCCATATCAAGTTCTCTTGAGCCGATACTCATCTCATCTTAATCATTCAGACTACCGTTCTCCTTTTAAGTGTTATTTTCACAACGTTTCAGTCGAACTTCTCCAGATGTATCTCCAGGAATTTGCATAGAATTTTGAACGGAATTCTTTATTTAATCCATGGGGGTAACATGCTCTCATTCCATAAGCCATGATTGGAGAAAAGTAATTTGCAATTGTATTATGATTATCGCCTGCACTGAGGATTGAACTTTCAACCTCCAGAAGTTTGTCACTTACAACTGAATTTTACTAAGTATTTTATTCATTACTAGTGGGGGCGGAGGGATGGGGACTTTGCCCGAGCTTAAATACGCTTAAATATGATATTTTAATTTGTCCAGATTTTTTATATATTATTATTATAGATTTCAAAAGTAAAAAAAAATAATTTTCAGGTGCCATCAGCTAGAATCGAAACCGAAACCATAGCATTCAAAGCTGAAACCGCTATCGTCAGACAATGCTCATCTGGAGATTCAAAGCCTCTATCCACTGCACCATGTAGTGAGATGACAACAACTATGAAAGGCAGTAATTACTGAGGATACAGTTGAAAGACTCAGTATTCCTCTTCCGTTGCAGTTAACCACCTGATAAAGGCCAGCGTATGGGTTGGCTGAAACATTGCGAAACAACTACGAAGATGAGGATAACAGTCCACAAATAAATAAATAAACTTCTGGAAAGCAGCCCTATGGAAGTCCTCTTGTCAATAACCGCGTCACAGCCGCTTTCATTTCTTCAATTGTCTCATAATGCCAATATCAAAGGTTTTCCTTGAGCTTAGGGAATAACTAAAAGTCACAGGGAGCAAGTCTGGATTATTGATTTTGTTTAAAACAAATTTTTCCACTGCTAATAATAATGATAAAATAATCAATATTTATTGATTTTAAACTAATAGTAAAACTAAAATCTATAGCTTAACTCCCTTCTACAAGTGTATTTTTATGCTTGAGAAAATATCTGCACATTTAACATCTGTTTTTACGGTATTGGGGGAAAAATAACAGCTCTATAGGTAAATATTTAGAGATTTATAAGAATCAGAATCAGTAATTGTAACGGAATCGGGAATTCAGGACAGAATTGGTAATTGTATTGGAATTGTGAAAAATATTGGAATCGTTCCATCACTGATTTATTTGTAATTTTTCTATCGACCTGTATCATTCTGATTATATCTCAGTTTTAATTTTTTATTTTTTTTTAATTTCAAAATAAGATTTCCTTTCTGCCATATGGTCCCAGGATTTTTCTGCTTTTGTGTTATGACTAACAAGGGTTCATGTGGCAGGTTGAGTCTCTTATTGCTGACTTTACTTAGGTTCTTGTTTATGTAGTCAATGCTGAACAGGTGCTCAGCTCCCAGAACATTTTCAGCTCCCAGAACATTTGCCTGATTATGCAGCACAGTTTTTGTTTATTCTTTTCAATATAAGATCTTGTTGATATTTTTGTTTAAGCTTCAGCAAGAATCAAACATAGCTGTTAACATTTTTCATTCAACTTCAACGCCCAATAAATCAGAAATAAACAAAAATTCGAACTCATAACTTGCACCAAATGCATTAAAACTTAATTTTATATTGAACATTTTTTTTTACACAGGAATAACCACTTATCAAGGCCCGGAGGCCGCTCGAGCATAAGAGTTAGTGGGTATACATAGTCAACGTGATTATAGCGTAGTAAACATAAGTAGTGGAAATTTTGTAAATTGGATTACTTAGGGGTGGGGAGGGGCGGTTCATCAAAAACTTGTTTACATTGGAATTGAAGGCAATCAGATTGTAGTCAGCTGGAATTTTTGGAGATGAGGATAAATAATTTGCATTATTTGTATTATTTGGTCTATTGTTCTCATTTTTTGGTGAAGTATAACAAGAGAGAGTTGGGTCAGTGTGGGTGTGGTGGTGTATAGTTAGTTGGTCGGGTGACGGCAGAAATGTGTCGCTGGCTTCTCTCTCTCTCTCTCTCTCTTTATTTTGACTTATATTTAAATTCTGTTGGTTGGAATTGCTGTTCACTTATTTTGACGTTCTTCTTCTGTTGTATACTTACTTTGTACTTTTAGCAATTTCAATCCAGAGTAAAATATTTCTCTCATTGTTTCCTGATTTTGATTCTTCCATCGGAATGTAGGGTTGATGTCATTGCCCACGATCTGATTCACATCTAGTTTTGCCCAAATCCGATATCTTTCGGTGTTGTCCATCACCTATACAATACTTGCTCATGGCTGACGAAATAAAAGCAAGCTACTCTGGTGAATTAAATAAAATTTGATACAGATTCCCAAGTTTGACATAAAGATATCCAAATTCGACAAGATGTATCTAACGAACGTTGGAGGTTACATTATCATCCGCGGTGAGGATTGAACCTTTAACCTCCAGAAGACTGTCACTTATAACTGACTAGTAGGGAGAACCGACAATGCCTGGGATTGAATGATGATCAACGTATGTTTCACACTCCAATATTTTTTATTGCCATCGAAATAGGTGAAATCGCCCATTTTTCAATCAAATCGATTAATTGCCTGCGCTAATTGGGGGCCCATCATGATGCACCGGGAGGAAGCTACACATGCCTTACATGCAGTGACTTAATCCACAATACATTGTAGTCTACATTGCACTGTAGAGAACCTACTGTTGATTTTATAAACTTATTTTTTATATATAATGGCTTGAATTAAAGTTTAAAAGTCAAGTATCATCCTTCAATTGTGCTCTAAACATGAACATTCATTTCTAACGTGCCCCTGTCATATCAAAGAACCTTCTGTTGATTTTATATCTCTAGCCTTACTGCTTGTGCAGTGACAAGTGGCGAATTTCAGTTTAGAATGAAACAGTCAAGTATCATGTTGCGATTGTGCTTTAAACAGAAACATTCATTTCGAAGGCGCCCCTGTCATATTAAAGAACCTACTATTGATTTTATATATCGGATCTTTCAACTTTTGTTGTAATAAAACTCAGCTGCACTTGTATTGTTAGGCTGTATAAAGTTTTAACTTTGGTCAAAATCGTCTGTTCCTTCTTTCATCGGATTATTTAGATTATCGATTATTGATATTTATTGAAGACATTTCGATACAAAACCTATCTAAGAACACTGTCAGATACATAAAGTAGATTTGTGTGAAATTTCATAAAAATTGGCGCAGCCGTTTTTGAGTCCATAGGGAACGAACTCTCCACCTCTTGCCAAACTTTTACAAAAAAATAACTTGACTAGCTAAAACCACTATATATGATTTTCCCCACTCTCTATCTGTGCCTAAATGTAAACACAGATTCCATGAACAAAGGTTCTTTTTCAGAACTGCTTGCCTTTGGAAGACTGTTCTGCTGGTATGCTTCCCGACCGAATACAACATGGTAGCCTTCAAATCTAATGTAAACAAGTTTCTGTTAGGTCGTCCTCATAAATAATCAAGTTCCATCCAATTTACATCATTAAGGAGTACTTCACTACCATCTTACATTCATTAACCCTTATCCTCAAGTGGCCTTCGGGCCTTGATAAGTGGTGTCTCCTAAGTAAAAAACAAAAACAAAAAATCTCTCTCTCTCTCACACACACACACACACACACACAGACAAAGTTTCTTTTATATAATAACAAGTAGATAGATAGATAGATAGATAGATAGATAGATTATTACTAAGGCTGTGACAACAGCATATTCTTTTCATTGTTTTGACTTTCGAGTGTGTGTCCGTTGATATCTTATATGCTTTTATAGAGACTAGTGTGGTTCTTGGTTGATTAACTGTGTTTAACTGTGGCAGATATATACTAAAGAGTCAAAACAATGAAAAGAATATGCTGTTGTCACAGCCCTAATTATAACTTAGCACTTTATCCAAATGATCAAAATACTGCAAAACAAATCATATTTGATAGATTTGTGATTGCATAATTAAAAGTTTCACCATTTTTTCTGAGGGTTCATACCACCACAACTGCTACTACAAGCACTTGTACCATCCGGTTAATTCGACAAGCAGAAAAATTCCACCTCTACACTATAAGTCAGAATGTCAGAAAACCTTCTACTCTTATAGTTTCTTCCTCTCAAACTTGTAGGCTTTGGAATTCCCTCCTTGTTTCCTGCTTCCCTAACTGTACTGATATGGAGAAGTTTAAGTGTAATGTGAACAGACATCTCGCTGCTCCACTCCCTACATAGTATCCCTGTAAATTTGATTTCAAATAGTAACCCCTTACGTCAAAGTGGCACTGTGCCTTGTTTGAGGTGAATAAGAGTAATATATATATATATATATATATATATATATATATATATATATATATATATATATATATATATATATATTATCTTATAATCTTTTCAAATATACTTTACAAAGGATGCAACAGAGGTAAAGTGTTTCTGCTTGTTTTCTTTTCCTCATAAAGGAAATGTTTCTTTTCCTTAATGTTTCATTGTTAAAGTGTTTTTTATTCAATAAGTCTGAAGAAAGGCTGTTCTTGTGAAGATTTTCAAACGACATATTGTTTGAATTTATCCAAATGGTCTTGACACAATTGTAACTAACAATGAAATACACTTTTTGTTGCTATCAACCCATTTCTTGAAGTCTTGGTTTTTGTTTAAACAGTATATGAATGCTCAATTATGAAATATGATAATTTTGTAGCTTACAGTTTAAGTCATCTCTCCTTTTTGGCTTAATTTATTGGTATATGAACAATTACTGAATTATATTAACCTAGTATAATTCGGAATACTACAAATTTGTCTTATATATATATATATATATATATATATATATATATATATATATATATATACACTTGTGCCCGATATTATTCATACCCCTCCTTGAAAATTGAGTTTATTAGGTGTAACTTTGTAAGAATTTATTGTTTACGTCCATATTGATACATATTCTTAATAAACCTCTTCTGATCATTTTCGTCATTTTAAAATCTCGGGATACTTGTAATAAAAGAAATATACAGCTATTTATAAAATCTGCAATGTTCAAAAATAATCATACCCCCTTATTTTTTCAGTATTAATCGAGTTTCTGACTGTTTGTTTCCTGTTTGATTCTTATTTTGAATGCTTTTATACAACCTTTGATTAATTTCATTTCGTTTTTTGCATTTTTCAGAAATTAAAATGATATCAACTGAAAACCAATAAAAGAATAAAAATTATTAGAATGGGGAAGAAAAAAGAGCTTAGTAATGATCTTAGGACTAAAATTGTGAATTCACATAAGGATGGTTTAGGTTACAAGTCAATTTCCAAGAAATTTGAGGTCCCTACAGCAACAGTACAGAGCATCATCAAAAAATTCCAGAGCCACCACACAACAAACAACTTGATTGGTAGAGGAAGGAAAAGGAAACTGTCTGCTAGAGCCACCAGGAATATTGTAAGCAGTGTTAATGCAAATCCAACCACCACTACTAAGGACATTTTAGAAAATCTGGAGTCTTCTGGCATAAAAATATCAAGGCAAACATTGCAAAGGACTCTGCATGAAAATGGTCTGAAAGGAAGAAGACCAAGAAGGACTCCATTGCACACCGGAAAACACCTTGCAGCACGTCTAAAGTTTGCTAGGACCCATGTGAATTCTTCAGAGTCCGTTTTCTCAAGTATTTTGTGGACTGACGAAACAAAAATTGAATTGTTTGGCCATATGGATGCTTCTTACGTTTGGAGGAAGAAAGGAGAAGCTTACAACCCAAAGAACACCATACCCACGGTGAAACATGGTGGTGGTAGCCTAATGTTTTGGGGCTCCTTTTCGGCTAGTGGTCCAGGTAGTTTGGTCAAGATAGATAGAACCATGAAGAAGGAGCAATATTTGGAGATACTCCAGAAAAACATTAGACAGGATGCGGAGAAGCTCCATTTAGGACCAAACTGGGTCCTTCAACAGGATAATGATCCAAAACATACTGCCAAAATAGTCAAGAAATGGTTTGAGGATAATCAAATTAATATTTTGGAATGGCCTAGCCAGAGTCCCGACCTGAACCCTATCGAAAACCTCTGGCACATATTGAAAACTGAGGTTAAAAAGCGGAAACCTAGAAATTTGAGGGATTTGGAGAACTACTGCATTGAAGAATGGTAAAAAATCAGTGTTGATGCTTGTAAAAACCTTGTTGATAAATATCCAAAACGGTTACAGGCAGTTATTAAGAATAAAGGGCATGCTATTGACTATTAGTAAGAGAGGTATGAATAATTTTGAACTAGTGCCATTATTGTTTTTCTTTGTATACTGTTTCAAACTTGCATAATTTATTTATTTGTTGAGTTTAAATTAAATGCTTATGCTTGATTTATTGTTTGAAATCCCTTTAATATTGTCTACCTTCTGGTTTGAGCAATATTCTTATAGAAATCTCAAAGATCCGAGGGGTATGAATAATATCGGGCACAAGTGTATATATATTAGTGGTGGGACGATTCCAAAATTTTTCCTGATTCCGATCCAATTACTGATTCCGTTCTAAATTTCCGATTCCGATTCGAGTCTCGATTCTTTTAATATTTATAAATATTTAATTAGATATGTTTTTTTTGTTTTGTCTTTTTTTTTTTTTTGTAAATTTTCAAATTATTGCATAAATCCCCAGGTAATTTTTGGGTGGATATATTTTTTCTCAAATGTTTTCTTTGTAATATATTGCAAATTGAAAGACAGCAAAAGATTTGTTTTGATTTTAAACAAAGCCAAATTGTATCAGTTCATCGTTAGTGTACAACATGCTATGTGAAACTTTTCATAAACAGTTGAAAATAGTCAACGATTGGTAGGTAAAATGAGAAAACGATGATTGAACAAAATATTAACAATGGCCCCCATTGTTACGAACGAATTTCTAAATAATAATGTTACTATTTAGAAAACCATTTTTAACATGGAGAGGGCGTTGGGCTTTGGTTAACTTATTATGTGTCTTCCTTCTATGAATGTTTAAATTTTATTTTAATTATATAAATTTGGTGGGTTATTAAATTGATTTGCTTTGCTGTAAAAATAAACAAAAATTCCACAGGGAACTCATTCATATATAATATATTGATGTTGGTATTCATGGTGTAAATAGAGATGCTCTGATATTATTGTAACTCTTGTTAAAACTGCAAAAGTTTTTATCTAAGCTAGCAAGTACGTCATTACATATGCTTAAATATATTGTAATTCTTGCAGATTTCGTATATGTTATTATAGAGTTAATGTTCTATTGATTTTTATATATTATAAAGTTGCGATTTCAAAAAAAAAAAAAATATCCATATGACTTTGGTGCATCAACTTGAGTTCTTTCAGTTATAATCGAAACCGAAACCAAAATTTATGAAGAATTCTTGATAAAATTATTTATTAAAAAAAAAAAAAAAAATATAGATCACTGGAGTTCCATCAGCTATAATCGAAATCGAAACCAAAACTTATGAAGAATTCTTGGTAAAATTATTTATTATAAGAAATGGGAATCCATAATGAAACAACGGTCCTGGATATGACCTTAAACTATATCCGATGGTGAGGGCCCCAGCTTGCAGACCTTAGGGAGTGTGGAGCTACGCTTTAATTGCCATTGCTCCCAGGTCCACTCTGACCTGGAGTGGTAGCACCTGTTAGGGTCCCAACTATTGGTCAAATAGAATACGACTTAAAAAACAAATATACTATATTAAAAAATCGTTCTTCAAAATCACCAGATTCGGCATTAAATAACCTGAAAAGGGTTGATATGCCGTAAAACGAAACAACCAACCAACCAACCAACCAACCAACCATAATGAAACAATAGTCATTCAGATATAATCGTGACACACAAAATAAATAACACACGCTATTTTATTAATATATAGTACTGTTAAAAGTCATAAAAAACATGCTCCTTTCCAACTACTAACCCTAAGTACGGGTGGCAATACGAAAATTATAGTAATTACATGTGATTTTATGATTTTTCTGATCGGCCTTAGAATTAGTGGTAAAAATTACTTAACTGCTTAAAAAGTTATAATGTACCGAAATGGGACCAGCTTACATTATATTTATGAACAACTGAACCCCCATTTCTAAATTCTAAAATAACGTTTCAGTGTGCTCACACATAATCGCCTAAAAAAGTAGAATCTCATATGTTTTGAGCATTTTAAATGTAAATGAAAGTTTTTTTTTTTTTAAGTTAACAAACTTACCAATGTTTGCTCTTCCAAAGTTTTGATAAAGTTGTGAGATTTTCATCCATATTTTCACTTGTGCCAAAACCAAAGAAAATATAAGAAAACATGAAATATTTCAAAGGATGTGGTGATCAGACAAAACCAGCGCCAGAAAAAAAATTCCAAGAATGTTAAATCTTTGATATTAAAGGCCAAAGTCTTAAATGACCTTATGGCCATTTATCAAATAGGTGTGAAAGCTTTTTAAAATCTGAGATATTTAATGGGCAAGTGAACTCTAGAATATTTACTTTGCTTATAATAAAAACTAATAAAAACAATAAAATTGTAGAAGGCAGCACAATGCAGAGGTAACGGAAAGACACAAGCTGAAGCAAGTGAGAAAGTTTTATTTTTATTTATTTTTTTTTTTTTACAAAGGCATCACCACATTATCAAGGCCCAGAGGCCACTCAAGGATAAGGGTTAAAGAGTGTACAGTAGAAGTTGGTCAATATAGTAATCATTAGTAATGAAAATTTGGTAAATTTAATAACTTATATGGAACGGCTCATCAAGAACTTATTTACCTTAGACTTGAACACAACCATATTGTAGTCAGCCGGAAAGCAGGAAAACGGAAGACAATTCCACAGGCGTGCAGTTCTAAGAAAGAAGCTTTGTTCATGGAATCTATGTTTAGGTTTAGGCACAGATAAAGAGTGGGGGAAATTATTGATAGTGTTTACAGCTAGACGAGTGTTTCTTGTGAAAGTTTGGCGAGGGGGGACCATAGATTGAAGCTCAGTTGAACACTTTCCATGAAAATAACGATACATCAGAGACAAACTCGCAACATCTCTTCTGTGAGATAGAGGTTGTAAGGAGGAGAAAAGGACATCTCCTACGAGGCTACGAAGTCTATTTTGAACTCTATCAAGGCAGGACAAGTCCTTTCTAGCAGCTCCTGCCCAGATGTGGCAACAGTATTCCATCCTTGGACGTACCTGGCTCTTATATAGATAGAGAATAGCATCAGCAGTGAGATATCTACTGGATCGATAGAAAGATCCCACCATTTTTCCAGCGGCCTTGGCAACAGATTTGATATACGTGTTCCATTTAAGATCAGGAGTAATGGTCAAGCCCAGAAGCTTGTCAAAACTTGAGGCCTCCTGAAGACGAGAGCCATTCATTTCAATTGATGACAAATGTGGATTAAAATGTTAATGATGTAAAGAGAGAAGCTTGGTTTTAGATGCATTAAAAGTAACCAGCCACTCCTTTCCCCATTGTACTACATGCTCAAGATCAGAGGAGAGAGAATTGGAGAGTACTTGCTCGTTTACTGTCTTAGATGTGGTACCATAAATGGTAGTGTCGTCAGCATAAATGTCTACAAATGATGTAAGGATATGATTTGGAAGATCATTAATGTAGATCAGGAAAAGAGTTGGGCCCAGGATGGATCCCTGAGGGACACCGGCATTAATACTGTGAGCTTCTGATTTTTGCCCCTCAACTACTACTCTTATGAACCTATCAGAAAGAAATGATTTAATAATTGAGAAGACTTTTCCAGCTATACCATAGCTAGCGATCTTATGAAGTAAACCTTTATGCCATACCCTATCAAAGGCTTTAGATATGTCAAGAACAATTGCCCTAGAAAGATTGCCACCGTCGAGAGATTTGCTAATCCTATGCGATATAACTGTAAGGACATCTGCTGTAGATCTAGCAGAACGGAAACCATATTGAGTGTCACTAAGAAGGTTATTTTTGTTGAGATGTTTGATTACTTCTGTATTTAACACAGATTCTAGCAACTTACTCATGACGCACAGGAGACTTATTGGCCTGTACTGAGAGGGGGATGAGCGATCACCTGAATTCTTAAATACAGGGCATACTGATGAGATTTTCCAGGGAGATGGGAAACTATTCTCCTTAAGACAACGTTTAAACAGTTTTGTAAGTATGGGCGCTAGTTCAGGTTGAAGTTTTTTGAGTACTATAATTGGAATACCATCAGGGCCAGTTGCTTTACTGGAATCAAGGTTTTTGATTAGCTTGGCAACATCACGTACAGATATACGTATATCACATAGCGTGTTTTCTGATACAGGAGGAAATATTGGGGGTTGGCGGTCTTGGTCGCAAAGGGTAGAATTAGCTGCAAAGTTCTTGACAAAGAGTTTGGCTTTGTCTGATGCTGACGAGATTACCTCAGGTCCATTGATAATAGTTGGGATGGAGCACACGCTTCTGTTCAGGATTCTGTTTGCTATTTGCCAAAACTGGTGGGAACCAATCCGCTGCTCAGCTACTTTGGACTTAACAGATTGAGCATACAACTCTCTTGCGTTCCTTATTACTTTCTTACAATGGTTGCTGGCAGTCCTGAAAACGGCTTTAGTTTCCATACATCTATTACGTTTGAAGCAGTGGAAAAAGTGATTTCTGTGCGCAATGGCAGCAGCACATTCTGGAGAGAAGTTTTATTAATACAACTTACAAATACATGTGTACATATTCATATATTTCTTATGCACATTATATTTATATTTGCACAGTGGTCACCTGGGAAAGTCGGTCTGGTGGTATATCCGTGTTATATAATATTTCGAGAAAGATCTCTTCGTCAGATATTTATTTGACTTTGGTTCAAACGTGTTGTTGTAAACAGTAACAGTATTGTGGCAAACCATCACTCGGAATTTGTAGATAGTATTTTAATTTAATATGGTTAGAGGTTTTTTTATTCAATTCTTTATTTTTATTTCTAAATTATTTTGTGTAATCATATTTTATTTTATTTATTTGTTTTTTTTTTTATAATAGTTTATCTTTGGTTCAAACGTGCTGTTATAAACAGTAGCAGTCTCGAGGTAAACAACTGTCCGGAACTTGTTGATAGCTTTTTAATTTACAATGATTAAGTTTGTTTTGTTTTTCTTTATTTTTATTTCTAATTTATCTTATTTTTTTTTATAATAATTTATATTTTATATTGAGGAGATTTTAATTTATTTATTGTTTGTGTTTCTCCGTTCTGGTTGAGAGGGGGTGGGGGTGTAGACTTTGAATAAATCGGTTGGTAAAGGGAGACTACTTGATGAGCTGTTCTAAGGGGGATAATCGTTACAGATATTTCTTCTCCGTTAAGTGTATAACGTTGCATGACTTTTTTTATGTATTTATTTATTTGTTTATTTATTTTTATTTTAGTAATATTATTCTTATTCTGGGGGTATTTTATTTAATTCGTTATGTAATGTATATATACTCATTTATGGATTCTTGTATCTTTAATTTAATTATATAGCAATATTCTATTGACTATAATTATTTATTTATATGTGTTATGACAAAGTGGTTAGAAGTTATTTCGAGAGTTTTTCTAATTTTTTAAAAATATATATATTTATTTATTTTAGTTAACTTGGATTTCTGTTTTTGGTGTATTATATCTTGGCAATCAGGATTGATTCTTTGATACAAAGAATCAATCCTGATTGCCAAATTACACCCCAAAATTAATCGCCAACATTAATTAGGCTCTTCATTCTTTGATACAAAGATTCAATCCTGATCGACAAATTACATCCCAAGATTAATCCCCGACATGAATTAGGCTCTTAGTAATATTACTAAAATAAAAATGATTACTCTATTGTCCAATTTCTACTGTACACTCTTTAACCCTTATCCTTGAGTGGCCTCTTGGCCTTGATAATGTGGTGATGCCTATGTAAAAAAAAAAAAAAAAAAAAAAAAGCAACGATTTTTTTCACACACCATAAAATTCACTTTTCTATCTAATTTACATGGGAAAATTATGTAAAAAAAGAAAAATTAATCAGATTTCAGATATTTTCGGCAAAGCATTGACATTTATTGAGTAGGTTTCTACCAGTTTTTTTTTTTTAATTTTCGATTTCTAGTGATTATCACAACTCCCAACATAACCGTCTAATGTCAGCCATTTTTCTTGTTCTAACTTAAGATTTGGCACTACTTGTGTTGCAAATAAACAATTTAAAATAAGTTAAAACATGAAAGATTTATCCAGGTGAGTAGGAGAGTGACTTATCTTGCCTTTGGTAATATTTGTTTTCTATTTTTTTTTTTTTTACATGAGTATCACTACTTATCAAGGCCTTGAGGCCACTCGAGGATAAGGGTTAAAGAGTGTACCGTAGAAATTGGACAATATAGTAATCGTTAGTACTGGAAATTTGGTGAATTCGTTAACTTATATGGAACGGCTCATCAAAAACTTGTTTACGTTAGACTTGAAGACAAGCATATTGTAATCAGCTGGAAAGCAGGAAAACGGAAGACAATTCCATAGGCATGTAGCTTTGCTCATGGAATCTACGTTTAGGTTTAAGTACAGATAAAGAGTGGGGGAAATTATTGATAGTGATTTCTGCTAGATGGGTGTTTCTTCTGAAAGTTTGGCGAGAGGGGGACCAAAGATAGGAGCTCAGCCGAGCACTTGCCATGTAAATAACGATAAAGCAGAGACAAACTCGCAACATTTCTTCTGTGAGAAAGAGGTTGCAGGGAAGAGAAGAGGACATCCCCTACGAGGCTACGAAGTCAATTTTGAACTCTATCAAGGCAGGATAAGTCCTTTCTAGCAGCTCCTGCCCAGATGTGGCAACAGTACTCCATCCTTGGACGTACCTGGCTCTTATATAGATAGAGAATTGCATCAGCAGTGAGATATCTACTGGATCGATAGAAGGATCCCACCATTTTTCCAGCGGCCTTGGCAACGGATTTAATATATGTATTCCAGATCAGGAGTAAAAGTCAAGCCCAGAAGCTTGTCAAAACATGAGGCCTCCCCAAGACGAGAACCATTAATTTCAATTGATGCCAGATTTGTTTTTGCTTTTTTGTTTTCTTGGCAATATTGGAAAATGCCTAAAAGTCTATTTATAAAAAGCAGTTTGATTTTTATTATTTATAGAGAATTGATAATTAAAATAGTAGGACATGTAGAAATTCCACAGGGGACTCATTCATATGTAATATATTGATGTTGGCATTCTGTAGATGTTCAGAGTAAATGGAGACGCTCTGATATTATTGTAGCGTTTTATGTTAAAACTGCAAAAGTATTTATCTAAGCTGGCATGAATGCCCGGCAAAGCCTAGTTGTAAAATATATTTTAATTCTTGCAGATTTCGCATATATTATTATAGAGTTAATGTTCTATCGATTTATATATTATAAAGTTGTGATTATAAAAAAAAATATCCATATGACTTAGGTGAATTAGCTTGAGTCAAAACCGATATAAAAACTTATGAAAATATATATATATATATATATATATATATATATATATATATATATATATATATATATATATATATATATATATAAATAAATAACTTGAGTTTCTTCAGCCATAATTGAAACCGAAACCAAAACTTATGAAGAATTCTTGGTAAAATTATTTATGACAAGAAATGGAAGTACATAACAATTAAACGACCCGGATGTAAGCTTGACACAGAAAATAACACACATGATATCGTATTAATATATAGATAATCTGTTGAAAAAAAAAACGGGCAAAAATATAATGAGGGTTAATTTCCCTAACACCGGTTGAAACGTGCGCCTCACATTTCACAGCCTCTACACCTGATTTTACCGCCATAATGTGGTGTCGTTCATTACAGCCGGTGCCAATGGAACATACGCTTTATATAACTTTTGTCTGTTTTTTTTGTTTTTTTTTTAATAAATTGTTTTTAACAAAAAATCAAATTATATTTTTTATAAATGGATTATTTTAGTTTTCCTTTTTTTTTAACAGCTTGCTTAACTATTAAGAAAGTTTAAATATATCACAGAAATGGAGTTTTCGGATAAAAACAATGGTTTCAACTGATTTTTTTGGTCAATTCTAATAAGTTACAATGGTAACTGGTACTCATGCAGAGAGTGATCCGTGCTGAAATAATAACGTTATTATTTAAAAAGCCATTCTTAATATGGGGAGGGGAGTGTGTTTTGTACTTATTCTGTAGGTGTGTCAGAAATTTCGTGAAAATAATGAATAATTCCACCCCATCTTTCCAAGCTTATAACTCCTCGAAAAATGTAATTCAAGCCCTAATTTTTTTTTCAATTAAAGGAGCAAGGACCAAGGTTTCATTAAAAAAGAAACGGTAAATTCAGGTAATTTTGACTGCATAATTTGGAAGTTACCAGGTGTTAATGCAGAGAGTGGTCTGGTCCGCGCTATTTTTTAAGGTAATCTCTTTTAAATCGTATTTCCACGTTTAATTAAAGTTTTATATGTTTTTTTTTTTTCATTCAATTGTAAGGTTAAAGTACAGAATAATAGGTGTATCAGAATTTTTGTAGGAATTTTTGACACCCCTAACTGCGAATAAAATATAAAAATCTCGTAATTTCTCTGTTAAAAGTAGGTTATTTATTTTCTTTATGGATTATACTTCCAAAATAAACTATTAAAGTTGTTTTAAAGGTAATAGAAATATATTTATATATTTTTAAACTAATGAATTTTCCGAACTCAATATTTTTCCATTTTTAAACTTTAAAAATCTATCAAAATTTTTTTTATTGATTCTATTTTTACGATATTTTCAGGGTCAATGTGAAATTTTATGTTCTTTCCAATAAACCGAATATAATATTTTAGACAAACGTTTTTTTTTTTTTTAAATTCACGCCCCCCCCCCATTTTCAAGTTTCTATTAAAAAGTAAATAATTAATTTACTCACCGAAAAGTAAATAATTAATTTACTCACAAATAAATAATATATTCAAATTTAAAACAAAAAAAAAACGTAATGTTCTTTAGAATTTTGCCTGTAAAGTTTGAAGTTTAACACCTTTTTTTTAAAACCACGTTATTTGTTTTTTCTTTTTTAATGGAACCTTGGTCCTTGCTCCTTTAATTGAAAAAATAATTAAGGCTTGAATTACATTTTTCGAGGAGTTATAAGCTTGGAAAGACAGGGGGTCGAATAATTCACGCCTCCCATTTTGAAATGTCTATTAAAAAGTAAATAATTAATTTATGTACCAAAGTCTTATATATCACAAATTGAAGAGAAAAGGTCAATAAATAATATATTCAAATTTAAAGCAAAAAAAAAAGAACTGTTTTTTAGAAATTTACCTGTAAAGTCCGAAGTTTAAAACCTTTTTAACAAAAAAAAAAAAACACGTTGTTTTTTTTTTGTTTGTTTCTTTGGTAAATATCCAGATACGCTACAACAGAACACCGACCACTCTAATTTGTTTTTTTATAGGTAATTGAGGTCGCTGACAACAAAGCTGATAGTCAAACTTGGGGCAAATTTACCGTTTGCATGGTATTAACCCCTGAAGCCATGAACTACTTTCCACCATTTTGCAGCTTCCGTTTACGCTACGCGCATGCGCTGCAGCAGTGCAGCATAAAAGACGGCTTGCTTCACCTAGCAAACTGGTTCTCACATGGCGTATCATCAATCAAAAAATTACGGACTGACATTTTTTTAATGACTTACAATTAAAGAAACAACAAATTGGGGGACCGTTTTTTTTTTTTTGTCTCACGTAGTTTTTAATTCGGTTTACAAAAACATAAGCAAACATTTTTATGTTTTTCGTTCTTTTTTTTTTGCGGGAGGGGGGTTATTCAATTATAGAACTTATGTGGCTTAATAGGTGCTTCTGCAGTTTAGTTAACCGTTTATCAGTAAGTAACGCACCGCACCGGCGCACCGACATTTACCGATTAGAACACCATTCAACAACTGTTTACATTGAGGGGGCGAGCGGGGGGGGGGGGGGGGCGAGCGACTGAACCCCCGCTCCCCGCTCGCGTCCCAATGTAAACAGTAAAATCTTCGAAAAATGTTAAATGGTGTTCTAATCGGTAAATGTCGGTGCGTTACTTACGGAAAAACGGTTAACTAAACTGCAGAAGCACCTATTAAGCCACATAATTTCTATAATTGAATCCCCCTCCCGCAAAAAAAAAAAAAAAGAACGAAAACCATAAAATGCTTGATGCTTATGCGTAAACCGCATTAAAACTACGTGAGACAAAAGAAAAAAAAAAGCAAAAAAAAGAAAGGTCCCTCAGTTTGTTGTACTTTTCTTGTATTGTAAGTCATTAAAAAAATGTCAGTCCGTAATTTTTTCCACCCAAAAAGTTCTATAATGTACTTTTTGAAAATTGTATGTTCCAGGAAAAAAAAAAAAAAAAATTAAATTGCCCCCCCCGCCTCCTCTCCAACTTGGAGTGCTTTCACTGCTTTCCTTTTCTTGTTTTATTTCTTTTTCATCTAATTTTAAAATTTCCGCGGAAGATTGGTTCGCCATGTGAGAAGGCAGTTTGCTAGGTGAAGCAAGCCGTCGTTTATGCTGCCGCGCACGCACGTAGCATAAACGGAAGCTGCAAAATGGTGGAAAGTAGTTCGTGGGTTCAGGGGTTAATACCATGTAAACGGTAAATTTGCCCCCCGGTTTGACTATCAGATTCGTTAACAGCGACCTCAATTACCTATAAAAAAACAAAAACAAATTAGAGTGGTCAGTGTTCTGTTGTAGCGTATCTGGATATTTACCCAAACTTTTTTTATAAATAGCTTTTTGATTTAAATGCACTGTTACCATCCTATATTTTAAAACAGTATTTTCAAGTTAAATCCAAATTTCACGATATCTTTTTTATTTTTTTATATTAGGTGAAAGTACAGAATAATTACAAAACACTCTCCCCATGTTAAGAATGTTTTTTTTCAATAATAACGTTATTGTTTCAGCACGGTAACATAAGTGCATAAGTACCGATTTTTTCTTGCGCTGGGAACAAAATGTAATATCTGTTCTGATACTACACTTCATCTTTGCTATTCTCGGTCAGTGGAAGAGAAATCTTTCTAGATTGAGGAAATTTTTATTTTTATTCATATCCGGTGTGCCCCTTTTTGGGGAGCTGAATTTCCCCTACATTTAAAAACTGACCTTGTGTCTAACTCTGCCCTCGTAGGGAGGCAAGTAAATAGTAACACTTGACATTATATTTGGTCACCATAATCGAACGGATTCCAAAATGTTTCAACATGTTATATATATTGTCTTAGTTCACCTTCCCAGGCCTTACCTTTGTTTTTTTATTTATTTATTTTATTTTTTTTTTTTTGCCAGTCGCCTGAGGAGCCCCCGCCAGCCCATAAGCGCTAGTTTTTTTCTCACATCTTCCGGTCTTGTTGAACAACGGACCTTTACTTAAATGGGGGAAAAAATAACTGTTCACCGTAATTTGTATTTTTTCACCGGTGAATCTTGCTTTAACTTAAACGTTTAAAACGAAATGTAATCCTATATTTAAAATTCTTTTATATACGAACTTTTAATCAAGGTATTATATTTCTTTGCATTGGAATCGAAAATATTACCATTATTTTGCAAATGTGACGAAACGATAAACCAAATTGATTTTTATTATTCAAACTGTTATTCTCATCTTGGATTGTTATTCTCACAACAGTTCGAACGATGCGATCTCCGACCTTCTTCAAATGCGTTTCGAAACCAAAATGGACTAATGTTCTGTGAGACTGGCTTGCGTTTTATTTTTTACACATGAGGATATATTTCGTTTGTTTATCCTATTTCACGTCGGATCTGATTACAACATAGACATTGTATATTATTTTGTGCGTTTCAAATGAACTTTGATTAGATTACAATTTCAGCTGTTCATTCTAGATCTTTTTTGTTTGTTTAATCAAACAAAATTCTTATTAATTTAAATTTTTCATTGATACAACTATCTTTTTTTCTTTAAATACTTTTCGCTTTTATAGTTTTTCTTCTGCTCTTCCATATCTCTCAAAAGTTTATTTAACGATATAGTTTAACATTCGGAAAATTGTTTTTAAAATTCGTCATTTCAGAACTTGTTTTCCATGTTTATTTGGTTTATGGCACTAAAAACAAAATGGCTGACCATGTGAGGCTAAAAGCTTGCAGATATCGCGACTCTCTTTTAAAATAATAATTAATAACAAAGCAAAAACTTTAAAACAATATCGGAACGTCTAACGTATACAGGTCGGTAGAAAATTAAATTTTATTGCATTAGGCAAAAGTTATACATATTTTTATTTTTCTCGATTGCTCAATTATTAACTATAGTGTGAGATTACCTTTTTTAAAGTTCCTTTTAATTTTTAACAAAGCAAACACATTACTTTTTGGCTAGAATCAGTATATCCTTTTAAACTGAGACAATTTTAAACCTAATCTGGAGTGCCTCGTTTTGGGGTGAGCTGAATTTTCTCTACACTAAAAACCAACCTTGTGTCTAATTTTGCCCTCGTGAGGAGGCAAGTAAAAAGGAAGAGCCTAAACTTGAGATAGCATTTCATAGAAGTAAACAAAGACCGCGACTATCTTCCGAGGGGCACGAAGAATTTAACGCCCTCATCTAGCAGGATCTCGTATTGCGTGTGTTTTAGACTCGCTTCTCGTTTTAAAATCTCATATTTAAAGGGCAATAAAAACGAACACAAACGTGTAAGACACGTTTTCAAAAATATATCGTTCACAACCCCCGAAAACTCACTATTCTACACAAGTGACAAGCACCCAAAAATATTACATTTTTGTGCAAGAAAAAAAAAGGCTCCAGAGAAAATACTTGCCTGTGGACAAAAAACAAAAAAAACAAAAAAATTGACAGAACATAAAAAAAACACTGTTTAATAAGTTTTAATTTGTTCATATATATTAAAGAAAAATGGCTACCAATTTAACGTCACTTATAGAAGACACTCGTTACATAGAAGATTGTTTGGAATTTTGCAACAGGAGAAGACTTTTGTCAGACAAGCAGATTTGTCCAATATGTAAATACCAATGCGAATTGGTCAACAAGCCAGATGACATTGACCAATACGCTTGCAAGTGTCAAATATGTAACACCTACATCTCCGTGCGCCATCGCAGTTTTTTTGAAAAATCAGAATTGGAACTCTCCAAAATTTTGAGAATTATATACTTATGGGCGTACGAAATGGACACATTAGAAACCATCGTACGAGAATGCCGTGTATCATCACCGTCTGTCATCGCGGAGTGGATAGCTGCCCTCAGGACGGTGTGCACCGAGTACTTCTACAGGAATCCCAGTCAAATCGGAGGACAAGGACATGCAATTGAAATAGATGAATGTCTATATGCCCGCCAACAAAGCAACCCTGATGGAACTCCACAGGAACCGTTTTGGGTTTTTGGGGGTTACGACCCAGCCGAGAAAGCGGGCTTTCTCTTATCGTTACCAGATCAAGATCCTCACACTATGATGCTGATGATAAAAAAGTATATTTTACCTGGGACAACACTCATGTTGGATCCCCAGGATGCATTGGATAGGCTCGGAGAAGAAGGCTACAAAGAGTTGACGGTTGACCATCTTATTAACTTTGTGGACCCTGATTCGAAAAGTATAACCAACTTGCCAGGCATAAGAATGTGGAAGGAGGCAAAGATGCGGAATAAGAACGAATGTGGCTTGAAGAATAGTTTGGTCGATACGTATCTTACTGAATATATGTGGCGTCAAAAGTTCCGGAGCAATTATTTCGATATTATTATCGACCAAATTGCTTGTATATATAATTTTGAACAACCTGGTCCTCCAATGTATTTTATTAAACAGGAACCGGAAAAATTTGAAGAACCCGATAGTCCTGTCCCAGAAGAAACTATTGACACATCTTAAGCAATTTTCACATTTCGGTGATTATGCAGTAAAGTTAACAAGAAAAAAAAAAAAGCGGGGGAGGGTAAACCCCCCCCCCCCCCCAAATATTGAACAAGTAACGGTTTCCAAACTCCAGAAAAGTTACAGTGCAAATTCAGTCTTGAGTTTGGTAACAGTTACTTGGGTGCTTGTTTAGATTTCAATCTAATTAAAAAACAAAAGTACAGAAAATTTTTTATAATGTACATAGCTTTCACGCAATGGAAATATCATATTCCAAAAATCATGTACCCTGATCAAATAGTTTTTTTTGTTTTTATTTTTACTATGAAAAGCAAATTTTATAAGGAAACAAGGATGATATTTCTTGCTTCGCCATCTTCAAAGTTTATCACTGGTTACTTCCCCCTTAAATAGATCAATATCAGTCAGATCAATAAAAGCTATGATATACTATTAATCGCTAAAAATCATAAAAACAATTATATTTCTACATTTAAAAAAACTTGATCAATTTACGTAATTTTTGGAATATGACATTTTCATTTTGTGATGGGTATGTACATCAAAGATTTTTCTGTATTATTATTTTTTTTTTAAGTAGATTGAATTTTGAACAAGCACCCAAGAAACTTACCCAACTTGAAAAAAAAGTTATAGTGCAAGTCCAGAGTTAAACCTAATTAAAAAAAAAAAAAAAAAAAATGCAAAAAGAAATCTTTGTAAGTACCCAATGTCATATTCCAAAAAAAAAAAAAAATGTAACTTTATCAAGTATTTTTATATATATATATCTTTTAGTGGTTTTATTTTGATCTGTAGTTTGAATTGAGTTGTCTCCCTTTATTAAATATGGCAGATCAAGATACAACACTATTGCATACTCATAAAATTTGATTTTCTTAGTTAAAAAATTACTTATTTTATATTATGATTTTTGGAATATGACATTTTTGTTCTGTGACAGGTACATACATAAAAAATTTTCTTTTTTCTTTTTAAATAGGTTGAACTCTGGACTTGCCCCATTATTTGTATATTTATTTGTCTTTGTCTTTTTTTTTTTTTTTTTTTTTTTTTTTTTCCACCGAAAAAAAAAAAAACGTATCAAATTCCAGTGGTTTCTGGAAAGTCAATGACAACCATTACAAAATCTAACCAGATAATATTTGAACAAAATTTTAAAAAAAAAAAAAAAAAAAACCTTTTAAAAACACAAAAATTATGTAGGTAGAAGAGTAACTTTGGGCATTTTGTAGCATAACAATTAAATGTTACTAAAGGCAATTCTTTTACCTACCTGGATAAATTTTTTGTGGCTTAACTTATTTTAAAGTGTTTATTTCGAAACACAAATCATGTTGAGTGCTTAAGTTAGAAAAGAACAAAATGACTGACACGATGTGGTCATTTTAGGAGTCTTGATAATGACTCAAAAATCGAAAAGTAAACAAAATAGTGATCCAACCAATAAATGTTATTGACATTAGATATAAAAATAATGTAAAGCCCATTGGGGCATTTTGTTTAATTTTCGATTTTTGAGCCATTATTGACACATCTCAGACGACCATCTTATGTCAGCCATTTTGTTTTTGTTCTAACTGAAGTACTTAACGCGATGTGTGTTTTGAAATAGATTTAAACCACAAAAAATATTTTCCAGGTAGATAGAAGAGTCAGTTTTTGTAACATTTAAATGTTATATTGATTTTTTTTTTTTTTTTTTACCACTTTTTCATGCTACAAAACGCCATAACTTTTCTTGTATTTGATAAGTTACATGTTCAATATTTTTAAATTTTATTTTTTATTTCTTACCTGTATTTTTATTTTAAAAAAAATTTTTTTTTTTACTGCACAATTGCCAAAAAAAAAATTATTTTCACTTTTAGTTACACCAATAACATTATGTGGTATGTCAATTAAGATGGATGTTAATTAAAAAAAAAATAATTAAATAAAATCTTTAAAAAATTATTAAAAGAATTTTTTTTTTTTTATAAAGTTTCTTAGTTTGGATAGATTGATTTTATAATGAAAATTATAAGCTGAATATTTTTAAAAATTATTTTTTAATTTATTTATTTTTTAATTTATTTTTTTTAAGTCATCATTTGATAGGTCATCACTAGGTGCTGTGACAACAGCATATTCTTGTCATTGTTTTGACTTGAGTATATATCCGTTAATATCTTATGTTTTTATATAGACTGATGTGGTTCTCGGTTGATTAAGTGTTGTGAGAAATTATTTCTTGTAACCCAATTTACTCCCTGCAGAGGCAAAGGAATCCACAAATACAAAAGCCATACATTTCAAACTCCAAATTTATTCAAATGTAACAACAATGAAGGTTTATTGGTTCTAATATTGTCCATTTGCAAAACGGTGGCCAGTTTTGCCTCCATATACGCATGGAGCCGTTAGTATGAATTCCTATTGTCAAAATGTTAGTTCGTTGTTCCTCAGAAGGATCCAGGTCCTGTCGGTGGGGCATTAGAATACGCCGACTGCCCCCCTGCAGAGGGTAAAAGTCCCTCAATGGGGGTCCTGGATATGACCTTAAACTATATCCAATGGTAAGGCTTGTGGGCTTTAGGGAGTGTGGAGCCACCCTTTAATTGCCGTTGCTCCCAGGTCCACTCTGACCCAGAGTGGTAGTACCTGTTAGGGTTCCAACTATGGGTTAAATAGAAACCGACTTGAAAACAACAAATATATTCTATTAAAAATTTTTTCTTCAAAATCTTTGGATTCGGCATTAAATAACCCAAAAAGGGTTGATATGCCGTAAAACAACCAACCAATCAGAAGGATCCATGAATGTTCATGGTAAACTCAGCGGAGTGATGGTACCTATAATTAGGCATAATGTGAACCCTTTGCAACTCAAGATGAATTGAGATAAGATCCAGTATTTGTTCAATAAACATGCAGAACAGTTCTTGAATGTTATTCTTAATTTGCATAAATTCAGCAGCATAAATAGCCTCTGCTTGTAAAGATGTGATCCTTCGTTCACTAACTGTTTGGTGTTCATGAAGGAATTGTCTTAGCTCCCTCCAGTGGGAGCTGCTGGGTTTTTAAGTCTATCCCAATGCCGAGTTCTGTGTAGATTGAAAAGAAAGCATGATACGAAAGCGTGCCAAGTCAATCACCTGACATATTCAAATTCAAATCAGTGACAGCCAACCACAACAACTGCATGGGCGGTCAAACAAACAAGAAAAGATGGCTGCCGTATATGGAATTTCTCACAGTGTCTAACTGTGTCAGATATATACTTGAGAGTCAAAAGGATGAAAAGAATATGCTGTTGTCACAGCTCTAGTCATCACACATAGAAAAAGGTCAATAGCTAAAATGACAATATTGAAGAATTCAATTTTTAGTTATATATTCATTGACAAACATTAAGGGCCGTGACAAAAGCAGAATGTGTGGAAGAATTCTATGTAGGCATTAAAAAATTTTTTTTTCATCTATATAACTATAAAACTCAATTTCACGCACTCTCTTTATCTGTACCTAAATGTAGATTCCATAAACAAAGCTTCTTTCTTAGAACTGCACGCCTGTGGAACTGTCTTCCGTTTACCTGTTTTCCAGCTGATTACAATTTGGTAGTCTTCAAGTCCAACGTAAACAAATTCTTGATGAATCGTCCTCTTAAGTAATTCAATTTACCAAATTACCACTACTAACGATTACTACGATATTGTCTCCTTGACTATTATACACTCAATAACCCTTATCCTTGAGTGGCCTCTGGGCCTTGATGAGTGGTGATTCCTATGTAAAAAAAAAAAAAAACAAACAAAACTTTCTTGCTTGATTGAATCTTGTCTTCAAGGCAATTCCATCTTTTAAAAAAGGGATGACAGGTGAATTTATATATGTGTGCATATGGGTGTGGCTCAGCGGCTAAGAAATGAGGGTGTAGTCGTATATTTCGGTTTCGATTCCAGCTAATGGCATCCAAATCATGTATATTTAGTTTTGATCTCACTATATATTAGATTCAATATAATAATCGGTAGAGAATTGTCTCTATAATAAAATATGTAATCTGCATGAATTAAAATATATTTAAGCATATTTTACGACCAGGCAATGCCAGGCGATCTGCTAGTATTAAGTATATTTTTAATGCCTACACAGAATTTTTCTTTGGTCGTGACTATTTACCAATTGTATTCTATTGAATCAAGGTGGTATAATTTATTTTTATTGATAGGTATGCCCAATAAATGAGGAGGGAGAGATCACAGTAGTCCATGTGGAAAAAGGCCAAAAATCAAAAAGTTAATATTTCTAAAATCTACTTAAAATTTCTGAGGAAATAAAACAAAAATTAAGTTTTTACAGGATGGAACGATAAAATTGTCGCCCTAAAAAACAAAAAAAAAACAAAAAAAAACAAAAAAAACACCACCTTTATTTTAAAACTTTTATTGAAAAAAATCAATTCAGGTAACTTGATTCTGTAGTAGAGCTGACATCTATTCAATGTAACCGCTTTAGCCTCAATCATTGTCTTGATACGGGTCCGGAACTGGGAGTATGTCATTTCTGCAAGCACCAACGGGAGCTTGGCGGATGGCAATCAGGCTGGCTTTGGTATTGTGGGAGGTTATGTTGGTGATGTTCTCGACGTATGACCAAATGAAATAGTCCAGCAGGTTCAGGTTGGGAGAGGACGGGGAAGGGGGGCAGTGAGAGAAGGGTACAAAGTCCTAGCACTCCTTCTGAAGCCAAGCCTGGGTCTCTTTGGACTTTTGGGCCAGCATTAACTTCTGCTGCCACACCCAAGGTCTGCCAGTGACCACCTAATTGCACCAGTGGATCACCACACTCTTCAGCACATCCAGGTGATGTTGACTTTCAAGCCGACATTGAAGATGTGAGGAGGCATATATAACGGCTTGAATATAAGTTTTAAAACGCAAATATCAAGTATCATGATTCAAGTGTGCTGTGAACAGAAACCTTCATTTCGAACACACCCCTGTCATATCTGTTGAATTATATATGTGTCGAGCCTTTCGGCTTGTGTGGTAATAGAACTTCTCAAATGCACTTGTGTATGTTAAGCTGTGTAAGATGTTAACTTTAGTCAAAATCGACTGTTCCTTTCATTGAATTATTTTGATTATCGATAGCTATTGAAGACATTCTAATACAAATCTATCTAAGAACACTGCCAGGCATATAAAGTACCTAAACTATTAAACCACCGTTACCTCCCATTTGCTCTATGACATCACACTTTTTGGTGTTTTTATTCTTTTACAACTCCTCTCTCAATATTATGTTTCTGAATTTTTGAGATGAGGATTGCTTATTCTTATTACCTGGATTCGTTGGACTACTATTCTCATCTACGGGTATTATTTTCATAATGTTTTGGTTGATGTAACCTCCGACCTTCAGGTGTATCTTGTCGAACTCTTGAATGTTTAGGGATAAAACATTCCTGAGTTTGACAAGATACACCTGAAGAAGTTTGGAAGTTACATCAACCAAAGTTTTATGAAAATAACAACCCAAGATGAGAACAATAGTCGAATGAATCCAAATACCATGAATAACTCTCTCAATCTTTTTCTCTTCTATTTTCCCCATATTTCTACACCTCTATTCCCTAACTCTCTCCCACATTTACCCAGCCCATTCCCCTCTCTCTCTGTCTCGTTTTAATGTATTGAAAATAATAATGTAAGTCATTCACCTAAGCTTTCAGTTTTAAAGTTATTGCTCCCAGGCAACACCAAAATTCTCTTCTACGGATTTCCTCAAAAAAAACTATATGAATACTTGTCTAAATAATCCAAAATACTTATTGATCATGAGAAATGGAGGTGAGTCACAGAATGGAGTCTATTGAATCTAAAAATCCTTCGCTTTAATTTTCCAAAAAATATATGTTAGTATGCATGAGTCTCAGCCCCATATTTTTTTTTTTTTTTTTTAGCATTTCAGCCCGGCATTTTTTTTTTTTTTTTAGCATTTCAGCCCGGCATTTTTTTTTTTTTTCTAGCATTTCAGCCCGGCATTGCCGAGCAAAAAAAAAAAAAAAAGCGGTCAATTTTTAACTTTGACTCCTTAACATTTATTGTTTTGGGCTCAAATCAAGTTAAGTTAGATCCATGTCCTAGGAACCTATATCTAAAATTTCAATTGTTTATACCCAAAATTGGCGGAGGAGTTTGGTAGAGTTCTCAAAGGTCAAATCGTTAAACTTTGACCCCTTAACAGCCAAATTTCTGTCCGAAAATGGATTACAAAGATTTTCCCAAATCCCAGTACCCCATATATCAAATTTCGAGTCTTTAGACTTAAAATTGACAGTTATTGCGTAGGGAAATGTACACAGACACACACGTTCACTTTTATAGATATATAGATTTGGCAAATCTTTATAATTATAAAACTCTGGATTGTCCAGGCATCCTTGCTTGAATTATAACAGTGAGAATGTGTGTGTGATTTAAAGACTTGAAATTGGGTGCATAGCATATTCAGACATGTGGAAAACTTTTTAACCGGTTTCATCCAGAAAAATGGGTTGCTAAGGGGTTAAAATTGAAGAATTGTTACATGAAATCTGTCGGGTTTTTCTCCGTTTGCTGTTTCATGATTGTGCATACGTGAATGGCTCATGTTACAGATTCCTTATGTTAAGTATAAGTCGTTTTGAAAACATATTTTTAAAGTAGTGCGTCACGCTGGCTGAATGGTCATCGTACTTGACTCACTGTTTTTAGGTTTTGGTTTCGATCTCAGCTCAAGTATTTTTTTTACTTACAAGAAGTGAACTGTTTAGAAGAAAAACATAATACTTGCTTGCACATGGCTCAGTTTCTGTATGAATTAAAATTTAATATTTATGCATATTTTATGACCGAGCAATGCTGTGCAGCCTGCTAGTATATATCAAGAAGTAAAAATTAAGTTTACAAGCCAAAGGCTTCTGTAAACTTAAAGCGAATGTAAATATTAATATTTATATAGTAATCCTAACCAAATAAATAAAAAAAAAGTATCAATGCAACCAAAATAGAAAATAGAGCTTGTTAGAGAAGAATATAACTTTAAAACTAAATTATATTTTACATGAATTTATTGTTCGACAGGATACTTAAATAAGAAACATTTGGATTTCCTTAATCCAAGTTTCAAAGAAATGCGTTCTTCTGATCAGAGGAAAGATATTAGCAAATGAATATTATAGCAAAGTTATGAATTTGATGGTATTGGCATAAACTGAAGCTGCATTATACGAAAACTAGTCATAAATGCAAAAAAAAAAAAAAAAAAAATGATTTATGGTCTTGGAAATTCCTAACCACTCCATATCGTTTCATCTAGATTTTTGATATTTAATTCTTAATTCATTTTTCTTATTTTTCATTTCTTTTTTCCATTTCATGAACTCTTTGCAATAAAACTTTTTTTTTCTTTTTGAATTTTGTTTTTTGGCTCAATTTTTTTTCTTTTTTTTTTCTTTTTTCTTTTCTTTTTCTTTTTTTTCTTTTTTCTTTTTTTTTTTTTCTTTTTTGACAAATTTAACCAAAAATCTTTAAGAAAAAAAAAAGTGTGTCCATGTGTTTGAGAGGGGGGAGTAGTTTTGGATTAAAATATCTATCTTCACTATTATAAAAAAGGAACTTTTGGTATGAGTTCGTTCCCTATGAACTCCCAAATGGCTGGGCAATTTTTTTTTTTTTTTTAATTTTACACAAATGTATTTTATATGCCTATCAGCATTTTTAGATATGTTTTGTATTAGAATGTCTTCGATAAGTATCAATAATCGAAAATAAAAAAAATCCAATGAAAGAAGGAACAAATGAGTTTGACTATAGTTAACACCTTATACAGCCTAACATACACAAGTGCATTTGAGAAGTTTTATTACTGCATAAGCAGAAAGGCCAAGCATATAAAATCAACAGTAGGTTCTTTGAAAGCGACATTGAACCTGGTCAGTATAAAATGGGTGACCATTCGGTAATACCAGGTACTGTATGTGCTCTGGAGCCAGGAGAGGATGGGCACCGCCAGGCTATTCTTGCTAAAGACACATTGCAGGAAATAATGTAGCGCCCCTACAACCCCGGTGGAAGGGGAGTGGGTTAAGGTACTGATCCATCATCCATTTAGGAAACCATTCCAGACAAATAAACTAACTGGTGTGACGAGCAGGTGACTTGAATGCTCTGACTCCTGCTTATAGTCTTTAGCAAGAAACATTGTGCTGAATGTGGAGTAACTGTTCACACTATTCATTCCCATTCTAGGATGTTTGTGGTGAAAGTACTGGAAGTGGGGGATGTCACTTGCCAGTCACCAAAAAAAATTTACATGGCAGCATGCATCATGTATGGGAAGAGGCAGGCCCAGTTGCAACGTAATGTGATCCCGGACCTTGCGATAAACAGCTAGCGGAGCCAATATCACAGAGTAAAATGTGCATATATATATATATACATATATATTAAATGAAAGATGAGGAATAAGTTATATATAACTTTATTATTATCATCAGAACAATAAGGAAAAGTAAAAGGGGAAAATTAAGAAAAAAATGAAACCTGTTTAAGCCATGACATTTTGAAACTAAATGCTTCTCATCAGAAGAGCAGAAGGGTCGGAATTATACAAAATACAAATATACGAAATACCTGCAATAAGGTTCCAGACCTTTTTTCACATGGACAGTTTTATTTATAGTAAAGACATGAAACTCTAGCCCCCTTCGAAGTAATCTCCTCCTGATGCAATGCATTTGTACTCTTCCAACAACTTCTGGAAGTCCTCTTGTATGAGCGTGTCAATGATCCTCGTCACAGCCCCTCTTATTTCCTCAATTGTCTCATAATGACAAGGTTTTCCTTGAGCTTAGGGAATAACCGAAAATCACAGTGAGCAAGGTCTGGACTATAGGGAGGGTGAGGAACTGTCTTGATGTCCATCTTCATCAAATAGTCTGTGACAAGGATGGAGTTGTGGGTTGCACCCTCGAGACAGACTTTGCGCAAATCTTTCACATTTTCAGTTCATCGCAAATAATTGTGTGTACAGTTCTTACACTGACATCAAATTGTGCATTTTATTGTCTCCATAGACACACGATGGTCCTTATCCAGAAAATTCTTTATTTGGCCAATCAACTCTGGTGTTCTGACTTCCTTACTCTTCCCACACCTCTCATCGTCTCTCACAGACTTCCTGCCTTCCTTGAATCTCTTATGCCACTTAAAAACTGATGCTCGATTCATGCAAGATGATCCAAAAGCAGTCTGAAGCATTCCATACGTTTCTGTGGCATTTTTTCCATTTTAAAACAGAATTTTATTGCATATCGTTTTTCTAAAGTGTCCTGACGTCCAGATTGTATTTTTGAAATTCATCAACTGTGACAATCAGGCTTTAAGTAGGGTGTATTCCAATTCCTGCTGTAGCTGTTCATTTGAACCGGAAATCATAAAAATTGGTCAGCCATCTCATAAGATGTATAGCAATAACATACTGAATTTTCAAGGGTCTATGACGATTTTAAATACCTGTACAAAAAAGGAGTTTGAAAACTTAAGGCACCTTGTAGATAAAAACTGGCTTAATAACATTTTGATATGAAATAAAAATGAAGGAATAAAATTATATGGTAAAAATAATTAAGAAACATTCACATACAGGGAAGAACAATAAACTTGTTGCCCTAACGACAATGACACTATAGCTTTATTTTAAAACTTTTGTTGAAAACATCAATTCAGGTAACTTGATTATGTAGTAGAGCTGACATCTATTCAATGTAGCTGCCTTCAGCCTCAATTACTGTCTCAATACAGGTCCAGAACTGGAAGCATGCCTTTTTCACAAGCACTGGTGAGAGCTTGGCAAACACTCAGCAGATGGCAGTGATCAGGCTGGCTTTGGTGTTGTAGGTGGTCATGTTGGTGATGTTCTCGACGTATGACTAAACGAAGTCGTCCAGCGAGTGCATGTTGGGGGAGGAGGGGGCAAAGTTTTAGCACTTCTTCTGAAGCCTTTGGATGTAGGCTGGCGCAAAGTTCTGCTGCCACACCCAGGGTTTGTCAGCGGCAACCTGATTGCACCAGGAGATCACCACACTCTTCAGCACATCCAGGTACATTTTGGTGTTGGCTTTCAAGCTGACTTCGAAGACGTGAAGTGGCATGATGTGGCCCTCACTTGAAACAACACCAAAGACCATAACTGTGGCTGGAAACTTTGTTTTCCTCACCCAGAGCACATCCCTGTTATTCGTGCAATCCAGTGATGCATTTTGAGGGTGTTGGCAATGGTCCTGTTGTCATAACTAGGATCGTTAGAGAGTATGAGTTGTACAACGGTGCATCTCCAATCGCATTCGTTGAACATTGTGTCACTTTCAGACATGATAGAAGGCTCCTATCGCTCTTGGGATTTGTACACAACTAGCAAATTAGTAGATGGTCTGCAACAAAAGATGGAGACCAGTTTTCATCAAATGAAAATGGAATCATGTCGTCTTTTCTGGGTGACAATTGTATTGTTTCAATCAGTATATAGATGAGTAGACACACCTTCCTATGAGCAGATAGGGGAAAGGAACTAGTAGGCGAGTGAAGGTGCAGGCCTCTACTAAGCAGTAGGTCTAATAGTCTTGAGAGGAGGGACTCGACGATCTTCAGGTTACCAATTCCTTCCGGCTCCTAAGAATGCGCTGCTTTCTTTTCCACAACATGAGTAGCGACGACCAAATTTCTGATGTTAACTGATGACTAGATTCCACTTAAGCTTTAACAAAATGGTATGTCCCATTCCAATATATGTTATTATGTAGAATATTTACAAGATGACCACAGCTTCATTTGGTCCAACAGATATCCCGCTCCCCCCAAGTTCATATGAAATTTGGGAAAATGACGTGGAAAAGAATGCGCTGCTGGTTACACTCTGGAACAATAGAAAGGGGTGTGAGTAATTAATATGAGGGGTACAAGTACAATACTATCTATCTCCCTCACCCACGGCGAGTTTTTTGCGGGCATGACAAAAAATTCTGAAGAAAATCTGTTTCAACTATTTATACTGTACAAGTATCAGTGAATTTTACTAGTGCTGGGAGCGCCGGCTGCGCGACCTGTTGCCTGGTTGAGTCTCAGCGATACTGGGGGCATTGTGCGATGCCAGTCGGCGTAAAGCCATGGGAGGCTTCTTGGGGGTTGTGTGTATGGCAGGTATATGAAGCTGTGGAGAGGCCGTATGCGTGGCGTCTACATTCTGCATGGGAAGAATAACGACCAGAACTCCAGAGCTAAACTCTGCATTGCCTGGTCTAACACATGCAACAGGTGCTTAGTAAAAGGCCACTTTCCCATACTTGTTCAAGAGAAAGTAACTCTTCCCATGCCATGACCCCCCCACAAGCCCAGCACCTGCCTGCCTCGCTGCCGGGAGAAGACTGAGCATGGCGGGGTTTGCTAGTGGCATGGCTTACAGCGCTTATGGTGCTGGTAGAATTCCCAACGGCTGCCCTGGTTGCTTTGCCTTGCTCTTTTTGGGCTCCTCAATGACCGTTCCCTCACTGAGATTAACAATCGCCGCCTGCTCAACCTAAAAGAGAAGACTTGCCTATAGGTTCAAGATCATCCACATTTCTGGAAAACGTAACCTTGGTGCTGACGCGGCATCACGCTGCCCACCCACCTCCAGCAATGCAGTCTACACAACCCTCAATCCCAACCCTAAAACTCAAATCACCGTCCATCGGCGCTGGTAGCAATCTCGACCAATGGTCTGCATTCACAAGACAGTGGGCCATGTATAAAACCGGCATGGCCATACCTAATTCAATGTGTGCCACAGCACTGTTCCACTGTTGTGACCAGGATTTAATGAATGACCTCCTGAGAGACCTACGCGAAGATGTGTCAAAAATGGCTGAGGTAGACCTCCTTGCTGCCATCAAGCGCCTGGCAGTCAGGGAGGAGAGCACTCTTGTCTATCGTATCAAGCTGAGCAAATTGACACAGGCCCCCGGCACACCAATCAGAACCTTTCTTGCAACCCTCCGAGGTCAAGCCGCGTTGTGTCAGTACACGGCAAAGTGTAAAGAGCCTAACTGTGGCCACATATATGATTACAGTGATGAAATAATTAGGGACAACCTAATCTGAGGCATTGCCGACCCTTAAATAATGTCTGACCTCTTAGGTGACCCAAAAACAGACCGAACACTGGACGAAACTGTCACCTATATCGCCCAGAAAGAGCAAGGCAATGCGACCAGGGCAGCCGTTGGGGATTCTACCAGCACCATAAGCGCTGTAAGCCATGTCACTAGCAAACCCCGCCATGCTCAGTCTTCTCCCGGCAGCGAGGCAGGTAGGTGCTGGGCTTGTGGGGGGTCATGGCATGGGAAGAGTTACTTTCTCTTGAACAAGTATGGCTGTTTTAAAATAAGGACAAAAAAAAAAACGAAGAATTTCAGTGAAAATATCAATGATTAAAAGAGAGATATGGACATTACGAAAATAGTAGCAGAGACGAAAACATATTTTCTGTTACCAGAGTATAACCAGCAGCGCATAGATGAGTAGACACACCTTCCTATGAGCAGACAGGGGAAAGGAACTAGTAGGCGAGTGAAGGTGCAGGCCTCTACTAAGCAGTAGGTCTAATAGTCTTGAGAGGAGGGACTCGACGATCTTCAGGTTACCAATTCCTTCCGGCTCCTAAGAATGCACTGCTGGTTACACTCTGGAACAATAGAAAGGGGTGTGAGTAATTAATATGAGGGGTACAAGTACGATACTATCTAGTATATATATTATTATTTGGGAATGAAATCTCAAGGTGCCGAGTCGTTGAACAATATATGATGGCAAAAATACAGCTGAATTATGCTGATCAGAATTGAGATGGAAGAGTGCTTGCATTGAATGCATAGGAAATGAGGAATATGTTTGTGTTGAAAAGGAATCAACGTATTGCGGCCATTTTTGAAATGACAAGAGAAGAGGGAGAAGAGGCAGAGACAATGCCCACTGTGGGTCGTTTTATTTTTTAGATTATGATAACAATGACAACAACGGCAGTGATAAGACTTTGCCAAATTATTTTCTTTCTTTCTTTTTTTTTTTTTAAATTAAATTTCAGCTTAATCCGCCAAAAAGAATCTTTATCAATCTTGTGGAAGATGGCTCTCGTCTTGGGGAGACTTCATGTTTTGACAAGCTTCTGGCTTGATCTTTACTCCTGATCTGAAATGGAACACGTACATTAAATCTGTTGCCAAGATTGCTGGAAAAATGGTGGGATCTTTCTATCGATCCAGTAGATATTTCACTGCTGATGCAATTCTCTACCTATATAAGAACCAGGTATGTCCAGGAATGGAGTACTGTTGCCACATATGGGCAGGAGCTGCTAGAAATGACTTATCCTGCCTTGATAGAGTTCAAAATAGACTTTGTTGCTTAGTAGGGAATGGCCTTTTCTCTTCCCCGCAACCTCTTTCTCACAGAAGAGATGTTGCGAGCCTGTCTCTGCTTTATTGTTATTTTCATGGCAAGTGTTCGTCTGAGCTCCAATCTATGGTCCCCCCTCGCCAAACTTTCATGACAAAGACTCGTCTGGCTGAAAACACTATTGATAAATTCCCCTACTCTTTATCTGTTCCTAAATGTAGATGCCATGAACAAAGTTTCTTTCTTAAAACAGCACGCCTGTGGAACTGTCTTCCATTTGCCTGCAATATGTCCGTCTTCAAGTCCAATGCAAACAAGTTCTTGATGAGCCATTCCATTTAAGTTAACAAATTTACCGAATCTCCACTACTAAGATTACTAGGATTCTAATACTGTACGCTCTTTAACCCTTATCCTCAAGTGGCCTCTAGGACTTGATAATGTAAAAAAAAAAAAATGTAAGTTTAAAAGTCATTTTCTATTTATTTTTGCTTGTTAGTCTGACTTACACTTTCGTCTAGCTCTTATAGCAGGTTGAGGTTTTGTCGATTTATTTTTGTAGTCGCAGTGGTGATGTGGCAGCCAAAGTTTCTATTTTCCTTACAGCGTTGTATTAGGTTGGTGCAAAAGTTTTTGCTGATTTAAAATTTCATTTGGAAAATGGAAAACTGTTTTTAAAATCTTTATTCATAACAAAAATGACTTTTGCTTTCTATAACTTGATTTCCATTTATCAATGCGCAACAACGACTATGACACCCATAATTATTTTCTTTCATTTATTTATTTTTTTTTAATTTCAGCTTAATCTGCCTAAAAGAGTCAGTCTTGTGGAAGATATTTTTTTTTAAATTTAAGTTTAAAAGTAATTTTTTGTTTTTGCTTGTTAATCTGACTCTTTCTTTAGCTTTTATATCAGGTTGATGTAAATGTTTTTTTGATTTAAAATTTCATAATTGAAAATCTGTTTTTTTTAAATCTTTATTCATAACAATAATAATCTTTGTTCTCGATAACTTCATTCAATCTGTAAATTCTTTATAAATATTAATACCTAGCGTTTGTAAAATTCTTTAGGTTTTGATGTGAAATATGAATCTAATTCATGTTCAATCTCCTAAAAAAATGTGCCCAGAATGCAAAATTTTGGAAACAGAAAGCCATTGTTACCCAGCTTTGAAATATTATAAATAGGCAAATATGTTATTTTACCTTGTAAAATAACATATTTGCCTATTTATAATATTTACATAAATCTTGTGATTCAAAAATTATGTTTCATGTGTATGATACATCTTATAACTTATTGTCTTTTTAACAAATTGTAATATGAAATGTATTAACAATAAAGATTATAAAAATGAGAATAATAGAAGTGACTGTTGACAATGAGGAAAATCTGCGACTGTACCAATCTGTTATTCTGCCAAATAATAACGTCAAAAAGTAACCAGAGGAATCAATAAAAATGTCCCTTCCACACATGGTGGATTTTATAATGCAAAATTTTGGAAACAGAAACCTATTGTTACCCAGCTTTGAAATATTATAAATAGGCAAATATGTTATTTTACCTTGTAAAATAAATAAATGAAAGTTGTAGTAGCTTATAAAATCTGTTTTTATCTGTTTATTTTGGGGAGGTAGGATTTGTTCAATCATTAGCAAAATTTGCATATAAATTGCTAATTGTATTACAATTAGACTAAAGAGGTTTTAAAGGTTATGTAGGGGTTAGAAGAAAGTGAACCAGACTGAAAAGCAAAAATAAAAAGAGAATGAACTTGAGTCTAGCCACCTCCCAGGCCTTGCCACCCGGCTTTTGGGTGGGGCAAGTTTATTGCCTGTCGTCTGAGACGCCCCTACCAGAGAATGCTGACGGGGGTGCCCTGGCAATTTTTGTTGAGGCAAGAGTGCCCCTCCTTTAGGGGAACTTGCCTACTCTCCACTTTCCCGACCTTGTGTCACACTTTGGTGCGGTGGACACCAGGCAAATATCTATCCCGTTATGAGTAAAAAATATTACAGTAATAGGTAGTTATTTGATCAGCCATGATGTATAAATAGGGGAGAGACAACTCAATTCTTACTATCCAGATCCAAATCAGCCTTTTAATGGATACAATTTAGTATTAAATTCACTAAAAATTGTAAATGTTTATTTTCTTATATTAATTTATTTCTTGCGGACTATTATTCTCATCTTTATCTCATCTCAATAATGAATTCCTATTAAAAATAATATATATTTATTTTCTTAGTTAAAAAAAAAAATTGATCAATTTACATGGATTTTGGAATATGACATCTTCATTCCATGACAAGTACATACATCATAAATATTTTTCTGTATTTTTGTTCTTCTAATAAGTGTAATTCTAAATGACACAACAATTACTAATTTATTTGAACATTTTGCTATGAATATATAAACGCATAAAATAAAGCAATAAATAAAAACGTATTTTACCTTTTAAATTCACAGTAAACATTTATTTAAATCCATTTTAACGAATTACATGCAATACATTCATGAAAGTAAACAAACATATTTATTTAAAATAAAAATTACATGCGATGCATTCATAAAAGAAAATAAACGTATTAGTAAAAAAAAACAGTTCATGGATATTGCTATTTATTATATTTAAAGTTAATACTGAAAAAAATCAGAATCTTTTCATTAGGGATGCAAAATTGGCTGTAACTGTAACTTTCAACACTTCTGGGACTTAGCAATTATATTTAAAGACAATATAGTTTTAAAATTGTGCAAAAATAATCATATCTATTTGAAAAAAAAGCAAAAAAATTGTCTCAAGGTATTTATGTGAAAAAACAATTGTTTATTTAAAGTGAATACTGAAAAGAAATAAATACTAACTCAGAACTGTTACGAACTGGGACGAGAATTAGGCTATCACCGTCTACTTCCGCCTCATCCTAACTTCCTGCTGATTAGAATCAGTTAATATGCTGGATTACCATAAATGATTTACGTTTCTTTAATTAGTTTGAAAACCTTATCAATATTACATGTCCTGTACTTCTGAAAATAAGATAGAAAATTAATTAAGGCCAACAATGACTAAAATTTTTCTGATTCTCTCTCTTCTGATCTTGAGCACATGGTGCAATACAGAAATAAGTGGTTAATTTTAATGCATCGAAAAACCAAACTTCTTTCTTTTCATCATAATTTCTCTGACCCCCATCTGGTGCCAATTGAAATGAATGACTCTGATCTTGAGGAAGCATCATGTCTTGACAAGCTTCTGGGATTAACCTTCAGTCCTAATCTGAAATGGAACACATACATCAAATCTGTTGCCAATATCGCTGGAAAAATGGTTGGATCACTAACATTCCAGGAGGTATCTCAAAAGTTTATACAGTGAATTGAACCTCCCACTCCACTCTAAAGTTTAACTGGCCCCTAGCATAAATGGCCACTAAATACAAGTATAGACGGCACTTAGGATAAATGCCCCCCCCCCCGCCGGATAAATGGTCCCTATAGGATAAAAAAATGTTTAGAGCCACATGGTTTCAAAATAGAGGACGTTGCAAACTCTAGTACGATATAGGAATATATAAAATGTGAATCTTAGAAATTACAAGAGTTAAGAAAATAGTGAAACAAATTTAATGTTAAGAAATTTGATTATCTGCTAGTACGCTGCGATAAATTTACACCTGTATAATTAAATACCGTAATAAGTGAAGCATGTGTGGTCTCTCGTGAGTGCACAGTGAATGAGGCATAAAAAAAAACAAGTTCAGCATTTCTGCTCCCTCTTACTTAGCTCTAAAAGTCCCCAGGGGACGTCAAATCCTGGTGGAAATGAACAAACGGTGCAGTTTAGGTCTTAACATATGTAAATTTAAGTTCTGCAAAAAAAAAAGAAATGACTAAATCTATCATATACCCCCACCTCATTTAGCCCCAAAAGTCCCAAAGGACTTAACATAAACTTAAATTTGAGTTCGACACCATGCAAAACTGCTAAATAGACATACACAGAAAATTTTGGACAAATATGGTAAGATAGTCCCAAAAATGGAGTGTTAGCCCTAATAAGCGCCTGGGGCATACCCAAGAGTTATCGCAAAGTATAGACAAACAAAATTTTATAGAAATCAGTTAGTTACAACTTTTCAGAAAGTTTTATAAAAATCCAAGGCATCAATTTTTTTAATAAGCACAAAAGTGTCAATTTTACCCATTTTAACCCCAAAGGCATCCCTAGGGGTAGGGGGCAACCGGAGTTTTCCCCCAAAATCTGTTCTGTTACTTTTTTATTCATATAATGTTTAATGTTTGTGCAAAATTTCGAAAAATTCGAAATTTAAAAAAAATTGAGAAAAGTGCGGACAGACAAACAGACGAACAGATGAATGGGCGAACGGACAAGGGTAAATTTACAGGTCGATCCTCCTTTTGTCGGGGGACGAACAAAGTTCATTAGGAAAACTGAATAAACATGTGTGAAAGTTACAATTAAATGTCTGTGTAGGCTTGACAATTTTGAGAATTTTATAATTTAGATGAATTTGTTGAAATGCTGAACCAAAAGTTATCGATAAAATTTTAATATCAACAGTAACAGAAAATGATACCAACAAAACTTTGACATTATGAACCCAAATTTTTTTATTTTTTTTTATTCAATTTTCACCCCAAACAAGACACAGTGCCACTTTGAAGCAGGGGGCTACTATTAGGGAATTAATTAGCAGGGTCATTATGAAGGGAGAAGAGTAGAAAGATGTTTGTTAACATTACACTTGAACTTCTGCATATCATTGCAGTTGGGAAAGCAGAATCCCGGAGGGGAGTTCCAAAGACCCACAGTTCTGAGGAAGAAACTATTGGAGTAAAAGGCTTTCTTGCACCTAGGGATCTCTACTGTAAAGGGATGAGACTTAGTAGCTTGTCGGGTTTGTCGGGGGTTGTTACGTCGGGGAGGTAAAAGTGTTTGCAGTTCATCAGAGCATTCACCATTAAAGTATTTGTAGAACAGGCAGAGGGATGCAACATCTCGTCGATGGGACAGAGGTTGAAGCCTAGATGACAGTTCAGGACCTATCAGGTTGGCGACTCTCTTTTGAACCCTGTCCAGGAGCGAGAGACAAGCAGCAGATGCACCAGCCCAGATGTGACAACAGTACTCCATACATGGGCGAATGGTTGCCTTATAGAGGTATAGGATACTGGCAGGCGTAAGTAGTTTTCTAGCACGGTAGAGGGAGCCAACCTTCCTCGCAGCAGCCTTGGCAATGCTCTCAATGTATCTATTCCAGTTCATATTCCCTGTAAACGTTAGGCCGAGGAGTTTAAAAGAAGTACTTTCAGGCAATGTGTTCTTGGCCATTGCTATTGGTGGTAGAGAAGGTTTCTTGTAGTTATTGAAGGAAACAAGCTTAGTCTTAGCAGCATTGAATGTGACCAACCATTTTTGTCCCCATTCCACTACGGATTGGAGGTCGTCATCTAGTGTTTCTGCCATTTCCCTGGATATGTGTTCATTTGTTTTCCCCTCATATCTGTTATAGAGAGTGGTGTCATCGGCAAATATAACCATCTCCGAAACAATATTATCAGGGAGGTCGTTTATGAATATCAGGAATAATAGAGGTCCAAGGATAGACCCCTGAGGTACTCCCGCATTTATGTCATATTGTTTGGATGTATGTCCGTCGAGGACAACTTTGATTTTTCTATTACTTAAGAAGGATTTAATTACATTATGAATTCTTCCAGTGATTCCATATGATCTAATTTTCCTTAGAAGACCATCGTGCCATATCCTGTCAAAAGCCTTAGATATATCAAGGGCCACCGCTCTACCCTCCCCTGTTTTATCCAATGAACGGTATATACGTTCAGAAACTACAGTTAAGATATCTGCTGTTGAACGGGCTTGCCTGAATCCATATTGTTTGTCAGTCAGGAGTTTAGCAGCTGTTAGGTGCTGGACTAGGGCTTGATTAACTAAGGACTCAAATATTTTGGCGAAAAGCGGGAGGAGGCTAATGGGGCGATAATTTAGTGGGTCAGTTCTTTCACCAGAATTCTTGAAGACTGGTACCACAGAGGCGGTTTTCCAGCAGTCGGGAAAACAAGATTCGTTAAGGCATTTATTGTAAAGTTTGGACAGAACTGGAGCAACCTCGGCAGAGCATTTTTTTAACAGCACAGCCGGGATGAGATCTGGTCCACATGCTTTTGAGGTGTCTAGGTTTTTTATAATAGCATGTACCTGAGAAGGGGTGATTTTCAAATCGTCAAGTGTGGCGTCTGTTCGCAGAGGAAAATCAGGGAGTGAGTGGTGTACCGAGTTCAGTGTGGAGTTTGAGGCAAACTGACTGGCAAGCAGATTAGCCTTGTCAGTTGCCGTGCAAGCAACCTCATGATTGTTTGATAATGGGGGAATAATTGACTGTCTATTATTTACTACGCTGTTGTAGATTTTCCAAAAATCCTGGGTTCCTAATTTCTGTGCTTCGATGCGCTTTCTGGTGGTTTCAGAGTAATCTGTCTTAGCTGTGTCTATCACTCTCTTACAATTATTTCTAGCTTCTATAAACTTCTGCTTATTTGAGCTGGACTTATGTCGGTTGAATCTGCGGAACGCATGCTGCCTTTGACAAATGGCAGCTGCACAAGCAGAAGTAAACCATTGAGGAGAGTGGGGCTTGCTATAGTATTTCCGTACGGGAACATGTGCTTCAATAGCAGTTTTGAACCATTCAGTTGTCTCATTTGCACACTGTTCCGCTGGAAGAGTAAAGATATTTTGCCATGGGGCATCTCTGATGAGCTCCCTGATGGCTTCCCAATCAGCCTTTTTGTAATACCTCGTTGTTTTGAGAAGTGGGTCTTTAGTTTTAGGGCGAGAATTTAGGCTGATTTCTACCATTATCACAGCGTGATCAGCATTCCCGAGTGGGCTGTGGGCATTTGTTGTACAGTCATTGGGAACCGTTGTCAGAAAGAGATCTAGAAGTGAGGCATGTTGATCGTGCTGGTCTGGGAAACGTGTCGGAAATGTAACCAACTGAGATAGGGAATGAGATATAGAGAAGCTATGAGTTGCGCTACCAGCTACGTCTGTGTGATTTGGAACCATAATTAAGACAACTGGAACCATAATTAAGACAACTGGGATGGTGGCAAGTTTTGGTTTCACAGGCCTCTTGTACACTATCAGAACGAAATTTTGTAGTCGATAAATGGAGTTTTCAGATTAAAAACAATGGTTTCTACTGATATTTTTGTCAATTCTAATAAATTACAATGTTATCTTCCAAATTATGCAGTCAAAATTACCTGAATATTATTGAATTATTTAAAAAAAAAAAAGAAACAACTTTACTTGTGTTAGCAGGTGAAAAATTGCGGCCATCTTGTTTAAATCAAAACGGAAAATTACCTCCCTTTTGAATTTTCCTGTGTCTTACATAAGCAAATACGATCGTTTTCTTCAAATTCTATTTTTTTTTTAACAAATAATTTTCTACCTTATCGATTTTCGTAATTTTTTGATATAATCATCTTAAAAATATGAGGATGACGTAGATATCATTATTTTCATGTGGAATTCAGTATTACGATTTCCGAAATTTCGTTCTGATAGTGTAGAAGCGTCCAGCACTGTAAAAAGAGAAAAGGGACAGTACGAGTCTGGAAGAGAGCTGTTGCCGAAAATGTGGTATCATTCTCCAGGCCCATGGAAGCTGCAGAATTCTAAATCTCACTGGAAAAAGTTCCAAGTTGAATTGTGTACATAAGTTGGTTCCGTAGAATGTATAGTCTGCTCGACCTGTTCCTATTCCATCACTTCTACCACAAGAGGCCTTAAAGCCTCAATCTCTCCTGATTCAAGTCGGGAAGACTCCACCAGAGAAAAGAAATTCTATCCAAATAAATTTGTTGCAAAATATGGTGGAGTCCCATGGAGTTGAGCTTTTTGGTCAGAAGCATAGCGCAATGAAATTGCAACAAGTTGTCTGGTAGAGAGATCCATGCAAGGACCACGCCTTGTGACAGTTACCTGGAGAATAGACTACCTCAAACAGCATAAGAGCTGCCTTAAATAGAACAAAAAGGGGAATATATGGCGCACTTAAGAAAAGGCCAAGTTTCTGCTTCCCGTCCAGATACCACAAACAGTAGTCCACAATTTATTTCCTACAGCCTAGGGTTGAGGTAGATCATGATGAACGAACATAGACTACACTACGTCCCACTATCAAGAAGGAGGTAATGCCTGGGAGGATTGTATCATTACTACAATATCCTCTCCCTCCAACAAAAAGTGAGGTGGTAATGTTTGGAAGGATGATAGCGTGACCATAGAACAGATACTACACTATCTGTTAATCCCCGTCCCATGATGGGATGATGTAACACAAGGGTCGGAAGATGGGATTTGAAGAGCCAGTTTCTGAGAGGAAGTGCACTCTGGACTGCAAAAAAAAAAAAAATGCCTGGGCAACCCTGTGCACATTGTCCAGTGGGAGCAACTCAGGCGAGTAGCAATAAACTCTTCGTCTTCTCAAAGGGCCAATGTAAAATCTGGGAGAGTAGATCTCCTAGAATTATACAGGGCCAGAAGCATAATAGTCACCAGGGAAAAATAGCTTTTGGCTTTCATGTCGAGGATAACCGTCCACTTAACGACAGTAGTTGTCTAAAATCATAAATTGAAGGGAGCATTAAGTAGAGGCATTGTAGCAACAAAACGAAAAAGTGGTGTGTGTGTATATACATATATATATATATATAGGCAGCATTCTTTTCTTTTATGCACGTTTCATTAAATAGCCCAGACAACACTTGCTTATTTTTCTTGTAATCCTCCTTTTCTCTTTGTCAGACAATTTTCCGAAGGTTTTTTTTCGAGTGAAATTTCTTTTTTCACTCGAAAAAAATGTTCGGAAAATGGTCTGATAAAGAGAAAAGTAGGATTACATGAGAAATAAGCAAGAGTTGTCCGTGCTATTTAATGAAACGTGCATATATATATATATATATATATATATATATATATATATATATATATATATAAATATATATATATATATATATATATATATATATATATATATAAATGAACGTGTGTGTGTGTGTGTGTCTGTGTACATTTTCCTATGCAATAACTCTGTCAATTTTCAGTCTACAGACTCGAAATTTGATATACAGGGGACTGAGATGTGGGAAAATCTTTGTAATCGGTTTGCGGACAGAAATTTGGCTGTTAAGGGGTCAAAGTTCAATGATTTGACCTTTGAGAACTCTACCAAACTCCTTCGCCAATTTTGGGTCTAAACACTTGAAATTTTTAGATATAGGTTCCTTGGACATGGATCTAACTTAATAACTTCATTTGAGCCCAAAACAATAAATGTTAAGGGGTCATGATCGGGGTCAAAGTTAAAAAAAAATTGACGTCTGCGGTCTCTATCAAATTGCGCAGACAATTTCTGGTCTAAACATTTGAAATTTTACATAATGATTATTCAGAGATAGGGCAAGCTTTTTAATCGGTTTGGGTCAAAAATTTTTAGTTACCAATATGTAAATGTATGTATGTATGTATGTATGTATGTATGTATGTATGTATGTATGTATGTTTGCATGTCTACCTAAAACTTTCAACAGAGGCAACGAATTTTACCAAGATCAGTATCATTTTGAAGTTCGACCTTTTAGATGACAAATACCGAAAAATTGGCTAAAAACATTAATATCTTCACCCTAAACTAGGCACTTTTCTACAGGGGTGGGGTCGCTTTTTTGCCGATATTTTTGAAAATCATTCTCTCCTTTCGATTGTTTAGCCTTAATTTAAACATAAGTCACTTCCGGTTTGGCGGTGGTCGTAACAGCAAAGACGTCAGGTTTTTTTTCCCGTTCTTTTCCTCCTTCGCGGTATGGGTTCGAGCCTGCCTTCGTACGTCCACTTTTTTTTTTGTTCAACACACACATCTAAACACCCGGGCAACGCCGGGCGAAACGCTAGTATATATATATATATATATATATATATATATATATATATATATATATATATATATATATAACAAATAAATGTTACCAAAGGCAAAATAATTTACTCTTCTACTTACTGGGATAAGTTTCTATTGCGTATTTGAACTTTTTTCTTATTTTAAAGTGTTTATTTACTTCGAAACACAAGTAGTGTCGAGTGCTTAAGTTAGAACAAGAACAAAATGGTCGACATGAGACGGTCATTTGAGGAGTTTCGATAAGCGCTCAAAAACCAAAAATTAAACAAAATACTAGTATAAACCCACGTCGGTCAGTGTGGTGTAATTTGATCAAGTAGTTGTTTTTTTAATTAGAAATCATTTTTGTAAAATGATTTTTAGCGATTTACTATTAATGATAGCCATTAAGAGGCTGGTATTAATCTCTATTTCTGGAGAGGTTGTTAAAAAGGAGGTAACCGGTGATGAATTTTAATGATGGCGGACAGAGACATCCTCGTTTCCTCATAAAATTTGATTTTCTTAATTTAAAAAAAAAGAAGAAAATACTTGATAAATTTACATGATTTTTTGAATAGATTTTTCTGTTTTTTTTTTTTTTTAATTTTAATTAGGTTGAATTCTGGACAAGCGCCGAAATTGCCGACAATTGGGCTGCTTTGAAAAAACAATAAACAAAACAATACAAAAGATTATACGTTTGCCGTTTTGTTTCATAACGGGGTTAAAGTAAAGAAGTATTGCTCACTCTATGGAGTTCACAATCCCACAGCTGCCACTCCTCCCCACCTCCACATCTCTATTTCCCTCTGTTAACAAAAAAAAAAAATCACATGATCACATGACCCCGATTCTTTGCTCGTGTCGTCGATGAATGTGATTCATTATTTAAAAAACTTATAAAAAGCCTCCACAACACTTCGTAAATTCCTAGGTGCACCTCATTCCAGAAAAAGAAACCAACATGACGCGCACGTGTCTTTTGCTGTTGATTATCGTCGGCTTTGCAGCACTGGCTGCGGCTCAGCTCGACACTGTTTTAAAATTCAAACCTATGGAACAACAACAGAGCAGCGCGGATCAAATCCTAAACATTTTGCGCAAATCGGAACCTCTTGCCCGTTATCAGACGTCTAAATTCTTTGACAAATGGGTAAGTAAGAATTTCAAATGAATAATCCCCAAATTATATTATTCGTTCCGTGTTAATCTTTTTTGTTTTTTGCGAATACGCCCGAAAGTAATCGAAAGAATTAACATTCAACAACCGTACTTTTTATATAAAATTTTGGTAACCTCGAGAATTCCTTTAAAATTACCACTCACAAAGGTTTTCGAGGTCGCTGAAAACGAAAATAACGTTTAAAATTACGGCAAACGAGTAGTTTCCAAGATATGAAGAAATGTTAGTTTTAAAAGAGGGGGATCACTTTTCTATATTAATTTAACGTAAAATGAGCACCTACTTTGTGGCCATGATTTTTTTTTTCCGGGAAGTGGGGGACTTTCTTTCAACCCTCGGAAAATCCTTTAAAATTACCACTAACGTTTAAAATTCCAAGAAACAATTTGTATTATTTTACTTTAAGGTCCGTCTCACGTCCGTATATAACAAAATATTTTTTGGTATTATTATACAAACACCGTGACAGGGTTAGGATTAGGGTTTAGGGTTGGGGTTAGGGTTAATTCGCTGTCACGGTGTTTGTATAGTTTTACCTATTTTTTTGTAGATTTCGGTGTGCTTAAAACGAATCTGAAAACCGTTTCCGTCGCAAAATAGTTTTCATAAGAAATTACTTTTTCGAAAAGTGGGTGATGACTTTTCAATTTAAATTTAATTTAAAATGAGCACCCACTTTCTGGCCACCTGAGAGAGGGAGCATTTTTTGTGTTTATTAGCTAAAGTGGGTTTGCACACATAGATTCGAAAAAGTTGTCAAAAAACAAATATATAACAAATAAATGTTATCAAAGGCAAGATAAGTTACTTTTCTACCAAACTGGATATATTTTTCGTGTTTTTATTCAATGTAACATGTTTATTCAGCTCGAAAAACATACTGTGTTTACCGATGTATTCGAAAATTCAAGATGGCGCCTCACTCCCTCTTTAACACGGTAAGTTTTGGAAAAGGTGTTATAAATAAATAAACTAGACAAAATACTATTAAAAACCCGCCGAATATGTCAACCTGTGTCACGGTAACATATTGAGCGGGTTCACGGTAATATATATTGAGCGAATTTCTAACAGTATTTTGTCTAGTTTATTATTTATAACACCTTTTCCCGAACTTACCGTGATAAAGAGAGAGAGAGAGTCGGGCGCGGGCGCCATTTTGAATTTTCCAATACATCGGTAAACACTGCATGCTTTTTGAGCTGAATAAACATGTTACATTGAATAAAAACACGAAAAATATATCCAGTTTGGTAGAAAAGTAACTTATCTTGCCTTTGATAACATTTATTTGTTATATATTTGTTTTTTGACAACTTTTTCGAATCTATGTGTACAGTAACATAAACCCGGAAAAACCGCGTTTATTATTTAAAAAAAAAAAATCAAAGTTATACACCGCGTATGAAGTCAGTTTCGTTTAAGAAAAAACAAAACAAAAAAAAAACTTCATACCCGATGTATAATTTGGATTTTTTAAAAAAATAATAAACGCGGGTTTTCATATGTATTTTTATACTTATTTGCTAGGTAAATGTCTTTACTTTCGTGTAAAAGTAAACTTCATTGAATTTTATTCTTTAGAAAAAATAATTGATGAGTACGCCAAACACAATTTTATCAAAGTCACTTTCGTTTAAGAAAAAAAAGGGAGTCAACTTTATACCCGATGTATAATTTGGGTTTTTAAAAAATAATAAACGGGTTTTCGCTATATATTTTATACTTATTCGATAGGTAAATGTCTGAACATTATTGTAAAAATAAACTTTATTCAATTTTATTCTTTAAAAAAAATAATTCACGAGTACGCCAAACTGATTTATCAAAATAATTAGTTTTGTTTTAAAATCGGAATTATTGACTTCAACTCCGTTGTTGGATATTAAAAATAATAAATGCGGTTTTCAATATATAATTTGATGTTTATTCGTGAGATAAAAGTGTAAAAACAAGTTGTTTTTTTCTATATAAAGTTGTTTTTATGACGGAATGAAATTTGGCCCGTGGCGTACTTTTTGGCGAGTTGGCGTCCCAGAAAAGAATCATCGCTTTGAAAGTTTTTGGTGTTTCAACTTATTTTAAAGAGTTTTAGTTAAAAAAAAAAAAAAAAAAAAAAAAATAATAAAAATAAAGTAATGTCGAGTGTTACTTATGAACAAAAAATGTCCGACATAAGAGGATCACGTTTTAGGAGGATAATTGCTTAAAAATAGAAAATTAAAGAAAATATTAAGGTAGATATAGTTTTAAAACGAGCCCCACCCCACCTCCAAAAGGAAATAAATTTGTATATTTTTAATGCACATCCCATAATATTTTAAATGTTTTTACATGTTGTTTTAAAAAGATTTAATTGATTTTTCTAAGTTTTGTTTTCTACCTAGCTTTATAAGTTTTTGGTATTTCAACTTATTTTAAAGAGTTTATTTAGTTAAAAAGAAATAACAAGTAATGTCGCGTCGCACTTAATGAAAAAGCTCAAAATGAAAGAAAAATAAAACAAATTATTTTTACAATTGTAGCCATCCGTATTATAAGATTTGTGTGACGTCATTTCCGATGTAAACAAAGGAGTGCGGAGCGTCAGGATAACCCGCAAATTTCAAGCCAAAATAAATAAAACAAACTAGGTCACACACGCAAATGTTCTTTTGTTCGATTGAGGGAGAAATTATTTTTACAATGTTCAACATCGGAGCTGATGCATATTTCGCTAGTGGGGTAGCATTCGTGTACGTCGGCCGGTTAAAGACTAATTTCTCGATAACCTTACCATGAAATTTACTTTTTAATTAAGAAAAAGAAAAAGTTGCTGAACTTTTAAAATGTTTTCATCTAATAAAAATATTGTGGGTGTGGTTTGTATTACTGTACACATAGATTCGAAAAAGTTGTTAAAAACAATATAACAAATAAATGTTATCAAAGGCAAGATAAGTTCCTTTTCTACCAAACTGGATATATTTTTTGTGTTTTTATTCAATGTAACATATTTATTCAGCTCGAGAAACATGCAGTGTTTACCGATTGGAAAATTCAAAATGGCGCCCGACTCTCTCTTAAACAGGGTAAGTTCGGGAAAAGGTCTTATAAATCATAAACTAGACAAAATACTATTAAAAAAACACCGAATATATGTCAACCTATGTCACGGTAATATATATTGAGCGAATTTCTAACAGTATTTTGTCTAGTTTATTATTTATAAGACCTTTTCCCGAACTTACCGTGTTTAAGAGTGAGTCGGCCGCCATTTTGAATTTTCCAATACATCGGTAAACACTGCATGTTTTTCAAGCTGAATAAGCATGTTAAATTGAATAAAAACACGTGAATTATATCCAGTTTGGTAGAAAAGTAACTTATCTTGCCTTTGATAACATTTATTTATATGTTTTTTGACAACTTTTTCGAATCTGCGTACAGTAATACAACCCCCCCTTTTTTTTATTTACAAAAAATGTCGTCCTAAATTAAAATGAAAAAGTTAACGACCCTTTGTAAACGAGAGTTGTCTCCCTTTGCACAGTGACAGATTTTAAAACGGTGCCAAAAAACAAAAAAACAAACTGCAATTTCTTTGTCATATAACACAAAAACTAAGTAATAAACAAGAATTGTATGATATTGGCCTGAAGGCCAACGAATAAAAAATCTCCCAATACTTTCAATCTTTTAATCAAATGAGAATTTGCTAAGAAGGCCATGACTTTTTATTCGATAATTTAAAGACTTTTGAAGAGTCACGAACTATTACCAAACGATTAAAATTGCTTTTTATTATAAAAAAAATAAACGGAAACGCTTTTGAACTTTTGGCCTATTCCTGTTTTTTTAATTTTTTTTTTTATTTATGTATTAATTACTGTTATTATTGTGGGGAAAAGAAGTAAAGAGAGCGAGACAGTCGAATTTACGAGGTTCTTTCGTAGAAAATATATCAACATAACAAACAAGGTTAACTCTCAATTTATAAAAGGAAAAAGATTTATTACATTTTAGGAAATATTTTCATTGAAAATAATAGTTCATTTATGAGTGAACAAAAGGGGGAAATTAGTTTGAGATTTCGAGGAAGTTTGAGTTGATAATTCAAGAGCCGTGATTAGTTCACGGGTCTGTAAATCGTAAAGGAAACTTCCTCACTCAACTATATAAAATAATTTTCACTGAAAATTTTTGAGTAGAGTTAATCACTCTGGAAGGTTCATTGAAAAATGTGAGAAGTTTTAAAATAATTATTTTCATAAACTTAATTTCAAGTGAGCATACGATAATAAAAGGGGGGATGCAAAAGTTAGTTACTGTTTCTGTGTCTGTGTGTTCGCCTACATTGTCTGATTAGCTGACTGTTATGTTCAAAGTGTTGTCGTGTTAGAGTTGAGTTGCAGACAGTAGTGATATATGCCTTCCAACACTATCTCTGAATTTTTGTTAACTGTTTTTTTTTTTTTTTTTTGGAAAATACAGAGCTCTTTTAAAGATTCTCATCGGCTCCCACAGACACCGAATTTCCGACAGCTTGGAAAATTCTCTGATTGGTCAGAAAATCAAAACATTGAATTTTTAAAGTAATTTAGTAAAAATGCGCCTCTAGTCGCATGCGCAGAAAACGTTTCGGGGCACTTGAACTTCCGGCAGTGAAACATCGTAGTTCACCATAAACTGTTGACTAGAAAGTCATAACTTTAAAATTCTTAGCAAATTCTCATTAAATAAAAGATTGAAAGCTTTGAGATTTTGTATTCGTTGGCCTTCAGGCTGTTGTATTATGTGGCCTGTATTGGTAAAGGGTTAAAAAGAATATCGAGAGAAGAGAAAGACACACGTGAACATAACCGAAGCTTTATTAACTCTAAAGGAGTAGTAGTTTTTACTACTATGACATACCACATGATTGTGTGGTGAGAGGTTGCAGGCAATGATGTGGTGATGGTGGGAGTAATCCCAGTGAAGGGGAGATAACTCGTGTTTATGTATATAACATCTTCGGTTTTTTACTGAAAATAAGTTTTTATTTTATATATATTTAATTAGTGTCTGTATCTGGCTGGAAGCCTAATTATTCTTCCTCTCGTTGTGAAGTTTGTTCTCTTTGTGCCCGTTTGTGGTACGTCTTGTCTTGGACTATTTTCTTGACTGAATATGTTTTCATAGTCGTATGTAACTTTGCGTGTTGGATTTTCATTTGTTTTTCAGAGGTGACGCCTGTTACGTCTTAAATATTTTCCTTGTTCTCTTTTTGCTAAATACGAACGAGGCTCTTTTAGTTTTTTAACAATTTTACCTTTCAGGTTCCATTTTCCTTGTGAGCGAATACGAACAGTGTCGTGTTGGTAGTTCGTTAGACTTTTTATCAACTTCATGCCTTTTCATTGCTTTATTATGCATGATGTTAGGAAGGTTTGTCCTAAGCGTTCTTTTCATTAGTTGTTGGGCTGGTGATGACGATTTATCTTTTAATGGGGATGTCCGTAATTGTTAGGTATGGGTCTTGGTTGCTTTCATATGACTTTATTAGTGTCCAAACAGAAATATACATACTATAAAACTATTATTTCTTTCTACTAATGCATTGGATTGTGAATAGTTTGAACTTGTCGTGATGTGTTTGAAATCCCAATTTTTTAGCAAATTGTCTAAATTTTGATGATGCATACTCAGGTCCATTTTTTTTTTTTTTTTTTTTTTTTTTTTACAAAGGCATCACCACATTATCAAGGCCCAGAGGCCACTCAAGGATAAGGGTTAAAGAGTGTACAGTAGAAGTTGGTCAATATAGTAATCATTAGTAATGAAAATTTGGTAAATTTAATAACTTATATGGAACGGCTCATCAAGAACTTATTTACTTTAGACTTGAACAAAACCATATTGTAGTCAGCCGGAAAGCAGGAAAACGGAAGACAATTCCACAGGCGTGCAGTTCTAAGAAAGAAGCTTTGTTCATGGAATCTACGTTTAGGTTTAGGCACAGATAAAGAGTGGGGGAAATTATTGATAGTGTTTACAGCTAGACGAGTGTTTCTTGTGAAAGTTTGGCGAGGGGGGACCATAGATTGAAGCTCAGTTGAACACTTTCCATGAAAATAACGATACATCAGAGACAAACTCGCAACATCTCTTCTGTGAGATAGAGGTTGCAAGGAGGAGAAAAGGACATCTCCTACGAGGCTACGAAGTCTATTTTGAACTCTATCAAGGCAGGACAAGTCCATTCTAGCAGCTCCTGCCCAGATGTGGCAACAGTATTCCATCCTTGGACGTACCTGGCTCTTATATAGATAGAGAATAGCATCAGCAGTGAGATATCTACTGGATCGATAGAAAGATCCCACCATTTTTCCAGCGGCCTTGGCAACAGATTTGATATACGTGTTCCATTTAAGATCAGGAGTAATGGTCAAGCCCAGAAGCTTGTCAAAACTTGAGGCCTCCTGAAGACGAGAGCCATTCATTTCAATTGATGACAAATGTGGATTAGAATGTTGATGTAAAGAGAGAAGCTTGGTTTTAGATGCATTAAAAGTAACCAGCCACTCCTTTCCCCATTGTACTACGTGCTCAAGATCAGAGGAGAGAGAATTGGAGAGAACTTGCTCGTTTACTGTCTTAGATGTGGTACCATAAATGGTAGTGTCGTCAGCATAAATGTCTACAAATGATGTAAGGATATGATTTGGAAGATCATTAATGTAGATCAGGAAAAGAGTTGGGCCCAGGATGGATCCCTGGGGGACACCGGCATTAATACTGTGAGCTTCTGATTTTTGCCCCTCAACTACTACTCTTATGAACCTATCAGAAAGAAATGATTTAATAATTGAGAAGACTTTTCCAGCTATACCATAGCTAGCGATCTTATGAAGTAAACCTTTATGCCATACCCTATCAAAGGCTTTAGATATGTCAAGAGCAATTGCCCTAGAAAGATTGCCACCGTCGAGAGATTTGCTAATCCTATGCGATATAACTGTAAGGACATCTGCTGTAGATCTAGCAGAACGGAAACCATATTGAGTGTCACTAAGAAGGTTATTTTTGTTGAGATGTTTGATTACTTCTGTATTTAATACAGATTCTAGCAACTTACTCATGACGCACAGGAGACTTATTGGCCTGTACTGAGAGGGGGATGAGCGATCACCTGAATTCTTAAATACAGGGTATACTGATGAGATTTTCCAGGGAGATGGGAAACTATTCTCCTTAAGACAACGTTTAAACAGTTTTGTAAGTATGGGCGCTAGTTCAGGTTGAAGTTTTTTGAGTACTATAATTGGAATACCATCAGGGCCAGTTGCTTTACTGGAATCAAGGTTTTTGATTAGCTTGGCAACATCACGTACAGATATACGTATATCACATAGCGTGTTTTCTGATACAAGAGGAAATATTGGGGGTTGGCGGTCTTGGTCGCAAAGGGTAGAATTAGCTGCAAAGTTCTTGACAAAGAGTTTGGCTTTGTCTGATGCTGACGAGATTACCTCAGGTCCATTGATAATAGTTGGGATGGAGCACACGCTTCTGTTCAGGATTCTGTTTGCTATTTGCCAAAACTGGTGGGAACCAAGCCGCTGCTCAGCTACTTTGGACTTAACAGATTGAGCATACAACTCTCTTGCGTTCCTTATTACTTTCTTACAATGGTTGCTGGCAGTCCTGAAAACGGCTTTAGTTTCCATACATCTATTACGTTTGAAGCAGTGGAAAAAGTGATTTCTGTGCGCAATGGCAGCAGCACATTCTGGAGAGAACCATGGCTGGCTGTTAGGTTTTTGCTGAAACTTTTTAGAGGGTATGAAATGGTCAATACCTACAATTAACCATTCAGTTAGGTCTAATACTATAGAGGACACATCCTTTTTAAACATGGAATGCAGAGGTAGATCAGATATAAATGTACGGAAGCTATCCCAGTCAGCCTTAGTGTATCGATATACTGTACGATGAAGAGGTACGTCTGGGGACTTATTACATTTCATTTTTATCTTAATTGATACAACAGAGTGGTCGGAAGATCCAAGAGGCGACAGAACAGAAACTGAACATAGTTCAGGGCAAGTTGTGAGAAAAAGGTCTAGTAGGCTCGCATACTGGCCGTCATTATCGGGCACACGGGTAGGTTCCTGAACAATCTGAGTGAGGTCATAGGCAATGGAGAAATCATGACAGAACCTCCCCTCATCATCGGTCTTGTTTGAGTGGGTCAACCATTCGACGTTGTGAACATTGAAGTCTCCACATACGTGAATGTTAGCTGAAGGATAAGTAGAAAGGACTTGGTCAATTTTCTCAGATATGCTTTGAAAGATAGTAACTCCGCTGTTGTGGGGGCGATAGAGAGTAAATATAAATGCAGTAGTGTGAGCTAAAGCAACCCGGAAGCACATATAGGGTAAGTTAGGATCTTCCCTGGAGATGTCCCTCCCACATGGAAAGCTATCTTTAATATAGGCACATATTCCATGCCCATGGCGATCTTGGGGGTCAGATTTAGAAGTTAAGTTAGAGTATCCTGTAATTACAAACTCATCTAGGGAAATAGCCTGTCCAATGCCAGTTTCACTTAAAAATAAAAGGTCTGGTTTAGTCTCCTGTAATTGGGTTTCAACCTCTGGAAGGTTAGAACGTAGACCCCTGATGTTGGAGAAGGAGACATGGTAGTAGGGGTCTACGTTGGAAGTTGGAGAACCGGGTTTAATCGTGTATTTTTTCTTGAAACTTGTCATGATGAAATTTTGGAATTTGTGGACTAGGTCGACAGATTTACTTAGAGCAGGACAGAGAGGGGAAACTAAGAGAGAAAAAGAAACGAAGAATTTTTTTTTTTTTTTTGTACCACATGATAAGGTAAAGCCGTAACAATTACCCACTAGTATGGCATCGAGAGGCCCCACCAGAAGCTACTGCATGGTCCAGATTCCATTCACCAAATGGCAATACAGCAGCCCCAGTACTTTGCACCTGCTGATAGGACAGCCTCCTTAGTGGTTAATCCAAGGTTCGGGTCCCTGACTATCAGGCGGATAACGTCAGCCCAGACAAAACGTTTACCTCCAGCACCCTTACTAGTGACATGGCTACAAGGATAGACATAGAAACAGAAAATTTCCACCAACTCTGCCAACTGTTCATGCAAAAATACTGCCAACCTAGAAAACAGCTTTTTCTTCTCCCTTTGTCAGAAAAATCACTCATTTAAAAAATGAGGACTGAGGGACAAATAAGAAGAAGCGAGAGTAACAGGAGCTGCCGATAACGCATCCACAATGCGTTTTCTACTCTCCATTGTTGCTGATAACTATTTGTGGAATACCAAATTTTGCGAAAGTGTTTTTTATTTTCTTGATCACTGTCTGTGATTTAAAGTCATCAAGTTTGTGAATATCAAAGTATCTCATTGTGTAGTCTATTATTACAACATATGCTTTATTGTATGAATAAAAAATGTCTGTCACTACTTACGTCTATGGTGTTACTGGTATTTCATGGTGCATTAGAGGTTCTTCAGTGGGTTTTATTTTCATTTTTGTCATTTTCTCAAGTTCGTTTTAATTTTAGTTTCATGCCAAATGGGATATTTATTGGGATTTATAACGGGTTTTATATCTGGGTTTATAGTTATGTGGTGAGTGACCGGTAATTTTCCAATATCACTAAAGCAATCTTTGTGTCCTCCTAATGGGGTTTCTATATCAGATTTTCCACTGTGTTTGCACTAATTACTGCATTTGCATTAGTATCTGCTACATCTTGTTTTTTGTTGTTTTTCTTCATCTCCCGAATTAGCGATATATTTTTTGTGTTTGACGTGGCCATTATTTTAGAGTGTCTCTTCGTTTCTTCGGCACTGAGCCCGGCTTGAATTGCTTTTTCTAAATCCAACGATGGTTCTCTCAGCATTCTTTCTCAAAGCATGTTATCGTTAATGCCACAGAAGAATATCTTTTACCAGTCTCTCGGTAAGTTCTCCAAATTTGCACTTGCTTTTTGTTGTAGTTTAGTGACATATTCATCAAATCTTGGCGTTTCTTTTTGTTTGCAGGTTAAGAATTGGTATGTGAGAAGTTAGGTTTTTTTCTTGGTTGGCAGTGCAAGTCGAATTTTTCTGTCACATTTTCCAAGTTGTATTTTTGTTCTTCGTTCTCGAACTTGAAGGTGTAGTATATTTTTTTTCATTTCCTATACAGATCAATAGTGTTGATGTTTTAACCTTCTCCGGCTTTTTATCTGATTCTGTTGCTTGTAGAAATAACATGAATGGGTTTTTCCATGTCTCCCATTCTTGTTAGAGATTGTCTGACGAAAAGTTGAGTTCTTTGGGATGTGGCAGAAATTCCGGTTTTTGTTTTTATATATATAAATATTTAAAAATTTTTTTATTTTTATTTTTGACGTTTGGGAGTGTTAAAATTCGTAATTATTTTCTGGCACTATGTTGTATTATGTAGCCTATATTAGTAAAGGGTTAAAAAGAACATCGAGAGAAGAGAGAGGTGCATGTGTCAACGTAACCGAAGCTTTATTAACACTAAAGGAGTAGTGGTTTTTGCTACTATGACATACCACATGATTGTGTGGTGGGAGGTTGCAGGCAATGGTGATGGTGAGAATAATCCCAGTGAAGGGGAGATAACTTGTGTTACTTGATGTATATAACACAGGCCAAGATCACATGATTTTTGTTTATTGCTTATTTGTCGTTATTTGACCAAGAGGAAATTGCAGTTTTTTTTCGTTATTTCAGGTTTTTTTTTTTTTTTTTTTTGACCTGCCCCCACAGTCATAAACGCCCCCAACCACCCCATGTTAAGAACGGATTTTGGAAGAAACACCCTCTAACCTCCCCGTGTTAAGACCGGCTTTCAAGGTTGGGGGGTCTGTTTATTACGAAAGCCATTCTTAACATGAGGAGGTTGGGGTGTTTATAATACGCTGGGACACGTCGTAAAAATTTACCTTTATTTCTTTCATTTTCAGTGAATTTTTATTCAAGTACACATGGAAAAAAAAAAAGAATTAATAATTTCATTCTAGTAAGAAAGATAACGAAATAGTAATTCATTCTTGCTAAAATAATAAGGGAAATGCATCTTTTCTAGTAATAATAAAAATAAAGTTTGTCTCATTTTGTTTTTGTGTTTCCAATTCAATGTTTGTTTGGACGTGGACGATTTTTTTTTTTTTTTTTTTTTTTTTTTTTTAGCGGTGATTTGACCAGGGTATTCCGACATCAACGTTTACCTTTTTTTTATTATTGAATTGATAGATGGAAGCACAGAATAGTTACAAAACACCCTCCCCATGTTAAGAATGGCCTTTAAAATAACATTATTTCAGCACGGTAGTAGAAGTGCAAAAATAAAACAAAAACAAACATCAATTCTTTTCCGTGTTTACAAAATAGGGGATTGATTTACTATAATGTCATAACTAAAAAGTGAGCACCCCTTTCAAATGTCGAAATAATTTTTTTTTTAGATAATCTGGTTTATTAGTGGCCAAAGAATAATCCTCTGAAAAAAAAAACACAGAAAAAATAGGTATGCTGTTTTATCCATTTAATTATAGATTCTTTGGAAATCAAAGAACATACAGCATCTTTGAAAACAGTTGTATCCATTTATGGTATTTAAAAAAAAATTCAGATTAGATTTTTTATTTTTTATTTTTTTTTTTTATAATACTTCATACAATTAGGATTTTTCGACCTGAATTTTTCTATCATTTAAATATAATTTATTGTCACTAAGGTTATTTTTTAAAATAAAATAAATATTGAATCCTATTAAAAAATGACATTTCAAAACTGTCCTTGATCTTTTGGCTAGGAGTATCGTGTTATATCTGGGATACTACACTTCGTTTTTCTTCTTTGGTCAGTGATTTAAAAATCTTTCTAGACTGAGGTAATTTTAATCTTCGAACCAATCCAGATTGCCTCTTTTTAGTGTACTGGATTTTCCCTACATTAAAAAAATGATCTGTCTAATCTTCTCCTGTGAGAAATCCAAAAGATTTTTATTTTTGAAAATCCAAGATGTTTTTTGTATTCTTCTTTGTGAGAAGAGTAAGAGTCTTAAGAGAGATGGGTGTTGAGTGTTCATACGACTTAAAGATGTTCATGTTGTAAGAAGAGATGGCATTAACAAGTATATATATATATAAAGAGAGGGAGTACATATAAATACACTTTGAGAATGTGATTCGAAAGATAGATAGATAGACCGAGAGATTGGCATTTATGCTTTTGACGTTTCTGTATGAAACGGGAGTGTTTATATAACATAGTTTGACACATATACTTTCTAACATATTTTTTAGATGATGATTTTATCAAAGGTTCTTATAACAAATATGGACAATACCTTTTCTCGTTGAATTACAACATGAAGATGCATGTTATGAAAAACATGATCATTTCTTTCTTCCATATGACCGGTCAATGGCTTTGCATCCAGGAATTCAAAGTTTCTTTACATCTTCTTCTAAAACCCTCTCGCTTCCAGACGGTGCCAAGGTTCGGTTTGAACCTCTCTTGACTCTTCGACTCTGACTCCCTAACTAACTTCAAACTCTTTCCTATATTGAGAAATGACATGTATGTCTGGCCAACGTGACTATAATTCCCGTGTCATCAACATGCGCGATTTGCACGTTTTTTTTAAACCATTTCTGATGACCAGGAAATTTCCCATTTTCCTTTGTTTTACAAAGAAATTTAACCTACTTCTCTAATTCATATAACACATATTTTATTATGCATTCTTTCTAACAATGTGCATAGTTTCCAGCCAAATTTGTATTTATTAAATATTTTAACAGAATCAACAATTTACTGGACATTCCATTTAAAACCTATTATTCTTTAAAACTTATCTCCAGGGTTCGATTCCCGTTTTATCTGATTTTATTTTCATTTAACTAATTCTCTTTATTTTTACTTACATGAAAAAGGTTTGTCCAGATGTATTATTTCATAAATTTCTAAGATTGATTTTTAATGTCGGGAAAAATCTTGTTCCTCCCCAAATGTTGCACTCTGGATTGGAACTGAAATAGCCTTAGTCTGGAAGGATTTCTGGAGACAGGAAATGACGCAAATAAATAAATAAAACTATGTATTTAAGATGTGATTTTTATTATGGATAAAGATTCCTTTGGTCTAGAAGGATTTCTCTTCCACTGACCGGGGATAGGAAAGAGTGTCCTAAATTCTCAATTCTAACCCCAAGTTTTGATTTTGGAGAAATACTGCCCCCTTCTCCTCCGCTCAAAGTTTTGTACCCTAAATTAAAAAAATAAATGTTGTTTCCCTGCCCTTTTTTTTTTCTTGATATATAATTTTCCCTATATCGATCTGTTTATGAAAACAGCCCATTTTTTTTTTATTTAAAAATTAAAATGTCTATTCAGATACAACTTTTAACACTTTACCACCAGAATTTTTTTTTATGCAATAAATTTTTTTAATAATGAAACCCACACGTGACAGAAATTAGCGTGCAACTGATACACGAACATAAACAAACCCCTCCTTCATTTGTTGAACCGTGCATAGATCTGTGCTTTGAAGATCAGTTGGGCTGATAAGCCAAAAGAGTAAAAAATATTTATTTTCTATTTTTTTTAAAAGGCGTCTTGAAAGTACAATTTGGTGGTAAAGGGTTAAGCTATGGTTATAAAACGATTAGCAATAGACAACGGCTACCAAGCTAATTAGGGAATGCATAAAACTTAGGAACATCATGCAATAGTTAGTTAGCCAGTACTGAACTCTGAAAATTTGACAGTAATACATGTTCATTCACATTGAGGCAGCACGTTCAGAATTGCAGAACACAATGTGAAAGGAAATCACTGGTAGATCTCTGAGCAAACACTGGTGTGATTATGCTGAGGGTCTAATGTGAATATATATTGTTGCAGGTTTGATCTGTTCAGCTCCAACACATGTTGGTATTTAAGCATTGCAGTGGGGCAAGAACCATAAAATGTTAAAATGTGAAGTAATTATCCCTCGTTTTTTATGAAAAAATTTTGTTTAGTTTTATTATAAAGTTTATATATAAGAAACCCAAACAAACAAAAGTAAACAATTTGATCTGTTTCTTTACACAATGCAGTATGTAAAGATCAAGGTAAAACTGGTGTCCACTGAAAGCTGAACCTCTCGTTTCCCTTGTCAGTTGGGGTCTTTATATTCTACGTAGCCCCTTATTTTTTTTTTTTATTTTTTGTGTAAGAAATTTTATTTTAAGAAAATCAAATTTTATGGCTAACCGACGTGCAACCGTTTTGTGACACCATTTTAATAAATTTTAACAAACAAGGGAGATAACTTGTGAAAGTTGTAATGTCTATCGTGATTTTTCTAAGTTTTATGCATTCCCTAATTAGCTAAGTAGCCTCTGTATATTGCTAACGGTTTTATGACCATGGCTAAATAAAGGTAAAAAAAAAAAAAAAAAAAAACTGTCTACAGATTTCTATTAAACATTAAAAAAAAAAATACTTGATCAATTTACTTGATTTTTGGAATACAATATTTTCTTTCTGTTACAGGTACATACATCATACAGATTTTTTTACTTTTGTTTTTTTTAATATAGGGTGAATTCTGGAGAAGTTAATCATAATTAGGAACGAATTTAATTTTAATATCTTTTTTTTTATTCCAGAAAATAAATCGCAAGAATATTATCACAAGTTTTAAATGGACAGACTGCGGCAATTCCTCATCCATCATTGTTTTTAAAGATGCCAAAGTTTCGCCGGATCCATTACGTTTTCCAGGTGACCTAAGTGTTTCAGCCAATGTTCAAATCAAAAAAGATATTGCAGAACATCTTTCAGTAAGTTTATTATTTCTTTTTTAATAGATTAACTTATACCGCATAGTTTCGCCAGATTCTATATGAATTGTGCGTTGAAAGATATCTCTATATCTATCTTTGCTATTATGTAAAAGGAACTTTGTGAGTTTGTTCCTTATGGACTCGGAAATGACTGGGTTGATTTTTATGAAATTTCACACAAAGCTGTTTTATGTGCTTGGCAGTGTTAAGGTTTTGTGTTGGAATATCTTCGATAAGTATCAATAATCAGATGAAAGAAACAGGCGATTTTGACCAAAGTTTACACCTTACACAGCCTAACATCACAAGTACATTTGAGAAGTTTTATTACCATCTATAAATATAAAAGCAAAAATGTGTGTGTGTGTATGTATGTATGTTCGGTTTTTGTGTATGTCTGCAAAAGGCTTTTTTCGACGGGCTTCTGTCGGCTCGCTCCTTAAAACTTTTTATATGCTGTCTAAATGATAATATGTACTAGTTACGAATGGGGGTCGTATGTGTATTTAATCTGCTCGACTTTCACATGCTATTTTTTTCCAGATTTTTAGATTGCCGCATATTTCTTTCGCTTTTCAGTATAAAAAAGCGAAACTGGATTCGAATCGGTAATTCCTTGGCCCACGGCCGGGTGGTCTCTGGAAAATGATGTAAACGTTTGGTCAATGTTGGCTTTTCACCGTTATATCAGACAATTGCTTTCGTCTGGACACTCCCCTAATAAACGGGGGAGTTGGTTTTACCCAAAGTTGGGTAAAAACAAACCGGATTTTTGACCTCATTAAAAACTGTCCCGCAGAAAATGTTAACTGCTTACGTTGTCGTTACGCTCGCTGGCCTCAAGGCTCCGGGTTCAAGCCTACCTGCCATCAACCCCCCCCCCCTTTTTTTCTTTTCTAACCTACAAAAGATTTTTTTTCCATTTTTAAAATCGCTGTTTTTGGTTTTATTTTATTTTTTTTTTTAAGAAGTTTAACATCGTTTTTTTAATATTTAAACGGAGTTAAGTTTCCTTTTTATTTCGCTTTACCCCCCCCCCCCTCCCCAACACACACACACCCGGGCAACGCCGGGTACCCCCACTAGTACAATATAAAATCAACAGTAGGTTCTTTGATATGACAGGGGCACATTAGAAACGAATGTTTGTTTAGAGCACAATTGAAGGATGATACTTGATTTTTTGTATGTTAAATTTTAATAAGATTCATTATGTATAAAATCAAGAGTAGGTTCTCTACAGTGTCATGTAGACTACAATGTATTGTGAACTTAGTCACCATGAGAGGTATGTGAAGCTTCCTCCAGGTGCATCGTGATGGGTTCCTAATTAGAGCAGACAATCAATCGATCTCATTGAAAAGTGGGTGAATTCTTAGATTTCAATGACAATAAAAACATACGAGTGCGAAACATTCGTTGATCATTCAATCCTGGGCAACGTCGAGTCGCCGTGCTAGTACATTAATAGAAATAAGTGTTATGTATTTGGACCCTACAACAGTAAGTAGAGGTTATGTTGATTAGTATGAATTTTTGCAAGTGGTACTATTAGGACAATAACATGGTCAAAGGGAAATAACTCTTTCTGTAAACGCAGAGTTGCATCCAAACAAACAAACAAACAAAAAAAATAATCGGAAATTGTTTGGGAGATGAAAGTTTTCTTTTTTGTATTTAAAAAAAACTTTTCTTTTTTTGGTTTAATGAAATCTCTGGTACCTATACAGAGAAGGTACCGTGTTGAAATATAAAATTTCATTGGCTAAGCGTTTTGGCATATTTCGGTGGTTTGTTATCTGCTGGAAAACGCCAATAAAACTTTGGTTAAAATTACCTTTTCTGCATAAGTACCAAACATTTGTTTCCCTCTACAAAATGAGTTCATATATAAATATGTACAAAATGTTCATAAGCCAAATTACAATGCAATATTATGTAAAATAAATAAATATTTATTTAAAATTAAATTAAAAATTAAATAAAAAAAAAACAAACACATGTGTTTATTTTACATAATACTAATGGGAGTGGGGGGGGGGGCTAGCACCGCTCTGCGACTTTTAGTTTCGGAAGAGATAGTTTGAAAATATGGAGACAGACAGGCAGACATAGTTTTATAAATTAGATTGCATAGTAATTTGGCTTATAAATGTATTTGATACATATTTCTTGTTGAGCCGTGCCCCTAAATATTCCATTTCTACCCTATTTCCACTTCCAGGAAGTGATAATGATGAACTCCAGAAAAAGACGGATAAATAAAAACCTTGCAGAGATAGGTTAGTTTGGAAATCAATTTCTAAAAGCTGCCCAGTATATGCCAGTACGTAAGATGTAGATTAGATTGAATACGATGAATGAAATTTATGGCAGCAAAACATGACTAAACTTTTAATTGATTTGTAAAAGTTTTAGTAATTTTTAAGAACTAAGACCATAATAAACTCAAAAACTAACGTCAAATATGTTGATCTCCTATTATATATTATTTTTAAATTTTTATTGGAATCCTTTGAGATAAGTAATTTTGTATTCATTCTTTTTTTTTTTTTTTCGGAAACATGAAGCAACAGCTATGAAGATGAGCATAACAGTCCACAAAAAAAAGACTGAATATTGACCTCTGTTTGCTCTTTTGTCTCTGTTACTGTCACACTTGATCAACAATCCTATTTCAGCTGCTTTTGCGTGCCTTGATGAAACAACTTCCTCTCCATCAACCTCCACTTTCTATAGCTTTGTTTTGATGATAAACTTATTTCCATTTTTGAAAAATTCTTAACACTTTTTTTCTTCCAGGCTAAAGTTGAATTGTGGAAGATAATTGGAATTTTTAAAATTCGAATTCCATGCGTTGAAAACGTTGGATCTTGCGATTACGATGTCTGCTCTTTTTTGGGACAAATAGGTCAATGCCCGAATGTTCTGATAAAGAACAACATTCCCTGCCACTGTCCGTTTAAAAAGGTAAGTTTTTTCTTTTATCTCTTCAAGGTCCCACTTTGTCAACTAAGCTCCAACCCCTGTCCCATCACAGCAATGTTGCATGTACCCCTTTTACAAGTATTTTAATGGAATATGCTCTGAATTCATTGCACTTTTGTCCCCCTCAATGTCCCCTCAATGTACATACCCCCAGCAAACCTGCTTAGCAACAAAATCATACCCTCCACTGTTGCGTCTGCCTGCTTCCCACCTGACTACAATCTGGATGTCTTCAAGTCCAATGTAAACAAATTTCTGATGAACTGCCCCCTTAAGTAGACACTTTATTAAATCTCCACACTAACATACTGTACTTACAATAACCCTTATCCCTGAGTGGCTTCCGGGCCTTGATAAGTGGTGACCACCTTGTAAAAAAAACAAAAAAACTTTCTACTCTAATAGTTTCTTCTTTTGAACAGCTAGACTTTGGAATTCTCTGCCTGCTTCCCTGACTATACTGATATGCAGAAGTTTAAATGTAATGTAAACCAACATCTTGTTCATTTTCCTTAAGCATGGCCTCAAATAGTAGCCCTTATGTTAAAGTGCCTTGTTTGGGGTGAACATGAGTAAAAAAAAAAAAAAAAAAAAAATTCAGCCCTAGACAGGGAAAATGAACTCCCTGAACAAAATAAGTATTAACAGCTATATGATGTTAAAAAAATATCTTTCAGAACACTATAACTTTTTTTGAATTTCCAACGATTTTTTTTGTTCTGAAATAGAATAAAATCATACTTTTCATTTCATTACTTTTCAAATATTGTACTGTTTTGTTTTCTTCAATTCATTCATCCACAAGAAGTCTTACAATAAAGACAAAGATGCTGAACACATAACTTGGTTTAATCCTTTATCATCTCTATCTTGTCGTAATACGATTTCCATTATTCTCATCATATGTATGTTTCAGAATTTTTTAGACAAAGATTATTTGGACTACTGTTCATTTTGACCGATGTAACCTTTGACCTTCTTCAGAAAATTGAAAATAACACTAAAGACAATAGTCTAAAAAAAATCCAAATATAAATTATTTCAAAAATTCAAGAACAGGACATTGTCTGTTGTATGGGTCAGAACTAACTCTATTTGGGTTTAACCAGCTTCCTCCAAAGGAAGTTTCATGGGAGTATGAAATTCACAAGCGGTCCCCAGTATTGGATAATCAATCTATATGTGAAAGTGTGTGTGTGTGTCTACATTTCCCTACGCAATAACTCTCTCAATTTTCAGTCTACAGACTCAAAATTTGATATACAGGGTATGGAGATTTGGGAAAATCTTTGTAATCTGTTTTTGGCCAGAAATTTGGCTGTTCAACAATTTGACCTTTGAGAACTCTACCAATTTTGGGTATAAACAATTGAAATTTTAGGTATAGGTTCCTTGGACATGGATCTAACTTAATAACTTGATTTGAGCCCAAAACAATAAATGTTAAGGGGTCATAATAGGGGGTCAAAGTTAAAAAAATTTTGACCTCTGCTGTCTCTACCAAATTACTCAGACAGTTTCTGGTCTAAACATTTGAAATTTTACATAAAGGGTATTCAGAGATAGGGCAAGCTTTTTAATTGGTTTGTGTAAATCTATGTATGTTTGCATGTCTGCCTAAAACTTTTGACAGAGGCAATCGATTTTCACAAGATCAGTATCGTTTTGAAGCTCGACCCTTCAGACGACAAATACCGAAAAATTGGCTAAAAACATTTTCTTCACCCTCAACTGGGCACTTTTGAGTGGTCGCTTTTTTCTCTGATACTTTCGAAAGTCATCCCCTCTTTTCGATTGTCTAGTTTTCATTTAAATCTACGTCGCTTCCGGTTTGGCGGTGGTCATAACAGCAAAGCCGCCACATTTTTCCTGTTCTTTTCCTCCTTCACGGTACGGGGTCGAGCCTGCCTCCTACTACTACTTTTTTTTTTTTTTTGCTCAACACACCCCTCCAAATACCCGGACAATGCCGGGCACCATGCTAGTTCAATAGAAAGTTAGTATTTCATAAAATGCAATTTGCATCTAAATAATTATTTTCTTTTAAAAAGTTATATAAAAATACATTCCATCCATTTCATAATATAAATTGAATGTTATATTTTATTTATACATTTGTATATTTACTAAGCCACCCAGCATTGCCCGATTGTAAAATATTCAGAAATATTTTTTAATTCCTGCAGATTTCTTATTATAGAGCCAATTCTCTATTGCTTATTTTTCAAAATATAAATGATTTCAAGTTATAGAAAATGACTTTCATACCATCCGCTAGAATTGAAACCTGAACATTTAGCACTCTAGCCTTTTTTATCTCTCCAATGTCGTTACTGTTTGAGCTACTGACAGATGGATACGGAAGATTAGAAATTAAGCGCATATGCAAAAGTAACAGCAGAATTAATGTTTTGTTCAACTTACCCTAACAAGGTCAAGTGTTTTGTTTTCAATTTGGACCCCTTAGCAGCAATTTTTCCCAGCTAAAAACCAAATCAAGTGTGCTACAGGTCCAAATATCCTATATATCAAATTTTAACTTTGTAAACCAAATATTCAGAGAGGAGTTTGGTAGACTTTTCACTCACCGACAAGGTCACTTTTCTATATAGATATTTCGGTGTGCTATAGTGTTTTCATAAATTCTATGCAATTATGCATAAATAGAATTCAACGTAATACTGAAATGAAACCAATCTCATAAAAAGACATAAAAAATGAGTAATTGACGCTTGTTTTTCAAAGGAATATGTAAATTAATTAACCTTCATGTAGTCACTCTGGCCCTGTCGTGGGGCATTAGAATACACTGACTGCCCCCCCCCCCCCTGCAGAGGGTAAAAGTCCCTCAATGGGGGTCCTGGATATGACCTTAAACTATATCCAGTGGTGAGACCCCAGCTTGTGGGTTTTGGGGAGTGTGGAGCCACCCTTTAATTACCATTGCTCCCAGGTCCACTCTGACCCGGAGTGGTAGTACCTGTTAGGGTCCCAACTATGGGTTAAATAGAAACCGACGTGAAAACAACAAATATATTCTATTAAAAAATTTTTCTTCTGAATCTTTGGATTCGGCATTAAATAACCCGAAAAGGGTTGATATGCCGTAAAACAAAAACAACCAATCATGTAGTCACTCGCATATGCTTGATCGAGTATATTAAGTTTTAATAATTTTTATATAGAAAAAGTAGGCTTTTAAAAATCAATGTCAGTGAGAAAAAAAATAAAACTTACGAATCTTGAAATATTTTAGAGAATTTAAATTCAATTTTTCAATAAATGTTATTCTGTTGTTACTTTATTTAAATTACCAGAAAAGTTTGATTTTGGGGGGGGGGTCAAAATTTTTGGATTGTCTCCCCTTTCCCTCCGCCCCCCCCCCCGGCTACTTTTCTGAAAAAGAAACAAAAAATACTTCTGATTAGATAAAGTGCCCTAGTACCCACATTTTACCACTATAGATTTACCCCATCATAGCTCATAAGAATAAGAATACTGGGGTTTTGTTTAGAATTCTACCTTTTTTAAAAAAAAAAATGCAGAAAAATCTTTAATTTACATACCCATCACTGAATGAAAATGTCATATTCCAAAAATTACATTAAGTTTTGTTTTTAATCTCTTAAAAAATTTTTTTTTACAAGTTTTAGCAATTCATAGTATATTGTAGACATAAGCCTGATTTTAAAATCACTCATTCAAGTTGTCTCCCTTTATTAAACATGGCAAACCTCATAAAATTTGATTTTCTTAGTTAAAAAAAAAAAAAAAAAAAAAAAGCTACTTATCAGTTTATGATTTTTGAAATAACATTTTCGTTCCATAATGGGTAATGTATATCAAAGATTTTTCTGCATTTTTTTTTTTTTTTTTTTTTTTTAACTAGGTTGAATTCTAGATTTGCACTGGACTACTATTTAGCTTTTTTTAATAAATTTGATCAAAACAAGGTATGAAGCCACTTGATGTAAGGAGATGACAATGATAATTGCAAAAACAAGAGATGACTCAAGACCAAGGGTGTAGATGTGAGGAAAATAAAGCTCCACAACTTCATCATTCTTGGAAAAAAGTTACTAAGAAGTAGTATTACTATGAGATATCAAAACAACGAATTGATGTAGATCACTACTAGACCAACAAGTCAAATGAGTTGAAACAAAGGAAGCAGGGAAAAGTTGAGAAAATTCTGAAGAACACATCTTAATAGTATTTATCAAAAAGACTGAGACTAGCCACAGCAGATCTGTAAAAGAGATGTTGCATAGAAGAAAAGGTGGGGGCTTATCAAATTACAGATGTTTTTGCAATTTATCAAGAACCTTCAAATGGAATATTTTACAAAATGGAAAGAATTTTAGGCACTATTTTACAGTTTGTCACTGTGCAAAGGGAGACAACTCCCATTTACTGAAAGATTTGTTCATTTTTTTTTTTCATTTCATAATTTAGGACGCAAATATTAAGTCAAAACATTAAAAAAAAAAAGAGCTGTGACAAGTTTTTTTTTTTTTTTTTTTTTTAAATGTAACAATGTTGAAAACATTAATAATACAAAATGTAGTCCTAACGCGACTTAAGAGAATCGTTTCTGTTTTCATATCATAATTTATGATGCTATAACCAACAAAGGAATTAGATGAAAAATTTTAAAAAGCTGTGGCAACTTTTTTGTAAATTAAAAAGTAAATGTTATGGTGGTCTTTAACCTTAAAAAAATACAAAGAATGAAACTTTCAAAGATGCGGCTTTTTTTTTCTTTTTTTTTTGTTTTAAATGTGACGATAGTTGTAGAGGAATTGTGAACATTTTTTAATTAAAAGTTGACGCAGCTTATCTTTTAAATGTTTTCATTTAATGAAAATATCATTGGTTCTTTGGTCTTCTCTTAAGAGTCGCGTAAAGACTACATTTTGTATTATTAATGATATCAACTTTGTTTACAATTCCTCTACAACTATCGCCGCATTTTCATTATTACAGTAAAAAAAAAAAAAAAAGATATCTTTAAAAGTTTCATTCTTTGAATTTTTTAAGGTTAAAGACTATTTTTTTTAAAACCTTATCATAGCATTTACTTTTTAATTTGAAAAAAAAAAATTTTTGCCGCAGCTTTTTTAAATGTTATCATCTAATGCAAATATCTTTTGTTCGTTGGCAAGGCTCTACATTGCGAGTGAAACAGTCGCATTTGTGAGTGATTTTTCAAAGTGGCGACTAGAAATAATGAAGCGCTTATCTTTTGGCGATTATATTTCTTTCACTGACAATCTTCCCAAACTTGCTACTGAGTGAAAAATATCTTTACAACTTTTTCTATATATAAAACGAACAAAATTAAATTTAAACAATAAAAGTTTAATAGAACAATATACTTTTTTTTTTAATGAAGGCTGTTTAAAAAAACATCTGAAGAAATCAGAATGTTTGTACCTTCAAGTATCAACATAAAATTTGTTGTATATTTAGAATTACACTTATTAAAAAATACAGAAAAATCTTTGATATACATATTCGTCACAGAACGAAGATGTCATATTCTAAAAATCATGTGGGTTTGGCTAGTAACTTTTCTATTTGGCTAGTAAACGAAAATATTTAGTTGTCAAAAGTCAACTAAAGATAAATTTGTCCAAAGAGCCCTGATGAAGATTAAAATCAAGATTTACCTTATGTTTAGAATCCTTATTCCAATTTTTATCAAAATCTATTATCTGATTTTGATTCTAGAAAATGTCTAGTTGGTTTTGTATTGATAATGTTATCAATTTTGTTACATTAAAAAAAAAAAAAAATATCATCGCAGCTTTTCTTTTTTTTTTTTTTTTTATGTTTTGATTTAATAAAAAAAAAATATTGTGTCCTAAATTATGAGATGAAAAAAAATGAACAAATTTTTTAGTAAACATAGTTATCTTCCTTTGCACATTGAAAAATTGTAAAACAGCACCTAATTTTGTGTATAATTTAATACTTTCAGGATTTATAAATGTATTTTTTCTTTTTTAGGCTGACTACAATTTACCAACAACTAAATTTGTTGTCAAAACTGACCCTGTGCCTCCCGGAGATTATAAAGCGAAAGTGGTTTTATACGACGAGGGCACCTTTGCTGGTTGCTTAGACATTTCTGCTAGTTTTGCAGCTTAGGTAAATAATTCTAAATTTCAAACTGTTTTCTTTGTAGCCATTGAAAAATGGTGTTTTCAGTATTATGAATTATCCTTGTCTATTTATTTGTTTTTTATTTATTTATTTTATTTGTTTATTTTTTTGTTTATTTGTTTGTTCTGTCGTCTTTATCTCTGTATTTCTCTCTCTCTCCCTAGAGATATAGAGAGATAGTGAGAAAGAGATCTCTCTCTCTCTCTATATATATATATATATATATATATATATATATATATATATGAGAGAGAGAGAGAAAGTGTTGGAGATGCCCCTCCATGGGATTAATGGACTCTCATGACGTCACTTCAGAGATTGGCATGTGGTCAAGGAGGTTGTGTGCAAACGCCCTACCGTTGAGGAATGGTATTGCTCAACCTGCTTTGCCTGTAATATATGTGAATACATGTTTGTTTCTAAAAGTCCTGTGTTCATTCGTTCTTATTACCATTTAACACCATAATAGAGAGAGAGATAGATTAGCAAGCTGCTCAGCATTGCCCGGTCGTAAAATATGCTAAAATATATTTTAATCTATGCAGATTTCTTTAGTAATTTTCTGGGAATATTTGTTGATTTTTATCTGCAAAAACTTTTTTTTTTTTTTTTTTTTTTTTTTTTTTTTTTTTTTAACTTGAATCTATTTTTTTTACTTCAATCTTCCTCTAACAAATTAAAAAAAATTGCAAAATATATGCATTCTAATTTTTATCACATTTGAAGAATAAAGATTGAAGAAAGATTTCTATTTTAATTTTTTTTTGTACATACTCTAAAAATTTTTTTAAGGGATCGGGAAGTTTATTATTTTTCTTAGAAATCGTAAAGTAGCTGTAAGAAAGTAAATAGTTCATTATTATCGTCATCTTTTTAATAGTTGTTTCACAATGTTTCGGCCAACTAATCCTCTGGCTTTCGTCAGGTGGTAACCGCGATGGGATAGGAACTCTGAATTTCCTAACTGCATCCTCAGCAATGACTGCCTTCCAGAGTTATCTCGCCACGTTTTGGCCAAGTAAGCCTCTGGCCAGCTTTGGGTAGGATTGAAACCACTATCTTCAGAGAATGCTGTTGAATGATATTGTGAAGGAGTATGGCTGAAATCCATCTGATTGGTGCCATCTTGAAGTAGAAGGAAGCCATCAAAGCAGCAACATATTCTAAAGGTATGACAGGTATAGTCAGCTAACATACTTCTAATTTGACGTAGCGCTACCGGAAGCAGTGACAAAGCAAATCTTCACTTTTATTATTCTTCAATATTGTGAAGCGATTTATTGAAATGAAATATAAGAAAAGGATATTGTTGAAAAAATATACAAAAAAATTAACAAAATTATAAAAAAATAAAAATTAGTCTTTATTTGCACTTTTGATAACAAAATTAAAAAAATAAGTTATTTTATAAGAAATATTTTTATGAAATTATGAAAATACTTTTTTTTTTTTTTTAAATTTTAAAACTAAGTTTTTATTTGAATTTATATATGTTTATGAAAGTATAGAAATAAAATTGAAATCAAAATAAGATTTCATATATAAAAATATGTAAGTGAAAAACAGACCAAATATCAATGTCTCATGTATGATATGAAAGGAAACTGGAATCTTAGGGAGATATCAATCATACCAGTTATTATAGTTGCCACAGGGCTTATGAAAAAGAACCTGAAGTCCTACCTAACTAATATTCTTGGAGAACCAAGTGCAAAAGAGATCCAGACAATTGCACTTAAGGGAACAACAAGGATACTAAAAAGAGCTCTCGGTTGGTTTCAATAAAAAGCAGGGCAATGTTGGCAGCTGCTTTAGCTGCCCCATGCCCAAAGTTACAATCTTCAAAGGAGGAAAATGAAAAACAAAACAAAAAACAAAAACAAATGAAAAACAAAACAAAAACAATATTTTCTCATTGTTTCATGATCTTAATTCTTCGATCAGAATGTAGGGATGACGTCATCACTAAGTAATAAGATTTACATCTGGTTTTGCCTGGATCTGTAATTGCGTGTATGCAATACATCTGATATTTTCCTGGCATTGTCCGTCACCTACGCAACATATAGATGTGTAACTTTTCATCTTAAAACTACAAATGCACATACATCTATTATGTAAATCTCACCTGTCTGTTTAAATGTATGTTTGTATGTCTGCCTAAAACTTTCAACAGAGGTGACCGATTTTCATAAGATAGGTATCCTTTTGAAGCTCAGCTATATTAACACAAGAATACTCATTCTACATACATTTGTAAACTCTCATATATATATAAGTAAATAAAAGCACTTAAAAATTATAACTTATTATTGGATCATACTATTGCACTTATTTGTCAAAAAGTCTGCAAGTTAGAAGTATGTGTGTGTATATATATATATATTTGTATTTTGCAGAAAGTTTAGATGAAAGGAGTCGATTTCAAATTATAAAATTGTAAAAATTGTCAAATATCTGCAATAGTATATTTGAGACTATTGATTTGTTCCTTAGTAATTAGTAGGGCTATGACAACAGCATAATCTTTTCCTTATTTTAACTCTCGAGTGTATATCAGTTAATATCTGATGTTTTTAGATAGTGATGTGGTTTTCGATTGATTAACTGTGCCTGTGTTGGATATATACTCGAGTCAAAACAATGAAAAGAATATTCTGTTGTCATAGCCCTAGTAATTGTTATAAAACTCATCAATCCAACTCCATATCATTTAAATTATTCAATGCTCCTATATATATATATATATATATATATATACATACACACACAAGGAGACTCGACGTTGCCTGGGATTTAATAAGGATCAATAAATGTTTCACACTCTCATATTTTTATTATCAAAATTAGTGAAATCGCACATTTTTCAATAAAATTTGATTTATTGCCTTTTCTAGTTGGGGACTCATCATGGTGCATTAGGAGGAAGCTTCACATGCCTCTTTGCAGTGACTTAGTGCAAATACATTGTAGTCTACATTGCACAGTAGAAAAACCTACTGTTGATTTTATAGAATTATTTTTATATATAATAGCTCAAATTAAAGTGTAAAATGCAAAAATTCAAAGTCAAATTGTGCTTTAAACAGAAACATTCATTTCAAACACACTCCTGTAATATCAAAGAACCTACTGTTGATTTTATATGCCTGACCTTTCTGCTTGTGTGGTAATAAAACTTCTCAAAATATACTTGTAATGTTAGCGTGTGTAAAGTGTTAACTTTGGCCAGGATTGCCTGTTCCTTTCATTGGATATTTTCGATTATCGATAGGTATCGAAGACATTTTGTCACAAAACCTATCTAAGAACACTGCCAGATATACAAAGCACATTGTGAATTTCATAAAAAATTAGCCCATCACCCAAAAAATTCCTTTTATATAAGAGATACAGGGTGGAACGATAAGTGTCACCGTAAAGAAAACACATCATTTTGATTTTAAAACTTTTATTGAAAAAATCAATTCAGGTAACTTGATTATGTACTAGAACTGACATCTATTCTATGTAGCTGCCTTCAGCCTCAATAACTTGATTGCACCAGGGCTTCAGCACATCCAGGTACACTTTGGTGTTGACTTTCAAGCCGACTTCAAAGATGTGAAGTGGCACGATTGTGGCCCTCACTTGACACCACACCAAAGACTATAACCGTGGCGGGAAACTTTATTTTCATCACCATGGGCATGTCCGTTATTCATGGCAGTTCAGCAGTGCATTTTGAGGGTGCTGGCAATGGTCCTGCTATCATAACTTGAATCAGTGGAGAGCATGAGTTGTACAGTGGCACATCTCCGATCTCACTTGTTGAACATTGTGTCACTTTCAGACATGATAGAAGACTACTACCGCTCTTGGGATTTGTACACAACTGACCAACTAATAGATGGTCTGCAACAAAAAAAAAAAAACGGTTTTCATCAAATGGAAATGGAATTATGTCGTCTTTTCTAGGGCGGCAATTTTATCATTCCACTTTTTATTTGTAGATATAAATGTAATTATATCAGTAGGTATGTCCATCCCTAAAAATATCTGATTCTTATTCCCAACTGCCCTGGGTGCCCGGCATTGTCTGGGTGTTTGGAGGAGTGTGTTGAACAAAAAAAAAAAATATAAATAAAATAAAAACAAGTGGTAGTAGGCAGGCAAGAGCAAAAGAATGTGGGAAAAATCGAAAAACGTGACGTCTTTGCTGTTGCGTCCATTGCCAAACCGGATGTGACAAAGGTTTAAATTAAGGCTAGTCAATCGGCGAAAAAAAGCGACCTCCTCCTTGTAGAAAAGTGCCCAGTTGAGGTTGAAGGTATTAATGTTTTTGGCTACTTTTTTTGGTATTTGTTGTCAGAAAGGTTGAGCTTCAAAACAATACTGATCTCATGAAAATCCGTCGCCTCTGTCGAAAGTTTTAGGCAGACATACAAACATACATACATTCATTTAAACAGACAGGTGAGATTTATACAATAGACTATTGGGAGTACCCCGCGTTGCCTGGGTGTTTGTATGTGTGTGTGTGTTGGGGGGAGGGTAAAGCAGAACAATGGAAACGATGTTAAAAATAAAACAAAAAAAAACAATGATTTTAAAAATAGAAAAAAAAAATGTTTCGTAGGTGTAAAAAGGAAAAAAAGGAGGGTTTGGTGGCAGGTAGGCTTGAGGCCAATAGGCTGACGCCATACACCTGCGCTATGGTGACGGAAGCAATGTAATGCGTTAAATTTAGTGATTAAAAAATGAATAAGTTCAAATTGAGGCCAAACATCACTATTCCGCAGTTAACTATCGGCAGCTCCTGTTACCCTCGCTTCTTCTTATTTGTCCCTCAGTCCTCATTTTTTAAATGAGTGATTTTTCGGACAAAGGGAGAAGAAAAAGCTGTTTTCTAGGTTGGCAGTATTTTTGCGAACAGTTGGCTGAGATGGCGGAAATTTTCTGTTTCTATGTCTATCCTTGTAGCCATGTCACTAGTAAGGGTGCTGGAGGTAAACGTTTTGTCTGGGCTGACGTTATCCGCCTGATAGTCAGGGACCCGAACCTTGGATTAACCATTAAGGAGGCTGTCCTATCAGCAGGTGCAAAGTACTGGGGCTGCTGTATTGCCATTTGGTGAATGGATTCTGGACCATGCAGTAGCTTCTGGTGGGGCCTCTCGATGCCATACTAGTGGGTAATTGTTACGGCTTTACCTTATCATTAGCTACAAATAAAAAAAAAAAAAATTCTTCGTTTCTTTTTCTCTCTTAGTTTCCCCTCTCTGTCCTGCTCTAAGTAAATCTGTCGACCTAGTCCACAAATTCCAAAATTTCATCATGACAAGTTTCAAGAAAAAATACACGATTAAACCCGGTTCTCCAACTTCCAACGTAGACCCCTACTACCATGTCTCCTTCTCCAACATCAGGGGTCTTCGTTCTAACCTTCCAGAGGTTGAAACCCAATTACAGGAGACTAAACCAGACCTTTTATTTTTAAGTGAAACTGGCATTGGACAGGCTATTTCCCTAGATGAGTTTGCAATTACAGGATACTCTAACTTAACTTCTAAATCTGACCCCCAAGATCGCCATGGGCATGGAATATGTGCCTATATTAAAGATAGCTTTCCATGTGGGAGGGACATCTCCAGGGAAGATCCTAACTTACCCTATATGTGCTTCCGGGTTGCTTTAGCTCACACTACTGCATTTATATTTACTCTCTATCGCCCCCACAACAGCGGAGTTACTATCTTTCAAAGCATATCTGAGAAAATTGACCAAGTCCTTTCTACTTATCCTTCAGCTAACATTCACGTATGTGGAGACTTCAATGTTCACAACGTCGAATGGTTGACCCACTCAAACAAGACCGATGATGAGGGGAGGTTCTGTCATGATTTCTCCATTGCCTATGACCTCACTCAGATTGTTCAGGAACCTACCCATGTGCCCGATAATGACGGCCAGTATGCGAGCCTACTAGACCTTTTTCTCACAACTTGCCCTGAACTATGTTCAGTTTCTGTTCTGTCGCCTCTTGGATCTTCCGACCACTCTGTTGTATCAATTAAGATAAAAATGAAATGTAATAAGTCCCCAGACGTACCTCTTCATCATACAGTATATCGATACACTAAGGCTGACTGGGATAGCTTCCGTACATTTATATCTGATCTACCTCTGCATTCCATGTTTAAAAAGGATGTGTCCTCTATAGTATTAGACCTAACTGAATGGTTAATTGTAGGTATTGACCATTTCATACCCTCTAAAAAGTTTCAGCAAAAACCTAACAGCCAGCCATGGTTCTCTCCAGAATGTGCTGCTGCCATTGCGCACAGAAATCACTTTTTCCACTGCTTCAAACGTAATAGATGTATGGAAACTAAAGCCGTTTTCAGGACTGCCAGCAACCATTGTAAGAAAGTAATAAGGAACGCAAGAGTGTTGTATGCTCAATCTGTTAAGTCCAAAGTAGCTGAGCAGCGGCTTGGTTCCCACCAGTTTTGGCAAATAGCAAACAGAATCCTGAACAGAAGCGTGTGCTCCATCCCAACTATTATCAATGGACCTGAGGTAATCTCGTCAGCATCAGACAAAGCCAAACTCTTTGTCAAGAACTTTGCAGCTAATTCTACCCTTTGCGACCAAGACCGCCAACCCCCAATATTTCCTCCTGTATCAGAAAACACGCTATGTGATATACGTATATCTGTACGTGATGTTGCGAAGCTAATCAAAAACCTTGATTCGAGTAAAGCAACTGGCCCTGATGGTATTCCAATTATAGTACTCAAAAAACTTCAACCTGAATTAACGCCCATACTTACAAAACTGTTTAAACGTTGTCTTAAGGAGAATAGTTTCCCATCTCCCTGGAAAATCTCATCAGTATGCCCTGTATTTAAGAATTCAGGTGATCGCTCATCCCCCTCTCAGTACAGGCCAGTAAGTCTCCTGTGCGTCATGAGTAAGTTGCTAGAATCTGTGTTAAATACAGAAGTAATCAAACATCTCAACAAAAATAACCTTCTTAGTGACACTCAATATGGTTTCCGTTCTGCTAGATCTACAGCAGATGTCCTTACAGTTATATCGCATAGGATTAGCAAATCTCTCGACGGTGGCAATCTTTCTAGGGCAATTACTCTTGACATATCTAAAGCCTTTGATAGGGTATGGCATAAAGGTTTACTTCATAAGATCGCTAGCTATGGTATAGCTGGAAAAGTCTTCTCAATTATTAAATCATTTCTTTCTGATAGGTTCATAAGAGTAGTAGTTGAGGGGCAAAAATCAGAAGCTCACAGTATTAATGCCGGTGTCCCTCAGGGATCCATCCTGGGCCCAACTCTTTTCCTGATCTACATTAATGATCTTCCAAATCATATCCTTACATCATTTGTAGACATTTATGCTGACGACACTACCATTTATGGTAGCACATCTAAGACAGTAAACGACCAAGTTCTCTCCAATTCTCTCTCCTCTGATCTTGAGCACGTAGTACAATGGGGAAAGAAGTGGCTGGTTACTTTTAATGCATCTAAAACCAAGCTTCTCTCTTTACATCATCAACATTCTAATCCACATTTGTCATCAATTGAAATGAATGGCTCTCGTCTTCAGGAGGCCTCAAGTTTTGACAAGCTTCTGGGCTTGACCATTACTCCTGATCTTAAATGGAACACGTATATCAAATCTGTTGCCAAGGCCGCTGGAAAAATGGTGGGATCTTTCTATCGATCCAGTAGATATCTCACTGCTGATGCTATTCTCTACCTATATAAGAGCCAGGTACGTCCAAGGATGGAATACTGTTGCCACATCTGGGCAGGAGCTGCTAGAAATGACTTGTCCTGCCTTGATAGAGTTCAAAATAGACTTCGTAGCCTCGTAGGAGATGTCCTTTTCTCCTCCTTGCAACCTCTATCTCACAGAAGAGATGTTGCGAGTTTGTCTCTGATGTATCGTTATTTTCATGGAAAGTGTTCAACTGAGCTTCAATCTATGGTCCCCCCTCGCCAAACTTTCACAAGAAACACTCGTCTAGCTGTAAACACTATCAATAATTTCCCCCACTCTTTATCTGTGCCTAAACCTAAACGTAGATTCCATGAACAAAGCTTCTTTCTTAGAACTGCACGCCTGTGGAATTGTCTTCCGTTTTCCTGCTTTCCGGCTGACTACAATATGGTTGTGTTCAAGTCTAAAGTAAATAAGTTCTTGATGAGCCGTTCCATATAAGTTATTAAATTTACCAAATTTTCATTACTAATGATTACTATATTGACCAATTTCTACTGTACACTCTTTAACCCTTATCCTTGAGTGGCCTCTGGGCCTTGATAATGTGGTGATGCCTATGTAAAAAAAAAAAAAAAAAAACTATTTCTGCGAGACAGTTTTTAAGTGTTTAACGAGGTCAAATCCACATTTAACTTATCTGCGGGATAGTTCTTTTGAGTTTTTTTTTTTTTTTTTTTAGTTTTTTTTACCCAACGGTAGAGCTGGTTTTCCCCAACACATTGGGGAATACCAGCTCTCCCGTTTATTAGCAATTGTCTGATATGACGGTGAAAACCAACATTGACCAAACGTCCATCGCTTTCTGGACATTGTTCCCGGGCTAGCTGAGAACAGTTCATTACTTTCACATCAGTTTCACTTTTTATACAAAAAAGCCGAATCAACACGTGAGAAGCCAAAATAGCAATAATTTTGTAAAAGTCGCTGTAAATAAATCTAGATGTGACGTGCGTTCGCAAATCGTAGATATTATCTAGGGGGTATATGAACACTTCTAAGCGATAGTACCCCCCCCCCAGCCCCTGGGAACACCGTCGAAAAAAGCCTTTTTTGGACATACAAAAACTTTTGTGCCCAGCGTTGCTTGAGTATTTGGAGGTGTATCAAATAAAAAGAAAGTGGTTGTAGTAGGCAGACTCCAAAAAAAAAAAGTTGTAGTAGGCAGATGAGCTTCGAGATGATACTGATCTCGTGAAAATCCGTCGCCTCTGTCAAAAGTTTTAGGCAGACATACATACATTTTTAATCAGACAGGTGAGATTTATATTATAGACTAGCGGGGTACCCGGCGTTGCCCGGGTGTTTGGAGGTGTATATGTGTGTGTATGTGTGGGGGGGGGGGTCACAACAACAACAACAAAAAAAACAAAAAACAATGTTAAACTTGTTTAAAAAATGTGAAAAACAAAAAAACTGGCCGGCGTCGCCCATGTGGTAAAAGAAAAGGTTTTGGTAGGTAAGCAGGATCGAACCTGGAACCTTGAGGTGAAGGTGGAAAAAAATCCTGACATGTTACCCACTTGCCCACGACGGCAGAGTAACAGAAAAGTGATTTAATTTAACAATTAAAACTTAAATGCGCGATTTAAATGATAATGAGGTGAAACATATCTCGCAATCAGCTTTCGCTGCGAGGCTGTTTTTTTTTTTTTTTTTTTTTTTTTTTTTTTTCCCCCCCCCAACGTTGGTTGTCTGTTTTCCCAAGATGTTGGGGAGGGGGAAACCAGCTCCCTATAAAAAGGGGTGTCCCAATGAATAGCAATTGTCTGATATAAGGTTTCCCCCGCATTGATCAAACCTTATTGCTTTTCTGGGTGTCTCTGCCACGAGTGCCGAGGAACTGCCGATACGGATTCAGTTTCGCTTTTTTATACTGAAAAGCGAAACATGCGGCGATTGGAAAAATCTAACATAAAATGTAAAAGCCAGGCAAATTAAAGATAGACGCGACCTCTGTTCGTAACTCGTACATATTATGATTTAGACAGTATATAAAGTTTTAAGAATGAGTGAGCACACCAAGCGCCCCCCCCATCACCAAAAGCCTTTGTTGGACATACACAAAATGTGCGCATGCACATGCATTGTCACTTTTATATATATATATATATTATACTGCAAATATATTTTGTTTTGATTATTTGTTTTTATAACTTATTTAGCGCAAATCCTTTAAAGTGTTTACAACTTATGCTGATTGTACTTTTATATTTATTCATTTCTCACGATCTTTAAATCTACTTATTTCAAGTTTTTCAGTCAGGTATAGAAAACAAGGTGAATATAATGAACTACAGGTTTTAGGTTGTTTCTTTTGTATTTTCCATTCAACTTTAGGAGTTTTATTATCATTAATTTCTAGTAAAGAAAATCAATTTGAATTCTATAAATTAGAATTTGCTACAATTTATTATTCAACAAGGAATTAAAGGTGAAACATTAAAATTTTCCTTACTTCATGGAGTTTCAAAGAATGGCTGTCATCCTCAGAGGAAAGTAGTTAGCAAAATAATATTCATAGGCAAGTTATAATTTTGCTGGTTAGCACAAATTGAAAACGACCAAATATGAGAGAAGTCATATTTCTATAAGGATGATGATACAGAAATGTATAGGGTATTCCAAATGAAGTCTAGGCTTAATTGAAACAAAAACATTTAGCACTGCAGCCATGTTCCATTTGAGCTAACCCAACAGATAGATAAGAAATTTTTAAAATTAAACCACTTTTAACTATGATTAGTTTTACACATGTGCAAATTAATACAAATGTCAAGTTGAAATGAACATTTTGCA
>NC_136515.1:22129873-22277373 GCF_053919585.1 Euprymna scolopes
GACCTTCGTCACAACCTTTCATATCTCATTTTCTCAATTATCTCATGACAGTCTCTAAAGGTTTTACTTAAGCTTAAGGAATCACCAAAAGTCACAAGGAGCAAGGTCTGGGGTATAGGGAGGGTGAGGAACTGTCTTGATGCTCATCTTGATGATATTGTCTGTGACAAGGATGGAGTTGTGGACTGGTGCATTTGCACAAATCTTTTGCATTTTCAGTTCCTCACAGATAAACTGTTTAGTTCCCAGACTGACATCAAACTGTATACTTATTGTCTCTATAGACACATGAAATTCTTTATTTGGCCCATCAATTTCTTACTCCTCCCACATCTCATAATCCCTCACAGACTCCCTGTGTTCCTTGAATATCTTATGCTACTCAAAAACTGGAGTTCAATTCATGACAGATGGTCCAAAAGCAGTCTGAAGCATTCCATACGTATCTGTGGTATTTTTTCCCAAGTTTAAAAGAATTTTATTGCATTCATTTTTTTAAAAGTGTCCTCACGTCCTGATTGCATTTTTGAAATTCACCAGCTGTGATAATCAGGCTTTAGTAGGGTGTATTCCAATTCCTGCTGTAGCTGTTCATTGGAACCTGCATCTCATAGTATGTATAGCAATAACATACTGAATTTTCAAGAGTTCATGACAATTTTAAATGCCTGTACAAAGTCTTGAAACTTAATGACACCGTGTATATCTATATATCTATAAAAGTGAACGTGTGTGTGTGTGTGTACATTTCCCTACGCAATAACTCTGTCAATTTTTAGTCTACAGACTCAAAATTTGATATACAGGGTACTGAGATTTGGGAAAATCTATGTGATCGGTTTGTGACCAGAAATTTGGCTGTTAAGGGGCCAAAGTTCAACGATTTGACCTTTGAGAACTCTACCAAACTCCTCCGCCAATTTTGGGTCTAAACACTTGAAATTTAAGATCTAGGTTCCTTGGACATGGATCTAACTTGATTTGAGCCCAAAACAAATGTTAAGGGTCATAATAGGGGTCAAAATTAAAATAATTGACTCGTTTTTTTTTTTTTTTTTTTTTTTTTTTTTTTTTTTGCTCAGCATACACCTCCAAACACCCGGGCAACGCCGGGCACCAATGCTAGTATATATATATATATATATATAAATAAAAAATGTGAGTGAAATTCTCTACCAAACTACTGCCAATTTTCCATTTACAGACTCGAGATTTGACATGAGGGATATTGAGATTTGTAAAAATCTTTTTAATTGGTTGTTGGACAGAAATTTTGCTGTCAAAGTCAATTATTTGACCTTTGAAAACTCTACCAAACTCCTTTGTTTTGGGTCTAAACACTTGAAGTTTTCGATGTAGGTTACTTGGACATTAATCAAACTTTTTGATTTGAACCTAAACAATAAATGTTAAGGGGTCAAAGTTAAAAAAAATTTGACCTCCGCAGTCTCTACCAAATTACTCAGCCAATTTTTGGTCTAAATATTTAAAATTTTACATAAAGTGTATTTAGAGATAGGGAAAGTTTTCAATCGGTTTTTGGCCGAAAATTTGGCTGTCAATGGATCAAAGTTAAAAAAATTTGATCTTTGTAGTCTCTAGCAAACTATTCAGCCAATTTTGGGTCTAAACACTTGACATTTTAGATGTAGGTTACCTGGACATGAGTCAAACTTTTTAATATATACATATGTACGTAAAGTAATGAACATGACATAGGGCTTGAGCAAAGTCGGGCTGAACTGCTAGTATATATATATATATATATATATATTCAAACCTTTGTTTGTTGAATACTCTCATGACCATTGATTATGACAAATCTGCTTACACGACTTCATAAGTATCTAAATTCACATCGCTGGTTGAGAGGAAAAACACTAGCCTGCAAAGCCAATGTTGACTTTGACTGCGTTTAAATCTCTCCACCAGCTCTAATTATCACTTCCGGCACTGATGACTTAAATAAATAAAAAGTGAATGACTAGGTGTATCAGAATTTTTGTAGGAATTTTTGACACCCCTAACACGAAACTGCGAATAAAATATAAAAATCTCGTAATTTCTCTTTTAAAAGTGGGTTGTTTATTTTTATGGATTATACTTCCAAAATAAACTATTAAAGTTGTTTTAAAAGTAATAGAAATATTTTTTATTTTTTTAAAAACAGTAATGAATTTTCCGAACTCAATATTTTTTAATTTTTAAAATCTATCAATTTTTCTATTGATTCTATTTTTTACGATATTTTCAGGGTCAATGTGAAATTTTATGTTCTTTCCAATAAACGGAATATAATATTTTAGACAAACGTTTTTTTTTAAATTTACGGCCTCTCCCCCCATTTTCAAGTGTCTATTAAAAAGTAAATAATTAATTTACTCACAAATTGAAGAGAAAAAAAAGGTCAATAAATAATATATTCAAATTTAAAAAAAAAACAAAAAAAAAAAAGTACTGTTTTTTAGAATTTTACCTGTAAAGTTTGAAGTTTTTTTTTTAAACCATGTTTTTTTTTTTTTTTTTTTTTTTTTAAATGGAACCTTGGTCCTTGCTCCTTTAATTGAAAAAAAAAATTAGGGCTTGGATTACATTTTTCGAGGAGTCATAAGCTTGAAAAGACTGGGGGTCGAATAATTCACGCCTCCCATTTTAAAATTTCTATTAAAAAGTAAATAATTAATTTATGTACCAAAGTCTTATATATCACAAATTGAAGAGAAAAGGTCAATAAATAATATATTCAAATTTAAAACAAAAAAAGTAGTGTTTTTAGAAATTTACCTGTAAAGTCCGAAGTTTAAAACCTTTAAAAAAAAAAAACTTTTTTTTTTTTTTTTTTTTTTAATGGAACCTTGGTCCTTGCTCCTTTAATTGAAGAAAAAAAAAATAGGGCTTGAATTACATTTTTCGAGGAGTTATAAGCTTGGAAAGATGGAGTGGAATTATTCACTATTTTCACGAAATTTCTGACACACCTAGTGAATGACTTTAATGAACTCAAGAATGACTTGAATGCTTAAAAAATAACTGGAATCCTTCAAAAACAACTTGAATAATCTTGAGAATGACTTTAAATGGCTTTGAGATTGACTGGCTATAAAGTGGGTGATCATTTTACATTAAATTAATAGAGAAAAGTGATCCCCCTCTTTATATCACAAAGTTACAAACATAAGTACAGCATGTAGTAAGAACAGATACTACACTTACACTTTGATCTTGGCCAAAAGACCAAGAAAAGTTTAAAAAGCTAAGAACAGCATCTATTAACAACAGACCTTTGATCTTAACCAAAAAGGCCAAGCACAAAAGTGTTACGGACAGACCGACCGACAGAGTGACTTTTAGAGTCGCTTGCACGTGACTAAAAATGAACAATACGATACAAAAAATTTCATTTCGTTTTCTTTACAAAAAAAAAAAAAGTAAATATTTGGAACGAAATGAATCCAACCCTGCAAAATTCACGTATATGTGGGTAAACTTGGAGATGTTATTTCGAAATAGCAGGCAAGATCAATTCGCATGCAATAAATAATTCCCCTGTTAACAGGCAAATTATTTACAAGGCAAATGTCTGCCTGCTTATGTCTGGCGCTTTCAGTTGGTGGGGGGATTCGGTTGACTTCTCTGAGGGTGGGAGGGTTCAAAAAAGCACGGAAAGCATAGCTGGCTATACTCTTGCATTTGTCATTAAATATTATCAATACGTACACACATCTTTTTAAATCATCGCATAGTCTGTTTTTTGCCAGTAATCCAAGGGAAACAACTGATTTTTTTTTTCAGAATTATTCCCCTTATGTTAAAAACATTTATTTATAAATAGATAATCATTTATTAAAAAACAATCATTCATGGAAATACTTTTTATTGTAAAACAGATCATTTATTGAAAAATACACATCTTTTATTGAAAAACACATTCATGGAAAAATACTTTTTTGTAAAATGCACATCATTTATTAAAAAGCAGACGTCATTTATTGAAAAAACAATTTTATTGCAAAATACACATTTATTGAAAACGCATCATTTGTTGAAGAGGACACATAATTTCTTTAAAAGTTTACATCATTCATTGAAAAATACGCATGTATTGAAAAACACTTTTTTTATTGTAAAATACACGTCATTTATTAAAAAAAATATGCGTCATTTGTTGAAAAAGCAGACATCATTTATTGAAAAATATGTATCATTTGAAAAATACACACTTGAAAAATGTTACATTAGAAAATTAATAAGAATTTATTTACTATGGCCGCCGCCTGTGACCTTTATGGCTTATTGATGCACAAAGTGAAATGCCACGATCCAAAAAGGAATACGAAACTGTATGGAATATGTATTGTTTTGTAGAATAATGAAAGTGCTTGTTTTGTTTTCCGGTTCATTTTTAGATTACAGCGTTTCTCTTTTTGCATCAATAAGCCATAGTGAATAATTTCTTTTTTAATGTTAAAGTACTTCATGTGTGTATTTCTTAGTAAAAAAAAAAAAAGGTGTATTTTTCAACAGATTTTAAGTAAAAATGATTCTCCATGTAATATTAAAAAAAAAGAAAAATTTTTTTCTTCTCTAAATCAACTCACACAAACTAAAGTCACTTTACCGCCAATATTATTAACGAGAGAGAGGCGACTGCTAGGAATTTTGGATGACAAGATTTTTAAAGTTAGGAACACATTTGGTAAGTTAGAAATATAAATAAAAATTATATGAAAGTTTTTTTTTACGTTTAAAATTAATGCCTTATTTTTTTTGTTTAGGAGCCAAAAAGGAACTTTAATTAAATTTATTCATTTAACCTTTAAGCATGAACTGACTTTATTTACCACTCAATATATTTTTATTATTCAGTCAGATTGAGTTATCGTCTTTGACAGTTTTTATTTTATTAGAAATGCATTGTAATAAAATTTCAATCTTAAAAAAAAAAAAAATGTTTTTCATTAAAACTCTAAATTATTTTCTACACAATTTACATTGGATAAAATTAAAATCGTATTTACATTATTTTTTTTATTAATCGAACACCATTTTTGGAAAATTATTTTTCGGTAAAATTTTAGCAGTCGATGTTTACACATCGACGGACAAAATCAAAATGCATAAACATGTTTGCATGCATGTCGTTTGCGCATGCACTATCCTAAATAAAAACAAATAATGATATTTTGGATCAATCAAAACTTTCTGAATTTATTTGAACTGGTGTGTGTGTGTCTCTGTCTCTCTCTCTCTCAGGCAAAAAAAAAAAAAAAAAATTGTAGTAGGCAGGCTTGAACCCGTGACGTGGAGGTGTGTGTAAGGGCGTTGTTTGAGCAAAATTGCGAGCACGACAAAAGTGGTAGTAGGCAGGCTTGAACCCATACCGCGAAGTAGGAAAAGAAAATGTAAAAAAGTGACGTGTTAGCTGTTGCACCTATCGCCAAACCGGAAGTGACGTAGGATTAAATTAAGGCTAGACAATCGAAAAGAGATGACTTTCGAAAATATTGATGAAAAAAGCGATCCCCTCCCTGTAGAAAAGTGCCCAGTTGAGGGTGAAGAATTTAATGTTTTTGGCCAACATTTTGATATTTGTCATCCGAAAGGTCGAGCTTCAAAATGATACTGAACTCGTAAAAATCCGTCACCTCTGTGGAAAGATTTTGCAAGACATACAAACATTAATACATACATTTAAATAGACAGGTGAGATTTATATTATAAACTAGCGGGGGTACCTGACGTTGCCCGGGTGTTTGGAGGTGTATCAAAACTCGGTGGGGGGTTAAAATTTAAAAAATAGTTTTGGTAGGTAAGTATGAGGATCGAACCCAAACCCTTGAGGCAAAGTTGGAAATTCAAGTGTGAAAAAAAAAACGTGTGACGTTAACCATTAGGCCACCGCAAAATACTAACAGAAACATGTTTGAATTTATTTAAGTATTTAGAATTGGCAGATGCACGTTTTAATGACTTAATGAGGTCAACTTTGACTGCCGGACAGTATTTTATTTACTGCGGGAACGCATTTTTTATTTTTATTTTCCAAGATATTGGGGGGGGGGGTGAACCAGTCCCCATAACAAGGGGATTGTCCAAATTGAATAGCAATTGTCTGATATAAGGAAAATTTCCACATTGATCAAATCTGATTGCTTTTAGACATTTTCGGCAATCGCAACCAGAAAAATACCGCCAGAATTAGTGTCGTTTTTATTATACGAAAAAGCCTAATCCACATGCGGCGAGCGAAAATGTTGAATATTTATCTTTTCAAAGTCGAGCAAGTTAAATAGACAGGCGACCTCCATTAACTCATACATATTATGATTTATATGTGATATAAAAAGTTTTAAGAAGTTGTGAGTCGACCGATCGCTTCTCGGAAAAAAGCCTTTTACAGACATACACAAAAAGCGAACATACATACATACATACATACATACATACATACACACATTTTCGCTTTTATATTTATAGATGAGCTTTCTAGGAATTACCTAAATCCTTTAAAAGCCAGTGTTTTTTTTTTTTTTTTTTTTTTTTTTTTCAGCAGTGGAACACAGTAAACTCGAGTCTACTGTGGGCGACAATCTCTGCAACATCTCTCTCCACTCACATGCACACAAACGTTAACAAACACACACCACTACATCGACGTTATCATCTATTAAACTATATTCATTGAAATATCCCAAATCTTATCACTGAAATATCTTACTAATATAAAAACAAAAAAACATTGATTCTTCTAAACAACTTCTAAATTTATTTTATTTAGCCGATAAGTTTTGCAGACGATTTTCCTACCCCCCTGGCTTTTAATTATTCGATTCAAACCTCTTTAATGTCTCAACTAAGGAATTCCTCTTATTTTTACAAGAACTCGAAAAATATTCATTAACATTCTGTTTTTCCTATTGCTGTAAACCTCACATTTTAAACACATATAAATGATCTCTTTTGGGAAAATATGCATTCTTAACTCATTTTCTTTTGTTTACCATATGGCAATTTCTCTCGTTTTTCTCACATTTGAATATAAAACCTGCAAAACTTTTTCACTGAAAATATTTGTGAGTCCGACCCACCAACAAAAGTACTTCTCCCATTGCAAAACACCCTAGAATAAAGGCCCAAAGCAGGCGTAAGTACATTCCTAAAAGCTAATAACCTTCATCCTCATCAGCACCTGGAGTTGATACTGAGAAAATAATTCTGTGTAGGCATTGAAAGTTTTTTTTTTTTTTTTTTGTTAAATAAGGAGTCATAAGAAACCTCATACGGAGTTACATAAGGATTTACATGAGTCATTTCGAGTTAAAATACAGTTTATTTTATGCATCTAAACTTAAATATATAAACATTGCGTAAAAAAATAAGAAACATGGCGATCAACAAGCCTCAGATCGCCATGTTTGTTATTCAATCGCCGATTTTGGGACGATTGAAACACTGTAATCCGAAAATAATTCTGTGTAGATGTTAAAAATATTTTTGTGAAATGTTATTAGATAAGGAATCATCTCTAGTTAAAATTTATTTTATGCGTTTGAACTCTAGAAATACATTCTAAATATATAAACATTTAGGGATGTGTGTTTGCACAAGTTTTGGGGTTTTACTTTGGGAAAAGTATTTTTGTATGAGCCGGATTCAAAGAAATATTTTCAGTGAAAAAGTTTTGCAGGTTTTATAATCAAATGTGAGAAAAACGAGACATTGTCATACGGTAAATAAAATGAGTTAAGAAGGCATAGATTCACAAAAGAGATAATTTATATATGTTTAAAATGGAAGTTTACGGCAATAGGAATAACATAGAATGTTCGTGAATATTTTTAGATTCTTGTAAAAACAAGAGGAATTCCTTAGTTGAGACATGAAAGACGTTTGAATCGATTAATTAAGAGCCGTGAGTTTCAGGGGCCAGAAAAATCATATTCAAAACTTCTCTGTTCAATTAAATAAATTATAATTAATTGAAAGTTGTTTAGAAGAATCAATGTTCATTTGTTTTTGTATTATAAAAGTAGTTCAGTGAGATAGGTTGAAAATAGTTCAATGAATAAGTTTATATTGATTGGCAGACGATAATGAGTTGTGTGTGTCTGTGTATTTGCTAATGTGCGTGAGTTAAGAGAGATGTTGCAGGGATGGGCACTTAACAGAGGGGCACACAACGACACAAATCTGAAGACTTGGATTAACTGGATTCCACTGGTTTATTGAAGAAAAATGTGGCTTTTTTAAAGGATTTAGGTAGCACCCAGAAAGACCATTTTGAATAAATTCAGAAAGTTTTCTAATTTTTCCAAGACATAATTATTTGTTTTTATTCAGAATTTATTCAGATTATGTGTACAAACAAGTTTTTGATTTTGGACGCTGATGTGTAAACATCGGCTGCTACAAACATTACATAAAGAATAACAAACATGGTGGTTTTAGACTCATTAATCACAAAAGCGAAACGTCTTGACCTCGTTGATTGAAAAAGCTTAATGCTGTAACCCGAAAATAATTCTGTGTAGGTATTAAAAATGTTTTTGTTTAATAATTGGATGAGGAGTCATTTTGAGTTAGAATTTATTTTATTTTACGCATCTGAACTCTAGAATTACATAGCTGAAATATGTAAACATTGCGTAAAATATAACAAACATGGTGGTCTTGGGTTCGTTGACTGAAAAAGCAAAATGCTGTGATCCGAAATGGAAAACGTAACAGGCCAAAATTGAAAACGTGAAACAAAAATAAAAACTGAAGTCACACTTTGAGAAACAACCATAAAAATATTTTATTTACAAACATTATTGTGTAACCACAAAACTAATAAATTAAACAAGTTTTTTATTTTTTAATATTTCTATGAAGTTTCTTAGGTAGAATAAATACAAGCGATGCAGCAAAGGATGTCATTGAATTTATTCAGACCCTCTCTTTCTCTCCACATAAATTGAAACAGATATGAACTAAATAGAGCCTCAGAGCTATCATATTGGCGTTCTCTATTAGCTGTGTATTTATTATGGCGTTATTTGAGTCCACAAAATTCCCTTCAAGAACAACCACATCATGACTGTATACGTCAAATCGACTATGTTAATATAAGCGTTTCATCCATCACTTATTTGAGTTCCTGATAAAATCCACAGCTGGATGAGTAGAACAGTTTCTTTTCCTTTACTGTCTGACACCTCCATCAAACGGCAGCGACTAGATCTTCATTACCCAGTGACTTTTTTTTTTTTTTTTACACAGGCATCACCACATTATCAAGGTCAAGAGGCCACTCAAGGATAAGGGTTAAAGAGTGTACAGTAGAAATTGGACAATATAGTAATCATTAGTAATGAAAATTCGGTAAATTTGATAACTTATATGGAATGGCTCATCAAGAACTTATTTACGTTAGACTTGGACACAACCATATTGTAGTCAGCCGGAAAGCAGGAAAACAGAAGACAATTCCACAGGCGTGCAGTTCTAAGAAAGAAGCTTTGTTCATGGAATCTATGTTTAGGTTTAGGCACAGATAAAGAGTGGGGGGGAATTATTGCTAGTGTTTTCAGATAGTGTTCTGAAAACTTCTTTGTGGTATTTCCAAAGATAAGTGACTTTCATCAATCTCCAGCTTTGTTGGCTCCCACTTCTCATCTCTTTTTTTTTTTTTTTTTTTTTTTGCTTAGGAGTCACTACTTATCAAGGCTCGAAGGCCATTCGAGGATAAGGGTTAATGAATGTAAGGTTGTAGTGTAGTAATTGTTAATGGTGTAAATTCGGTAGAATTTGATTTTTTATGGGGACGGCTTCACAAGAACTTGTTTACATTGGATTTGAAGTCTAACATGTTGTATTCAACCAGGAAGCAGGACAGCGGAACAATGTTCCACAAGAGGGCAGTTCTGAGAAAGAAGCTTTGTTCATGGAATCTGCATTTAGATTTAGCACAGATAGTGGGGGAAATCGTTTATAGCGGTTGTAACTAGTCGAGTGTTTTTTGTGAAAGTTTGGCGAGGGTGGGGGAACCATAGATTGGAGTTCAGTAAAGCACTTTCCATGAAAATAGCGATAAAGCAGAAATAGGCTCGCAACGTCTCTTATGTGGAAAAGAGGTTGCATCACTTACTAGGTTTCGAAATCGGTTTTGAACTCTATCAAGGCTAGATAGGGAGCGCCGAGCAGCTCCTGCCCATATGTGGCAACAGTAGTCCATTTTAGAGTGTGTCTGGCTTTTATACACATAAAGGAATGCATCGGCAGTAAGATATCTGCTGGAGTGATAGAGTGATCCAACCATTTTTCCAGCGATATTGGCAACAGATTTGTTGTATGTGTTCCCTTTCAAATCAGGAGTGAAGGTCAGTTCCAGAAGCTTGTCAAGACATGGAGCTTCCCCAAGACGAGAGCTATTCATTTCAATTATGAGTGTGATGGGGGTCAGAGTGATTATGATGAAAGGAGAGAAGCTTGGTTTTCAATGCATTGAAATTAATCAGCCACCTTTTTCCTCATTGCACGCTTTTCAAGATCAGAAGAGAGACTCAGAAAGATCTTGGTCATTGCTGGCCTTTGATGTGTTATCATAGATTGTGGTGTCGTCTGCATAAATGTCTATATATATATATCTTGCAATTGGATATATTGAGTACAGATTTTCCTTGGATGATTACATCAGTCAGCAATGATATTTTTACTAACGCCACTTTCTGGTCATAGTCAGCTAACCTACTTCCTAACTTCCAGCATAGCAGTACCGGAAGCAGTAACAAGGTAAATTGGTCCCTTTGCTTTTTTCTCTCCTGTGCATGTACTACTTTTTTTATTACGTTTTTCTGATCTTTATTTTTTTGTTTATTAATCATTGATAACTTTTTTTCGGATTTATTTTAACAGAATTAAAAAAACAATTAACCATTCAAACAATTCTGAGTCATCCTATCCTACAAATTTCACAAGAAAAATAAGACGTCCCTCCATTGTTCATTTCACACAATAAAAATATTATAGATTATTTTTCCCCGTTAATCGACGTTTTTTTTTTTCTAGAAGGAGGGTATGCCAGTTCAAGTGGTGTCCTACTTGGTACAGACATTGATGGCTGTGACTCTTCATCTATTTCTCTCCCTCGAGGCATTCATGAATTCATTGCTGCTCATCATTTTTGATGTTTCCCAGGTATTCAGACTGTCAATGTGTGTTTCTCGCTGTCGTCCTCTGATTTTTCTACCCATGATCTTTCCCGTTATTCTTTGCTGGTTGTCGGAGAGTAGTTTGATGACGATCAGGTACTCCTTGTCTATCATAGTAATCCTTACCGAGCGAGGTGTTCTGGTTCAGAACCTTATTCACACTGTTTCTTGAATAAACAGTTTGATGTATTATCATAGCTTTCTTAACAGTTGTACAGACAAGCTTTCTTAACAGTTGTACAGACAGTAGGTTGCAGTTTCTTTCTGTCTGAGCAGTGTCTTGACTATTGTACTCAGTGGTATCTTCTGCTCAGCACAACAAAATACGAAACCATGAACAGAATTATACCTGCTTGTTTCCGTATTACATCAGTCACCTGCTTTCCATGACCTCACGTTACCCTGATCAGGAGGGTAAGTGGGTTCTTGACCATGCCCAAGGGTTTCCCACAGACTAGTAAAGAAAAGGAGGCGTCTTATTTTTCCTTTGACATTAGTGCTGTCCCGTTACCATTATGTATGGAGCAAATCAAGGGTATTTTCATTAAAGTAATATTTTTTATTTTATCTTATATATTATTTTAATTTATATATTATTTTATCTTATAGATTATTTTAATTTATATATTATTTTAATTTATATATTATTTTAATTTATATATTATTTTAATTTATATATTATTTTATCTTATATATTATTTTAATTTATATATTATTTTATCTTAATTATAATTTTAATTTATATATCATTTTAATTTATATATTATTTTAATTTATATATTATTTTAATTTATATATTATTTTATCTTATATATTATTTTAATTTATATATCATTTTAATTTATATATTATTTTAATTTATATATTATTTTATCTTATATATTATTTTATCTTATATATTATTTTATCTTATATATTATTTTAATTTATATATCATTTTAATTTATATATTATTTTAATTTATATATTATTTTATCTTATATATTATTTTAATTTATATATTATTTTATCTTATATATTATTTATTATTTTTGTGTTATATCTTATATTTCATTTTATTATATAATATTTCAAGTATTATTATATTATTATAATATTTAATTATATTAATAAACATTTTTACTATATATTATTTATCATTTTTGTTTAATTATATTATTTTGTGTAAGGAATTGTCTTCATGTTTTAAGAGGAAAGTTGTCTTCACATGACAAATGGATGCTAAAGAAACACCGTTTCACCCATGAACAGTTTAGTAAGAGGCATCTGTCTTCCTAGCTCCATCGCGAGATGTACAAATTATTTACCAGGAAATATGCATTCATGTCAAGAGATTTCTTTTTACACGAGTAGCAATGAATGACTTTCTCTAAATCTTTTTCATTTATCCAGACATGGATTTATACGTAACTGTCTACAACGAAACATTTTTAAGCCTGACGTAATAAAAAACGTAATGGATTTGAATTCCATATTGATGAATATAATCCTTCCTAATTTCGTAACGGATTATCAAGCAAAAGAGAGTTAATACGCCACATCACTAATAAACATGCATTAACCTTTATCCTTGAGTGGCCCCCGGGCCTTGATATGTGTTGACTCCTTTGTAAAAAAAAAAATTAACTTAATGGTTTTTAATGGCATTAAGTCTAATAAAATGAAAACAAATTTGTTTTTTCTATCCTAACTCTATACAAGTACGTCTGATTCAAAAACTGTAAATATACAAAATACAAGATAAATAACAAAATTATAGGGAAAATAATACTTGGTACTGGTTTTCTTTTTGTCTCTTTGTTTTCAGTCTCGTTTTTGTTTGTAGAAATATTTTTTTTAGGAGGGGGCATATTTTTCTCCCCCCCCCTCTGTTCTTCCTTTCTCTTAAGCTTGATTCACTCTTGCCGATATTGTTGGTCATGTGACTAATTTCTGCCTGTTGATTGGTTGAATTGCACATTCCCGCATTTTGTGATGAAATTCAAGCTGAGGTTGGCAGTTGGAGCTTGACGCTGGAAATGTGTTGACATATAATCTCTCCGTCTAAACAGGACGTTAAAATGTTGAAGTGAACTGACGAATTTGCATCTCGTTAAAAGATGTTTACTCGTCGGCTGTCACAGACAAAGCGTGTAAACGCGTCACTACGCATAGGCTTGACGCACCCATCTGGTCAAAAAAAAAGAAAAATAATAAAAATTAATTAACCAATGGGAGCGGGGCACGATAAAAATAAAATTTAATTATCAAGGTGTCTGTGGGAGAAAGTAAGAAGAAATAAAAACCAATGGGTTTTTGTAAACGAGACACCAAGGAAAGAAAACACAGGTGCAGTAGAAGTCAACCTGCTTTCACTGTTAAAAACCGGCAAACATTTGTAGCGACCGCTAGCACACAATGTCGTGATGTGATTATCGCACACATAGAACTATAATTCAATAACTTGAGTGTTATTTCTTCCGCCCGTCAAACCAATAATTTCCTGGGTACGGTTAACACTGTTGTCCAAACTTCCAACTTCCAAACTTCTGTATACGTAACGCACCTTCTCTCAACTCCCAACGAACTTCTGCTAATTCAACTTATTTCTTCGAAATCCAACTTCAAAATGAACGTCCGTCTAAAAAATCAACCATCTTTTATCTCTAACCAGGAGCATCCCATTTGCATATCGGGTGGTCACATTGCAGGCATATAAAGAGATAAGGCAGCCATTTTTGTTTCTTTCTTCTTCATTCATTTCATTCCACGACCGACCCGTTGAATTATGCACACGTGCTAGTTAGGTAAGTCGCACGTTTCCCTACACTCTCCCCTGATCTCATGATCACACACAGGGAAGGGGGGCAGTCGTCTTTCTCGGGTATTTCTTCGAAAAATCGGGGGAAGCACTTCCTCATTGCCATCTTCCTCATTACCACCGTTATTGCCACCAGTCTTTTCCATTATCCCCTCTAGTGGTTCCCTATGCGGTGTTTCACAATCAGGGTAAGGGGGCAGTATCCATCTTTGTTGGGTACTCCTTCGAATAATCGGAGGCATCACTTCCTCAGTTCCATCTTCCTCAGTATGTTCAATCATTCCCTCTCATGGTGCTATAGGAAGTGTTTCACAATCACGGCGGGTGGGCAGTATTCGTCTTTCTCGGGTACTTTGATGAGGAACTGGTGGTATTACTTCCTCATTTCCATCGTTCTCATCACTATTGCCACTAGTATGTTCCATCATTCCCTCATCTGGTTCTGTAGGTAGTGTTTCTATGCTCACCTGTAGGGGCAGTAGGCGATCAGGATCATCCCTGAACTGTATGTGATCTTCCTCATTATCCTCAGAATCAGAAGAGGTATAATTTTTACATGATGTGGTACACCATCAATCAACATTGTCTGAGGACTTATGATTTTGTTTATTTTTCCTCTGCAAAATTTTACAGTGCACCCAGCATTTGGGGTTTTTACCCAAACACGGTCTCCCACTTGATATGGTGTATTGACAACGCTAACCACTGATGATGTGACATCAATTCCTTTTATACGCTGTTCATAGTGGTAAATCCCATTAGCTGGTGCAGTTTCTGGTGTTGCATCGTTCTTTGGTGTCACATTATACCAGTACACAGCTTCTGGAATAGAACACTGTGTCCTGGCTGCAATTCTTTTAATGGTGCGGTGACACCGCTCCGCTATACCGTTACCTTCTGGAAAATATGCAAATCGGTAACACATTCTAATCCTCCATTCCTGCGTAAATTTTTGAAATTCTTGACATCGAAATATAGTCGCGTTATCAGTCAGAATTTCCAGCGGCGCACCACGTTCAAAAAAAGACAGCTCTTAACTGTCGTATAATGCTAGATGCATCCTGTCGTGTCAACAGGCGCCATATCATGAAACGTGTCGGACCACAATCTGTCATGGTCAAGAAATGCTTGCCCTCATAATGCGTTACATCCATTCCTACTCGATGCCAGTTGTCCTCCACCTAAAGCTTCCCTTTTTGCCATTGGGACGGTGCCAGATCAATTTGCTGACACTCTTCACACGAGCGTATAGCTGCCTTAATTGATGCTCTTGTAGTTGAAGGACACACTCTTCGGACAAAATATGTTGTCCTCCGAATTCTGGGATGTCCACTCTGCTGATGTATTGTACGGATCTGGTCAGGTGTTAATTGATCTGTTATGGCCGTGCATGTCTGTTGTGGAGGATCAGATCCCTGCCTCATTGCATCAATCCACCTCTTTGGTACTCTAGTCAAGCTATCAGCCAAATTCTGCATCAATGAAACTAAGGTAATGTCCACCTGCAAGCTGTATTCGTCAACTAGATGCTTTATTATTGCCAGTTTCCTTCGTACTAACATCTCACTTGCAGCTCTAGTCTTAACACGAGCCTTTCCAGTCAAGGTGTCGGTCAACCAGTGGTAAACACACAACAAGTCAGTGTGGAGATGCACATCTTTAGCCTGCTATTGCAATGCAAGATTAAGCCCTTTTAACGTGGCATCAAGTTCTGCCAAATTTATATGCTGAGCATCATTTTTCGGACAAAGCCAGCACAGATCTTCCACAACAGCACCCAACTGTTCCAACACGACACCTGTAGCCAGTGAACTTGCGTCAACCCATGCATTCAGTTCGTTTCCAGATACTTGCCACTCACCCTGGGCAGGGTCGTTTCTATGTACTCTGGACAACATTTCAGCCATCATTTGCTGGAGAGAATCATCATCCACCATGTTGTCCCATCCTTTGGTTACTGCAGTTACTTGTCTGTTATCAATTCATCAATTCGTGACGATGCCCGAAACAGTTTGCTGACCTCCTCAGATTAGCCTACTAAAAAGGCACATCTTAATATCTTATCGTTAACCCCACCAAATGGTATCGACGATTTTCGTAGGTCGGCTAGGTACACATCAACTGTTTCCTTGGGGTGAAGTCGCCGGCTCGTGAACTGTTGCCATGCAACAAACGGATCTGTACCAAACGCTGTATACAGGCTGTGTTTGATTGTATCCCAATCTGGTTCATCCCCGAGTTGCTGGTAGACTGCATAGGCCCCTCCGGTTAACCTCAAAGGAATGACTGTGGCTGGTTCTTTAATTCTGCACAGTGTACAGATCTTTTCAGCCTTTTCCACCCATTCGACGATAGACGGTCCAGTGGTAGATCCATCAAACTCAGGTATCAAGTGAAAGTTGAATCCGTCCATTTTCTGCCTTTCGAGTCACCGCACACTGAGAGCCGAAATAGCTTATAATTCAATAACTTGAGTGTTATTTCTTCCGCCCGTCAAACCAATAATTTCCTGGGTAAGGTTAACACTGTCGTCCAAACTTCCAACTTCCAAACTTCTGTATACGTAACGCACCTTCTCTCAACTCCCAACGAACTTCTGCTAATTCAACTTATTTCTTCGAAATCCAACTTCAAAATGAACGTCCCTCTAAAAAATCAACCCTCTTTTATCTCTAACCAGGAGCATCCCATTTGCATATCGGGTGGTCACATTGCAGGCATATAAAGAGATAAGGCAGCCATTTTTGTTTCTTTCTTCTTCATTCATTTCATTCCACGACCGACCCGTTGAATTATGCACATGTGCTAGTTAGGTAAGTCGAACGTTTCCCTATAAGAACAAAAGAACTATGTTATGTTTCCTCGTGTAGAGATGCAGCAAATTGGCTGGAACATTCGAAAACTACCCTACAGTGCTACAACTTCCACCAAATCCGGTTGACACATAAAGCGTCCACTCCATTTTGCTACCTACACCTAGTGAAATATTTGCAGCATTTGTATTCTTTCTTCTTAAATCGACTTTTCATCTAGGAGGGGAGCCATATAGCGGCTGCTACATATGGCCGGAACAAATCTCTGGCAGGAACATTTTCATAGCAATCACCATTTTCAACGCCCACGCGTATGAAGAACATGCAAACACACAATGTCATGATGTGACTATTGCACACATGGAACAAAAGAACTGTTACGTCTTCTCACATAGAGATACAGCAAACTGGCTGGAACATTTGAAAACATTGCTATATAAAGATTTGCCGCAAAAAATTCAACTCAGTTTTTTTCTGGTTTTTCCAAGAACTGAATGTCCAGATCAAATCCATCAAAGTACTGGGGCTGCTGTATTGCCATTTGGTGAATGGAATCTGGACCATGCAGTAGCTTCTGGTGGGGCCTCTCGATGCCATACTAGTGGGTAATTGTTACGGCTTTACCTTATCATGTGCTACAAAAAAAAAAAAAAAAAAAAAAATTCTTCGTTTCTTTTTCTCTCTTAGTTTCCCCTCTCTGTCCTGCTCTAAGTAAATCTGACGACCTAGTCCACAAATTCCAAAATTTCATCATGACAAGTTTCAAGAAAAAATACACGATTAAACCCGGTTCTCCAACTTCCAACGTAGACCCCTACTACCATGTCTCCTTCTCCAACATCAGGGGTCTTCGTTCTAACCTTCCAGAGGTTGAAACCCAATTACAGGAGACTAAACCAGACCTTTTATTTTTAAGTGAAACTGGCATTGGACAGGCTATTTCCCTAGATGAGTTTGCAATTACAGGATACTCTAACTTAACTTCTAAATCTGACCCCCTAGATCGCCATGGGCATGGAATATGTGCCTATATTAAAGCACATATTCAATATTTCCATGTGGGAGGGACATCTCCAGGGAAGATCCTAACTTACCCTATATGTGCTTCCGGGTTGCTTTAGCTCACACTACTGCATTTATATTTACTCTCTATCGCCCCCACAACAGCGGAGTTACTATCTTTCAAAGCATATCTGAGAAAATTGACCAAGTCCTTTCTACTTATCCTTCAGCTAACATTCACGTATGTGGAGACTTCAATGTTCACAACGTCGAATGGTTGACCCACTCAAACAAGATCGATGATGAGGGGAGGTTCTGTCATGATTTCTCCATTGCCTATGACCTCACTCAGATTGTTCAGGAACCTACCCGTGTGCCCGATAATGACGGCCAGTATGCGAGCCTACTAGACTTTTTTCTCACAACTTGCCCTGAACTATGTTCAGTTTCTGTTCTGTCGCCTCTTGGATCTTCCGACCACTCTGTTGTATCAATTAGGATAAAAATGAAATGTAATAAGTCCCCAGACGTACCTCTTCATCGTACAGTATATCGATACACCAAGGCTGACTGGGATAGCTTCCGTACATTTATATCCGATCTACCTCTGCATTCCATGTTTAAAAAGGATGTGTCCTCTATAGTATTAGACCTGACTGAATGGTTAATTGTAGGTATTGACCATTTCATACCCTCTAAAAAGTTTCAGCAAAAACCTAACAGCCAGCCATGGTTCTCTCCAGAATGTGCTGCTGCCATTGCGCACAGAAATCACTTTTTCCACTGCTTCAAACGTAATAGATGTATGGAAACTAAAGCCGTTTTCAGGACTGCCAGCAACCATTGTAAGAAAGTAATAAGGAACGCAAGAGAGTTGTATGCTCAATCTGTTAAGTCCAAAGTAGCTGAGCAGCGGCTTGGTTCCCACCAGTTTTGGCAAATAGCAAACAGAATCCTGAACAGAAGCGTGTGCTCCATCCCAACTATTATCAATGGACCTGAGGTAATCTCGTCAGCATCAGACAAAGCCAAACTCTTTGTCAAGAACTTTGCAGCTAATTCTAACCTTTGTGACCAAGACCGCCAACCCCCAATATTTCCTCCAGTATCAGAAAACACGCTATGTGATATACGTATATCTGTACGTGATGTTGCGAAGCTAATCAAAAACCTTGATTCGAGTAAAGCAACTGGCCCTGACGGTATTCCAATTATAGTACTCAAAAAACTTCAACCTGAACTAGCGCCCATACTTACAAAACTGTTTAAACGTTGTCTTAAGGAGAATAGTTTCCCATCTCCCTGGAAAATCTCATCAGTATGCCCTGTATTTAAGAATTCAGGTGATCGCTCATCCCCCTCTAAGTACAGGCCAATAAGTCTCCTGTGCGTCATGAGTAAGTTGCTAGAATCTGTGTTAAATACAGAAGTAATCAACCATCTCAACAAAAATAACCTTCTTAGTGACACTCAATATGGTTTCCGTTCTGCTAGATCTACAGCAGATGTGCTTACAGTTATATCGCATAGGATTAGCAAATCTCTCGACGGTGGCAATCTTTCTAGGGCAATTGCTCTTGACATATCTAAAGCCTTTGATAGGGTATGGCATAAAGGTTTACTTCATAAGATCGCTAGCTATGGTATAGCTGGAAAAGTCTTCTCAATTATTAAATCATTTCTTTCTGATAGGTTCATAAGAGTAGTAGTTGAGGGGCAAAAATCAGAAGCTCACAGTATTAATGCCGGTGTCCCTCAGGGATCCATCCTGGGCCCAACTCTTTTCCTGATCTACATTAATGATCTTCCAAATCATATCCTTACATCATTTGTAGACATTTATGCTGACGACACTACCATTTATGGTAGCACATCTAAGACAGTAAACGACCAAGTTCTCTCCAATTCTCTCTCCTCTGATCTTGAGCACGTAGTACAATGGGGAAAGGAGTGGCTGGTTACTTTTAATGCATCTAAAACCAAGCTTCTCTCTTTACATCATCAACATTCTAATCCACATTTGTCATCAATTGAAATGAATGGCTCTCGTCTTCAGGAGGCCTCAAGTTTTGACAAGCTTCTGGGCTTGACCATTACTCCTGATCTTAAATGGAACACGTATATCAAATCTGTTGCCAAGGCCGCTGGAAAAATGGTGGGATCTTTCTATCGATCCGGTAGATATCTCACTGCTGATGCTATTCTCTATCTATATAAGAGCCAGGTACGTCCAAGGATGGAATACTGTTGCCACATCTGGGCAGGAGCTGCTAGAAAGGACTTGTCCTGCCTTGATAGAGTTCAAAATAGACTTCGTAGCCTCGTAGGAGATGTCCTTTTCTCCTCCTTGCAACCTCTATCTCACAGAAGAGATGTTGCGAGTTTGTCTCTGATGTATCGTTATTTTCATGGAAAGTGTTCAACTGAGCTTCAATCTATGGTCCCCCCTCGCCAAACTTTCACAAGAAACACTCGTCTAGCTGTAAACACTATCAATAATTTCCCCCACTCTTTATCTGTGCCTAAACCTAAACGTAGATTCCATGAACAAAGCTTCTTTCTTAGAACTGCACGCCTGTGGAATTGTCTTCCGTTTTCCTGCTTTCCGGCTGACTACAATATGGTTGTGTTCAAGTCTAAAGTTAATAAGTTCTTGATGAGCCGTTCCATATAAGTTATCAAATTTACCAAATTTTCATTACTAATGATTACTATATTGACCAATTTCTACTGTACACTCTTTAACCCTTATCCTTGAGTGGCCTCTGGGCCTTGATAATGTGGTGATGCCTATGTAAAAAAAAAAAAAAAAAAAAAAAAAAATCAAGGGAGACGTTAAAATCCACCATCTTGAATTTACGTACTAAGCACATGAACTATAATTCTTATCATGGAATGTTATCACATCGAACGAGAAGCTAATTCTTTATTTTTAAGCAATTTTACTTCAAACTCCTGTCCTTACGAGATGAACACAAACGCACGCTTTCACTCTTATGATTTATGAACTGTTATCCTCTTAAAAAAAATGATCACATTAATTCCAAGCCATGCATGATACTCTGGACTTAAAAATCAGTCATTTCAAACCTCGTGCTACTCTCGCTAATCGTCCATTACGAACACTCCACACAAGAAAATACTAATGTTAGAACAATTTAAACTAATATTCTTAACACGTAAATAAATGTTATTTATTTCATGTTAATGCAGTGATTTCGAGTTCTTTGTCAGGTGTCGTTATTTTCCGGAGTTATTTCTGTATTTTTATTCTTATTTATGTGAGGATGTGCCTTTGCCTTGGTGAAAACTTTCTATTAAACGGCGATCTCGTAAAATTTAAATTTACCTTTAATGGTCACTACAGCTACCTTCCTGTTTCAGCACCTACAATGTCGGTCCTAAAAATTGATAGATCCCGATTATGAATTGGTAGACACTGACTCACACCCTTACAAATTAGTAACTCCACCCCGGGAATCCCACACACTCCTTTTTATGACTGCTACCCGACCAACAAAAAGAAACAAGGAATAAGTACTCTTTATGAACATACTTCCTTTTTTCCTCCGTTTATTATTTTGAAAGGTAACGACACATAAAAATGAACTTTTTTCAACGCCCACATTCAATCTAATCTTTTGTTGATGATAAAAGTTAACCAAATCTTAAATGTTTATAGTTTGTTTTGTGTTAAATAAAGTCCGATTTTATGCTTTTCTTATGTCCTGATACAACAAACAAGCTATAAACTAATGGGTTTGTTTTACAATCCACAGATATTCGAAAAAGTGGTAAAAAATTCAAATATATTAGAAATAAATGTTACCAAAGGCAAGATAATTTACTCTTGTACCTACCTGGAATTTTTTTGTTATTTTGCTCACTTTAAAAAGTTTAATCGGTTCGAAAAACAAAATGTCTAGCGTTTACATGAGAGCAAGAAAAATGACTGCGCTCTTGACTCGTAAAATTTAAATCTTTGAAAATGACTTAAAACTAAAAAAGTTTTACAATATTAGGAACCCACACAATCTTTATTACCGTGACGTATATTGGGTGGGTTTCTATAAGTATTTTGTATATATTTTTTTATTTTGAAGTCATTATCAAAACTTTAAACATTTAGGTATCAATTCGCGGCCAATTTTCTTGTTCTCACCTAACTCTCGACACTATATGTTTTTTGAACCGAACAAACATTTGTAAGTGAATAAAAACACTAGAAACTTTTTCCAGATAGGATATCTTTGATATACACTTGTTTTTTTTTTGACAACTTTTTCGTTTCTATGTGAATTGTAAAACAAACCCGCAAATACTAAATTACGTCTGCTTTCAAACAAGCATACACAAAATTTTTAGAATTATATACATCAGCAGCAGTTAGTATTTACGGCTGCTGCTGCAGTTTTCAAAGAAAGAAACGTACACGCTACTGCTGATTTGTGATGTCATAATGAACCCTCCTCTTTTTCTCCCCCCTCTCTTTATTCTCCTTCTTTCCTCCCTCTCCCTCTTCGTTATTACCTATTCGATCCATTCGTCTCCCCCTACTACTTCGTTTATCATTTGTTCTTTATGACGTTATGCTCATTTTCAACTGTGGAACATAGTGATAAATCAATTTTATCGATGTTATAGTAATATAAGATATACAAAAATACATTTTTTGAAAGAAAATTTTTTGTCTATTTTTTCTTCTGAAAAAACAAAACAAAAAAAAAAATTACAAAATGACCGCCCCTAACGGTCAGAAAAAAAGGGATTATATTAAAAAGCCTCTAAATGCTTATTTCGTATGGAGCCGAGAGTTCAGAAAAAAATTATTGGAACAAAACCCCAAAATCACCATTCCCAATGCTAATATAATTCTTGGGAAAATATGGAGTGAAATGTCCGTGGAGGAGAAAAAACCTTACTTTAAAGAGTCAGAAAGAATCAAGAGAAAACACCAAATTGACTATCCTGACTTCCAGAGTAAATCAAAACCTCGGATTAAAAACCCCAATCACAAAAAATACGAGACCGCCATGAAATCGTCGGAGATGGAAAATGTAAACAATCGTTATTATCAATTACCGCAAATGATGACCATTCCAAGTGGTCAGATGTTCTGGCCAATTGCAAAAAACGTTCCTGAGACAAGGGGTTCTTTTTGTACATCGGACGATGCCTCAAATAAAACGCAGTCGGGTTCGCAACAGGCGTATACACACACCAAATCCTGCATACAAGAACCTATGGAATGCGATGCTGACATTGCGGAAAGGTCGATGTTACCTAACTACTTGTATCAGCACCATGATACACACATGGAGAAAGAAAGAAGAATTCCCGAGGAATGTCCGCATACCTTCGAAGTAACCAGTACGCAAGAGAAAAGACTTTCAAACCCTGTATCTCAAGAAAAATCTCCAAGCTTGTTGGGTAGAGAGGAAGGCATCAAGTCGACCACTTCCGAAACTCTAACCGAAACTCCCAATATTAATCGCAGCAAAAACACACTTGTTCAGCAATCCGAAACCAAAATCTTACAAGAGTCAACAACATTCAATAATGGACTCTCAAACGAAATAGAACCGAAATGTGACCCAATTATCACGACAACTCACAAAGACATTATCGCACTTTCATCGATCTTCTCCGAAACAGAGAACCGACTAGAAACCACCAGGGACATACCTGAGGAAAAACGGATCCATTTTGATAATGGATATTCGAACCTTGAATGCAACACCAACAATTCTGGCAACTCAAAATATTCCCAGACTTTGCCATTATTGCAAGAGAAAAATAAAATAACCGAAAACACTCAATTGTTTGTTGAGGATTCGCATCGAAATTCACAAATATACAATGCAAACATTCTTCTTGGTACCGAGGACGATCAAAACTCATCAATTTCGGAACAAGCCATCGAAGGAGACCAACCACGCATTTGTTCTGACGTTGGTATCATTTCGTGTTTCTCGTCGGCCAAAGATATCTATTCACAGAACACTGGGAAAGAAGAAACTATGGAAGACATGTCGGAACTGACATGTTTTCACATGTCAGACGACAATCCTTTTATCGACTACTTCGTATCGACCTGCGAGTTCTGTGTGAAGATTCAGTCCCTGATCAACGAATTCGCGTAGGATGATTTAATGGCCAATGTGGTAATGATTTAATGGCCAATGTGGTAAGACACCATGAAAGTAGATCCTGCACACACGCATGTTTTGTGTAACGACACTTTGCTCCCTTGCAGCAGAACTACGCATGCGCAAGCAGTTTCGTCTCTTTTATTTACTTATTCTTTCATTTTTTTTTTACTTCCTTTAAAAAAAAAAAAAAAAAAAAAAATTGGTGCTTCTGCACTTTACGGCCTGCACTATTTTTTCAATAGTATTTTCAAGTTGAATTCAACTTTTACGATATCTTTTTTTTAATTTTTAGGTGAAAGTACAGAATAGTTACAAAACACCATCCCTTCTCCATGTTAAATGTTTCTAAATAATAGTGTTCAAAAATACACACACGCGCACGATAAAATGAAAGATAATGAACTAAATTTATTTAAGTTAAAGAAAATTTAATGGTTTGGACAATTCGGAAATGATTTAAATTAACATCAAAATAAACACGCGCGTGAAAAAAGTTGTGTATCAATTTTCCACGAAGAAAATGAACAATTTATTTTATTAAAAATAAAATAAACACGCGCACGAAAAAAAAAAAAAAAAAAGAAAAGAAAATGAACTAAATTTATTTAAGTTAAAGAAAAATTATTTAACTAAAAAAAAAAAAAAATGAACGAGTAAATAAAACAGTCGAAACTGCCTTTTTTTTTTTTTTACAAGTTGGTCACCACTTATCAAGGCCCGGAAGCCACTCAGGGATAAGGGTTATTGTAAGTACAGTACGTTAGTGTGGATATTTAAAGTGTCTACTTAAGGGGGCGGTTCATTAGGAATTTGTTTACGTTGGACTTGAAGACATCCACGTTGTAGTCAGGAGGGAAGCAGGCAGTCGGAACAGAGTTTCACAGGCGTGCAGTTCTAAGAAAGAAGCTTTGTTCATGGAATCTACGTTTTGATTTAGGCATAGATAAAGAGTGGGGAAAGTTTTTGACAGTAGATTCAGCTAGACGGGTGTTTTTTGTAACAGATTGGCGAGGGGGACCAGAGATTTGAATTCAGACGAGAATCTGCCATGGAAATAACGATAAAACAAAGATAGGCTTGCAACGTCTCTTCTGTGGGAGAGAGGTTGCAGGGAAGAGAAAAGGACATCCCCCACTAAGCCACAAAGTCTATTTTGTACTCTGTCAAGGCAGGATAGGCTTTTTTAGCAGTTCCTGCCCAGATATAGCAGCAATATTCCATCCTTGGACGTACTTGGCTTTTATATAGATAGAGAAGTGCATCAGTAGTGAGATATCTTCTGGAGCGGTAGAAGTATCCCACTATCTTTCCAGCGACCTTGGCAACAGACTGCATGTGTAGTTTTACTGCAAAAGAGCATCGTTAAAGTATCCTTACGCAAAACATGCGTGTGTGCAGGGTCTATTTTCATGGTGTTTTACCGCCAATGTTACAAAATAAAAACAATGTATGTATGCAAAAAGTAATTCATATGAAACAATTTTTTTTTTTTGCAAAAAAAAAAAAAAAATGGGTATTTTCGACGACCTGCCCCAGCAGAGTATCATGTTAAGAACGGCTCTCGGAATAAGCACCCCCCCAACTAAATAAACAAAGAAAAAAAAATAATTTATCAAATATATTTTATTGCGACAACATTTATTTTACAATTTTTGGTAAATTTTTACGACGTGCCACACGTATTATCAACATCCCGCCATGTTATGAACAGCTTTCAGAATAACAGGCTTGAGAACTGACTTTTGTGACCAGCAAATGACAGGCAGAGTCTCTTCATGAACCCAGCCTTGATAGAGTTCAAAACCGGCTTTGAAACCTTGCACACAACCTTTGTCACAGAAGGGACGTTGCTAGTCAGGTAGGAAACAGTCAAACGGAAGAGAATTCCACAGGCGTGCACTTCTCAGAAAAAAGCTATGTTCATGGAATCTACGTTTTGATTTAGGCACAGGTAAAGAGTGGAGGAAATTACTGACAGTGGTTTTAGCTAGACGGGTATTTATCATGAAGGATTGGCGGGGGGGGCAGAGATTGAAGCTCGGACGAGCACTTGCCATGGAAATAACGATAAAACAAAGACAGGCTCGCAACGTCTCTTCCGTGGGAGAGAGGTTGCAGGGAAGAGAAGAGAGCATCCCCCACTAAGCCACGAAGTCTATTTTGTACTTTGTCAAGGCAGGATAAGCTGTTTTTTGAAGCTCCAGCCCAGATGTGGCAGCAGTACTCCATCTTTGGATGTACTTGGCTTTTATAGAGATAGAGAATTGCATCAGTAGTGAGATATCTTCTGGAGCGGTAGAAGGATCCCACCATTTTCCCAGTGGCCCGGGCAAAGGCTTGATATACGTGTTCCATTTCAGATCAGGAGTAAAGGTCAAACCCAGTAGCTTGCCAAAACATGAAGCCTCTCTTAGACGAGAGCCATCCATTTCAATTGATGCTAGATGGGGATCAGAGCGTTGATGATGTAAAGTTAGGAGCTTGGTTTTAGATGCATTAAAAGTAACCGGCCATCTCTTCCCCCACTGAACCACGCGCTCAAGATCAGAGGAGAGGAAATCAGAGAGAGCTTTGTCATTTACGGCCTTTGATGTGTTGCTGTAGATGGCCGTGTCATCATCATTCATCATAGATGTCAACGAATGATTTAAGTATGTGTTTAGGGAGATCTTTGATGTAGATCAGGATGGACCCCTGAGGAACTCCAGCATTAATACTGTGGGCCTCTGATTGCTGCCCATCAACCACTAATCTTATGAACCTATCAGAGAGAAATGATTTAATTATTGAGAAAATATTTCCAGTTATACTGTAGCTGGAAATCTTGTGAAGTAGGCCCTTATGCCAAACCTTATCGAAGGCCTTTGATATGTCAAGAGCAATTGCCCTAGAAAGGAAGCCTTTGTCGAGAGATTCACTAATCCTATGGGATATAACTGTTAGCACATCAGCTGTAGATCTAGCAGAATGAAAACCATATTGCATGTCACTAAGGAGGTTATTTCTGCTGAGCTGGTTGACTACTTCTTTATTTAATATAGATTCCAGTAACTTACTCATGACACACAAGAGACTTATTGGTCTGTACTGAGAGGGAGATGACTTATCACCTGAGTTCTTAAATACAGGGCATACTGATGAGGTTTTCCAGGGTGTTGGAAAGCACTTCTCCTTAAGGCAACGCTTAAACAGTTTTGTAAGTATGGGGACAAGTTCTGGTTGAAGCTTTTTCAGCACTATAATTGGGATGCCGTCTGGGCCAGTTGCTTTACTAGAATCAAGGTTCTTGATTAGTTTGGCGACCTTGTGCACAGATATTTGTATGTTGGATAGTGTGTTGTCTGTTGTAGGAGGAAATACGGGGAGTTGTTGCCCTTCGTCGCAGAGGGTAGAGTTAGCTGCAAAGTTCTTGGCAAATAGTTTGGTCTTGTCTGATGCTGATGAGATGACCTCAGGTCCATTGATGATGGTTGTGATAGAACGCACGCATCTGTTCAGGATCCTGTTTGCTATTTGCCAAAACTGGTGGGAACCAACCCGCTGCTCAGCTACTTTGGATTTGACAGACTGAGCATATAGCTCTCTTGCATGTTTTATTACTCTTTTACAGTGGTTGCTGGCAGTCCTGAAGGCAGCTTTAGTCTCAGTACATCTATTACGTTGCTAGCTATGGAAAGTGATTTCTGTGCGCAATGGCAGCAGCACATTCTGGGGAGAACCATGGCTGGCTGTTAGGTTTTTGTTGGAATTTTTTGGATGGTATGAATCGGTCTATGCCTACAATTAACCATTCGGTCAGGTCTGATACTATAGAGGATACATCCTTTTTAAACATGGAATGCAGAGGTAGATCAGATATGAATGTACGGAAGCTATCCCAATCAGCCTTAGAGTATCGATATACAGTACGGTGGAGAGGTACATCTGAAGGCTTATTGTATTTCATTTTTAAGAAGAACTAGTCGTCCTAACTAGTTTATGCCGGGTACTTAAGGGAAAGTGTTGAGGGGTAAGGGGTGGCATCATGGGTTCTGTATTTTTATTTATTTATTAATTTTTTTTAATTCAACAATGCTTTTGTTTTATTTTGTTTTTATTGGCTTTAAAGAATGTTCGAGCATTTTAGCTTATATATATCGTTGAACTTTGACCCCTTAATCACCAAATTTCTGGCCAAAAACTGATCACATCGATTTTCCCAAATCTCAGTACCCTGTACATCAAATTTCGAGTCTGTAGACTTAAAATTGACAGAGTTATTGCATAGGGAAATGTACACACACAGACACACATATGCACAGATACACGGACAGACAGACACTTTCACTTATATATATATATATATATATATATATATATATATATATATATATATATACTAGCAAAAGTACCCGCCGTTAACTGGGTTCAAAAGCAGCCTACAGAAAATTGACTGATTTATTGAAGTATGATAGGTTATGAAAAGAAAGGATTGTAAAGAAATAGCTTCGAATTCGGGGGTATCAAAACCAAAGCAAAATATGATGAAAGTAAAAATAAAATAGATAAACCCCATAATTTATTATACCATACCTGTTCACACTGAAACACTTATCACAATATTCTGTGGATCTATATTAAAAATCTTGTTAAACTTTGTGACATATTTCCATTCTATGGAGGTCAGGCGCGAATGAACACCCCCATAATTTTATTATACCATATTTCTTCAAACTGAAACATAATTATCAAAGTATACTTACGTAGATAGATATGAAAAGTCTTTATTAAAGTTTGTGCCTATTTCCATTTTATGGAGGCCAGGTGCGAACGCAGACCCCACAATTTTATTATACCATCCCTATTTAACATGCATATCAAAGTATTATTATGTACATCTATATCAAAAACACTTGTAAACGTTTTTTTTTTAATTTTTAAATTTTTTATTTCCATACTTTGTGGACCAGGCGCGAATGCAGACCCCACAATTTTAAGGAACCACCGTTCTGCAGGATCAAAATACCCATTCCTGTTTCTCGATACATCTTCTATCATTATATGTGATCAGTTTTTTTAAAATAGTCAACCACATAGGAGCCTATTCGTGACCAGACACACACACGCAAACACACAGACATTCAGCTTTATATTATATATTGTTAGAAATTTCAGAAGCAAGGGCCATAACCGCGTGATTGTAAATCACGCGATTATTTCGACCAATGGTATTGCGTTGTCCAGTTGCTGCGGAGGATTCAGAAGTGGCGGGAATTTTGTGTTTCAAAAGACAGATTTCGACTTGACATCGGAGAAAGATGACGCACATAATCTCGCTCCGTGCCTAATGAACTAAGGCAGGGTTCTACCCCATTTATTTCTCCGCTCATTTAAATGCGGATACTAGCCGGAGGCTAAAATGTTCTACGGATTAATTACTTCATTATCATTGCCCGCAAGAGGGCATATTATTTTATGAACATCGATCGCAAAGTGCATTGTTCGTATCGACAGTCTGGAAGGATTTCGAGTACCCTCAATCAATTCTACGAGCGGCCGATTCTACCAGCATCTTCAACAAGAAGAAAACTACCTTCGCCTTTCAAGGCAAGAACTTCAACTACCTACGCCTTTCAAGGCAAGAACTACCCGCCATTTGGCAGAAGCTAAAGAGGGCACTCTTTTGCAATATGGACTCCTTTTTTACCCTTTTGTAAATAAAATTATTCTTGGATTTAAGGTGAGCCTTTGTTGCTTTTCTGTGTCTCTTTCATTCTGCCATAGGCAAAAACGAGTAAGGGAATTTCTTACACCGTATATATATATATATATATATATATATATATATATATATATATATATATATATATATAGAGAGAGAGAGAGAGAGAGAGAGAGAGAGAGAGAATAAATGACAAAAAAACTATATTCCAAAATTCATGATGTTGACCATCTTATAATTCATTCCCCCAATCCAGCTGACCTCCACAATTCCTGACAGCATCCGCCCTGCAGCGCAAAATGAATCACTTAATTATTGGATAAAATTCAAAATGGAAACATTAAAGGTATTTGCAGCTTCTCTTCCAATTTTCGGATTTTAATCATGTCAAATCACACCTCATTTCCTTATGACGGATTGATTGTTGCTATTTCTTCTGACGAGTTAAGGACATAATAGATTCACTGATTGATATAATAATTAAGTGATTGATTTTGCATCACGAAACAGATACCGTCAAGAACTGCAAAAGTCAACCGAACTAAAGGAATAAATTATAAGTTGGTCAACATGAACTTTGGAACATAGTTTTTTGTCATTTATTTTTTATATTGCTCTGTAATTACATTGAGCTTCTTAAATAAGGATTGGTATATATTATAAGAAAATATATTTCTACAAAAATATATAAATATATATATATATATCTTTTTTTTTTTACGTAGGAGCCACCACTTATCAAGGCCCAGAGACTACTCCAGGACAAGGGTTAAAGAGTGTACAGCGGTCAATGGGACAACGTCGCAATATTCGTTAGTGGAAACTTGGTAAATTGGATTACCTAAGGGAAACGGCTCATCAAGAACCCGTTTACATTGGACCCGAAGACGACCATACTGTAGTCAGCCGGAAAGCATGCAAACGGTAGACAGTTCCATAGGTGCACAGTTCCAAGAAAGAACCTTTGTTAATGGAATCTACGTTTAGGTACGGATAAAGAGTTGGGGCAATTACTGATAGTGATCCCAGCTAGACGAAATATTTCTCATAAAAGTCTGGCGAGGAGGGACTAATATATATATATATGTAGGTATATACATTTATATTCCTTACTTATGAATACCTGCTATGTTATTGTGGCAAAACCAGTTAGATTAATAATAATAGTAATATATATATATATATATATATATATATATATATATATATATATATATATATATATATATATATATATATATATATATATATACACCGTATATTTCTGCGCACAAGACTACCTTCAAAGCAACAACAACAACAACAACACACACACACATACACACACATATATATTTGTTACTTTTTTGAAAGATGCCAATATATATATATATATATATATATATATATATATATATATATATATATATTGTTACTTTTTAAAAGATGCCGAAATATATATATATATATATATATATATATATATATTTATATATATATATATATACACACTGTATATTTCGGCATATAAGACGACACTTAAAGTTAAAAAATCATCTTTAAAAAACAATATTTCATAAGATAGTGGGTGTTGCAATCTCTAGCCGCGGCTAAACAAACATGGTGTTGTAATTTAGCAGCCATCTTGTACAACCAATATGTAATAAATTTATGAAAATTTGCTCCACTTTTTTACTTCGTCTTATATGACGGTCGCCTTATACACCAAAATATATGGTATATGTATATTTAGGCAGAAGTTTTTCTCTTAAGCATATTTCACCAAATAAGACAGACGTTCTTTTTGTTTATTAATTCTGTTTCCGATCCTTTCCAACTTCCGAATAAGAGTCTTCACTTCTGGCAGGAACTGGCTGATGTAATCGCCATATTTATTATAATTCCGAGTACTTTCCAATACTTCTGGATTTATCATCAGGGATAGATTAATCTGACTGGTTTTGAATAATTTATAAATTTTTTTGTTTTATTTTCTGTTGAAGTTGGAAAGGATCAAAAATAGAAGTAATGGACAAAATATTTTATTTAATGAAACATGCTTAAGAGAAAAAATGCTGCCTAAATATATATGACTGATGGAATCAGAAAGTACTTACTGTAGTTTATTCATTTTATTATTTCCGGACCATTATCCTCATCTGTTTAGTTGTTTGATGACGTTTCAGCCAACCATTTCTCTGGCCTTCATCAGGCTGCAACGGCGACGGGATAGAACCTCCGAATCTGCCAACTGCATTCTCAGCAATTACCACCTTCCATAGTTGTTGTCGTCTCACAACATTTTCGGCCAAGTAAGCCTCTGGCCGGCTTTGGGTTAGATTAGAAATCGCTATCTTCAGACAATTCTCACTTGGAACCGTAGAGATTCAACGTCTCTCCACTGCGCCCCGAACTACACCAACTACGGAAGGCAGCAATTTCTGTGGATGCAGCTAAGAGTTTCAGAGTTCCCATCCCGTCGCGATCGATCAGAGGAATAGTTGGCCGAAACGTGAAACAATTAAAAAGATAAGGATAATAGTCCGCAATAATAATGGTGGGATATTTCTACCACTCCAGTAGATATTTCACTGCTGATGCAATTCTCTACACAGCCTGAAATTCTCAAGTGGACTTGCTGTGCGGCATACCCCAAATAGCAGAATATTTCTCCCTCTCTATATATTTTGACAAAAAGAGAAGAGGAGTATAGCTTCCATAAATAAAGCTTCTTTCTTAGAGGAGTATAGCTTAGAACCTGTGGATAGTCCTTCCTCGAAAGTTTCACGAGAAACACTCATCAAACTGAAAACACTACCAATAATTCCCCCCACTCTTTATCTGTGCCTCAACCTAAATGTAGATTCCATGAACAAAGCTCTCATCTTAGAGAGGCTCCATGTTTTGACAAGCTTCTGGGATTGACCTTTACTCCTGATCTAAAATGGAACACGTACATCAAATCCATTGCCAAGGTTGCTGGAAAAATAATGGGATCCTTCTATCGATCCAGTAGATACTTCACTGCTGATGCAATTCTCTATCTATATAAAAGCCAGGTACGTCCAAGGATGGAGTATTGTTGTCACATTTGTGCAGGATAAGCTGCTAGAAGCAGCTTATCCTGCCTTGAGAGAGTACAAAATAGACTTCATAACTTAGTGGAGGGTGCCCTTTTCTTTTCCCTGCAACCTTTTTTCCACAGAAGGGACATCGCGAGCCTGTCTTTATCGTTACTTCCATGGCAAGTGCTCATTTGAGCTCCAATCTCTGGTCTCCTCTCGCCAATCTTTCACGAAAAACACCCGTCCAGCTGAAACCAGTGTCAATAACTTTCCCCACTCCTAAATCAAAACGTACATTCCATGAACAAAGCCTCCCTCCTAGAACTGCACACCTGTGGAACACTCCACCATTTTGCCTGCTTCCCAGCTGACCACAACTTGGTCGTCCTCAAGTTCAACATAAACAAATTCTTGATGAACTGCCCCCTCAATTAACACACTTTATCAAATCTCCAATACTAATGACTACCACGACACTATCACATTGACCACTGTACACTCAATAACCCCTATCCTCAAGTGGCCTCAGGGCTCCGATAAGTGGCGACTCCTATGTAAAAAAAAGCAACAAAAAAAAAAAAAAAAATCAAAAAAAGGTACTCGTACAGTTTAATGAAGATATCAAGAAATGAAAACATCAAAAAAAAAAAAAAAGTTATATTGTACGTATCCGTCCTGAACTGAAGATCTCAAAAAAAAAAAAAAAAAAAAAAAAAAATTCGATCGAGCAGCTCTTTTTCTTTTTTTTTTACAGCGGAAAAACATGTTTTTATGACAGCACATTGAATTTTTTAATTTTTGTTATCCAATCAACTCTTCTAGCTAACCTAAAGCGGAACGAAGTAAATATCCGATGTAGTCTCTTAACATGTGCAGTGATTGCTGCCTCTACCACCACGGTTTACGATGAGCCAGGTAATAGGTTGGGAAAACCTTTCTCAACCGCAGTGATACAGACAGATAGCGAACTATCAAAGTCATCCCGTATACACATGAAACAAATACTGACTAAAATAATTCATTATCGCAGTGTCGTCTGTCCTACCACGGCTACCGAGAGAGTAGGTCAGTGAACATGAAAGCGTGACGTCATTTCCTGATAGGCATAGAAAGTTTCTGGTGTTCAACCACGTGGCACTAAAAATATTTTTCGTTGCCTTAGATTGTACATGTTTTTATTCTCCTAAAGAGAAAAAACAATTCCCCATTTGGATAATTATATAATTGCAATTATTATAATAATTGCACATTGGGATAATTTTAATCTAACAAAATATACTAAGTGGGTTGATTTTGAATTTTTATATCTATCGAAGGAAGTCAAATATTTGATTTTATATATTTTTTTAAACTGCAAAACTTTTTATATGAGAATATTTTTCAGTCGTTCTTTTAATAATGGATAAAACTTTTCATTGAGTATTTCCAAATATTTTAAAGTTAGAAGCGTTTTTCACGACAGTTTTTTTTAAAACTAAAATAATTGATGATTTCAAGACTTTAGCACGGGGCGTAATTTATTTCTCAACAGTTTTTGTTTGTTTGTTTTATAACATTTTATCTGTAAATAATTTACATGACTGAAATGGGAAATTTTCTATTCTCTCGAACACATTCACTTTATTCTTTAAATTCTTTATTCTTTCGAACATTCACACGAACACAAATTCATCGTAAAAATTCATTAACTAATCAGTTTTAATTAGTTTTGATATAAACTAAAAATAAAGAGTACATTAATTTTAGTTAACTTATTTTCTTGTGTTTATCTTATGAATAAATATCGTTTGGTATTTGTGCCGTGTAATTACCGTGCTGAAATAATAACGTTATTTAGAAAGCCATTCTTAATAGGGAGAGGCTTTCTAACTATTCTGCACTTTTACCTAACAATTTGATGGGAAAAAGATAACTTGAAAAATCCTATCTAAAATATAGAACGGTGCGTACACTGCACAAGCACCATTATTATTATCATTATTATTATCATTATTATTATTATCATTATTATTATTATTATTATTATTATTATTATTATCTATATATTAATACGATAGCGTGTGTGTTCTTTTGTGTGTCACGCTTACATCTGGGTCGTTTAATTATTATGAAAACAAAAAATTGTCATTAAAACAAACAAAAAAAAATTGGTATCGCTGTTGAGGTAAAGCTAATAAAAATGATTTGTCCTTCTTGGCCTTTTGGCCAAGATCAAAGTGTAGTATCTGTTCTTCAGCTGCTACATTTCTTCTTCTCTCTTAGTGGAGGAGAAATCCTTTACGACTAAGACAATTTTTGTTCCTTTTCTCCACGTTAAAAAATGACCCTGGTGTCTAAATCTGTCCTGTGAGGAGGCATTGTAAATAGGTACTATATTTAATGTAACAAAGTTTTAATATTACAAAAGTAACTGATTTAATTACAAAATGCCCTGGAAATTTCCCTTCTGATTAATTATAAGATGCACTAGAAATGTTTCTTTTGATTAATTATAAGATGCCCTGAAAAATGTCCCTTTTGTATATTTTTAACAGTAGGATGGTAAATAAGAAGTTAGTCTCGGAAATGGCTGAAACCATTTACGCTTTAGACGTTACTTTATTTCATGTATATTTATAACAGTGAGGTGGGGATATGAAGTCCGTCTCCGAAAGGGCTGAAACAGTTTACTATTTAGACATTACATTATTTCATGTGCATTTTTAGCAGTGGATTGGTGAAGCATATTTTATTTTTATTTTTTTATTTTTTACATGGAAGTCACCACTTATCAAGGCCCGAAGGCCACTCAGGGATAAGGGTTATTGCGTGTACAGTAATCAATGAGATAGTATTGTAGTAATCATTAGTATTAGAGATTTGATAGAGTGTCTTACTTAAGGGGGCGGTTTGTCAGGAATTTGTTTATGTTGGACTTGAAGACATCCAAGTTGTAGTCAGGTGGGAAACAGGTAAACGGAAGAGAGTTCCACAGCCGTGCATTCCTGAGAAAGAAGATCTGCTCATGGAATCTACGTTTGGATTTAGGCACAGATAAAGAGTAAGGAAAATTATTGACATAAGTTTCAGCCAGACGGGTGTTTATCGTGAAAGATTGGCGAGGAGGAACAAGAGATTGGAGCCCAGACGAGCACTTGCCATGGAAATAACGATAAAACAAAGACAGGCTCGCAATGAATCTTCTGTGGGAGAGAGGCTGCAGGGAAGAGAAAAGGGCATCCCCTACTAAGCTACAAAGTTTATTTTGTACTCTGTCAAGGCAGGATAGGCTGTTTTTAGCAGCTCCTGCCCAGATGTGGCAGCAGTACTCCACCCTTGGATGTACTTGGCTTTTATACAGATAGAGAATTGCAGCAGTAGTGAGATATCTACTGGAGTGGTAGAAGGATTCCACCATTTTCCCAGCATCCTTGGCAACAGACCTGATGTACGTGTTCCATTTCAGATCAGGAGTAAAGGTCAAACCCAGAAGCTTGTACCCAGTGTCGCCCGGGATCGAATGAGATATGTGAAAGATATATACTAGCAGAATATGCGACGTCACCCGGGATCGGATAAGATAGGTGGAACATATATACTAAGAGAATTGATTGATGTGTTTGTAATGAAATAATCAGCCCAGGCAATATATAAAAGTTATTATTTAAGTAAGAGGGAGCAACATAGTGGGATAAAGTTATGAAAATTATTGTCGAAATTAGTAACATATCCAAGAATTATGAAAAATGATTAAATGTGAGTTACTTGATTGGCGTGTTTGTAATGAAATAATAAGTCCAGAAAATACATCAAAATTCTTATCTTAGTAGGAGGGGGGCATAATGTGAGTTTTTAATTATAAAAATGATTGACGAAATTAGTAACATATCCAAGAATTATGAAAAATGATGAAATGTGAGTTAATTGATTGGTGTGCAGTTTTATTATTTATTTTTTAAAAGAAACAATTTAAAACAGGCCACTGTATTGAATAGTATTAAATTACAAAAAAAAAAATCATTATTCAAAGATTAAAAAGAAAATGTGACATTAATATATATTATGTTTCGATGTAGTCAAAATCCATTTTTAGCAATGTATTGAATGCTATAACGTGGTGTTTAATTATGTACATTATTTAATATACATAATATATACACAATATCATTGCATTAAATACATTGTCAGAAATGTATAGTGCTCGAGTGCTCGACTGAACTCAAATCTATGATCCCCTCTGTGCCTGAATCTAAACATATTAGCCTTTACATCCAATGTAAACTTATTCTTGTTGAACTGTTTGTATGACTAATCATTTGTTTCTTTACAAAATAAACGGAAAGTTTAGTGATATTTATTAATATCTAATAACAACGATTGCATATCAATAAATAATCATCAAGAAAAAACACAAACAAGCATTTCAATATTTCCTTAGTTTATGGGCTGTATACATGTGACCAGCGGGATGTTAGAGATTTCGCAACGAAATTTATGCAATGCATTCACTGAACCCGGATACATGTCTTTTGTTTAAGGTAAGAGAAAGGCGAAGAAAGAAAGAAAAAAATGGAGGCGGTGATTTGAAACCGCGATTTATCTAACACCTATTGTTAACTGTTTCTAACATTAAATATTAACAACAACGATTGGATATCAATTAATAAATATTCATAAAAAAAAAACAAGCAAAACAAACATTTCAATATTTCATTAGTTTATTATTATTGTTGTGATAGTTGGTCGAAATGAGGAGGAAAGAATAGAGACAGTTCATATACCGTCGTATGTTTTAATGTGTTTGAAAAGGGATCGTTTTGAAAACCCTTTCTTAAGAGGTTTTCTCGAAATGTATTAATACCTTCGCCTGCGCCTGTACCTTCGTCTGCGACGACTGTACCTACGTCTGTAGCTCCTTCTCCTCCTCCTCCTGTGCCTTCTCCTTCTCCTCCTCGACCGTCTTCGTCTTCTTCGACCGCCTTCCAAGGCGTCATCAAGCATTTTGGAAGACCTTGGAGCCACCTTCATCGTGAAATTTTGCAATGGATCAAACCATTTCTCCTCCTTTTTAAAGCTATTTTTCGATGACGTCACAATACATTTCTGACGTTGTGTTTACTTATGTATATTACGTGTATATTAAATGATATATATAATTAAACACAACGTTAAAGAATTCAATACTTTGCTAGAAATGGATTTTGACGTCATCGAAACATAATAAATATTAATGTCACATTTTTTTTTATCTTTAAATCATGATTTCTTTGAAATTTAATACAATTCAATACACTGACCTGGGTTGTTTTGTACATTCATATTGTCTTATGTATAGATGCAGGTTACCGTACCTCTCACGGACTATTGCGCACATTAGCTGTGAGTTTTTAGGGGATTGGTTATAGCATTCAACACATTGATACAACTTCATATTAGTTTTATATTTCTTTCTACCTCTAAATCACTCGTCTCGCCCAAACACCTATCAATAATTTCCACACTCGTCTAGCCCAACCACTATCAATAATTTCCCACACTCGTCTAGCCCAAACCACTATCAATAATTTCCCACACTCCTCTAGCCCAAACCACTATCAATAATTTCCCACACTCGTCTAGCCCACACAACTATCAATAATTCCCACACTCGTCTAACCCAAACCACTATCAATAATTCCCACATTCGTCTAACCCAAACCATTATCAATAATTCCCACACTCGTCTAGCCCAAACCACTATCAATAATTCCCCACACTCGTCTAGCCCAAAACACTATAATTAATTTCCCACACTCGTTTAGCCAAAACCACTATCAATAATTTCCCACACTCGTCTAGCCAAAACCATTATCAATAATTCCCACACTCGTCTAGCCCAAACCGCTATCCATAATTCCCACACTCGTCTAGCCCAAACCACCATCAATAATTTCCCACACTCGTCTAGCCCAAACCACTATCAATAATTTCCACACTCGTCTAGCCCAAACCATTATCAATAATTTCCACACTCGTCTAGCCCAAACCACGATCAATAATTTCCCACACTCGTCTAGCCCAAACCACTATCAATAATTTCCACACTCGTCTAGCCCACACCACTATCAATAATTTCCACACTCGTCTAGCCCAAGCTACTATCAATAATTCCCACACTCGTCTAGCCCAAACCATTATCAATAATTCCCACACTCGTCTAGCCCAAACCACTATCAATAATTTCCCACACTCGTCTAGCCCAAACCGCTATAAATAATTCCCACACTCGTCTAGCCCAAACCACTATCAATAATTTCCCACACTCGTCTAGCCCAAACCACTATCAATACTTTCCACACTCGTCTTGCCCAAACCACTATCAATAATTTCCCACACTCGTCTAGCCCAAACCGCTACCAATAATTTCCACACTCGTCTAGCCCAAACCACTATCAATAATTGCCCTCATTCGTCTAACCCAAACCATTATCAATAATTCCCACACTCGTCTAGACCAAACCACTACCAATAATTTCCCACACTCGTCTAGCCCAAACCACTATCAATAATTTCCACACTCGTCTAGCCCAAACCACTATCAATAATTCCCACAATAGTCTAGCCCAAACCACTATCAATAATTCCCACACTCGTCTAGCCCAAACCACTTTCAATAATTTCCAAACTCGTCTAGCCCTAACCACTATCAATAATTTCCCACACTCATCTAGCCCAAACCACTATAATTAATTTCCCACACTCGTCTAGCCCAAACCACTATCAATAATTCCCACACTCGTCTAGCCCAAACCGCTATCAATAATTCCCACACTCGTCTAGCCCAAACCACAATCAATAATTCCTACACTCGTCTAGCCCAAACCACTATCAATAATTTCCACACTCGTCTAGCCCAAACCACTATCAATAATTTCCACACTCGTCTAGCCCAAACCACTATCAATAATTCCCACGCTCGTCTAGCCCAAACGACTATCAATAATTCCCACAATCCTCTAGCCCAAACCACTATCAATAATTTCCCACACTCGTCTAGCCCAAACATAATCAATAATTCCCACACTCCTCTAGCCCAAACCACTATCAATAATTTCCACACTCGTCTAGCCCAAACCACTATAATTAATTTCCCACATTCGTCTAACCCAAACCATTATCAATAATTCCCACACTCGTCTAGCCCAAACCACTATAATTAATTTCCCACACTCGTCTAGCCCAAACCACTATCAATAATTTCCCACACTCGTCTAGCCCAAACCACTATCAATAATTCCCACACTCGTCTAGCCCAAACAACTATCAATAATTTCCCAAACTCGTCTAGCCCAAACCACTATCAATAATTTCCCACACTCGTCTAGTCTAAACCACTATCAATAATTACCATGCTCGTCTAGCCCAAACCACTATCAATAATTCCCACACTCGTCTAGCCCAAACCACTATACTTAATTTCCCACACACGTCCAGCCCAAACAACTATCAATAATACCCACACTCGTCTAGCCCAAACCGCTATCAATAATTCCCACACTCGTCTAGCCCAAAGCACAATCAATAATTTCCCACACTCGTCTAGCCCAAACAACTATCAATAATTTCCCACACTCGTCTAGACCAAACCACTATCAATAATTCCCACGCTTGTCTAGCCCAAACCACTATCAATAATTCCCACGCTTTTCTAGCCCAAACCACTATCAATAATTTCCCACATTCGTCTAACCCAAACCATTATCAATAATTCCCACAATCCTCTAGCCCAAACCACTATCAATAATTTCCCACACTCGTCTAGCCCAAACCACTATCAATAATTCCCACACTCGTCTAGCCCAAATAACTATCAATAATTTCCACACTCGTCTAGCCCAAACCACTATCAATAATTTCCACACTCGTCTAGCCCAAACCACTATACAATAATTTCCACACTCGTCTAGCCCAAACCACTATCAATAATTGCCCACATTCGTCTAACCCAAACCATTATCAATAATTCCCACACTCGTCTAGACCAAACCACTACCAATAATTCCCACACTCGTCTAGCCCAAACTACTATCAATAATTCCCACACTCGTCTAGCCCAAACCACTATAATTAATTTCCCACACTCGTCTAACCCAAACCACTATCAATAATTCCCACACTCGTCTAGCCCAAACCACTATCAATAATTCCCACACTCGTCTAGCCCAAACCACTATCAATAATTCCCACACTCGTCTAGCCCAAACCACTATCAATATTTTCCACACTCGTCTAGCCCTAACCACTATCAATAATTTCCACACTCATCTAGCCCAAACCACTATAATTAATTTCCCACATTCGTCTAACCCAAACCATTATCAATAATTCCCACACTCGTCTAGCCCAAACCACTATAATTAATTTCCCACACTCGTCTAGCCCAAACCACTATCAATAATTTCCCACAATCCTCTAGCCCAAACCACTATCAATAATTCCCACACTCGTCTAGCCCAAACAACTATCAATAATTTCCCAAACTCGTCTAGCCCAAACCACTATCAATAATTTCCCACACTCGTCTAGTCTAAACCACTATCAATAATTACCATGCTCGTCTAGCCCAAACCACTATCAATAATTCCCACACTCGTCTAGCCCAAACCACTATACTTAATTTCCCACACACGTCCAGCCCAAACAACTATCAAGAATACCCACACTCGTCTAGCCCAAACCGCTATCAATAATTCCCACACTCGTCTAGCCCAAAGCACAATCAATAATTTCCCACACTCGTCTAGCCCAAACAACTATCAATAATTTCCCACACTCGTCTAGACCAAACCGCTATCAATAATTCCCACGCTTGTCTAGCCCAAACCACTATCAATAATTCCCACGCTTTTCTAGCCCAAACCACTATCAATAATTTCCCACATTCGTCTAACCCAAACCATTATCAATAATTCCCACAATCCTCTAGCCCAAACCACTATCAATAATATCCCACACTCGTCTAGCCCAAACCACTATCAATAATTCCCACACTCGTCTAGCCCAAATAACTATCAATAATTTCCACACTCGTCTAGCCCAAACCACTATCAATAATTTCCACACTCGTCTAGCCCAAACCACTATACAATAATTTCCACACTCGTCTAGCCCAAACCACTATCAATAATTGCCCACATTCGTCTAACCCAAACCATTATCAATAATTCCCACACTCGTCTAGACCAAACCACTACCAATAATTTCCCACACTCGTCTAGCCCAAACTACTATCAATAATTCCCACACTCGTCTAGCCCAAACCACTATAATTAATTTCCCACACTCGTCTAACCCAAACCACTATCAATAATTTCCCACACTCGTCTAGCCCAAACCACTATCAATAATTCCCACACTCGTCTAGCCCAAACCACTATCAATAATTCCCACACTCGTCTAGCCCAAACCACTATCAATATTTTCCACACTCGTCTAGCCCTAACCACTATCAATAATTTCCACACTCATCTAGCCCAAACCACTATAATTAATTTCCCACACTCGTCTAGCCCAAACCACTATCAATAATTCCCACACTCGTCTAGCCAAACCGCTATCAATAATTCCCACACTCGTCTAGCCCAAACCATAATCAATAATTCCTACACTCGTCTAGCCCAAACCACTATCAATAATTTCCACACTCGTCTAGCCCAAACCACTATCAATAATTCCCACACTCGTCTAACCCAAACCACAATCAATAATTCCTACACTCGTCTAGCCCAAAACCACTATCAATAATTTCACACACTCGTCTAACCTAAACCACGACCAATAATTTCCAACACTCGTCTAGCCCAAACCACTATCAATAATTCCCACACTCGTTTAGTCTAAAACACTATCAATAATTTCCCATACTTGTCTAGTCTAAGCCACTATCAATAATTTCCCCTACTCGTCTAGCCCAAACCACTATCAATAATTCCCACACTCGTCTAGCCCAAACCACTATCAATAATTTCCCACACTCGTCTAGCCCAAACCACTATCAATAATTCCCATACTCGTCTAGGCCAAACCACTATCAATAATTCCCACACTCGTCTAGCCCAAACGACTATCAATAATTCCCACAATCCTCTAGCCCAAACAACTAACAATAATTTCACACACTCGTCTAGCCCAAACCACTATCAATAATTTCCACACTCGTCTAGCCCAAACCACTATAATTAATTTCCCACATTCGTCTAACCCAAACCATTATCAATAATTCCCACACTCGTCTAGCCCAAACCACTATAATTAATTTCCCACACTCGTCTAGCCCAAACCACTATGAATAATTTCCCACACTCGTCTAGCCCAAACCACTATCAATAATTCCCACACTCGTCTAGCCCAAACGACTATCAATAATTACCATGCTCGTCTAGCCCAAACCACTATCAATAATTCACACACTCGTCTAGCCCAAACCACTATAATTAATTTCCCACACACGTCCAGCCCAAACCACTATCAATAATACCCACACTCGTCTAGCCCAAACAGCTATCAATACTTCCCACACTCGTCTAGCCCAAAGCACAATCAATAATTTCCCACACTCGTCTAGCCCAAACAACTATCAATAATTTCCCACACTCGTCTAGACCAAACCGCTATCAATAATTCCCACGCTTGTCTAGCCCAAACCACTATCAATAATTCCCACGCTTTTCTAGCCCAAATCACTATCAATAATTTCCCACACTCGTCTAGCCCAAACCACGATCAATAATTCCCACACTCGTCTAGCCCAAACAACTATCAATAATTTCCACACTCGTCTAGCCCAAACCACTATCAATAATTTCCACACTCGTCTAGCCCAAACCACTATACAATAATTTCCACACTCGTCTAGCCCAAACCACTATCAATAATTGCCCACATTCGTCTAACCCAAACCATTATCAATAATTCCCACACTCGTCTAGACCAAACCACTACCAATAATTTCCCACACTCGTCTAGCCCAAACTACTATCAATAATTCCCACACTCGTCTAGCCCAAACCACTATAATTAATTTCCCACACTCGTCTAACCCAAACCACTATCAATAATTCCCACACTCGTCTAGCCCAAACCACTATCAATAATTCCCACACTCGTCTAGCCCAAACCACTATCAATAATTCCCACACTCGTCTAGCCCAAACCACTATCAATCATTTCCACACTCGTCTAGCCCTAACCACTATCAATAATTTCCACACTCATCTAGCCCAAACCACTATAATTAATTTCCTACACTCGTCTAGCCCAAACCACTATCAATAATTCCCACACTCGTCTAGCCAAACCGCTATCAATAATTCCCACACTCGTCTAGCCCAAACCACTATAATTAATTTCCCACACTCGTCTAGCCCAAACCACTATCAATAATTTCCACACTCGTCTAGCCCGAACCACTATCAATAATTCCCACACTCGTCTAACCCAAACCACAATCAATAATTCCTACACTCGTCTAGCCCAAAGCACAATCAATAATTTCCCACACTCGTCTAGCCCAAACCACTATCAATAATTCCCACGCTTGTCTAGCCCAAACCACTATCAATAATTTTCCACATTCGTCTAACCCAAACCATTATCAATAGTTCCCACAATCCTCTAGCCCAAACCACTATCAATAATTTCCCCTACTCGTCTAGCCCAAACCACTATCAATAATTCCCACACTCGTCTAGCCCAAACCACTATCAATAATTTCCCACATTCGTCTAGCCCAAACCACTATCAATAAATCCCACACTCGTCTAGCCCAAACCACTATCAATAATTCCCACGCTCGTCTAGCCCAAACCACTATCAATAATTTCCCCCACTCGTCTAGCCCAAACCACTATCAATAATTTCCCACATTCGTCTAGCCCAAACCACTATCAATAAATCCCACACTCGTCTAGCCCAAACCACTATCAATAATTCCCACACTCGTCTAGCCCAAACAACTAACAATAATTTCACACACTCGTCTAGCCCAAACCACTATCAATAATTTCCACACTCGTCTAGCCCAAACCACAATAATTACTTTCCCACATTCGTCTAACCCAAACCATTATCAATAATTTCCACACTCGTCTAGCCCAAACCACTATAATTAATTTCCCACACTCGTCTAGCCCAAACCACTATCAATAATTTCCCACACTCGTCTAGCCCAAACAACTATCAATAATTCCCCACACTCGTCTAGACAAACCACTATAATTAATTTCCTACACTCGTCTAGCCCAAACCACTATCAATAAATTCCCACACTCGTCTAGCCCAAACCACTATCAATAATTTCCACACTCGTCTAGCCCTAACACCTATCAATAATTTCCCACACTCGTCTAGCCCGAACCACTATAATTAATTTCCCACACTCGTCTAGCCCAAACCACTATCAATAATTCCCACACTCGTCTAGCCCAAACCGCTATCAATAATTCCCACACTCGTCTAGCCCAAACCACAATCAATAATTCCTACACTCGTCTAGCCCAAACCACTATAATTAATTTCCACACTCGTCTAGCCCTAACCACTATCAATAATTCCCACACTCGTCTAACCCAAACCACAATCAATAATTCCTACACTCGTCTTGCCACAACCACTATCGCACACTCGTCTAGCCCAAACCACTATAATTAATTTCCTACACTCGTCTAGCCCAAACCACTATCAATAATTCCCACACTCGTCTAGCCCAAACCACTATCAATAATTTCCCAAACTCGTCTAGCCCAAACCACTATCAATAATTTCCCACACTCGTCTAGTCTAAACCACTATCAATAATTCCGATGCTCGTCTAACCCAACACACTATGAATAATTCCAACACTCGTCTAGCCCAAACCACTATAAATAATTTCCCACACTCGTCTAGCCCAAACCACTATCAATAATTTCCACACTCGTCTAGCCCAAACCGCTATCAATAATTCCCACACTTGTCTAGCCCAAAGCACAATCAATAATTCCCACACTCGTCTAGCCCAAACCACTATCAATAAATTCCCGCACTCGTCTAGCCCAAACCGCTATCAATAATTCCCACGCTCGTCTAGCCCAAACCACTATCAATAATTCCCACGCTTGTCTAGCCCAAACCACTATCAATAATTTCCCACATGCGTCTTACCCAAACCATTATCAATAATTCCCACAATCCTCTAGCCAAAACCACTATCAATAATTTCCCCCACTCGTCTAGCCCAAACCACTATCAATAATTCCCACACTCGTCTCGCCCAAACAACTAACAATAATTTCCCACACTCGTCTAGCCCAAACCACTATCAATAATTTCCACACTCGTCTAGCCCAAACCACTATCAATAATTGCCCACATTCGTCTAACCCAAACAATTATCAATAATTCCCACACTCGTCTAGACCAAACCACTACCAATAATTTCCCATACTCGTCTAGCCCAAACCACTATAAATAATTCCCTCACTCGTCTAGCCCAAACCACTATAATTAATTCCCACACTCGTCTAGCCCAAACCACTATCAATAAATTCCCACACTCGTCTAGCCCAAACCACTATCAATAATGCTCACACTCGTCTAACCCAAACCACTATCAATAATTCCCACACTCGTCTAGCCCAAACCACTATCAATAATTTTCACACTCGTCTAGCCCTAACCATTATCAATAATTTCCCACACTCGTCTAGCCCAAACCCCTATAATTAATTTCCCACACTCGTCTAGCCCAAACCACTATCAATAATTCCCACATTTGCCTAGCCCAAACCGCTATCAATAATTCCCACACTCGTTAGGCCCAAACCACAATCCATAATTCCTACACTCGTCTAGCCCAAACCACTATAATTAATTTCCACACTCGTCTAGCCCAAACCACTATCAATAATTCCCACACTCGTCTAGCCCAAACCACTATCAATAATTTCCACACTCGTCTAGCCCTAACCATTATCAATAATTTCCCACACTCGTCTAGCCCAAACCACTATAATTAATTTCCCACACTCGTCTAGCCCAAACAACTATCAATAATTCCCACACTTGTCTAGCCCAAACCGCTATCAATAATTCCCACACTCGTCTGGCCCAAACCACAATCCATAATTCCTACACTCGTCTAGCCCAAACCACTATAATTAATTTCCACACTCGTCTAACCCAAACCAAAATCAATAATTCCTACAGTCGTCTACCCCAAACCACTATCAATATTTCCCACACTCCTCTAGTCTAAAACGCTATCAATAATTTCCCATACTTGTCTAGTCTTAGCCACTATCAATAATTCCCACACTCGTCTAACCCAAACATTATCAATAATTCCCACACTGGTCAAGCCCAAACCACTATCAATAATGCCCACGCTCGTCTAGTCTAAGCCACTATCATTAATTCCCACACTCGTCTAGCCCAAACCACTATCAATAATTCCCGCACTCGTCTAGTCTAAACCACTATCAATAATTTCCCACACTCGTCTAGCCCAAACCACTATCAATAATTCCCACACTCGTCTAGCCCAAACCACTATCAATAATTTCACACACTCGTCTAGCCCAAACCACTATCAATAATTCCTACACTCGTCTAGTCTAAACCACTATCAATAATATCCCACACTCGTCTAGCCCAAACCACTATCAATAATTCCCACACTCGTCTAGTCTAAAACACTATCAATAATTCCCACACTCGTCTAGCCCAAACCACTATCAATAATTCCTACACTCGTCTAGTCTAAACCACTATGAATAATTTCACACACTCCTCTAGCCCAAACCACTATCAATAATTCCTACACTAGTCTAGTCTAAGCCACTATCAATAATATCCCACACTCGTCTAGTCTAAACCACTATCAATAATTCCCACACTCGTCTAGTATAAAACACTATCAATAATTCCCACACTCGTCTTGTCTAAACCACTATCAATAATTTCCCACACTCGTCTAGCCCAAACCACTATCAATAATTTCCCACACTCCTCTAGCCCAAACCACTTTCGATAATTCCCACACTCGTCTAGCCTAAACCACTTTCGATAATCCCACACTCGTCTAGCCCAAACCACTATCAATAATTCCTACACTCGTCTAGTCTAAACCACTATGAATAATTTCACACACTCCTCTAGCCCAAACCACTATCAATAATTCCTACACTAGTCTAGTCTAAACCACTATCAATAATATCCCACACTCGTCTAGTCTAAACCACTATCAATAATTTCCCACACTCGTCTAGCCCAAACCACTTTCAATAATTTCCCACACTCGTCTAGCCCAAACCACTATCAATAATTCCTACACTAGTCTAGTCTAAACCACTATCAATAATATCCCACACTCGTCTAGTATAAAACACTATCAATAATTTCCCACACTCGTCTAGCCCAAACCACTTTCAATAATTTCACACACTCCTCTAGCCCAAACCACTATCAATAATTCCTACACTAGTCTAGTCTAAACCACTATCAATAATATCCCACACTCGTCTAGTATAAAACACTATCAATAATTTCCCACACTCGTCTAGCCCAAACCACTTTCAATAATTTCCCACACTCGTCTAGCCCAAACCACTATCAATAATTCCCACACTCGTCTAGCCCAAACCACTATCAATAATTCCCGCACTCGTCTAGTCTAAACCACTATCAATAATTTCCGACACTCGTCTAGCCCAAACCACTATCAATAATTCCCGCACTCGTCTAGCCCAAACCACTATCAATAATTTCCCACACGCGTCTAGCCCAAACCACTATCAATAATTCCCACACTCGTCTAGCCCAAACCACTATCAATAATTCCCGCACTCGTCTAGTCTAAACCACTATCAATAATTTCCCACACTCGTCTAGCCCAAACCACTTTCGATAATTCAAACACTCGTCTAGCCTAAACCACTTTCGATAATCCCACACTCGTCTAGCCCAAACCACTATCAATAATTCCTACACTCGTCTAGTCTTAACCACTATCAATAATTTCCCACACTCGTCTAGCCCAAACCACTATCAATAATTCCCACACTCGTCTAGCCCAAACCACTATCAATAATTCCCGCACTCGTCTAGTCTAAACCACTATCAATAATTCCCACACTCGTCTAGTCTAAACCACTATCAATAATTCCCACACTCGTCTAGTCTAAAACACTATCAATAATTTCCCACACTCGTCTTGTCAAAACCACTATCAATAATTTCCCACACTCGTCTAGCCCAAACCACTATCAATAATTTCCCACACTCCTCTAGCCCAAACCACTATCAATAATTTCCCACACTCGTCTAGCCCAAACCACTATAAATAATTTCACACACTCCTCTAGCCCAAACCACTATCAATAATTCCCGCACTCGTCTAGTCTAAACCACTATCAATAATATCCCACACTCGTCTAGTCTAAACCACTATCAATAATTCCCACACTCGTCTAGTCTAAAACACTATCAATAATTTCCCACACTCGTCTTGTCAAAACCACTATCAATAATTTCCCACACTCGTCTAGCCCAAACCACTATCAATAATTTCCCACACTCCTCTAGCCCAAACCACTATCAATAATTTCCCACACTCGTCTAGCCCAAACCACTATCAATAATTTCACACACTCCTCTAGCCCAAACCACTATCAATAATTCCTACACTCGTCTAGTCTAAACCACTATCAATAATATCCCACACTCGTCTAGTCTAAACCACTATCAATAATTCCCACACTCGTCTAGCCCAAACCACTATCAATAATTCCTACACTCGTCTAGTCTAAACCACTATCAATAATTCCTACACTAGTCTAGTCTAAACCACTATCAATAATTCCTACACTAGTCTAGTCTAAACCACTATCAATAATTTCCACACTCGTCTAGTATAAAACACTATCAATAATTCCCACACTCGTCTTGTCAAAACCACTATCAATAATTTCACACACTCCTCTAGCCCAAACCACTATCAATAATTCCCACACTCGTCTAGCCCAAACCACTATCAATAATTCCTACACTCGTCTAGTCTAAACCACTATCAATAATTTCACACACTCCTCTAGCCCAAACCACTATCAATAATTCCTACACTAGTCTAGTCTAAACCACTATCAATAATATCCCACACTCGTCTAGTCTAAACCACTATCAATAATTTCACACACTCCTCTAGCCCAAACCACTATCAATAATTCCTACACTAGTCTAGTCTAAACCACTATCAATAATTCCTACACTAGTCTAGTCTAAACCACTATCAATAATTCCTACACTAGTCTAGTCTAAACCACTATCAATAATTCCCACACTCGTCTAGCCCAAACCACTATCAATAATTCCCACACTCGTCTAGCCCAAACCACTATCAATAATTCCCACACTCGTCTAGCCCAAACCACTATCAATAATTCCCGCACTCGTCTAGTCTAAACCACTATCAATAATTTCCCACACTCGTCTAGCCCAAACCACTATCAATAATTCCCGCACTCGTCTAGCCCAAACCACTATCAATAATTTCCCACACTCGTCTAGCCCAAACCACTATCAATAATTCCCGCACTCGTCTAGTCTAAACCACTATCAATAATTTCCCACACTCGTCTAGCTCAAACCACTTTCGATAATTCAAACACTCGTCTAGCCTAAACCACTTTCGATAATCCCACACTCGTCTAGCCCAAACCACTATCAATAATTCCTACACTCGTCTAGTCTTAACCACTATCAATAATTTCCCACACTCGTCTAGCCCAAACCACTATCAATAATTCCCACACTCGTCTAGCCCAAACCACTATCAATAATTCCCACACCCGTCTTGCCCAAACTACTATCAATAATTCCCACACTCGTCTAGCCCAAACCACTATCAATAATTCCCACACTCGTCTAGTCTAAAACACTATCAATAATTTCCCATACTTGTCTAGTCTAAGCCACTATCAATAATTCCCACACTCGTCTAGCCCAAACCACTATCAATAATTCCCACACTCGTCTAGTCTAAAACACTATCAATAATTTCCCATACTTGTCTAGTCTAAACCACTATCAATAATTTCCCACACTCGTCTAGCCCAAACCACTATCAATAATTCCCACACTCGTCTAGCCCAAACCACTATCAATAATTCCCACACCCGTCTTGCCCAAACTACTATCAATAATTCCCACACTCGTCTAGCCCAAACCACTATCAATAATTCCCGCACTCGTCTAGTCTAAAACACTATCAATAATTTCCCATACTTGTCTAGTCTAAGCCACTATCAATAATTCCCACACTCGTCTAGCCCAAACCACTATCAATAATTCCCACACTCGTCTAGTCTAAAACACTATCAATAATTTCCCATACTTGTCTAGTCTAAACCACTATCAATAATTTCCCACACTCGTCTAGCCCAAACCACTATCAATAATTTCGCACACTCCTCTAGCCCAAACCACTATCAATAATTCCTACACTCGTCTAGCCCAAATCACTATCAATAATTCCCACACTCGTCTAGCCCAAACCACTATCAATAATTCCCACACTCGTCTAGTCTAAAACACTATCAATAATTCCTATACTCGTCTAATCTAAACCACTATCAATAATTTTCCCACACTCGTCTAGCCCAAACCACTATCAATAATTCCCACACTCGTCTAGTCTAAAACACTATCAATAATTCCTATACTCGTCTAATCTAAACCACTATCAATAATTTTCCCACACTCGTCTAGCCCAAACCACTATCAATAATTCCCACACTCGTCTAGTCTAAACCACTATCAATAAATTCCCACACTCGTCTAGCCCAAACCACTATCAATAATTTCCCACAAGTTCTCGATGAACCGTACCCCTAAGTAATCCAATTTACAAAATCTGCACTACTTATGACTACTACGCTATAATCCAATAACTAATGTATATCCATTAACCCCTATCCTCGAGTGGCCTCTGGTCCTTGATAAGATGTGACGCTTTTTTAAAAAAAAATAAAAATTAAGGCAGGTGTATGCATATGACGTTACACTAATATGACATACGACACTGTGATAATAATAATTTTAGTTGATATTTGGTTAATATTTGTTTCTTATGTATATGAGATGTTTTTTTTTATAATTCGCTATCGTTATAGAGAAGGCTCCCTGGGTCACTGTGGTTGAGAGAGGTTTTCTTAACTTCTTACCTGAGCAATCGAATACCGTCGTAAACCGCAATGGTGGAGGCAGTAATTGTCATGTATCAGGTCTTTTACACATGTTAAGAAATTATATTGGGATTTGCTTTGGGGTTACACTTTAGGTCAGCTAGGAGAGTTGCTTGAATAATCGGAAGACAACATTCTCTTGTAGTGTAGATGGGTGTTTAATTATTTAATAAAAATTGATTTTGTAAATTTTTGACGGGCAAGCTTTATATAAAAAATGTTTGACAAGTTTATGATTAGACATGAAGCCTGAAGGGTATAGGGGAGGGGTGTCGAATGTCGTCCACTTGGTCTATTCTCTGCAACTAGTTGCAATCACCACAATATCGCATTCACTCTATGAACTTAAGCTATTTAAAATATCCCCAGATGAGATGAAAAGAAAATATTTACACGCCAGAATTATCTTAATAATTCTAAGTACTTACTGACTAGGCGATTCGTCCTGAAAGTCCTTTTTCTTCCTGGCAAGTTGAACACAGGTAATGTGATGACCCTTCCTTTATACCCGTGTTGCCAAGGCAACGATTTAAAAACAGCCGGGCACGCGTATTTCACTTAGAGCGAAGTTTGGCAACTTTGAAAGTATGTAACAGCTCCCATCGACGCCGAGCATTCGATGGTCCTTAAGCGTAAACGCAGCGGCGCCTGATGGAGAAAAAGTGTTTCTTTTTCTGCTATCTTTGTCATAGCTAGGACGGTGATCTAGGTTTTTGATGGGATTCTTTTTACAATTCATATCAGCAAAATTATGTGATTGGAAAATATTACATCGGGTTGGTAGGTGTATCAGAATTTTTGTAGGAATTTTTGACACCCCCAACACGAAACTGCGAATAAAATATAAAAATCTCGTAATTTCTCCGTTAAAAGTGGGTTATTTATTTTCTTTATGGATTATACTTCCAAAATAAACTATTAAAGTTGTTTTTTTTAAAGGTAATAGAAATATTTTTTTTTTAAAAACAGTAATGAATTTTCCGAACTCAATATTTTTCAATTTTTAAACTTTAAAAATCTATCAAAATTTTTCCATTGATTCTATTTTTACGATATTTTCAGGGTCAATGTGAAATTTTATGTTCTTTCCAATAAATCGAATATAATATTTTAGACAAACGTTTTTTTAATTCACGCCCCCCCCCGCATTTTCAAGTTTCTATTAAAAAGTAAATAATTAATTTACCTACCGAAAAGTAAATGATTAATTTACTCACAAATTGAAGAGAAAAGGTCAATAAATAATATATTAAAATTTAAAAAAAAACCCCCAAAAACCCCCTTTTTTTTAAACCACGTTATTTGTTTTTTCTTGTTTTTTTTTAATGGAACCTTGGTCCTTGCTCCTTTAATTGAAAAAAAAAATTAGGGCTTGAATTACATTTTTCGAGGAGTTATAAGCTTGGAAAGACAGGGGGTCGAATAATTCACGCCTCCCATTTTGAAATGTCTATTAAAAAGTAAATAATTAATTTATGTACGAAAGTTTTATATATCACAAATTGAAGAGAAAAGATCAATAAATAATATATTCAAATTTAAAACAAAAAAAAAAGAAGTTTTTTTAAAAAATTTACCTGTAAAGTCCGAAGCTTAAAACCTTAAAAAAACAAACACGTTTTTTGTTTTGTTTTTTGTTTTTTAATGAAACCTTGGTCCTTGCTCCTTTAATTGAAAAAAAAATTAGGGCTTGAATTACATTTTTCGAGGAGTTATAAGCTTGGAAAGATGGGGTGGAATTATTCACTATTTTCACGAAATTTCTGACACACCTATCGGGTTGGTGCCAGACACTAGTTTGCGAAATCTATCGAAAAGTCGTCTACGAATTCGCATAATCCTTGCCTCAAGTTTAAAATACCTTTACCTGGTGGGGTAAATGAGTCCTAACTCTGTTTTTTAAATACGGCTTAACGAAATGGAAACAGGAAATCGATTTACCTGAGCGATGGAACACTTTTAATTTTCTTCGTTTGAAGATTGTAACGCTGAGTATGGGGCAGCCAAACCAGCTGCCAACATTGCCCTGCTGTTTATTGAAACCAACCGAGAGCTCTTTTTAGTATCCTCATTGTTCCCTTAAGTGCAACGCGTATGTGTGTGAATGTAATACTTTAAATGTATAGTAACTTTATGAAAACCAATGCCGAAGCGAAAATTTGTTATATCAAAATAAAGATAATCAGAAAATTAATGCAATAAAAAAGGACGTCGAGAATTAGCGAGAGGAAGAAAGAGAAATCTCATGTGCTGTCGATATATCTTTCTTTCTAGCTTCTTACAATATATTAGTTGCATTCGTAACGTATTGTTCTTTTAATTTACACCGATGTAATTCCAAACTGTTGATAGTAATAAAAACTTTACATGTATCTATAGGAAAATACGACAATAATAAAATTACGAATGAATTGCACGAAACATTAATTTATTATGAACTAACGGGGTACACGGCGTTTCCCGGGTGTGTGGAGGTGTAGTAACGAACCCCCCCCCCGGGAGGGGGGGTGATAAAAAGTGGTAGTAGCAGGCGTGGGGGAGAAATCAAAACAACACGTTGGGTAAAGATAGGTGTTAACAAAAACAAAAAAAGAGGTGTAAACAGGCAGGCTCGAACCCTTAACTCGAAGCAGGAAAAAAAAAAAAAAAAAAAAAAAGACGGAACATTTTAGTCGAGGTCTCCATCGCACAACTGGAAGTAAATATCATTGAAATTAAGCGTAGTCAATCCAACGGTAACGATGACTTACTAAAATAACGGCGAAAAAATCGACCCCTCCTTGTACAAAACTGCCTATTTGAGGGTAAAGGAATTAAAGTCTTTGGGCAATTTTTCGATATTTGTTGTCCGAAGCATCGATGTTTAAAACGATACCGCTTTCGTCACGTTCCGGCGCGTCTGACGTTGCCCAGATGTGTTGCGTTGGTGTAGTAAGGGGGGGGAATAAAAGCAGCCGTGCGTGGGGGGGGGGGGGGAGAAACAACACTGTTGAGAGAGGTTTTAAAAATTGGTAGTAGGCTCGGACCCGTAACGCAAAGGAGGAAAAGGAGGTGAAAAAGCGTAACGCATTAGCCAATGTCGCCATCGCGCAAGTAGTAGTTGCGTGCGTCGAACATACGTTGATTTAAATGCTTTGTTGAACAGTTTCGCTTTATACGAAAAAAGCCAAACAAACACTCTAGACGACGCCACGATGCGAATTTTGTTTAACTCGACCAAAAAAAGATAGAAACGGTGCCCGTTTGCGAATCTGAGATATTACGATCTGGCAAGTATGCGAAAACTTCTCGCTGAATCTAACTGACGCGAGATTCCCGATACAAAACCCTTTCGAGGACATACATAAACGCAGTTTGCCTTACATATATAGATAGATAGAAGATAATGAAATATAGTTGTGTAAATTTGTTCAAAAAGTAGCTGTGTATCGCCTCTACCGCATATATGTGAAAAGACGACGCACGTACTTTTTCAAATCGATTTATTTATGGTCTTTGTATAATTTTCGTAAATTATTTTTTCAAATCGATATAATATTTTCCAATCGCATAATAATCGTAAAAAGATCCAACACCCGATCAGTTCATGGAATCTACACAAAGAGTGTCGGAAATTATTGATAGTGGTCTGGCTAGATGAGAAAATTTGATTTAGAAATAGAAAAATATCTACACAAAGAGTGTCGGAAATTATTGATAGTGGTCTGGCTATGAGAAAATTTGATTTAGAAATAGAAAAAATAGAAATTTGATTTAGAAATAGAAAAAAATAGAAAACTAATATAATAAATGTTTACTGCTATTTTATTTATTTTGTAAAAGACATAATTCGACACACGCCAGTGTATTGAATTGTATTAAATCATTATTTAAAGATTAAAAAAATGTGACATTAATATTTATTATGTTTCGATGACGTCAAAATCCATTTGGGCTAGACGAGTGTGGGAATTATTGATAGCGGTTTGGGCTAGACGAGTGTGGGAATTATTGATAGTGGTTTGGGCTAGACGAGTGTGGGAAATTAATTATAGTGGTTTGGGCTAGACGAGTGTGGGAAATTATTGATAGTTGTTTGGGCTAGACGAGTGTGGGAAATTATTGATAGTTGTTTGGGCTAGACGAGTGTGGGAAATTATTGATAGGTGTTTGGGCTAGACGAGTGATTTAGAAGTAGAAAGAAATATAAAATTAATATAAAGTTGTATCAATGTGTTGAATGCTATAACCAATCCCCTAAAAACTCACAGCTAATGTGCACAATAGTCCGTGAGAGGTACGGTAACCTGCATATATACATAAGACAATATGAATGTACAAAACAACCCAGGCCAGTGTATTGAATTTCAAAGAAATCATGATTTAAAGATAAAAAAAAATGTGACATTAATATTTATTATGTTTCGATGACGTCAAAATCCATTTCTAGCAATGTATTGAATGCTTTACCGTTGTGTTTATGTATATTATTTAATATACACGTAATATACATAAGTAAACACAACGTCAGAAATGTACTGTGACGTCATCGAAAAATAGCTTTAAAAAGGAGGAGAAATGGTTTGATCCATTGCAAAATCTCACGATGAAGGTGGCTCCAAGGTCTTCCAAAATGCTTGATGACGCCTTGGAAGGCGGTCGAAGAAGACGAAGACGGTCGAGGAGGAGAAGGAGAAGGCACAGGAGGAGGAGGAGAAGGAGCTACAGACGTAGGTACAGTCGTCGCAGGCGAAGGTACAGGCGCAGGCGAAGGTATTAATACATTTCGAGAAAACCTCTTAAGAAAGGGTTTTCAAAACGATCCCTTTTCAAACACATTAAAACATACGACGGTATATGAACTGTCTCTATTCTTTCCTCCTCATTTCGACCAACTATCACAACAATAATAATAAACTAATGAAATATTGAAATGTTTGTTTTGCTTGTTTTTTTTTTATTGATGAATATTTATTAATTGATATCCAATCGTTGTTGTTAATATTTAATGTTAGAAACAGTTAACAATTCCCCTACTCCCCGGGGAATTGGTCCACATTTCCCCTTCACGCCTCACATTAAAAATCGGCCTTTTGCTCGGTGGGGGAGCAAATAAATACTAACCCCACATATAAGACCTGGTCACTGTGGGGAACCCTTCATACCAATTGTCACTAACCAGCTCCCCTACTCCCCGTTCACTCCTCACATTAAAAATCGGCCTTGTGTTTGCTCGGTGGCGACATCGGCTAATGCCTTACGCTTTTTCACCTTCTTTTCCTCCTTTGCGTTACGGGTTCAATCCTTCGGACAACAAATATCGAAAAATTGCCCAAAGATTTTAATTCCTTTACCCTCAATTAGGCAGTTTTGTACAAGGAGGGTCGCTTTTTTTCGCCGTTATTTTAGTAAGTCATCGTTACCATTGGATTGGCTACGCTTAATTTCAATGATCTTTACTTCCAGTTGTGCGATGGAGACATCGGCTAAGATGTTACGTATTTTTTTTCCTGCTGCTTACACACCTTTTTTTCCTTTTTTGTTAATACCTATCTTTACCCAAAGTGCCTACTGTTGTTTTGATTCCCTCCCACCCCTGCTACTACCACTTTTTATCCTCCCCCCCCCGCGCGGGTTCGTTACTACACCTCCACACACCCGGGCAACTCCGAGTACCCCGTTAGTTCATAATAAATTAATGTTTCGTGCAATTCATTCGTAATTTTATTATTGTCGTATTTTCCTATAGATACATGTAAAGTTTTTATTAATATCAACAGCTTGGAATTACATCGGTATAATTGAAAGAACAATACGTTACGAATGCAACTAATACATTGTAAAAAGCTAGAAAGAAAGATATACAGACAGCACATGAGATTTCTCTTTCTTCCTCTCGCCAATTCTCGACGTCCTTTTTTATTGCATTAATTTTCTGATTGTCTTGATTTTGATATAACAAATTTTTCGCTTCGGCATTGGTTTTCATAAAGTTACTATACATTTAAAGTATTACATTCACACACATACGCGTTGCACTTAAGGGAACAATGAGGATACTAAAAAGAGCTCTCGGTTGGTTTCAATAAACAGCAGGGCAATGTTGGCAGCTGGTTTGGCTGCCCCATACTCAGCGTTACAATCTTCAAACGAAGAAAATTAAAAGTGTTCCATCGCTCAGGTAAATCGATTTCCTGTTTCCATTTCGTTAAGCCGTATTTAAAAAACAGAGTTAGGACTCATTTACCCCACCAGGTAAAGGTATTTTAAACTTGAGGCAAGGATTATGCGAATTCGTAGACGACTTTTCGATAGATTTCGCAAACTAGTGTCTGGCACCTACCCGATGTAATATTTTCCAATCACATAGTTTTCCTGATAGGAATTGTAAAAAGCCTAGATCACCGTCCTAGCTATGACAAAGCAGAAAAGAAACACCTTTTCCCCATCAGGCGACACTGGGTTTACGCTTAAGGACCATCGAATGCTCGGCGTCGATGAGAGCTGTTACATACTTTCAAAGTTGCCAAACTTTGCTACAAGAGAAAAACGCGTGCCCGGCTGTTTTTAAATCGTTGCCTTGGCAACACGGGTATAAAGGAAGGGTCACCACACTACCTGTGTTCAACTTGCCAGGAAGAAAAAGGACTTTCAGGACGAATCGCCTAGTCAGTAAGTACGTAGAATTATTAAGATAACTCTGGCGTGTAAATATTTTCTTTTCATCTCATCTGGGGATATTTTAAATAGCTTAAGTTCATAGAGTGAATGCGATATTGTGGTGATTGCAACTAGTTGCAGAGAATAGACCAAGTGGACGACATTCGACACCCCTCCCCTATACCCTTCAGGCTTCATGTCTAATCATAAACTTGTCAAACATTTTTTATATAAACCTTGCCCACCAAGGGTTATATGTCAAAATATAAAAATCAATCACCCAGTTACACTACAAGAGAATCTTGTCTTCCCATTATCCAAGCAATTCTTCTAGCTGACCTAAAGTAAACCCCGATATAGTTTCTTAACATGTGCAACAGATCTGATATATAACAATTACTGCCTCCACCACCGCGGTTTACAACGGCATTCGATTGCTCAGGTAAGAGGTTGAGAAAACCTCTCTCTACCGCAGTGACCCAGGGAGCATTCTCTATCACGATAGCGAATTATAAAAAGTCATCTCGTATATATATATATATATATATATATATATATATATATATATATATATATATATATATGAAACAAATACTGAGTAAAATTATTATCATTATCACAATATCGTGTGTCCTATTCGTGTGACGTCATATGCACATATATGCCTTAAATTTCATCTGTTTCTTTTACAAAGGAGTCACCACTTATCAAGGCCCGGAGGCCACTCAAGGATAAGGGTTAATGGCTATACGTTAATTATTGGATTACAGCGAAGTAATAATAAGTATTGGAGATTTTGTAAATTGGATTACTTAGAGGTACAATTCGTCAAGAACTTGTTCACGTTGGACTTGAAGACAATCAAATTGTAGGCAACTGGAAAGCTGGCAAACGGAAGAGAGTTCCACAGAAAGAAACTTTGTTCATGAATTCTGACAACTCAAAATATTCCCAAACTTTGCCATTATTGCAAGAGAAAAATAAAACAACCGAAAACACTCAATTGTTTGTTGAGGATTCGCATCGAAATTTACAAATATACCACGCAAACATTCTTCTTGGTACTGAGGACGATCAAAACTCATTAATTTCGGAACAAGCCAACGTAGTAGACCAACCACGCATTTGTTCTGACGTTGGTATCATTTCGTGTTTCTCGTCGGCCAAAGATATCTATTCACAGAACACTGGGAAAGAAGAAACTATGGAAGACATGTCGGAACTGGCATGTTTTCACATGTCAGACGACAATCCTTTTATCGACTACTTCGTATCGACCTGCGAGTTCTGTGTGAAGATTCAGTCCCTGATCAACGAATTCGCGTAGGATGATTTAATGGCCAATGTGGTAATGATTTAATGGCCAATGTGGTAATGATTTAATGGCCAATGTGGTAAGACACCATGAAAGTGGATCCTGCACACACGCATGTTTTGTGTAACGACACTTTAACGATGCGCCCTTGCAGCAGAACTACGCATGCGCAAGCAGTTTCGTCTCTTTTATTTACTTATTCTTTCATTTTTTTTTTACTTCCTTTAAAAAAAAAAAATTTGGTGCTTCTGCATTGTACGGCTCGCGCGATTTTTTTAACTAGTATTTTCTAGTTAAATTCAACTTTTACGCTATCTTTTTTTTATTGTATTGTTAGGTGAAAGTACAGAATAGTTACAAAACATCCTCCCTTCCCCATGTTAAGTAATAGGTTTAGGTTTCTAAATAATAGCGTTCAGTATCACAAAATAAAAACCATATATGTATATAAAAAGTAATTCATATGAGGCATTTTTTTATATATTTATTTTAAAACAAGATTGCAAAATAAATGATGCCAGAATTAAATATATTTGATGAATTAATTATTATTTTTTTTTGTTTATTTATATCATTTTTTTTATATTTATCGTGTATTTTTTGACGTAGATTTCCGTGCCGTTGTCTCGGGATCAATAGGCAGCTGACGAGAACCGCTGAAACATGCCGAACGCTGATCAAATGTTAAAACGTTACGGTTGTTACTTTTATTTTTCAAATCATTTAGCTTAATAAATAAATAATAATAAGGGTTTGTATTACTGTACACATAGGTTCGAAAAAGTTGTCAAAAAACAAATATATAACAAATAAATGTTATCAAAGGCAAGATAAGTTACTTTTCTACCAAACTGGATATATTTTTCGTGTTTTTATTCAAGGTAACATGTTTATTCAGCTCGAAAACCATACAGTGTTTACCGATGTATTGGAACATTCAAGATGGAGTCTGATTCTCTCTTTAACACGGTAAGTTTGGGAAAAGATGTTATAAATAAAAAACCGGATAAAATACTGTTAAAAACTCGCTTAATATATGTTACCGTGACATAGGTTGACATATATTCGGCGGGTTTTTAATATTATTTTGTCTATTTTTTTATTTATAACACCTTTTTCCAAACTTACGGTGTTAAAGAGGGTGTGAGACGCCATCTTGAATTTTCGAATACATCGGTAAACACTGTATGTTTTTCGAGCTGAATAAATATGTTACATGAATAAAAACACAAAAAAATATATCTTGCCTTTGATAACATTTATTTGTTATATATTTGTTTTTTGACAACTTTTTCGAATCTATGTGTACAGTAATACAAACCCCTTAAGCCATTTTTTTAGCTTAATAAATAAATAAATAAATAAATAATAATAATAATAATAATAATAATAATAATAATAATAATAATAATAATAATAATAATAATAAACATAAACAGCATCAACTTTCAGAAAAACATTTACATTTTTTTTTGCTAAAAATTTTTGAAAGTTTGAAAAACAAATATTCAGTAAACAAGTAGGTTTTTTGTTATTGCAACTTTTCTAGAAAAAAAAACATAAAAACTAAAAATATTGAAGCTGTTCTTGTAAAAAAAAAGAAAAAAAGAAAAAAAGAACGTAAACAGTCATCAAAAATCTACGTCAACGTTCTAGCTATGGCTATGATGACAAAAATATTATTTTCTCTAAAGGCGACGCTGCGGCTACGTTTTTGACGGCGTATGCTACATTAACGACAATTGTGAAAAATAACTCTCACAAACTCAATACTCCCTGGCTGAGGCAAAAATAATTCCACAATTACAAAACCATACTTTTAAACTAAAATTTTATTCAGTTATAAAATCAAAGAAAGATTATTGGTCCTGGTACAGTCCTTGCAAAACCGTGGGTCAGTTTTGCCTCCCAAATTGGGAGCCAGTAGTTAACTCCCTTTGTTGGAGTGGTAGCGTGGTTTTCCTTTAAAAAGGTCCATGATAATTCATGGTGTTCTCGGCAAGAGTTCTGGTGCCTTTAATTAGGCATAAATCGAGTCCCTTGGGACCCTAATTGAATTGAGAAAGTTAAAACATTTAGGTGATGTAAACATGATGAAAATGTTCAATGTTTAAGAATCGTTTATAGAATCGGAAATTAGACTAAAATTTATCCACTTTTTTCGATTTCCGTTTTAGTTTGCAAGAAATGGAAAAAACTTGACATTTATTGCGCGCGCACGAGCAAGAGAGAGAGAGAGAGAGAGAGAGAGAGAGAGAGAGAGAGAGAGAGAGAGAGAGAGAGAGAGAGAGAATCAATAGAAAATCAAATCGAAATAAGATGTCGTATATATCCCACCCTATCCCTTAAGAAAATAATATCAAGTTTTACAGATCTCCTAATTGGTTTGCGTGCCCACTTGACCCATGTACAAGACGCCTATTTGGCCCATGCAAACTAAAAACCATTTCATTCAGAGCTACGGTTTGAAACTGGTTAAATACAATCATTTGACCCTCATTATATGAAGTAGTCACTTAAAGTTGCTAGACACAAACAAGGTATCGTATCAAGAAAAAAGTGGTTTTAATGTAAAACTCATCGGTTTCTTCATAGCCATCAACGCTCTGATCCCCATCTGGCATCAATTGAAATGAATGGCTCTCGTCTTGGGGAGGCTCCATGTTTTGCCAAGCTTCTGGGATAGACATTTACTCTTGATCTGAAATAGAACACATACATCAAGTCTATTGTCAAGGTCGCTGGAAAAATGGTAAGATCCTTCTAACGCTCAAGAAGATATCTCCCTGCTGATGCAATTCTCTATCTATATAAAAGCCAAGTACGTCCAAGGGTGGAGTACTGCTGCCACATCTGGGCAGGAGCTGCTAAAAATAGCCTATCCTGCCTTGACAGAGTATAAAATAAACTTCGTGGCTTAGTGGGGGATGCCGTTTTCTCTTCCCTGCAACCTCTCTCCCACAGAAGAGACGTTGCAAGCCTATCTTTGTTTCATCATTATTTCCATAGCAAGTGCTCGTCTCTATTCCTCCCTCGCCAATATTTCACGAAAAACACCCGTCTAGCTGAAACCACTGTCAATAATTTTCCCCACTCTTTATCTATGCCTAAATCAAAACGTAGATTCCATGAACAAAGCTTCTTTCTTAGAAGTACACGCCCGTGGAACTCTGTTCCATTTGCCTGTTTCCCACCTGACTACAACTTGGATGTCTTCAAGTTCAACATAAACAAATTCCTGATAAACCGCCCCACTTTATCAAATCTCCATTACTAACGATTACTACGATATTATCCCATTGATTACTGTACATGCAATAACCCTTATCCCCGAGTGGCTTCCGGGCCTTGATAAGTGGTGACTATCATGTAAAAAAAAAAAAAAAAAATTATGCCATCCTCTAATTAGGATATCTTCGGCACAATAAAAAGGTGTCTCTGCTTGTAGAGATTTCAATTCCTTTTTTTCACCAAACATTTAGGTGATATAAACATAAAGAAATTGTGGCGGCTCCATTCTCGATTAGGCGTTCTTCTCGGAGCCGACTTTTGGTGAGTCTCGCTTTTGCCGAGGGGTTTTCGTAGACTAATAAACAAAAGGATGTTTATAAAAAAGGCGCCAAGTAATTATCTTGGCCCATCAAATTAACCAATCACGGGCTGACTACAAGAAATGTGCGTAGGCGGCTTAAAACATGAAAATGGCATTGTAACTAGAATTTCTCACACAATCGAATGTTTGAAATCGATAAGAGTTGTGTTACGAAGTTTAGTGCGAGATCTCATTTCGATTTATAAAGTTTTCTCGCAAAGAAAATAACAAATTAGCAGGAACATCAAATACATTATTGAATGAGAAGGGACAGCCTCAAGCATGACAAATAAAAGCAGCAGCAGCTAAAAACAACAGTATTTATAAATTTTTACAAAATATCAAAATACTCAATTCTGATTGGTTAATTTCCAGCAGTTTGATTGGCTGTCAAATTCTAACTTTGACCAATCAGAAAAGACTTGCCGTTGGAGCCGAGCACCTGCTAAATTTATGTTTGAATAAGAATGAGCCAAGCTGATCCAGGGAGATTGGCTCAATAGAGCCCGGCGCATGGCACACGAACCTCTGTCAGTTGAGAATCTAACTCCAAAACGAAGAGAGCAACCAACTTTAACCCTGGCGAGTTTGGCCACGGGTCACGACTAACACCAAGAGATGAAAAGTACTACTACAACTTCACCGCTCTACCACCGACTAATTCTGACTTCCCCACCAGATCACTGGTCAAATTCTCAGCCTCCTTCGCGTGTTTACAATACAACGCAAGGATCAACAAATCCACCGAAAGCGCTATTACTAGATGCTGCTACTACGTACACCAGGAGACTTGACAGCTTTTTTTTTTTTTTTTTTTTTTTTTTTTTTTTACACAGTGATCACCACTTATCAAGGCCCGGAAGCCACTCAGGGATAAGGGTTATTGCAAGTACATCACGTTAGTGAGGAGATTTTATGAAGTGTTTAATTAGGGGGGCGGTTCATTAGGAATTTGTTAACATTAGACTTGAAGACATCCAAGTTGTAGTCCGGAGGGAAGCAGGCAGACGGAACAGAGTTCCACAGGCGTGCAGTTCTAAGAAAGAAGCTTTGCTCATGAAATCCGCGTTTTGATTTAGGCACAGATATAGAGTGGGGGAAATTTTTCACAGTGGATTCAGCTAGACGGGTGATTTTCGTGAAAGTTTGGCGAGGGGGGACCAGGGATTGGAGTTCAGACGAGCACCTGCCATGAAAATAACGATAAAACAAGGATAGGCTCGCAACGTCTCTTCTGTGGGAGAGGGGTTGCAGGGTAGAGAAAAGGGCATCCCCCACTAAACCACGAAGTCTATTTTGTACTCTGTCAAGGCATGATAGGCTGTTTTTGGCAGCTCCTGCCCAGATATGGCAACAGTATTCCATCCTTGGCCGTACTTGGCTTTTATATAGATAGAGAATTGAATCAGTAGTGAGATATCTTCTGGAGCGGTAGAAGGATCCCACCATCTTTGCTGCGACCTTGGCAACAGACTTGATGTACGTGTTCCATTTCAGATCAGGAGTAAAGGTCAAACCCAGAAGCTTGTCAAAACACGGGGCCTCACCCAGACGAGAGCCATCCATCACAATTGATGCCAGCTGGGGATCAGAGCGTTGATGATGTAAGGATAGGAGTTTGGTTTTAGATGCATTAAAGGTAACTAGCCACATCTTCCCCCACTGAACCACGCGCTCGAGATCAGAGGAGAGAGAATCCGAGAGAACTTCGTCATTTACAGCCTTTGATGTGTTGCCGTAGATGGTCGTGTCATCAGCATAGATGTCAACGAATGATTTAAGTATGTGTTTAGGGAGGTCATTGATGTAGATCAGGAAGAGAGTTGGGCCGAGGATTGACCCCTGAGGGACTCCAGCATTTATATTGCAGGCCTCCGATTTTTGTCCATCTACCACTACTCTTATGAGCTTGCTCGAGAGAAGAGATGGCTGCAGACAAGGTCGATATCGCTGACTGGCAGACGAGAAATCCGTACCATGTTAGGAACAACAAAGCTGTGAAGCATAACTGAATAAACGTTCCATCTAAACGTGAGAAGAACAACGTTTTCATAAAAAGTAGACGACAAATCTGCTAAGTTGCTTCCCTTGACGTTTCCCATTGAAAAAACAAACTCTTATTCTCTGATATTGTTATAAAAACCACCTAGCACAAAGGATAACACATATTGGCATATTTTATCAACAAAGAAAGACGCGAAATCGCCGATAAAGACTATACTGAAATGAATAACCTTAGCAGCAGGGACAAACTATTGTTGAACTGAAGAACATTTTATTTTATTTTGCTTTTCTTAAGTTTATTTTTAAAATAAACGATTGAGCGATCAATCGCTTAAGATTAAACATATGTTGTTTTTGGTTCTTTCCAGCCACCATACGCTTATTCTTAATTTAACATCGCTAACATGCTTCCAAAGTTGCCAAGAAGAAAAGGGCGTACCTAGCTATTTTTGATTCGTTGATTTCATAGCATAGGCAGGTAGTAAGCAAGGACCCTCACTATCTGTTGTCAGCTTATCATGAAGGAGAAGCCCGTTCGGAACGTGGTCAGAGGGTACTTAGAATTGTTGAGATAACTCAGGTCTTCCGCCCAGCTTCATTACTAGCGAATTTCCTCTTCTGATTATCCCAGTTACTCTTCTAGCTGATTGGGAGCGGAACCCTAAAGTAAAATCGCAGTATAGTCTTTTAACCTGTGCAAGAGACCTGATACATGGCAACTTATGCCACTATCAATGAACTAAACACACAGTGGATTCTTTGTCTTCTCGTCTTAGTCGAACCCTGGGCTCGAAGGCTCGGGTGGGGTGTACGACGTCCCAATAGAGTAGTTGGAGATTGGCCCGTGCCACGTGGATATATCTTCAGTTTGAGAGAGAGAGAGAGAGAGAGAGAGAGAGAGAGAGAGTTGCCGTGATTTAACCTTTATGTACTTCGTCACGTGTTCAGTTCACCAGAAAAATGGCATTTGATTGGGCAAGCCAGTAAGGAAGTTGACTGCTACAACCAATCAGCAATGCTGTTATAATTCAAAACGATTCAAAATCATAAGGAGTCAGTATATCTGCTCCTGCTGCTACAGATACCTCCCTGCCTGGTTTAGTTAAGGTATAAAAAAAAAGAAAAAAAATGATTCTTCTGTGTAAATGTATGTCCGTTGTTGACGGTAAGTTTGTAAGGCAGACTTAGTATTTCGTCGATTGACGAAAATGTGAAATAGCAAGGATTTTGAATTTGCCCGTCTGTGACGGTAGTTTTGCGAAATCCGCTTTAATGTCAACACGAGACTTGTTGCTATAACCATGTTCAAGTTTGTTTTGTAGAATTGTTGTATACGATTTCTTTAAATCTGAACAATTCCAGTGGAATTTGAAGTCGCTACGTTGCTGTTGCTCGTTACTAAACATCGTAGACATCTTGATTGTTGACGATCTTGCCTCAGATATCCCCGGTTAGTTTTCGTGAAAAAAAAAATGTTTCGATTTGCCCTTCCGTGAAAGTTATAAACGGCTTGTTGCCAGTAACGGTTTGTCTTGAATCGAATGTTGGATGCACAGTTATTTATTTATTTTCTGTAGAAGAGAAAAAAAATGTTGCTTTTCAGGGAAAAGAAAGCAAATTCTTTTGTTAGTTGACGAGGGAGATGCTTCTCGTCACAAAGAATATGCATGCACGTACGTTTAATGGCGTCGAATTGATCCACTTATTTTTTTTTCTTTAATATTCTCTGGTGGAAAGTTGTAAAAAAAGGCAGCTTTGTATGTAAACAGACTGCGAGCTATTTCAGTAAACTTTCGCCGGTACACTCCAGGGAACAGACAATAGAATCATCTGTCCCAAAGGACATTTCATCATGGATTCACGTTTTTCTTAGAACGGACGCCATGATAGCCCCTCTAACTTCACCTCGTACTGGCCCTTATCGTGTGCTTTCACGAACTAATAAACTTTTCACCCTAGGCATTAGTGGTAAAAAAGAGACTGTTTCTAATGACAGAGTAAAAAGAGTCTTTCTTGACTCGAAAACGCTGGAGCCACACATTCCCCCTGCATACACATTTCATCAACATACATAAGAAGTGAATACTCCACCAAAAGACAATTGTCACCACCACAAGTCGTGATCGACGAGTAAATTGGTCCAAGGAATTATGTAAGACTCTTTATATATGTAAGGTGCTTTTGTACAGTTTCTGCTTGATTTTTCCTAAAAACAATTTTTTTTTTCACAAAATAGACATATTTTGTTCCCCAAAATATAAACATTTCACTGAAAAATAAGACCGTCTTTCTTCATCAGTAAGGAAAACCAACTTTTCACTGGAAAGCAAGAACATTTTTTCATAAAATAACAAACAAAACAAAAACAAAAAATTGTCTATCAACTAATTCGACACTTTTCTTTGCTATTTCTGTTATTTACAACCGCTACTTTCTTCTCTGTTAGCATTCAGCCTAAGCAGGAGGTGATGTAGCAGTCACAAAGGCCTATTTTCTCTTGTGAATCAATGTCCTCCCCCACTAAGTGATTCGGGCACACACTGACCAATCAGCTGGCGGGGCGCATTGATTCATCTGTTCCCTAAGGAACTTCTTTAGCCTCTTTTGGGAACGGTAGACAGCTAGAAGAGGGAACTCAATCAGCCGCTAATCCAGACACCCCTCTCCCTTCCTTTTCGTCCCTGTCCGCACAACAGTGCAGCTTTGACAGTTTTCACAAAAGACAATAGCTGCTCAAAAGACAATAGCTGCTTACCTGGGACTCCACAAAGAACAGCTACCTGACCGACACCGCAAAGTTATTTTATTAGATGTACAAAGCAACAACCAATCCCCTAAAAACTCACAGCTAATGACGTGAGTAGCAGTAGCGCGTATGGTGATCTGGATCACGCGCCTCAAGTTGGTTCGCGAAGGGACATCTGTTCCGGATCGGGATCTGATCGTTTACTTTAAACATTTGTAAAGATCATTTGTAAAGATCAGATGCGATTGAAAGAGGTTGCCTAGAGTGGAATTTGACAAGAGGTGGGTGCACAGCACTAGTCTGTGCATCCGTCGAGGAGCCAAGTTTCAATACGTGTTCCCTCCTTAAGCATGGCACGGGCGGTGTTGGGTCCTTCGGAACCCACCCCGCTTAGATTATAGCTAAGGCATTTTAAGAAGACTCTTGACTGGTGGTACAATTGAGTTCCTGTTCCTGATTTTATTTTTTGGTATTAGAGAACCTCTGAGTCTGCCCACCCCCTCTGCACCAAATATTTGCTTTCTGATACCCCCGGTCATCCCCCTACTCAGAGGTCACCTTCCAACCCACTCCATCCGCTGCTTTATTTTCTCCCACTTTCATTAAGGTTTCCTCCCCAAACCCCATTAGGGATCTCCCTGCTTGTTTTCGGTCCCCGGGAAAACAGTAGGGGGGTCTAGTCACATAGATTAGCACAGGGGGGCCTCACTAACAACCCAGTAGGATTTACTCTTTATTTTTTGAAATGAACTTTTTTGGCTAGTTTTTTCCCACTCCACGAACATTCTATACTGATGATTCAAAAACTTTTTTATTTTCTAATGAAATCGAACTTTATTTTCTCACACATGCATATACACACACACACACACACACACACACACACACACACACACACACACACACACACACACACACACACAAAAATGCACACACGACACACAGAAAAGTTTATACAAATTGTAAATATGTTCTTTTTACACTGAACGCTGAGGTTCTTAGTTAGATTAGGATCCACAGAGTGAATGAGGTATTTTGGTAAATGTTGCCAGTCAAGAGTAAGACTCCAAAGTCTTCATTATTCAATTTTTTGTCACTTTAGTCACAAAGACCCTGTACCCTCCCCCTCCCAATTTCTTATAGGGCCTTGTGCCTAATTTTGTTTTTAGTAAATGTTGCATGTTTTTTGTACTTTTGCCGAAAATAAAATATATAAATAAGACTATATGAATGTAAAAGACAACACAAGACAGTGTATTGAATAGTATTAAATCATTATTTAAAGATAAAATGTGACATTAATATTTATTACGTTTCGATGACGTCAAAATCCATTTCTAGCAATGTATTGAATGCTATAACGTTCTGGATAATTATGTATATTATTTAATTATTCAATACACACAAGATCAGAAATGTATTGTGACGTCATCGAAAAATAGCTTTAAAAAGGAGGAGAAATGGTTTGATCCATTGCAAAATTTAACGATGAAGGTAGCTCCAAGGTCTTCCAAAATGCTTGATGACGCCTTGGAAGGCGGTCGAAGAAGACGAAGACGGTCGAGGAGGAGAAGGAGAAGGCACAGGAGGAGGAGGAGAAGGAGCTACAGACGTAGGTACAGTCGTCGCAGGCGAAGGTACAGGCGCAGGCGAAGGTATTAATACATTTCGAGAAAACCTCTTAAGAAAGGGTTTTCAAAACGATCCCTTTTCAAACACATTAAAAAAATACGACGGTATATGAACTGTCTTTATTCGCACGTCTTTTCCTCGTTTTGAACAACTCTCACAGCAATAAACTAATTAAACATGAAATGTGTTTTGTTTGTTTCTTTTTGTTCTACAATTTTGAAGTTTTTCCAAAAAACAAGATTAAATTTTAACAATACTTATCAGATGGCATTTAATAAATGTATCTGTTTCTTTTGAATAAGGAACTACAAAGAATAGATAGAATTTAACCCACGGAACGATTTTCCTGGAAAAGTCAAATCAATTTATTCTAACATTTTCCCTTCAACAATAATTAAGTATGGAATTACAGAAGTTAAATTTAGTCTGTTCAGTACTAGGTTAAAAAGTCCTTACATTTACTTGGAAATCGTTGCATTCTGGATGATCTCCGTACTGGCTCACAGGGATTTTGGTCCTCAGCGTCCACATCTTGGGGAGCATGGATATTTTCAGGATCAGGTAAGGGATTCTTCTCCTTCACGTAGGTATTGTTTTCATCAGTTGGCGGTTCTTTAGGGCTTGCAAAATTGTTTTCATTGTGTTGGTCTTCTTGATTTGAGAAGTTATGAGTCAGGTCTGGCACATTGACAGTAGTTTCCACACCAGAGGGTAGTTGTACATGAGCATAGTATGGGTTGATGTCTAATAAGGTAACAGGGGTTACTGGAGGGTCGAGCTTACTAGACTTAGTATGGTTTCTGACATATATTGGGCCTGGTTTCGACCAAGTGGGAACAGAAGTTCCAGAGGAAGATTTATGACTATATTTGAACATTCTGTCATGAGGAGTCGTATTAGTGGCAGTGCAAATTCAGTATTGTTTACCATCCAGGAACGGAAAATACAGCTGCTGACACATTTTCTCGCATCTCTGAAATGAAAATGCAATGCAATGAAAGGTCTTGTCCTGATGAAGTGGTTGAGTCGCGTGACATCAGGATGGCATAGTGTAACATGCAAGTCGCGGAGGTCTTGCAAAGTGTGCTTTAATGCAGAGATGCGAGAAAATGTGTCAGCAGCTGTATTTTCCGTTCCTGGATGGTAAACAATACTGAATTTGAATTGTGACAGTTCGATCCGCCAACGACATATCTTATCATTTTTAATTTTAGATTGCCTCTTATTATCAAACGTAAAACTGATGCTCTTTTGATCTGTAATAACTTTGAAATGTCTCCAGAGTAGGAAATATCACCACTTTCGGAGAGCTTCGACAGTCGCAGCAGCTTCTTTTTTGACAGCATGATGTTTAATCTCATTCGGGTTTAGTGTCCGAGAAAAGAATGCAACAGGTCTACCCTGTTGGTTTAGAATAGCAGCAATGCAGTAATTACTGGCATCAGTTTCTACTACAAATTCTTTATCCGGGTCAACAGTTATAAGGGTATAATTTCTTAAGTCGGTTTTCAGCATCTGAAAAGAATTTAGAATAGACGACGGCAGTGAAAACTCCTTGTTATGGTTGAGAGGCAGTATCTTATCAGAAAAGTTTCAAATGAATTTACTGTAGTAAGAGAAGATACCAATTATTCGTTTTTGAGACCGGAAATTTAGAGGCGGTGGCATTTCAAGGAGTGGTTTTAGCCTCAGGTAATCAGGAGCAATTTGATTGTTCTGGATTGTGTAACCAAGAAGTGTGATAGATGTAGCAGAAATGATGCTCTTACTTTGGTTGAGCGTGATGTTGTATCTTTTTGCTACATTATAAAACCTTTGAAGGTTGTAGTCATGCTCTTTTTGATCCTTTCCACATATTGTGACATTGTCTACATACACAAAAGTGTCTGTTAATTTTTCTCTTTCTACAATGCCATCGATGCATCTTTGAAAGGCACTTACTCCGTTAGTGATGCCAAAAGGGATGCCAGTAAATTGGTAAAGTTTTCCATTTACTTCAAATGCTGTGTATTTCTGATCAGCATGTCGTATAACACAGCAGCAGTTGAGGAGGAAGATTTACATACCTTCGCCCAATGGCCATTTTTCTTACATTTCCTACACTCGGCGTTACGTGCAGGACACATCGTCCGTGACTGTCATGTGTTCCCACAGAAGAAACAAATTCCTTTTGGTAGGGTATTTCCTTTTATAGCGGCTAAGGGAGTGTCTTCTGGTTTAATTATGGTAGTGGCTACGTTCGGGTGGTTATCGAAGCTTATCGTATCCTTCTCCGCTTGTTCTAGAGACCTAGCCATTGTAAAGGTCTCTTGTAGAGTTGAGAATGGTTTTTCGAGTACGCGCTGATGAATAGATGAGGAGGAGATGCCGCTAATGAAAGTGTCACGGATATTTGGCTTTTTGTTCTCCTCAGCGCTTACTGCTTGAAATTCGCAAGATTTGGCAAGTACTTTCAGTTGTTGCATGAAATCGTTGATAGTTTGTGCCAGTTTCTGTTTATTCGTCAGAAGTTGATGTCGGTTAAATATAAAGTTTGCCAGTTTTATGTAGCGTCTATCGTTTCTATAGCACCATTGTAATCTGTTGCATCGCTTATTATTTCGAATATTGTCGCTGAGACTGAATTAATCAAGGCGAAGAGATTTTGTGCATTATTTTCTATTTCCCAGTTGTTTAAAGTGCGTAAGTAATACTCGAACGTAAATTTCCAGTGTTTATAGATTTTTTCCGAATTCGGAGCTGTTGGTTCTACGTTGAATCTGTTTGGCCGCAGTAGTTTGTCCATTTTTTTTTTTTTTTTTCATTTTTTTTTTTTAAGTTGATAAAATTGAAATGATAAGTTGAGATAAAAGAAAAGAAAACAGGAATGCCTTTCGTAAAAGTTTTATCAACTTAAAAGTATACACGTGTTTTTGAGAAATCAATATGGCAGAATCCTTAATTTCGGACAAGGGGAATAACTACGATCCTTTATTTCCAGAAGAGTCAAAGCAATTTATTCTAACATAACTCTTCAACATTATTCGTTAATATCTGAACTAAATCGATATGCATATAAAAACTTGAAAAATAATGTCGTTAAATGTATAAATTTATATTTGCACATGTGTAGAAATAACACTTTAAGTCGACTTACGCCTGCCAAGTTTCATTTCTTTTCAAGTTTGACCCCTTAGCAGCTATTTTTACCGGCTAAAATTCAAATTGAATTTGTTCTACAGGTCCAAATCCCATATATATCAAGTTTCAAGTCTGTAGACCAAAGATTGACAGAGTAGTTTTGTAGAGATTGTTCCGCACACAAACAGACAGACCGGCAAGTCCCTCTCTGTCTGTCTGTCTGTCTGTCTGTCTGTCTCTCTCTCTCTCTCTCTCTCTGTATATGATTATTCGGAATTTTTACTTATTCTTCTAAGGGAAATAACTCTATTTTACTAAGAGATCCATTTTTATTTTTATTTCTTTCTTGTATTATTTTTTATAAAATTAATAACAAAAATATAAGCTTTTCATTACAAAAAGTAGGAAAATGCGACAAATATAATTACGGAGTAAAAACAAAAAACGAATTTTTCAGTAATATAAAGTTATTTCCTTTAGAACAGCATGTCCAAAAATGAACTGTAGGATTTTGAACTTATTCTTTGTTTTTTTTATGATATCTTTCTGTAGTTTTAACGCAATCTGACTAAGACATTAAGATAAAAAAAAAAATGCAAAATTCCAACAATTTTTATTTATGAAAAATAATATCTTTTAAATGTTGTCCATTTTCAGCTTCGCATATCTGTACTCTTTCCAAATCATTATTCATGTCAGATTGCAGAATCTCTGGATTACAATTTAACTCCTTTATTTCGTTCCCGGTGTTTTTCTTCAATTTTTACAGGGTTTGTGGTTTGTTAACGAATTCTGTCTTTAAGATATTTCCACAAAAAAAGTCGGGGCTAGTCAAGTCAGGGGAACGTGGTGATCATTTGACATTTCCATAGCAAGAAGCAAGAAATAATGTTATTGCCAAAGCATTGCTTGAGAAGCTTTATGGGATCTCTCGCCGTATGTGCCATTGCTCTATCTTGTTGGAACCATAATCGTGGCCTCTTTTGAATTAATGGGTGCAGGAAGCCTGTAATCATAATCTGGTATCTCTCTCCTGTGACAGCATTTTCGTCTTGATCTTCAAAAAAATAAAAATAAATAAATAAAATCAGGTCCAATAATCTTCTACTCTGTTAGGGCACAACTGCTTTTAATGAATTGCCTTGTCATTTCAGAGCACCAAAATCTGTAAATTTTTTTTTTAACGAATCCATTCAAATGAAAATGGGCTTCATCTGACATAATCAACTTTTGCAGAAAATTGGGATAATTTCGGACAAGTTCTTGCATTTGAACTGCATATTGAACTCTTGTTTAAAAATCTTCAGGCTTTAAGTATTGAACAAGCTGCAGTTTATAAGGAAAGAGTTTTAAACTGTGCAGAATATTGTGTAGTAAGCTTCGACATATCCAAAGCTGTGTGAAACGTCATTGAATCGATGTTTCAGGATGCTGCTTCATGCTTTCTCGCATTCTTTCCCTATTTTCATTTGTGATGACGTTTCGAGGTCTGCCAGCTTGTGGAAGATCAAATACAGTTCCTTAGTCTTCAAATCAGCGCACAATGTTTCGAATTGCATTGTGACTTGGATTATCTCTTACATGAAAATGCCGTCAATAAGTTCTTTGAGTCAAAACAAATGACCACTTATTTTGGGAAAACAATTTCACAACTTGCATACGTTGTTCAATACTATACTTACCCATAATTAATTTCAAAAATATTATCTGTAAAATATCTGAAATAGAGAAAAAAATAATCATTATTGGTAAAATGAAAAAGATTTACAACCCTTGAGTGACTTATAAAACTTTATAATCACCACGTCTTTCTCGTTGCTAAATTCCGCTTGTATATATATATATATATATATATATATATATATATATATATATATATATATATATATATATATATATATATATATATATATATATATATAACCTGAATTTAGCATCGAGAAAGACATATGGTGATTATAAAATATTTAATATCAATCCCATCACTGAAAGAAATGTCACCAAACCACAGAAAAGGTAAAAAATAGAGTTATCTCCCTTACATCGATTGATGGCCGATAGTCCAGCACCTGATGTTCCTTTCGCATATTCAGGTTTCGTGTGATACACACCTGACAAAATAAATGTAAGAAATGGAAAGTCTTTCGTTTAACAAACGAATGAATAAATAAATAAATAAATAAATAAACAAACAAAAAAACAAACAAACAAAAAGAAAATCAAAATGGCACTTGGTAGAACGATTCTCCACTCTCTCAATTTTAATATAAAGGTAGATAACTCAGCTTAACTTAGTAATTGTCTGTATTTTTTAGATGACGTGTTTTCATTTATTGAGATTGTCAGACTGACTTCCTCATCTTGGTTGTTATAGTCACAATACAAAACAGTTCGATACAAAACACCTGATGAAGGCCGGAGGGAAAAACGGCCGAAACGTTGTGACTATAACAAACAAGATGAGGAAGTCAGTCCGACAATCTCAATAAACCAGCTTAACTTAATTTAAGATTATTTTTCAACAATCTAAAACCAATTTACATATATACATGTGTGTGTGTGTGTGTGTCAAAATATTTAACTGATAAATTCTTAAACTGCCGGTCACTTAACACTAAAATTAATAGGAAATAATAATCATGCACCAAGGATGGTTTACAATAAGTAAAATCTTTGTTTGGATGAATAACGCGTACAGAAAAATGCCGATAAGTTGAAGTGCAGAAAATGTTCATTTCAACTTGCCGACATATTTCTATTATTTTTGCGCACATGCATAAATTAAATTATATCTCTGTCGATAGCTCAAACTGTAGGAAATGCAGCTGGAGCGTAAAATATTTTGATTTCGATTCTAGCTGATGGCATCCAAGTCACTTAAAAAAAATACCATATATATAATATTCAACAGAGAATTGGCTCTGTAATAATAAATACGAAATCTGCACGAATTAAAATATATTCAAGCGTATTTTACGAACCAGCCGGGTGCAGGTGTATCAGAATTTTTGTAGGAATTTTTGACACCCCTAACATAGGTGTATCAGAATTTTTGTAGGAATTTTTGACACCCCTAACACAAAACTGCGAATAAAATATAAAAATCTCGTAATTTCTCTGTTAAAAGTGGGTTATTTATTTTCTTTATGGATTATACTTCTAAAATAAACTATTAAAGTTGTTTTAAAAGTAATAGAAATATATATATTTTTTAAACAGTAATGAATTTTCCGAACTCAATATTTTTCAATTTTTAAAATTTAAAAATCTATCAAAATTTTTCTATTGATTCTATTTTTACGATATTTTCAGGGTCAATGTGAAATTTTATGTTTTTTCCAATAAACTGAATATAATATTTTAGACAAACGTTTTTTTTAAATTCACGCCCCCCCCCATTTTCAAGTTTCTATTAAAAAGTAAATAATTAATTTACTCACAAATTGAAGAGAAAAGATCAATAAATAATATATTTAAATTTAAAACAAAAAACAAGTTGTGTTTTTTAGAATTTTACCTGTAAAGTTTGAAGTTTAAAACCTTTTTTTAAAACCACGTTATTTGTTTTTTCTTTTTTTTGTTAATAAAACCTTGGTCCTTACTCCTTTAATTGAAAAAAAAATTAGGGCTTGAATTACATTTTTCGAGGAGTTATAAGCTTGGAAAGACAGGGGGTAGAATAATTCACGCCTCCCATTTTGAAATGTCTATCAAAAAATAAATAATTAATTTATATAACAAATTGAATATAATATAACAAATTGAAGAGAAAAGGTCAATAAATAATATATTCAAATTTAAAACAAAAAAAAAAGAAGTTTTTTAGAAATTTACCTGTAAAGTCCGAAGTTTAAAACCTTTAAAAAAAAAAAACCACGTTGTTTTTTTTTGTTTTTTTTTAATGAAATCTTGGTCCTTGCTCCTTTAATTGAAAAAAAATTAGGGCTTGAATTACATTTTTTTTGGAAAGATGAGGTAGAATTATTCCCTATTTTCACGAAATTTCTGACACACCTACCCCTAACACGAAACTACGAATAAAATAAAAAAAACTCGTAATTTCTCATTTAAAAGTGGGTTGTTTATTTTCTTTATGGCTTATACTTCCAAAATAAACTATTAAAGTTGTATAAAAGGTAATAGAAATAGTACTTTTTATTTAAAAAAAAAAAAAAACAGGAATGAAATTAATTGAATTTTACGAATTCAGTATTTTTCAATTTTTAAAATTTAAAAATCTATCAAAATTTTTCTATTGATTCGATTTTTACGATATTTTCAGGGTCAATGTGAAATTTTATGCTCTTTCCAATAAATGGAATATAATATTTTAGACAAATGTTTTTTTTAAATTCAGGCCCCCCTATTTTGAAATGTCTATTAAACAGTAAATAATTAATTTATGTGCCAAAGTTTTATATATCACAAATTGAAGATAAAAGATCAATAAATAATATATTCTAATTTAAAACAAACAAACAAAAAAAAAAAGAGCCGCTTTTTGGAAATTTACCTGTAAAGTCCGAAGTTTAAAACATTTTTTTTAAAACCACGTTGCTTGTATTTTTTTTTTAAAATGAAACCTTGGTCCTTGCCCCTTCAATTGAAAAAAGAAAATAGGGTTTGCTTTACATTTTTCGACTAATTATGAGCTTGGAAAGACAGGGGTTCGAATTAATTCATGCCCCCATTTTGAAATGTCTATTAAAAAGTAAATAATTAATTTATGTGCCAAAGTTTTATATATCACAAATTGAAGATAAAACATCAATAAATGATATATTCTAATTTAAAACAGCAAAAAAGGAACAGTTTTTTGGAAATGTACCTGTAAAATCCGAAGTTTGAAACCTTTTTTAAAAAAAAAAAAAACCCACGTTGTTTGTATTAAAAAAAAAAAAAATGAAACCTTGGTCCTTACTCCTTTAATTGAAAAAAAATTAGGGTTTGAATTACATTTTTCGAGTAGTTATAAGCTTGGAAAGACAGGGGTCGAATTATTCAATATTTTTCACAAAGTTTCTGACACACCTACGGATGCATCTACAAATCTTTACTGTTATATGAAAGGAATTTTGTGTGTGTGTGTGTGTTTGTATGTGTGCGTGTATGTGTGTATGCGCATGTATGTGTGTGTATGTGTGTAAGTGTGTGTATGTATGTATGTGTGTGTGTGTGTGTGTGTGCGTGTGAGTTTGTTCCCTATTGACTCGAAAACGACTTGGTCAGTTTTCATGGAATTTCACATGAAGGTACTTTATATGCCTGCCAGTGTTCTTAGATAGGTGTTGTGTCAGAATGTCTTAGATAAGCATCTATATTCGACATTGAAATAATCTGATGAAAGAAGAAGCAGGCGATTTTAACCAAAGTTAACACCTTACACAGCCTAACATCACAAGTGCATTTGAGAAAATTTATTACCACACAAGCCGAAAGGCCCGAAATGTAAAATCAACAGTAAGTTCTTTGACATGAAAGGATGCGGTTGAAATGAATGTTTCTGCTTAGAGCACAATTGAAGCCTGATACTTGACTTTTGCATTTTAAACTTTAATTCAAACCATTATAGATAAAAAAATATTTTTTTATAAAATCAACAGTAGGTGTTCTATAGTACAATGTAGACTACAAAGTATTATGGACTAAGTCACTGTGAGAGGTATGTGAAGTTTCCTCCTGATGCATCGTGATATGTCCCCAACAGGCAATCAATCGATTTGATTGAAAAACCCAAATTTTTGTCGATTTTGATGACAATAAAATGTGAAATTTCTGTTGATCATCATTCAAGCCCGGGCAACGTCTGATCTCCCTTCTAATATATATATATATATATATATATATATATATATATATATATATATATATAATAGGAGCGTGCAATAAGTAATGCTCCTGACCCACTTCCAGCTAAAATTTTGCATGTGCAATGATTTATATCTCTACGGGTTATGTGGAAAATTACAGCTCTGAACTAATTGTGGTTTTTGTTTTACAGGTGTTTGAACTGAGTCAGGTGTGAAATGGAGCCTGTTGAATGTCGAGCAGTGATCCAGTTTTTGTATTTGAAAGGACGCACACCACAGGAGACTTTTGATGAAATGAAAGAAACTTATGGTGATAATGCTCCATCATATGACCTTGTAAAACGCTGGCATCATGAATTCAAACATGGCCGGAAGTCTGTGGAAACAGCTCCCAGACCTGGTCGCCTCCCACCTTCTGCCACTGATGAGGCATCTGTCCATCAAGTTGAGGCTGCCATTTGGAAGATCGGTGCATTACTATTCGCCAAATAGCCCAAGATGTCAAGATTAGTACAGGGTCTGTGGAAACTATCATTCATGACCATATGCATATGCATAAGGTGTTTGCCAGATGGATTCCCAGGTTGCTTACACCATTACAGAAGTGAGAAGACGTTGAGTGCTCGAGGATGAGTTTGGAGATGTGCCAAGAAGATGAGTCAAAGTTTTTCAAAAGACTGATTACACAGGATGAAACCTGGTTCCATCACTATGATCCAGAGACCAAAGCCCAGTCAATGCAGTGCACTTGGACTCACCACCTCCAAAGAAGGCAAGGGCGCAGCCCTCTGCTGGCAAGGTCATGCTCACAGTCTTCTGGGACCAGGATGGAGTAGTGATGACAGATTTCCTGGCAAAGGGTACCACAATTACAGCAGCCTATTATGCTTCACTTTTGAGGAAATTAAGGGAAGCTATCAAAATCAAGAGGTGGGGCAAGATCAGCAAAGGTACCCTCCTCCTGCAGGACAACGCTCCGGTCCACAACTCGCATGTCGCTAGATCAGAAGCACAGGCGTGTGGTTATGAAATCCTGCCCCATCCTCCCTATTCTCCTGACGTTGCACCTTCTGACTTTCACCTCTTCCCAGCCATGAAGTTGTTTTTGAAAGGAAAGCGTTTCCCAGATTATGCAGCCTTGATTTCTGAAGTCACATTGTGGTTGGAGGACCAACCTGGGGTGTTCTACAAAAACGGTCTCCAGAGCTGCATCAAACGATGGGAGAAATGCATAACTCTTGGTGGTTCTTATGTAGAGAAAGACTAATAACTGTACCAAGTTTCGTTGCTCTACTGCTATGGGAAGTGGGTCAGGGGCATTACTTATTGCACGCCCCTCGTATATGATATTCGTTATTGGAGGAAACAGAATCAGCTTTTCTCTGAGTTAGAAAATGGCATGTTCAGATATGTCCATATTTTTGCTTATTTAATTGTTTATTTAATTGCTTATTTAATTGTTTATTTAATTGTTTATTTAATTGTTTATTTAATTGCTTATTTAATTGTTTATTTAATTGTTTATTTAATTGCTTATTTAATTGCTTATTTAATTGTTTATTTAATTGCTTATTTAATTGCTTATTTAATTGTTTATTTAATTGTTTATTTAATTGCTTATTTAATTGCTTATTTAATTGTTTATTTAATTGTTTATTTAATTGCTTATTTAATTGTTTATTTAATTGCTTATTTAATTGTTTATTTAATTGCTTATTTAATTGTTTATTTAATTGTTTATTTAATTGCTTATTTAATTGCTTATTTAATTGCTTATTTAATTGCTTATTTAATTGTTTATTTAATTGCTTATTTAATTGCTTATTTAATTGCTTATTTAATTGCTTATTTAATTGCTTATTTAATTGCTTATTTAATTGCTTATTTAATTGTTTATTTAATTGCTTATTTAATTGTTTATTTAATTGCTTATTTAATTGTTTATTTAATTGTTTATTTAATTGCTTATTTAATTGTTTATTTAATTGCTTATTTAATTGTTTATTTAATTGCTTATTTAATTGTTTATTTAATTGTTTATTTAATTGTTTATTTAATTGCTTATTTAATTGCTTATTTAATTGCTTATTTAATTGTTTATTTAATTGCTTATTTAATTGCTTATTTAATTGTTTATTTAATTGCTTATTTAATTGTTTATTTAATTGCTTATTTAATTGTTTATTTAATTGCTTATTTAATTGCTTATTTAATTGCTTATTTAATTGTTTATTTAATTGCTTATTTAATTGTTTATTTAATTGCTTATTTAATTGTTTATTTAATTGCTTATTTAATTGTTTATTTAATTGCTTATTTAATTGTTTATTTAATTGCTTATTTAATTGCTTATTTAATTGTTTATTTAATTGTTTATTTAATTGCTTATTTAATTGCTTATTTAATTGTTTATTTAATTGCTTATTTAATTGTTTATTTAATTGCTTATTTAATTGTTTATTTAATTGCTTATTTAATTGTTTATTTAATTGCTTATTTAATTGTTTATTTAATTGCTTATTTAATTGTTTATTTAATTGTTTATTTAATTGCTTATTTAATTGTTTATTTAATTGCTTATTTAATTGTTTATTTAATTGCTTATTTAATTGTTTATTTAATTGTTTATTTAATTGCTTATTTAATTGTTTATTTAATTGCTTATTTAATTGTTTATTTAATTGCTTATTTAATTGCTTATTTAATTGCTTATTTAATTGCTTATTTAATTGTTTATTTAATTGCTTATTTAATTGCTTATTTAATTGCTTATTTAATTGTTTATTTAATTGCTTATTTAATTGCTTATTTAATTGCTTATTTAATTGCTTATTTAATTGTTTATTTAATTGCTTATTTAATTGTTTATTTAATTGTTTATTTAATTGTTTATTTAATTGCTTATTTAATTGTTTATTTAATTGCTTATTTAATTGTTTATTTAATTGCTTATTTAATTGCTTATTTAATTGTTTATTTAATTGTTTATTTAATTGCTTATTTAATTGTTTATGTAATTCTTTATTTAATTGTTTATTTAATTGCTTATTTAATTGTTTATTTAATTGCTTATTTAATTGCTTATTTAATTGTTTATTTAATTGCTTATTTAATTGCTTATTTAATTGTTTATTTAATTGCTTATTTAATTGCTTATTTAATTGCTTATTTAATTGCTTATTTAATTGCTTATTTAATTGCTTATTTAATTGTTTATTTAATTGCTTATTTAATTGTTTATTTAATTGCTTATTTAATTGCTTATTTAATTGTTTATTTAATTGTTTATTTAATTGCTTATTTAATTGCTTATTTAATTGTTTATTTAATTGCTTATTTAATTGTTTATTTAATTGTTTATTTAATTGCTTATTTAATTGTTTATTTAATTGCTTATTTAATTGCTTATTTAATTGCTTATTTAATTGCTTATTTAATTGCTTATTTAATTGCTTATTTAATTGTTTATTTAATTGTTTATTTAATTGTTTATTTAATTGTTTATTTAATTGCTTATTTAATTGTTTATTTAATTGCTTATTTAATTGCTTATTTAATTGCTTATTTAATTGCTTATTTAATTGCTTATTTAATTGTTTATTTAATTGCTTATTTAATTGCTTATTTAATTGTTTATTTAATTGCTTATTTAATTGCTTATTTAATTGCTTATTTAATTGTTTATTTACTTTTAGAAATTTAAAAAAATATTTTTTATTTTTTACCATTATTCTTTGCTATTTCACTTCTGCTATTTAATAAATTTTAGGTTTCTTTAAAATTTAGGATAGCCAATTTTTCATTGCAACATAGTCTACAAGAGTTGTCTAAGTTCCTACATGTACTGGCTAATTTTACCATTTTATAGCATCCACTTTCAGTAGTATTTCGCTAGTTTTATTTGGTGTTTTTTGCTTTTGTATGTACTTCTGTGGTCGTAGTATCTGGTTTCAAAATCTAAGGAGCTCATACCTATGCAATATTTTTTGTTATTCTTTAGGCATTTATTTTGTAGTGGACAGAGTATTCTGTTCATTGTAAGCGTTTTTATTAGCTCCCTGGCAAAAGGAGGGTGGACCTATAAATTCACCCTAATCTGTTCGTCTCTCCACACTTAACTGTCTACAATAACTACACCCTGGAATTTAAAAAATTTTGCACAAACATTAAACATGATATAAGTAACAAAAGTAATAGAACGGATTTTCCGGGAAAACTTCAGTACCCTCCTAGAGGTGCCTTTCAGGTTAAAATGGCTAAAATTGACACTTTTGTGTTTATTATTATTATTATTATTATTATTATTATTATTATTATTATTATAAATTGATGCCTTGGGTTTTTATAAAACTTTCTGAAAAGTTGTAACTAACTGATTTCTATATAATTTTGTTTGTCTATACTTTGTGATAACTCTTGGGCGTGCCACAGGGTCTGTTTTAGGGCTAATAAAAACATTCCAATTTTGGGACTATTTTACCATATTTGTCCAAAATTTTTTGTGTACGTTTATTTAGCAGTTTTGCATGGTGCTGGACTCAAATTCAAATATATTAAGGCCTTGGGGACTTTTGGGGCTAAATGGAGGGGGGCAAATGATAGACTTAATCATTTCTTTTTTTGCATGATGCAAAACTCAAATTTACATACATTAAGGCTTAAAACTGCACCGTTTGTTCATTTTCACCAGAATTGTACGTCTCCTGGGGACTTTTGGGGTTAATTGGGAAGGGGGGGGTCATTTTTTTATGCCTCGTTCACTGTGCACTCACGGGGGATCATGCATGCTTCACTTGTTTCTATTTAGGTTTGAGTCATTACTATTTTTAATAATTACATTTTTGTTATTTTGTTGTTGTGTTAGACTCTTTTCTTACTAATGTTGTTATTTTTTCTTTACTGCTTTCATTTAATATTTTAATATTATCTTCTCAAATCATCATCTCCAAGTTTTCACAGCAAATATAGGACAGTTTTAGGTTATTTTTTTTATTAAAGATTTTGCTACAGGGATTTTGTTATGGAGAAATGCTTTTTGATGAAATTTAGGAATTTCTTGTCAAGTTTGGTTTGGTTTAAAGTGGCGTTTACCAAATTATGTTTCTTTTTTGTCTATTTTTAGATTTATTATAACTATTTATTATAACTATTATAACTATTTGTGTCCTGTTATATAGTTATTTGATTGGTGTCCACTACTTTTTGAGTTGTGTTGTAAATGTTGCAAGACTTCTTAACTACTTTTTTTGTCACAAGAATTTTTGCCAAGTCTATTCTTGATAGAGTTAGGAATATGTTTTATGATTGATGGAAATGGTTAGATATTAAATTAACATTATCTTATAAGTATGGCTCGTAAGTATTTTTATTTAAGTTTTGAATGAATTAGTTATTTTCATATTAGCCGCTTCTTCTGCTCTGAGGCCTAATTTGTCATTTTTATGCGTATATCATCAATATATTTTCTAGAATTTCCCCTCTTCACATTGTTAGAATCTCTTATTAATTAATTATTATGATTTTAATTGTCAATCCATCATCGAATAGAAGAAAAATTTCAAATATGATTTGTTCATGTATAATCAGAAAATAGATAGTTTGTCAAAAATTTCCATTGTGTTGTGTTTTGTTATGTTTTTTTTTTGTTTCCATTTGACCCATGATTTAGTATCATATCTTGTGATTTTAAATATCTTCTGTTCTATGGAATTTGTTTGTAGTATTTTGGAGGTTTTTTTTCCGATTCTATTTTTTTTTTATTGTGTTATATCTGTTGCATAACTGGCGTTTCATTTGTAGTTTTTGTTTCATGTTTGTATCTTGATTGGGATAGTTGATGTGGCTTTTCATAGTGTTTAAATTTGAATGAGGGCTGTTTATACTGGGTTTTGTCTTTGTATGTTTGTGTAGTTTCCATACAGCATGGTTGGAGATCTTGATGATCTTTATTTTGAAGGGACTTGCGTATTTTGTGGTAGTTTCTCTACCTGAGAGGCTTGCAATGGTGTTAATTGTTGTTATTGAGTATGTTTTGCTGTATAGATAGGATTTTGGGGTGAAGATTATTTAGATTGTTGTGTGGATGTCTATAGTTCTTTTATGAAGGTTAAGAATTTGTTTGGATTTATATTTGTTAGTTTTCTAATGAGGAGGTTACATTTTGGGCATTCAGAATTGGAAGTGGTTTGCAATGTTACTCTTGAGTAAGAGCAGGCTGGATGGATATTCTTGACAAATTTTGGGGCTTCTGGGAAGGAGATGTTCTAGATGTATTTAATTTTCATTATCTCTTCGAAACTTATTATAAGACCATCAGCATTATGAAATAAGAATTCCAGCTAGCAGGGTTTACAGAAATACTAAAAAAAATTTCCTTCATTCAATGTAAGATTTCTTTAAGAATAAATGGTTTTCTCATAAAATTCGTTTCAGCTTCAAACATTCAGCATTTCCATGCTGATCAATATTGATTCAATACATGAACTCTTCTTAACACTATTAATAGACAGAGTCGTGATCAATCTGAAAATCCATTACGTCTGTACTTTGTGTAAATACATACTTTTGTTAACTGTACCTCCTTGCTGTCTTATTTCTTTTCAGTGTTATTAGGCACAACAATAAGTTTACTAAACGTTATAGTGTTGTTAAGGTTTGCAAAGAAAAACAGAACGCCAAAATAAAGTAACAACAAGTATTGCAAAGCATACAACAGGTGGATTGTTCGTCATAGCCGATGAACAACCGAGGTTGGTTCACCAGATATCGACTGACACCTTACAGCTTAGTCTTCTGGTATTTATTGAGATGGAATAGTCAATTAGTAGGTAACATAGGTTAGTTCCGCCCCCCCTTCCAGCTGATAACTCTGGACAGTGTATCAGTATTTTTTCCTCTTTGGGTGGACCATGAACGGCTTGGTGATTTTTATTTTCCTGCCTGAACAGCGTAGTTCTGGTGTTATTTGGCGAGACTCAATATCAAATGTGTCATAGATGGTTTCAATAGCCTCTACTTCTTTAGTGAGTCATTGTTCAGGGCGAAATTTTTTCTTTTAATCTGCAAGAAAAACGTTTTATTGCCATTTTCTCATGTATTAATTGCAAAACTTAAATAAAACAATCGATTACTTGCGTGGGTAGACTCTGCCACAAGTAATTAAGGATGAATTAACCTCACCTAGGATCCCGCTTGTAATAATCCATCAGACCAGGGGCGATATTGTCCCAAGGGTTTCCATAAGTTTGCAATTCAAACTTTTATGTCCATGCACCTATTTGTTTTTTTTCTCCTTTTATCAGTGTTTTCTGAACATTTGCTTGGTTTAATACAGCTTCCCGTCGTGAGTTCTGAATGCTGGAGGTATTTTAAATTCGAGTAACCTCTATGAGTTTGAAATCCGACATTGCCACTGTTATAGCCCTGTTAAGGTTCGCAACGAAAAACAGGACTCAAAAATAAAGTAATAACATGTATTGCAAAGCATACAATAGGTGAGTTGTTCGTTGTAGCTGTCAAACAACCTAGGTTAATCCATCGAATATCGACTGACACTTTACGGCTTACGGTATTTATTGAGATTGGAATAGTCTATTAGTAGGTAACTGTTGTGCCTCTGAATCAGCCACAATAAAAACAGAGCAACATTGTAAGACAAGACGTTTATTAATAAAAGACAAACAAAAAAATTACAGAATGAAAAGAGTGTTTGCATTCCACCAAACACATGTGGTTAATTCCGGAAGTAGAGCACTCCCTGGGATCGTTAAGAGTTCTGATATATATCGACGGTGGTTGAATCCATTCAGAGGGTGGTTTCCCCACAACAACCCCCTCCGAAGCTGATTTCTTAAGGGGTAAAATCAGTATTTTTTCTTTTTGGGGCAGACCAGCAAGGAGTCTGTGCATGTTTTTTTTCTGCTGAAGTGTCTTGGTTCTGACATGATTTGTGGAGGTTCTATGTCAAAAACGTCGTATACTGTCTCGATTGCCTCTACGCTTTACGTGGTGGTTCTGCTTGATCCTCCTTGATTCGGTTCAGGTGGCTTTTATGTTCGAATTTTAACCCCTGAATGATGTATGTGACATGGCTGATTCTTTTTGAGATCGTGCCCTGTTCCCAAAAGGAAACGATTTTTCATGAGTTTTTGAATCCTTCTGTCACCATTGTTATGGGAGCACTGATTTATTGGTGTTGGACTGGTAAGGCATTAGGGTTTCGGTGTGAGCAAGTTTCTCAAATCCTTCTGTCGCCAGCGTTATGGCTCTAAATTAGCCACAATATAAACAGAACAACAGTGTAAGACAAGACGGGTAAAAATGTGAGACAAACAAGTGTTACAGAATGAAAAGAGTGTTTTGCGTTCCACCGAGCATGCGAGGTTAACTCTGGAATTAGAACCCTACCTGGGATCGTTAAGAGTTCCGGTATATATGGACCGTGGTTGAGTTCATTCAGAGGTTAGTTCCCCCACAACAGTAACATAGGTTAGTTCCGCCACAACATTAAACCAATACAAAAAATAAAATAAATGAATCGATCAACGACGATCTGAAGGTTCCTTATTATTTCAAATGGCTTTATCTTTTAATTTTTATCAATAAATAAATAGTGATGCATATGATTATGCACACATTTCACAGTTTTGATGAGTTTGACTGATATGCTTGATGGAGCAACGCAAGCAAGGCAACTCAAATAAGGCAACTCAAATAAGGCAACTCAAGCAAGGCAAGTCAAGTAAGGCAACTCAAATAAGGCAACTCAAATAAGGCAACTCAAGCAAGGCAACTCAAGTAAGGCAACTCAAGCAAGGCAAGTCAAGTAAGGCAACTCAAATAAGGCAACTCAAATAAGGCAACTCAAGCAAGGCAAGTCAAGTAAGGCAACTCAAGCAAGGCAAGTCAAGTAAGGCAACTCAAATAAGGCTGTGGAGAAATGCGTGACTTACCTGGATAGACCACGTGCGGGTCGGTCACCGAAAATAAATAAAAAGAAAGAAAAGAAACGGTCAAGACTCTTATTTATAGAGTAGTGATCACGTGAGTTAGAAGAATATGCAAATAGAGGTGAACGATTTTGCGATATAAAAAGCCTGTGTTGTTAAGAGGAGGGGCAGACTGTTGGCAGAAGTCAGTGCTGTCAGACGTGCTTTAGAGTTTTGTTATTATATGCTGTGTTCGATTGTTGGGAGAGAGAAAAGAGAAGAGGAGGAACCAAGAAGACATTCTGCAGATACTTGACTTTGTGTTGGTTTTAAGCTATCTCGGCGCTTGGTGTGCGGTTACTAACAATGGACAGATTCGACATTCGCTTAATACCCGAGTTCGACGGATCTACCACTGGACCGGCTGTCGTTGAATGGATTGAAAAGGCAGAGAAAATCTGTAAACTGTGCAAAATTAAAGAACCAGCCACAGTTATCCCTTTGAGGCTAACCGGAGGGGCCTATGCAGTCTACCAACAACTCGGGGATGAACCAGACTGGGATGAAATCAAGCAGAGCCTGTATACAGCGTTTGGTACAGATCCATTTGTTGCGTGGCAACAGTTCACGAGCCGGACACTTCAACCCAAGGAAACAGTCGACGTGTACCTAGCCGACCTGCGAAAATTATCTGTACCGTTTGGTGGGGTCAACGATAAAATATTAAGCTGTGCTTTTTTGGTAGGCCTACCCGAGGAGGTCAGTAAACTGTTGCGGGCATCATCAAGAATCGATGAATTGTCAACTGATGAGTTATTGGCCCGAGCTCGAAACATCTGTAAGGAACAGGAACCAATTGCAGCAGCAGCTCGTTTTCGACATGGAGGCAATGTGGACTCTCTTCCAGATAGTAATAAGCATGCCACCCCAGTGTGCTATAAATGTGGGGAGGCCAATCATTTTGCTAAAGAGTGCCGGAGTGATAGGAGAGGTGTATATCCACAATCAAAGAGACCAGTGCAATGCTATCGCTGCAATAAGTTTGGGCACATATCTCGCAACTGTTCGGGAAACGAAGTTGGGGGCAAGGTACTATCGCTACCCTTGCCCCCTGCCAACCAATAAACACAGGATTGCCTGTCATTAGCGTTAAACTTGATGATGTGCAGTGTTCAGCACTTATAGACACGGGGTGTTCCCGGTCTATAGTTAGTGCCCATTGCTGTCCGGTGATGCAGGAGAAACCCCTTGGCTACGACATGTTGCTTGGAATTGATGCAATACAAGCACTAGGAGGCGTTACAATCACAGCAGCTAGAGGTATCAGGCTTGGAGAAGGGAAAGACGTCTGTGCAGCCATGTCGATTGAAGAAAAGGACTTCTGTGCTACATTTGATGACAACGAAAGGGTGTGGACTTCAAAGTGGAAATGGGCCATGGGCCAGGAACCAGATCGGCTGTGCAACACGATTCCAGAGTATGCAGTTTCTACCAAGAATAGGGCCGCATATGAAGAAGAACTTCAGATGTGGATTGACAACGGTTGGTTAATACCATACCCACAGGAACGTCTGGGACCACCCAAGGGATTAATTCCGCTCATGGCTGTTGAACAACATACCAAAGAAAAAATTCGTCCCGTAATGGATTACCGAGAGTTGAATCGGCATGTTGATGCGTTTACCGGAAACGCAGATGTGTGCGCTGCTAAACTGAGAGAGTGGCGTCAAAAAGGGAGCAATGTAGCACTTCTGGATCTAAAGAGGGCCTACCTGCAGATACGTGTCCATGAGTCATTATGGCCGTTTCAGACAGTACTACTCAAGGGAAAACTATATTGTTTGACACGTTTGGGTTTTGGCCTAAACGTAGCACCCTTGATTATGACAACCATTATTAAAACTATTTTGATGCAGGATGAGACCACAGCAAAAGCTGCTTCAGCCTACATAGATGACATCTATGTTAATGAGGACATAATGTCTGCGGATGCAGTTCGAATAAAACTGAAAGCGTTTGGGTTAATAAGCAAAGACCCTAAGCGCCTAAAGGATGGAGTGCCCGTGCTAGGCCTCGAGGTCTGGGAGGAGGGCAATACGTTGCGATGGAAACGAGGGAGCCCACTTCCAAAGTTACCCAATGTATTAACAAGACGTACTGTGTTTTCTATCTGTGGTAAATTGGTAGGACATCTACCTGTCTGTGGATGGCTCCGATCGGCAACAGGAGTGGTGAAAAGACGAGTGACTACAGTAACAAAAGGATGGGACGATGTTGCGGATGATGATTCTCTCCAACAAATGATGGCTGAAATGTTGTCCAGAGTGCATAGGAATGACCCTGCCCGGGGTGAGTGGCAAGTGTCTGGAAACGAACTAAATGCATGGGTTGACGCAAGTTCGTTGGCTACAGGTGTCGTGTTGGAGCAACTAGGTGTTGTTGTGGAAGATGCATGCTGGCTTCGTCCGAAAAATGATGCCCAACATATAAATTTGGCAGAACTTGATGCCACGTTAAAAGGTCTTAATCTCGCATTGCAATGGCAGACTAATGTTGTGCATCTCCACACTGACTCATTGTGTGTTTACCATTGGTTAACCGACACCTTGACTGGAAAGGCTCGAGTTAAGACTAGAGCTGCAAGTGAAATGCTAGTACGAAGGAGACTAGCAATAATTAAGCGTCTAGTTGACGAATACAGCTTGCAGGTAGACATTACGTTAGTCTCGTCGATGCAGAATTTGGCTGATAGCTTGACTCGAGTACCAAAGAGGTGGATCGATGCAATGAGGCAGGGATCCGATCTTCAACAACAAACATGCGCGACTGTAACGGATCAATTAACACCTGACCAGATCCGTATGATACACCAGCAGATTGGACATCCTGGAATTCAGAGGACTGCATATTTTGTCCGAAGAGTATGCCCTGCAACTACAAAAGCATCAGTGAAAGCAGCCATACGTTCGTGTGAAGAGTGTCAGAGAATTGATCCGGCACCATCCCAATGGCAAAAAGGGAAGCTCGAGGTGGAGGGCAACTGGCAGCGAGTAGGGATGGACATAACACATTATGGGGGCAAACATTTTTTGACCATGACGGATTGTGGCCCGACGCGTTTCACAATATGGCGCCTGTTGACACGACAGGATGCAGCCAGCATTATACAACAGTTGAGAGCCGTCTTTTTTGAACGTGGTGCCCCGATTGAAATTCTGACTGATAATGCCGCCACATTTCGATGTCAAGAATTTCAGAAATTCGTGCACGAATGGGGGATTAAAATGCATTATCGGTGTGCATATTATCCCGAGGGTAATGGTATAGCAGAACGGTGTCACCGCACCATCAAAAGAATTGCAGCCAGGACGCAGTGCTCTATTCCAGAAGCTGTGTACTGGTATAATATAACACCCAAGGACAATGCAACACCAGCAACTGCACCAGCCAATGGGATTTACCAATATGAACAGCGTGTGAAAGGAGTTGATGCCATACCATCAGTGGTGAGTGTTGTCAATACACTATATCAGGTGGGAGACCTTGTTTGGATAAAACCCCCAAATGCTGGGTGCACTACGAAATTTTTCCGGGGAAAAATAGATGAAATCATAAGTCCTCAGACCATGTTGATTGGTGGCATACCACGTCACGTAAAAGATATCCGCCCTTGTTATACCTCTTCTGATTCTGAGGACGATGAGGAGGATCACACACCGTTCAGAGATGATCCTGATCACTTACTGCCCCTTCAGGTGAGCATAGAAACACCACCAACAGAACCAGATGAGGGAATGATGGGACATACTGATGACAATAGTGAGGAGAGCGATGGACACAAGGAAGTAATGCCTCATCGAAATACTCGACAGAGACGAATACTGCCCACCCCCCGTGATTGCGAAACCCAGCGAGAAGGGATGATGGAGCATACCGAGGAGATGACGCCTCCGATTCTTCGGAGAAGTACCCGACAAAGACGGATACTGCCCCCCTGCCCTGATTGTGAGACACCGCCTATGGAACCACGAGACGGGATAATGGAACAGACTGGTAGTAATGATGGTGGTAATGAAGAAAACAGCAATGAGGAAGTGCTTCTTCGAAGGAGTACCCGCCAACGACGATTGCCCGCATGTCCTGTTTGTGATCATGAGATGAGGGGGGAGTGTGGAGAAATGCGTGACTTACCTGGATAGACCACGTGCGGGTCGGTCACCGAAAATAAATAAAAAGAAAGAAAAGCAACGGTCAAGACTCTTATTTATAGAGTAGTGATCACGTGAGTTAGAAGAATATGCAAATAGAGGTGAACGATTTTGCGATATAAAAAGCCTGTGTTGTTAAGAGGAGGGGCAGACTGTTGGCAGAAGTCAGTGCTGTCAGACGTGCTTTAGAGTTTTGTTATTATATGCTGTGTTCGATTGTTGGGAGAGAGAAAAGAGAAGAGGAGGAACCAAGAAGACATTCTGCAGATAATTGACTTTGTGTTGGTTTTAAAGGCAACTCAAATAAGGCAACTCAAGCAAGGCAACTCAAATAAGGCAACTCAAATAAGGCAACTCAAGCAAGGCAACTCAAATAAGGCAACTCAAATAAGGCAACTCAAGCAAGGCAACCGGTCTATGCCAAAATGTGAATGTGCATCAGATGTGGTATTGAATTTTTAACAAAAGTGCATTAAGAATGCTGGTGATTATGTAGAAAAGTAAATTCTGGAATCAAGTTGCTTGTTTAAATGGTACCACTCCTGCTTTCGACGCTCTTCAACTTCTTGATTTAAAAAAAAAACAAGAGTCTTTACTTTTGGAACGACCCTTGTATGACAAACCGTGTTCTGGACGTCCATGCACATCCATTGTTAATCGCTGGCAAAAGTGCTTTGAGAATGGTGATGACCATGTAGAGAAATAATTGTGATGACCATGTAGAAAAATAATGGTGATGACCATCTAGAAAAATAATGGTGATGACCATGTAGAAAAATAATGGTGATGACCATGTAGAAAAATAATGGTGATGACCATGTAGAAAAATAATGGTGATGACCATGTAGAAAAATAATGGTGATGACCATCTAGAAAAATAATGGTGATGACCATGTAGAAAAATAATGGTGATGATCATGTAGAAAAATAATGGTGATGACCATGTAGAAAAATAATGGTGATGATCATGTAGAAAAATAATGGTGATGACCATGTAGAAAAATAATGGTGATGACCATGTAGAAAAATAATGGTGATGACCATGTAGAAAAATAATGGTGATGACCATGTAGAAAAATAATGGTGATGACCATGTAGAAAAATAATGGTGATGACCATGTAGAAAAATAATGGTGATGACCATGTAGAAAAATAATGGTGATGACCATGTAGAAAAATAATGGTGATGACCATGTAGAAAAATAATGGTGATGATCATGTAGAAAAATAATGGTGATGACCATGTAGAAAAATAATGGTGATGATCATGTAGAAAAATAATGGTGATGACCATGTAGAAAAATAATGGTGATGACCATGTAGAAAAATAATGGTGATGACCATGTAGAAAAATAATGGTGATGACCATGTAGAAAAATAATGGTGATGACCATGTAGAAAAATAATGGTGATGACCATGTAGAAAAATAATGGTGATGACCATGTAGAAAAATAATGGTGATGACCATGTAGAAAAATAATGGTGATGACCATGTAGAAAAATAATGGTGATGATCATGTAGAAAAATAATGGTGATGACCATGTAGAAAAATAATGGTGATGACCATGTAGAAAAATAATGGTGATGACCATGTAGAGAAATAATTGTGATGACCATGTAGAAAAATAATGGTGATGACAATGTAGAAAAATAATGGTGATGATCATGTAGAAAAATAATGGTGATGACCATGTAGAAAAATAATGGTGATGACCATGTAGAAAAATAATGGTGATGACCATGTAGAAAAATAATGGTGATGACCATGTAGAGAAATAATGGTGATGACCATGTAGAAAAATAAATCCCAGAGCACAAGAGGTCCCTCGTTTTAATGGTTCGAATCCCATCTTCATAGCTCTCCAACTTTTTAAGTTAAAGATAGGAGGCTTTAATTTTTGAACGACCTCGTATAATTTAAGAAAAAAATAATAAAATTAATTTTAAACTGTTGGGGATATTTTAACTGAGTAATTGTGATGGTGGTCTACTCTATTGTGTCATTACATGGGCTCTTCCTGATGTTATGTATAGTGATGGCAATAGAGAGAGTCGCTATGACCAATCCAGAAGCAATCTCTGGCAACCCATTACTTTTGTACTTCCTGTAAATACATACTTTTGTTAACTCTACCTCCTCGTTGTCCCTTTTATTATTCATTTAATGCCACAAAGTAATCAATAGAGTAAATGTGGTATTGTGGTGATTTTTGTCGTCTTATTTCTTTTCGATCATTCAAAGCCACAGCACAGGTATTGCGTCATCTTAGCGTAGTATATATCCGTTTGGCATAATACTATCCTCTCAGGTATTAACTCTTCCCTTTTTGAGAGAAGGGTAGTGGAGTATCTGATTTGTGCCATTGTCATAAACCCATCCTTGCAAGCGGATAAGACATGATCATTCTAAGTGGATAGTGTATTTTCGTACGTCAGAGTTCCATCCTCCCAGACATTAAATCCTCTTGGAGGGGGGGGAGCTGTGTAATATATGTTCGTTCATCATGATACTTGATATTATCCCTCCAGGCATTATCTCCTCCTTTTTTTTAGGGGAATGGGGTAGTGTACTATCTGTTCTGTTCTTATAATACTGTTATCTCAGGCATCACCTCCTTGAGGTAGGGAAGTTTAGTATATGTTTGTTCATTATATATACTAGCAAAAAAAAAAAAAATAAAGTTTCAGTTTTTGACATTGATTTTGTGTGAATTAGTCTTTGTTTTCACAATATAGTGTTTCCATCAAAATCAGAAATGGTCACTTTAACTTCATCCTTATATTATAAAACTGTGCATGCGTATAGGCAAGTGTGTATAAGGGACACATGGGCCAGCTGAAATTCCAGAGCCCTTCCATAGACCCCATCAAAGCGCAACTGTATATAAACAACTTCTGATTATATCCATATTATTCGGATTCTTCTTCATTAAGGCCTCTAAAATCTGTACTTTAAAGTACTTGGTAAAGGTCAGTTATAAAAGTTACATTCTTATGGAGGTTGAAAATATAATCCTCAATGCAGACGACACTCAAAATACAATTGCAAATTACTTAGATTATGGTTGATGGAACGAGAGCATGCTACCCCCGTGAATTAAATAAAGGATTCTGTTTGAAATTCCGTGAAGATTCCCGAGTTCGACTGAAACATTCCTGTGTTCGACAAAATACGACTGAAGAAGGTCGGAGGTTACATCGACTGAAACATTGTTAAAATAACACTCAATATGAGAACAGTATTCTGAAGAATCCAAATAATACGAATAATCAATCCTCATCTAAAAATATTCAGAACCGTTCTGTCTTTGTACTAATTGGATTGTTCAGACTGATGTTCTTCTCTTGGGTGTCATTCTCACAACGTTTCGGTCAATGTAACCTCCGACCTTCTTCAGATGCATCTTCACAATGGCTGTTATTGGTGAATGGTGAAAAGAATGTTTTTGTTCTTCTTTTCTGACGAACCATAGTCGTTATAATTCAAACTGTGTGATGCGTTTATGAAATGGAAAGATCGTGGAGTTGTTTCCATTTTCGTATTAATTCGGGTTTGTATCGATTTGAATAATGTTTCTTATTCTTTTTGAGATGAGGATGATGTATGGTTGAACGATGCTAAGTCGGTAAACGTTCAGTTTTTATTATATTGAACAATTCATTCGATTTAAATGCAATTCAGATAAAAGGGCCTCACATCAGCGTAGGGAGACCTGATATACGGAAAAAGCCACCGAGAGGAAGGCCTCAAAATGGCGTGTATTCTCTCCTGATGACCCGACATTATCTGGAGTCCGAAATAAAATCCTCCACAAGTAAAAACAGCCAATTATTATACACATCTATACAAGCCTACAAATGTAATAACTAAGAAGAAGAAGACCGCGTATTCTCTCCTGACAATCTGATATTATCTGGAGGCCGTAATGAAAGTGAAGTGAAAAGTGAAAACAGCCGATAAACACAATTATATACATGTCTACAAAGTCAGTTATTTCTTTCAAACAACAATATCTTCTGTTAGTCGCGCACTACATAGCAAGTTTCGGCTACTGTTCCGGTAGCAACTATCATTCTATGATACTATTTATTATTTGGATTGTTCGAACAATACAAATAATACTAGCAGGGTGATCCGACGTTGCCTGAGATTGAATGATGATCAACGAATGTTTCACACTCCCATATTTTCATCGAAATTAGTGAAATAATTTATTTTTCTGTTATAGACCCGTGCTAAGGGTCACAAATGAAAGAAACCACAAGTAGTGTAAAGTATATAAAATATAATATGTTTTTATCATAAAGAATACAGGAGCCACTAAAGTGATATGAGAGGAACGTGTTCGTAGCATGCGGTTAAACATGGTATGAATGTTTCCATTTAGTCTTTGAAACCAATGGTATTCATAGGACTGGTTGATTCCACTTTGTTCTCAAATAGGGGTAATTTTTACCCCACAACATTTTCGAACACTCCTTTGTCATATCAAAGAATCTACTGTCGATTTTATATACCTGGCCTACTTGCTTGTGCGGTGATAATGGCTTGAATTTAAATTTAAAATGAAAAAGTCAAGTATCATGGTGCGTTTAAACAGAAACATTCATTTTGAATGCACCCCTGTCATATGAAAGAACCTAGTGTTGGTTTTATATGTGGGGCCTTTCGGCTTGTGTGGTAATAAAACTTCTCAAATGCACTTGTGATGTTAGGTTGTGTAAGGTGTTAACTTTGATCAAAATCGATTGTTCCTTTCTTTCATCAGATTATTTTGATTATCTATTATCGATACTTATTGAATATTAGTAGGGAGACCCGACATTACCTTGGATTGAATAATGATCAACAATAATTTCACACTCCTGCTCTAGAGAGCTTATTTTTCTTTAATAAAGTTATTTTATATAAACTTCTTTCAAGTTAACGAAAAAAAAAAACATTAGGAAATTTACGTGTGGGGTTTGAACCAACAGACCATGTCATGCAAACCAGCAACCCCCCCCAAAAAAAACAAAAAACAAAAAAAAAACACGTAAATTTGCAAGTCTTATAAAATTCTTTGCAGTTATTAAAAAAGTTAAGAAATTTACGTGCAGAGTTTGAACCTACACACCACGTCATGCAAAACAGGAAACAAACAAAACAAACAAACAAAAAAAACAAAAACAACATGCTACCAACTTACCCGCAGCAGAATTTTCTATCTATCTAAACGATGACATGGAAAAAATTGCTTTACCGATGATAGATAAATCAAAATAAAGGTTTTGATTATCGATTATCGGTAATTATTGGTGAGTATTCTGAGACAAAACTTAACTAAGATCACTCCCAGACTTACACACTAAAGTTCTGTAAAATTTAAAGAAAATCTGTTCAGCTGTTTCGGAGTCGATAATTTATATAATTGTAGATGTACCGATACAGAATCTATCTAAGAATATAGTGTACCTTCGTGTAAAATTTCATAAAAATCGGCCCAGTCGGTAGGGAACACACACACACACACACACACACACACACACACACACACACACACACACACACACACACACACACACACACACACACACACACACACACACACACACACACACACACACACACAAAGTTCCTTTTACATAATATTAGAGATTATCAATCCTCATTACCAAAATTCCAAAAGTTCTGCCTAGTTCATTTGTATGTATTCGAAGTCCATTTCTGCCTCAGTAATCATCAGTTTAATATCGATACGCCCAACGGATCGGTTTATCATCTCAAAAGTGATGTTTAATCAAGCATTAAGATATCTGATGCTTCGTTCAGAAGTAGCGACCTAACCAGGATTTAAATAGCATTAGTTTATTCACCGGGAAACAAAATAGTTAAATAAATGAAAAGTTGTGATACGTCGATTAGATTTAAATAGAAGGAAAATTGGTGCTTCATTCCTCAGTAACTACCGTAATTTATATTTTTACTCAACGTATCCGTGACCCGTTGGGTTACAACCATCACTGGTTACACACGTGTTAACATGTAGATTCTCGGGACCCAACACTTTGTAGACCATCACAAAGGAGACAAAGCCAAAGAAAAAAAAAGGAAAGAAATTTAACTCGCTGTTTCAGGTTTAAACAGCAGGCATTTATTTCCACCTCTTTAACGTGATCGTGATCGTCGGTCTACGTACACATTCTTTTTTTTTACATAGGAGTACCCACTTATCAAGGCCCTGAGGCCACTCGAGGATAAGGGTTATTGAGTGTACAGTAATCAATGGGACAATATCGTAGTAGTCGTTATTAATGAAAATTTGGTAGATTGGATTACTTAAGGGGGGCGGTTCATCAAGAATGTGTTTATGTTGGACTTGAAGATAACCAAGTTGTAGTCAGCTGGGAAGCAAGCAAACGGAAGAGAGTTCCACAGGCGTTCAGTTCGGTATTGTTTTCTGCCATTCTAGACTTCTCCTTGTCATTGGACTCTAGCAATTTTGGTCCAGCAGGAACGCAGTTGGAGATTGTGCAACACTATTGCTCCACGATTTCTTTTGGGCTACCTGTTGTCCTTCAAGATCGAAATGATGCTATGTATATCATTAGTTATCATGTCAAAACCAGAAAATATATTTAATTAACACTCTTAAGTTTTTAATCAGTTTTTATGAGGTATGTCTTACACATGCTTCCTTGAATAGCGCAACACCACTAAACAACTCATCAGAGACAAATATTTGTTCTTCAAAAACTGTTTGAAAGCTTTTTCATGTAATGAAAAAAGGAGTTGCCGCAAAAAATGTAGATAAAAGCAAATCTTTTTCCTTCTTCCTTACTGTGACCAAATCTAATTTAGGTGAACCTCCTAAATTGTTTCTTTAGTCCATATTTTTAAAAAATTAACACACGCATAACAATATATAGAAAAAGCAAAGTAACTTTTAAAAAAAGTAGAAAGTGGACCTTGGCTTTACTTTCATTAGCCCTGTAACTATTGCTTCTTTTATTTTGTCATTTAGTCCTCACATTCCATGAGTAGTGTTTCTAATAAAAGGGAAATAATTGCTGTTTTCTGTGTTGGAATCTATTCATTTAACACGTATCGTTTAACTGATTTTTAACGTCGTGACGTCAAAGCATTTATTTTATTCCTACGTAAATGTTTTCCCATAAATCCTTATTTTTCACGATTTTGTCTCTTTTTGAATTCGTTTTGCCGCTGCTCCATCAACACTTTCTTTTTATTACTATAAACATTTCGTTTGATACTAAATTTACAAAGAAAAAAAAAAATGTTTCCTCCATATTTTTTTTTTGACTGCGGCCATGTTTGTTTGCTTTTTCTTTTGTTTTTACTCATTCGTTGTTGAGATTTGTTTGTTTTTGTTTTCTTTCTAACTGCTCCCTTGACCCAGCCTTATTTCACGGGCACCTCACCCCGCTCTTTCTCTCGATTTTATTTTCCCATGTGAAACTTACGCAAATGGGCGTCAAACATCTGTTATTCAAATTCAATTTCAGAATAGAAATAAATAGAAATATCTCAAATCGTGCCCTTCATTTTAAAAAATACGACGTTCTCTTCCCTGTAACTAATCATTTATGTACTGGCAAAACCCTGTTGGAACTCCAAGCTTGCTATCTTCATCCATTTGTTTATTTTAATTTATTTATTTTACTAGGGGAGGAGGAGTCACAGCTTATCAGGGACAAAGGTATTTATCCCCCCCCCCACTGCGGGAAGATGTGACACAGGGGTCAGAAATGTGTGATTGAAAAGTCAGCCCCCCCCCCGAAGAGCAACACTTTAACCTGCAAAAATACCTCAACAGCCCTGTATGCATTCCTCGGGAGGGGCGCCTCAGCAATTAACTACCTTCTTCTCAAAGAGAGACGGCAATCCTGGGAGGGTATACCTCCTAGAACTTCTCAGAACCAGCATTACACCGCAATCAACAGGGAAAAAGGTCATTACAAGACTGATTCTATTCTATTTATTTTGGAGCCGAAGTAAAACCCCCAAAGGCGCTTAAAAGCCACTCGAGTGTCAAGTAGACAGTGAGATAACATCGTGATGATCAGTAATGGTGGAACTTGACTAGGGTTTAATTATTTAAGAGGACGGCTCAACAAGAAATTGTTTGAAAACGACCATGCTATATTCAGTTGGGAAGCAGCCACACGATATTGTGTTCCATAAACGTGGTAGTTCTAGGTAAAAAAAAACTTTTCCCATGGAATTTTCGTTTAGTTTTAGGCACAGATAATTGTCGATAGCTGTTGTAGCTGGACGAGTGTTTGTTGAGAATGTTTTGTAGGGATAGAAGCTCAGTCGAGCACTTGCCATGAAAATAACGATAGAGCAGAGACAGACTTGCTATAAATAAGATGTTAATCCTCTCAGGCATTACTTTCTCCTTCGTGAGAGGGGTTGGTTAATAACGCGCATATAAGACGTCCCCACTGGAGAATGTCGACGGATCTTAATCCTTCGTTACCAGAATGATGGACGATTCGGCTCTTAGGAGTTTCAACCTCTCAGGCATTAACTCCGCCTTTGAGGTGGAGGGTTTATTGCCAAACGTCTAAGGCGCTCCTACCGAGCAATTCTAACGCTTCCGTTTTGTGCTGTATTTGTACTCAGACAGGGCGCCCCTTCGGGGGAGTTGAGTATATATTATTAAACGACCTTGTGTCACATAGTACTTAAGAGGGAAGCAGCAGCAGTGGTTATTGTTTTTACCTATCGATTCTTGATTGGACAAGTCTCCAATTAGCAATTTATTTCTGGCAATGAAATGTACATGGCTATTCATTGTCGAAAATTCACGCATACCATAAAAACCCAAACACACACTCATGAATTACTCTGTCTTAAGTGTGGGAATTTTACTAATTTAGATATAACACGCAATTATGTAATAGGATTTTAACTAAAATGCACTTACTTGAAATATCATTATATTTCACTGCACCGAAAAAACATTAACGAAATAGACTAATTTGAACGGAAAATTGATAGAGACGTACACGGATGTACATAATCTAAGACAATGGCAGAATTGTTAGAAAATGACCTCCAGACTATAGTGGAATGGAGCTGCAAATAGATGGTAACATTTAATGCTACTAAGACTAAGCTGCTCTCCGTTTACAATTACAAGAAATCTACCCAACCACCGATATCCATGACAAATAGCAACCTACCTGAGAATTCTTCCTTCAAACTCCTCCGCCTAACATCTGCGGGCAATATGAACTGGAACAAATACATTGAGGACATTGCGAAGGCTGCTGCAAAGAAGGTGGGTTCCCACCATCAATCTAGAAGACTGCTCACACCTGAGAGTATACTGTACCTCTACAAGGCCACCATTCGGCCGGGCTGGTGCATCTACCAGTAATCTTTCCGTCTTGGATAAGGCCCCAAAAAGAGTTTTTAATCTAATAGGTCCCATTCTGCCAACTAAGCTCCAACCTCTGTCCCATCGCCGCAATATTGCATTTCTGTGTCTGTTTTACAAATATTTTTATGGAATGTGCTCTGATGAACTCGTTGCACGTATAACCACTCGACGTACATATCCCCAACAAACCCGCTTAGCAATAAAATCACGCCCCTTCACTGTTGAGATTCCTAAATACCAGAAAACTTTTCACTCTAATCGTTCCTTCCTTTGAGCAGCTAGACTTTGGAATTCCCTTCTTTCTACCCGCCTCCCTGACTGTACTGATATGCAGAAGTTTAAATGTAACGTAAACCAACATATTGTTAATCTTTCAGTTGCATGGCCCCAAATAGTAGCCCCTTACGTTCAAGTGACGATATGCCTTGTTAGGAGCGAACGTGAGTAAAAAAAAAAAAAAATTTGAATATAAACGAATTAATGTTTTTGTCTTTATGGATGATTTTTATTTCGTTTTTGTTTTCTACCGTTTTCGGCAGACAAACGCTGAGATATTTCTGAAGCCTGTCGCAATATTATCCGCCCCCCCCCAAAAAAAAAATTAACGTTTCGCCTGCGTCGTCATCCGATACTTGCGCGAATGCACTCTCGCCTTAATTTCACAAGACTTGTGTGCCGGAATGCCAAGGTGAGTCGAATCGGCAAAGAAGAGGTACACAGATCGGCGGAGATAAGACGAGGTGGTTGTTGAGGTGTATTTACTCTGTCTGGAAAACGTGCAGGCGGACGGATGGCGATGAAGGTGGTGTTTTTTGAAGACAGAGGGAAGGGATAGAGAAAGAGGGGCAAAATTTGTAGCACATCTCAAGTTTCCAAAGAAATTCGCCAAAAAATCTTTGTAAACATCTTTTAGTTTCCTTGCCACACAATCTTTTTTTTTAAATTACCATGCACACACGCAACAATATACGGAAACGTTTTCTGTTTTTATATTTTTCGTTTGTTAGAGGGTGAAATGATAAAATCACGCCTTATAAAATTCTTACATTAAAACCCTTGCTAATATTTTTTTTTAACTTAGGAGTCACCACTTATCAAGGCCCAAAAGCAACTCGAAGATAAGAGTTAATGAATGTAAGGTCGTAGTGTAGTAATCGTTAATGGTATAAATTGGGTAGAATTTGATTATTTATGGGGATGGCTTAACAAAAACTTGTATTATATTGGGTTTGGAGGCTATCATGTTGTATTCAACCGGAAAGCAGACAAGCGGAACAGTGTTTCACAGGCAAGTAGTTCTGAGAAAGAAGCTTTGTTTATGGAATCTGCGTTTTTTTTAATACTGAAACTCAAAATTCAATATAGAGCAATTCTTTTCTCTATTAATTTTCTTGTACATAACTTATTTAAAAAAAGATTTGGGAGGGCAGGGGCGCGTTTGGCTGAGCGCCCCCTCCCCAAATGGCTTCTTTAGTCCACAATTTAAAAAATTAACACACACAGCAATATATGGGAAAACAACCCAAAGTAACTTTAAGTCGAGTAGAAAGTAGACCTTGGGTTTACGGCCATTAGCAACCTTGTAACTCTCGCTTCCTTTACTTTGTCCTTTAGTCAACGCATTCTATGAGCGCTGTTTCCGATAAAGAGCGAAGAATTTCTGTTTTCTGGATCGGAATTTATTCATTTAACACTTATCGTTTGACTGGTTTTTGGCCGTTTTGTAGTATTTTTTTTAGCTTCTTACGTCAAGTGGCTTCAGATCTTGTCTAGAGCGCTTTCTGTTAACAAAGAAAAGACCAACGGACGTTTTTATATATTTCAGTACAAACTCAGTCATCTCATAAGATGTATAGCAATAACATACTGAATTTTCAAGAGTCTACGACAATTTTAAATGCATCTACAAAACAAATCTGGAAACTTTTTTTAAAGCACATCGTAAGTGCCTATTGCGATAACGCAAATTCATTTGCAAGGTTATCGAAAGAAGTGGAGGGAACTAGAAATCTGAGGAGACTTGTTGTCATCTAAACTTCAGGGAACACCTTTGATGATGGCCTGTGTTAAAACTCATAGTGACTACTACTACTACTACTACTACTACTACAACAACAACAACAACAATGATGATGATGTGGCTTGCCTAAACGACATCAACTTAACAGGCAAGACGAATAAGAAACTACGGAACTATCATACAATGAGTGTGGAGATTGCTAGGTTGTGGAATAAGAAAGCTTCCATCGTGCCAATGCGCTAGGTGTATCAGAATTTTTGTAGGATTTTTTGACACCCCTAACACGACACTGCGAATAAAATATATAAAACTCGTAATTTCTCTTTTAAAAGTGGTTTGTTTATTTTCTTTATGGATTATACTTCCAAAATAAACTATTAAAGTTGTTTTAAAAGTAATAGAAATAGTATTTTTTATTTTTTAAAAAACAGTAATGAAATTAATCGAATTTTACGAGTTTAGTATTTTTCAATTTAAAAACTTTAAAAATTGATCAAAATTTTTCTATTGATTCTATTTTTACGATATTTTCAGGGTCAATATGAAATTTTATGCTCTTTCCAATAAACCGAATATAATATTTTAGACAAACGTTTTTTTTTTAAATTCACGTCCCCCCATTTTTAAATGTCTATTAAATAATTAATTTACTCACCAAAGTTTTATATATCACAAATTGAAGATAAAAGATCAATAAATAATATATTCAAATTTAAAACAAAAAAGTAGCGGTTTTTAGAATTTTACCTGTAAAGTCCGAAGTTTAAAACCTTTTTTTTTTAAACCACGTTTTTTTTTGTTTTTTGTTTAATGAAACCTTGTTCCTTGCTCCTTTAATTAAAAAAAAATTAGGGGTTGAATTATATTTTTCGAGTAGTTATAAGCTTGGAAAGACAGGGTGTCGAATTAATTCACGCCCCCTATTTTGAAATGTCTTTTAAAAAGTAAATAATTAATTTACTCACCAAAGTTTTATATATCACAAATTGAAGATAAAAGATCAATAAATAATATATTCAAATTTAAAACAACAAAAAAAGTAGTGTTTTTTTAGATTTTTACCTGTAAAGTCTGAAGTTTAAAACCTTTTTTTTTTAATCACGTTGTATTTTTTGTCTTTTTTGTTTTTTTTTAAATGAAACCTTGGTCCTTACTCCTTTAATTGAAAAAAAATTAGGGTTTGAATTACATTTTTCGAGTAGTTATAAGCTTGGAAACACAGGGGGTCGAATTATTCAATATTTTTCACAAAGTTTCTGACACACCTATAGGTGCGCTTGGCTCAATTCCCGATGATCTAATAAAACGGCTGAACTCCTGGGGAATCAGATACAACATCACCGTACCCCAGAAGTCAGTTCTGCGTGGTTCAACAAATATCCCACAACAGATGCTTTTCATCTAATTGACTCTTGAGGAAAAGAAACCCGTGTAAAACATCACGACACCGTGAATGGTATAATAATAATAATAATAATAATAATAATAATAATAATAATAATAATAATAATAATCCCCTTCCACTGTCTCATCACCGTTCCCCCCAATAGAAAAGTGATACCAAAGAGCCGAGAAGGATCAAGGAGGATGGAAAGACCGAGGAGAGAGCGCTGACCAGACCTCCGCTGGACAAGCGCGAAGAGAACTGGGACCTTGGGGAGGCTTAGTGTCACTCAAATTCCAGCATAAACCAATGGCCACTGCCAACGAGAAATCAATGGTAAATGGCTGTTGCGATGACGCAATTTTTTTTGCAAATGCTATCGAAGGAGGTGGAGAGAGCTGGACGTCTGGGAACACTTGTCACTCAGCTTTCAGAGAACACCACAGGTTTCCAATCAGATCGGTTGTTGACTTGTGTGAAAGCTTCATGTGAGCCAATAATAATACGTTTGCTGTACCTTGTTATGACAAAAATTCATAAACGATTCAGGCAGATCGTCCCAGTAGTTTCTGAGAACACTTCTGCAGTAAATGTGGTTTAATCATGACTTATTACTTTCTATTTATCCTTTACTGTGCATCGAACAGATATCATACTGCATAGTTCGCTGCCCCTCATCATGATAGAATTTCAGCCAGATCGACTCAGTAGTTGCCGAGAAAAAGTGGAACAGAGAGAGAGAGAGAGAGAGAGAGAGAGAGAGAGAGAGAGAGAGAGAGAGAGAGAGAGAGATATACTAAAAAACTAATATATAAACGGCTATATGTCTGTCTGTCTCCAAATTTTCAAACCCTATCTCTTGCGGAACTAAAAGTCGCAGAGCGGCACCCGAGGCCTCAAATGATTGGAATTTTTACGGACCGTTCTTTTATGGATCTTTAGCCGGTCAAAATAGTTTTTAATGAATCAAAAATGGGGCAAAATTGAAAACATCGTTATAAATTGTGTATATACATCTTCGTTTATTTTTAATTTTTAATTTTTAATCAGTTCATATGCGTATCACGTAACGCCACCAGCTTTAAATGCTACAGAATGCTACAGTTTCAGTTTCGATTTTAGCTTATGGCACCTAAATATTGTTTTTTTTTTTTTTAACTTTTGAAATCACGACTCCAGTTCACAACCCACTCGACTCCGTTGTATTTTGCGAATATATAACTCATTTTCCTTGTTAGTTATCCGGCGTCTCGCAACCAAGTCAACCTTATTGGTTATTGTGTTTTTGTAACTAACATTCTAACCCTTTTGTTTATTTTTCTTATCTAAATTTTAATTGTTATATTTTATTTTATAATATTCATCTTTATTAGATAACATTTGACTATCGCCTCCCAATCTTTTGTTCGTTTACTTGACCTATCGTGCCATCCGGCGCTATCCGACAGTCACAAGATGCAACACATGATCACCCATCTGATTCTAACCAGGCTCAATGGCGCTTAACTTGGTTGATCTAACGATAACCAGTGTATCAACGTGCTTCTGCTGTATGCAAATTTCCCCAAGTTTGTGATGATTGTTGACATAGACATGGCATCGCCGAGGACCAGGACCACCCCATCTGAGAAAAAGATAAAGCAAACGGCAGATTAGTGCGTTCCATTTGTCGGTTTTATGTCGCCATCAATTTACCCGTAAATTGTCAGTGACTCAAGTCAGTAGAATATTTTATACCTCAGGTCGTTCTGTATCTGTTTAGCGAGTCGATTGTCTTGTAGGCAATCAAGTCTCGCACAATAAAATATTGAGCGTCGGATATCGATTTTGTAATAACCGTAGTATTCACTCGTTTTCGCAATTGATTTAAATTTGCTGCATTCAAATTTGTTTCGTTTCAATAACTGTGACGATGCTTCTTACCACATCGGCTGCCAAAATGAGTTTGAGAACGCTACACACACACACACACACACACACACACACACACACACACACACACACACACACACACACACACACATATAAAAATTTATTACTCATTTAAATTAATTTTACATTTTTTTACGGATCGTCTCAACTTATCAAGGCTTTAAAAAATTCCCTATGCAGTCCCATAGGTGCTTCAGGCACAAAAGAATAAACCAAATCCACCCTAAAAAGGAGAGGTAAGGCTTGTCTGGGTGGACCTCCTAGGACTAGTTAGAACGAATACCTCAGCCTGACGGATAACATGCCACCGAAATGTCCAAGTTTGAGCTGGGCTGATTGTTGAGATCGGATCCTCGACTGATATGCATACTGTCAACGAATGGCAAATGACTCCCTCTCCCCCTCAGACTGCCACGACACTTAGTTGTAACTTTATTCATAGTTTATTGGAAGAGTCCATCTACATCAATATTACACCATAAGGCCCTCTTTTAGTTTTGCTTTGTAGTCGATAATATTTTCATAAGAATGTGTTCCACGCCAGTTTTGGGGTTTTACTTTAGATTGTTTTGTAAAGAGAGAAGTATTTTTGAGATGAGCCGGATTCAGAGAAATATTTTCAGTGGAAAAGATCTGCAAGTTTCATAATCAAATGTGAGAAAAACGAGAGACATTGTCATACAGTAAAAACAAGAGCAATTGATTAGCTTAGACATTGAAGAAGTATGAATGGATTAATTAAGAGCTGTGAGTTTCAAGGGCAAAGAAAATCGTATTTAAAACTTCTCTGCTCATTTAAAAAAATTATAATTCATTGAAAGTTGTTTATAAGAGTGAATGTTCATTTAATTTCCTATTAGTAAGATAGTTTAGTGAGAAAGATAGGAAATATTTCAATGAATAAAGTTTGTACAGATTGACAGACGATAATGAGTTGTGTTTGTCTATGTATTCGTTAATATTTGTGTTTGTGTGAATGCAGAGATTAACGCTCAAAGAGAGGGGCACCTAGCGACACCGATCTGTAGATTCGGGTCAACTGGGTTCCACTGGTTTATTGAAAAAAAAAAAAAAAAAAAGTGGTTTTTTAAAGGATTTATATGGCTCCCAGAAAGACCATTTCGAATAAATTCAGAACGTTTTCTGATTGGTCCAAAATATAATTATTTATTTTATTTAGGATAGTGTATACGCGTTTGATACATTTTGATTTTGGACGTCGACTGCTATATTTTCGTTTTAATTAGTGCAGCCCGTCATTTACGGTTTCTATTTCATGTGACTGTTTTTAATATCAAACGTTTTATCACATTCTCTTGTCCAGCTCTAATCTCCATTTTTTTTTAATGCTCCATTAAGAAACGCTCGCTTTTAACAAAAGATTTTATAACAATTCACAAAATTAAGAGAACTTTGCCAGCTGATACATTTGCTGGGCGCGGGCATATTTTTAATGTACTCGCTCGCACTTTTTTTTTTTTTTTACTCAAGAGAGTCACCACTTATCAAGGCCCGAAGACCACTCGAGGATGAGGGTCAATACGTGTACAGTGATGGAAATTGGGTAAGAAACTGATTATTTAGGGATGACTCAACAAGAATATGTTTATATTCTTTATATTTTTGTATGAAACATAGTGCATTCCCTAGATGTTTTTTTTTTTTTTTTTTTACTTGGGAGCCATTACTTATCAAGGCCCAAAAGCAACTCGAAGATAAGAGTTAATGAATGTAAGGTCGTAGTGTAGTAATCGTTAATGGTATAAATTGGGTAGAATTTGATTATTTATGGGGACGGCTTAACAAGAACTTGTATTACATTGGATTCGGAGGCTACCATGTTGTATTCAACCGGAAAGCAGACAAGCGGAACAGTGTTCCAAATACAGGCAGTTCTGAGAAAGAAGTTTTATTCGTGGAATATGCATTTAGATTTAGGCACAGTTAGGGGAGGATTGTATATAGTGGTTGTAGTTAGTCAAGTGTTTTTTGTGAAAGTTTGGCCAGGGGGAATAATAGATTGGAGTATGTGTCATGGAAATAACGATAGAGCAGAAACAAGCTCGCAACGTCTCTTCTGTGGTTTTGGTGCGATACGTGTTTTGATTGACTAATTGATGAGAGAGAGAGAGAGAGAGAGAGAGAGAGAGAGAGAGAGAGGGAAAACGGTTGGTTGATTATTTTGTTTTACAGCATATCAGCAGTTTTCCGATTATTTAAAGCCGAATGAAGTCATTTTGGAAAGAAGTTTTTATAGTTCTTTATATCTTCAAATATTTATTCAATGAATTTGGCTGTTTTGTAAAGAAATTTTTTTACTTTCATTTTAAAATGGAAAAAAAAATAGCATCAATGTTTGGTGCATTTAAAGGCTAGAAAGCTGGTATCTTCGGATATCATACTGCATAGTTCGCTGCCCCTTATCATGACAGACTTTCAGCCAGATTGACCTCAGTAGTTGCTGAGAAAGAGAGAGAGAGAGAGAGAGAGAGAGAGAGAGAGAGAGAGAGAGAGAGAGAGGGGGGAAACGGGAGGAGTGAGGGAGAGAATATGTCTGCTGTTTTAATATCGCTGCCTATAATTACATTAAGATATTTTTATTTCTTTTTGTGGATTGTAGGCAAAAAACAATTGTATTCTGCATTAACTTTTTAAATAATTTTATTCACTTTTCGTCAGTCGTATTTATTGACACGGAACGTTTTTCTTTCTTTTTTTTTTAGAAACTGGTGGAATATGTATTTTAAATTCGGATTTGTCAGTAACACGTATTCTCTTTGTAGTCCACCAGGAAAACAAACTTCAGAACAATTTCTTTTAACACTTCCGAATTTCTTTTTGTTTTTCAATATTTTATTTCATTAAAGTTTTGAAATTTTACAAAAACGAATTTTTAAGTATATCCATACTTGGAACTTTTCTATCCAATCTCTAAAATGTTACTTGAATTGTGTATTACAAGCATTTCCAACTTTTTTCTTGTAGTGTAATTAGTAGGGCTGTGACAACAGCATATTCTTTTCATTGTTTTGACTCTTGAGTGTATATCCGTTAATATCTTATGTTTTTAAAGAGGCGTAGTAGCGGACACGATAGGGCGACTGTTTACCTCACTGAGATTACTTTCGGCCGGAAGCTACCGCTTCCTTTGCTGCCAGTCGTCGCGGGTTCGCTCCACTGGACATGAGCATTGGAGTTTCAGAGGGTGTCTATCTGATGCGCAACAGATACTGCACCTAAACTGCGCAAGCAAGTTTGGAGCCAAGGTGGAAAGTCCTGTGGTAATGAAGTGAGACTACCCCAACACCCAGGGATAAAGCAGTGAGGCCCCAACTAGTCATTGTCAAGATTGATGATGATGATGATGATGATGATGTGGTTCTCGTTTGATTGACTGTGTCTTACTGTGTTGGATATATACTCGAGAGCCAAAAGAATGAAAAGAATATGCTGTTGTCACAGCCCTAGTAATTAGTTCGTCCTCGAATTTGATTTTCTCTTTAGTGACGATTTTATCTACTTTTTTAATCCTAAAAAATGCTGGCTTCCCAATTTTCTTCCATGTTTGAAGATTTTTAATGTACAAATCGGAGCCTGAGTCAAGTTGCATTTTAATATTTCTATTCAATATTCTTATTTAATCGACCTTCTTAACATTTTCCGCTTCATCACATTTAGCAATTTAATAAAACTTTTTATTTTTATTTTTTACTTTGCAATGCGTACGTTTGTGTTCCACGCGGTCGCACATGAGTCATTTTTTTCCGTTTTATATGGATAATCTTTGTACCAATGCAACTGCCCGCAACTGAAACATGTATTAAGGGACAGAATACTTCTCTTTTGATTATCAAATTTACCCGATGAAGAACTTTTCTATCTTGATATGGATTTTTCTGATATGTGACATCGAGTGAGTTTCTAACAGTATTTTGTATAATTTTTTAGTTTGAACTCATTTTCCCAATGCCCTGTCGGTGGGACATTAGAATACGCTGACTGACCCCTACAGAGGGTAAAAGTCCCTCAATGGGGTCCTGGATATGACCTTAAACTAATCCAGTGGTGAGGCCCCAGCTTGTGGGCTTTGGGGAGTGTGGAACCACCCTTTAATTACAATTGCTCCCATGTCCACTCTGACCTGGAGTGGTAGAACCTGTTAGGGTCTCAACTATGGGTTGAATAGAAACCGACGTGAAAACAACAAATATATTCTATTAAAAAATTTTTTCTTCAAAATCTTTGGATTCGGCATTAAATAACCTGAAAAGGGTTGATATGCCGTAAAACGAAAACAACCAACCAACCAACCAACCAACTCATTTTCCCAAACTTAACGTATTCAACAGAGACCTCGCTGCCATTTGTCTTTTTCAAATATACCGATGAACACTGTATGTTTCTCGAACCGGATAAACATTTTACATTAAATAAAAACACTAAAAACTAGTCAGGTAGAAAAGTAACTTATCTTGCCTTTGATAACATTTGTTTGTTATATATTTGTTTTTTTTTTGACAACTTTTTCGTATCTATGTGTATAGTAAAACAAACCCGTGACCATTCTGTTCATTAGTTTTTGAATCTCAACACACGTTAATAAACCTTTTCGTAGCTCTCTGTTGCTGGAGTGTTAAATCTGGTTTATTTTCCAGTTTATTAACGACCCTTCTGATTTCCGGATTTGCATTCGATACTAATCCTTGCACAACTATAAAGCATTTGAAATTGCCAGCATTTAACTCAAACCACTTCATCGTAGTTCTTGTTAATTATGCTAGCAAAAGTCGTGTGTAATCTGTAATCAGAGTTTTTTTTTGTGTCTGTTTCGATTTACTCAAAACCGCACACACCTCGTCTTCTCATGTATCGTTCTCTTCTTCCTCTTCTACTTCTTGCTCTTTTTCTTCTTTTTTCTTCTCAGTCGTCAGAAGCGTCGTCTTTTCTTGACTACGTTTTTCCTTCTCGCTTCTTGCTCACAGTGACCCGTTTTTATGCTAAGCTGAATTCTCGTGTGTGCGAGAGAACACGAGATTTTGCGTGATTACTTGGCAATATTAACCGGCCGCCGCCATCTTGCCATTTTTCTTTGGACGTACCCGCTTTGCAGAATGCACACCTCGAGCGTTTGTCAGGTAAACCCGTCTGTTCGCAATTTATTACACACTCCCCTCTGATCTCATTATCACAGAAAGAGTAGGAAGGCGGTGGCCTTTTTCTTCGAGTGCTTCTTCGGAGAGGGGGATTCGGGGCTTCATCATCGTCTGCGCTGTCTTCTGTGACACGAAGGTTGGCGAACCTAAAGCTGAGCATCGCAGTATCACTGTCCAGGTCTTCATCATCAGCAGGAGGGTCAGTACTTTGAAGGCTACCACTCTCAGTGTCGCTGTGCGTTGAAGCCGTCATGAACCAGAATGATGGGTCGCTGGTCACGGATTCAATTTCACTATCTTTGTCAAGTGGCAGCTGCGTTTGGAATACTGATCTTAAGTCTTTAATATGACGAGGTACTCCATCAACTCGCACCGCCTGCGGGCTGATCACTTCAGTGACATGACCAGTTCCGTAGCGAGTCGTGCACTGGCCTCGAGGTTTTTTAACCCAGACGACATCTCCTTCTTTTATGTTCTTTTGTGGTGGCTCCGGTTCGGGTAGTGAGCTGCTCTTCAAACCTCTCACCCTGACACGGTATGTATGTAGCGCGTTGGATGGCGCGGTGGAGGGTGAAACATCGTCCTTAGGGGTGACGTTGTACCAATAGACTGCTTCAGATACCGTACACCCCTTCCGCGCTGCGATTGTCTTAACCGTTCTGTGATTGCGCTCAATAATCCCGTTTCCACTGGGAACATGGGCACACCGAAAACGCAGATGGACACCCCAGCCATCTGCAAACTGTTTAAACGGCTCACTAACAAAAGCGGGGCCATTGTCGGTGAGTATCTCAGAAGGAGGGCCACGCTCGAGGAACACACCTTCCAACTCATGGATAATGGCAGCCGCGTCCTGCCGGCGAAGGGGCCGCCACAATGAAAACCTAGATGGTCCACAGTCGATAAGCGTCAAAAAATGCCTCCCGTTGTAGTGCGTTATGTCCATCGCAATCCTATCCCAATTACGCTTCACACTGAGTATTCCCTTCTTCCACCGGACAGGTGCTGGATCGATCGATCGGCAGGTGTTGCAGCTTCCCACAACAGATTTCACAGCCCTCCGAGACACAGAGGGGTCAACCAATCTGGCGAAGTAAAGCGTTCGGTTTACACCGGGGTGCCCACTTTGGCAATGGACATCATTAATATGCTCCGGGCTGAGTCTATGTCCCACTGCAGCGCAATTTACAGGTGCTGACTCGTTCACTTCTTTTGGCAGGTCTAGCCAACGGCGTGGCACTCTGGTCAGACGATCCGCCTGATTCAAACAGGACTGCACCAGTGTCACATCTATGACCAAGTCGTATTCCTTAGTGGTTTCGGTTAGGGTAGCAAGCCGCCTCCGGATCAACATTTCGGCCGACGCCTTCGTTGTCAGACGTGCTTTTCCGTTCAAGGCATTGGTCATCCACCGATGCACACACGTGGAATCCGTGATGATGTGAAGGATTCTAGCCTGCCACTGAAGCGCTAGATTGACTCCTTTCAGTGTAGCATCGAGTTCAGCTAGGTTTATATGCTTGGCGTCATTCTCCGGCCGAAGCCAGCAGGCATCTTCTATTATCCTTCCGTCGACCGCCAGAGCAACGCCAAGGGCAAGTGAGCTGGCGTCTACCCAAACTGTAAATTCACTCCCATCGACGCACCAGCTCCCCCGTACAGGGTCATCATTGGTCACTCTGGCCACAACTTCCACCAGCATGCTTCGCAGGGCAGGATCATGCACCTCATCGTCCCATCCAGTTGACATAGAAGTTGCCCGTCGCTTTATGGCCGCTACAGCCACTCGGAGCCACCCACACACAGGGAAGTGACCCACCAATTTTCCGCAAATGGAAAACGTGTTCCGACGTGCGATGGTAGATGGGATTTCCGGGATTTCACTACTCCTTCCCCATTGAAGGCCATCTGCACTTCCGCTCACCTGCAGTCCGAGCACTTTCGCCCCGTCCTGTACCCGCTCCGGCTCCTTGCACGACAATCCGAAGTGCTCGAAGTGTTCTTTGACCGCCTGGGCAGACAGGAGGCTCTCATTGACAAAAATGTCGTCTATATACGACGATGTCGCATGTTGCACCGCTTCATCTTGACGCCGGATCGCCTGCATGATTGCTGTCATGATGTTAGGGGCTACATTCAGGCCGAATCCTAGCCTGGTCAAGCAATAGCGAGTTCCTTTGATCACCACCGTCTGGAACGGCCACAGCGATTTCTCAACACGTATTTGCAAGTACGCTCTTCGCAAGTCCAGTATGGCTGCTTCCGCACCCTGCCGCCGCCACTCCCGTAGTTTATGAGCACAGACATCAGCCCCCGCAGTGTGTGGGTCAACGTATTCATTAAGTTCCCGGTAATCAAGAACAGGTCGAACTTTCTGCTTGTTCTCTTGTCTGACAGCCATCAGGGGAATTAGCCCCCGCGGGGGCCCGAGCTCATCCTCTGGGTATGGAACTAACCAGCCATTATCCAGCCACACTTGAAGTTCTGCCTCGTACTGCCCCCTAAGCCACGCAGGAGGAGGATACTCTGTAAGTCGATTCCGCAATGACACTGGTGGCTGGTCGCCTGCCCATTTCCAGGACGCTGTCCAAGTGTTTGTGCCCTTATCGTATTCTGCATGGAAGTCGGGCTCATCGAGAGTGATTGATGCACACATTTGTTTGTTTGGTCGAGAGAAGCTCACATCACCGGCGCCGTTCACAGTAATTCCGCCTAGCTGTGTGATAGCGTCCATTCCAAGGAGAAGGTCATATCCGAGCAGCTCCCCATCGACCACTAACACCGTCACAGCAACCGGAGAGCCATTGCCAATGCTGATATGAACAACGCTGACCCCACAACACACCAATGAGCCTTGGCCGACAGTAAGTACAGGGATCCTTCGTTTCTTCCATGTGGCGCAATATTTCTTTCGAAGAAGGGTTTGGGTACAGCCGGTGTCAACCAGCGCTGAACGTTCACATCCATCAACTTGAACTGTTACTGCAGGCAGCGCTTTGTTCAATGCCGCGTTGGGGAGGGTGCTAGCGCTGCGGCGTCCTCCCCTTGCCCGTTTCCCGGACAATTCCGCGCTATGTGGCCTGGCTTATTGCATTGGTGACACCGTATTACTTGTCGTGCTCCATAATTAGGGGTGCGCCTTGTACCGCTTTTGCAGTCTCTGGAAAAGTGGTTGGGGCCACCACAGGTATAGCATCGTAGACCCTTCGTTGGCGAGTCCAGAGTGTCAACAGCTGCGGAGACTAGTTCTCGATCGTCTTTCAAGATGTTTCGTGCTCTCGCCAATAACTCCTCCAATCCAATCTAAGTGAGTCTTGACGATGCTCGCAGCAGTCGACTTGCCTCATCCGGAAGTCCCGACAAAAAGGCGCATGCCAATATGCGATCACTTGCACCGCCGAAGGGAGTGGCAAGCTTTTTCAAGTCGGCCATGTAGACATCCACTGTCTCCCCCGGCCCAAGTCGGCGTTCGGAAAACTGCCTCCAGGCGACAAAAGGGTCTGTACCAAATGCCCCGTATAGCGCTTGTGTAATCTGCTCCATGGTTGGATCCTCCCGTAGCTGCTGGTACACGGCATAAGCCCCTTTAGTGAGTCTCAATGGGATAACCATAGCTGGGTCTTTAATCTTGCACAACCGGCAAACGCGCTCAGCCTTTTCCAGCCATTCGACCACCGAGGGACCAGTGGGGGAGCCATCGAATTTCGGAATTAATCTGATGTCAAATTTCTCCATACCAAAGCCGAAATAGCTTGTAATCAGAGTTTTTGTGTCTGTTTCGATTTACTCAAAACCGCACACACCTCGTCTTCTCATGTATCGTTCTCTTCTTCCTCTTCTACTTCTTGCTCTTTTTCTTTTTTTTTCTTCTCAGTCGTCAGAAGCGTCGTCTTTTCTTGACTACGTTTTTCCTTCTCGCTTCTTGCTCACAGTGACCCGTTTTTATGCTAAGCTGAATTCTCGTGTGTGCGAGAGAACACGAGATTTTGCGTGATTACTTGGCAATATTAACCGGCCGCCACCATCTTGCCATTTTTCTTTGGACGTACCCGCTTTGCAGAATGCACACCTCGAGCGTTTGTCAGGTAAGCCCGTCTGTTCGCAATTTATTACACATAATCTTCGTCGCCTTTGCTTATAAAGTTCTTGCATTTGCACCGTTCGTGAAAAAAAAACAAAACGTTTTCGGACTAAACAATTTAGTCAATAATAGTATCGCTCCACCGAATGTAAGTCGCTTTTTTTGTGATCAGTAGGGCTATGACAACAGCATATTCTTTTCCTTGTTTTGATTCTCAGGTATATATCCATTGATATCTTATATGTTTTTTATGCAGAATGATGTGATTCTCGGTTGATTAGTTGTGTCGGATATACACTCAAAACTAAAAATAATGAAAAGAATATGCTGTTGTCATAGCCCTAGTGATCAGATATATTTTATGAATTTGGTATACTTAACCGTACACAACTTTCTTAAAACAAACGAACCTTTTAAAATCGGTCCAATTCGCACAGTCAGATTTATAAATGTCCTCGTACGGTTTCAAATATGACGCAGCCGTAACTTCGTTATCAAACTCATAGTTAAAACAATTTTTCATTTTTTACTTCAGTCGAAGTTCTCAGAAATGAAGGGCCCACTTCCTAACACTTGATCTTGTTTGTTAGAGTATCGTGCTGTTACTTGAGGTAACACTTTGGAGAAGTTCTCAAAAAAAGAAAGAGGCCCTTCTTGGGGGCTCACACTTGATCTCTATATGAGGTATATAAGTATTCGAATATTCCATTTAATCTCCTGTACGTCTCAAATGTTGAGTTAGTAAAGAAGTTAAAAACATTATTTCCCTCTCGCCAATTGACCATTTAAATATGTTTTATTATACCATTTGCATGGTCTCTTGGTCTTACTGGATTCCAGAACAAAATTCAATTAGTCTGGTGGAGTATCCAGCTTCGTGTTGCTACTTGAGGTAACATCACTTGGAGAATGTGCACATTCCTAGTAAATAAATCTCACCTGTCTGTTTAAAATGTATGTATGTATGTATGTATGTATGTATGTATGTATGTATGTATGTATGCCTAAAACATTCGACAGAGGCGACCGATTTTCACAAGATCGGTATCGTTTTGAAGCTCGACCTTTCGGAAGACAAATATCGAAAAATTGGTTAAAAACATTAATTTCTTCTCCCTTAAATGGACGTTTTTCTACAAGGAGGGGGGACACTTTCTTGCCGATATTTTCGAAAGTCATCCCCTCTCTTCGATTGACTTAATTTAAACCTTTGCCACTTCCGGTTTGGCGATGGACGCAACGGCAAAAAAACGTCACGTTTTTTTTTCACGTTCTTTTTCTTGTTCGCGGTACGGGTTCGAGCCTGCCTACTACTTTTTTTTTTGCTCAACACACACCTCTAACACACACCCAGACTAGTTTCTAATAAAGACCATTGTTGGTTAGCTATACTGAAGAAATCTTATTTGTGCTGTCAATACTATATAATTTTGTATATTTAGGAGGAGATCTTATTTGGGTCATGAATACTATGTGATTTTGAATATTTAGTCAGTTAGGGTTTACTCGTAGGGAAAAGTATCCTCATGCCCTTTACAGAAAGACGTTAGATATCTGAGGACAGTGTTTAATAGGCATTCAGCAATTGTGTTCGAAATAATGTTTTGTGAAAAAGGTATTTTGACACCTATTTGATAATTCTAAAAATATTTTCTGTTCTTTTAAAATTTTTTTCTTTGAAGATTGTAACGCTGAGTATGGGGCAGCTGAACCAGCTGCCAACATTCCCCTGCTTTTTATTGAAACCGACCGAGAACTCTTTTTAGTATCCTCGCTGTTCCCTTAAGTGCAATTGTCTTGATCTCTGTTGCACTTGGTTCACCAGGAATATTAGTTAGGTAGGACTTCAGGTTCTTCTTCATAAGTCCTGTGGCACCTATAATAACATTTGCGAAAATATATGCACATATTATATATGAGGTTGGACGGTATTCCGTCCAACCTCATATATTTCGAAATATTCCGATATTCTGAAAAAGAAAAAAAAACAACAAACAAACAAACAAACAAACAGAAAAAACTCTATAGCTAGAATCAGGATCAGTAATTGTATCGGGATGGGAAATTTATAACAGATTTGGGAAAACTATTAGAACTCACTCATCACTAATTCCAGTCTCATAATATTAACTGACCAAGGGCGTGGGCAAAAACGCACAAATAATGCCCCCCTTCCAATAACATTCTTTAATGAATTTAAATAAAAAAAGGCTGCCACGTGATATGCTTTCAACTATGTCCACCACACCTGGGCGATCGAAATCTCTACGCACTCTAACGCAAAGCAACATACAATCACACAAATACGTACACTTTCGCACGCATATACTCACTCATAAATTACGGTCATAAACATACGTTTTACTACTTTTCCAACTGGACTTTCGCTGAGAGTTGAACATTTCAAATGGGTATACTCTCATAAAACGTCATTTAAATTTGTGCATATATAAATATATCGTATTCATCCGTTAAACAATGCTTTATTCTCCCATTCAACTGTTTTTATTTGCTTGTACTTATTTTCTAATGTTTTTTTATAGCAATTTAATTATCAGCATAGATCTGTGGCGTCTTAATCATGAAGTGGTTACTATGAACGTTAAAAAGCAAATGTTTCCAATTGCTACACCCTTTTCTCTATTGGAATTCGCTTTCCTTCTCACTCTCCAAAGCAAGGAAGTTTTCACAAAAACGTGTGAACTGAAAATATTTTCAACCAATGAAAATCGTCCTAAACCCCAAAAAGTAATACATATATTTGAATGTAATAAGCCAGTATGAACATAGAAAATTCTATAACCTCTGGTCAACAAAATCATTTTTTTCCTAGATTTCGTTAGCCACACCGTGAACAGAATTCCAGAATGCCTGATCAACAGTTTTTAGTCGGATAAGGCGAAAAATACTCAATGATTCACATACCAGCTTCTTCACTCGTGCGCACCTTCTTACACAATAGCCATAGTCAGGCAAACAGAAACGAACAGCAACTCACAGCTACACACGCATCAACAAGGACAAGGTAAATCAACACACACCCATACACAATGCCACGATGTTAAATGCTCACATACATATATTGCTTACATACGCATATAATCACACAACGGACATATTGACTTGTGACTACTATCGCAACTTTCTTCCCAAAACATGTCTTTGTATAAATGATTGAAAGTAACTTTTATATTCTTATTTCTTGTATAAAAATGTTTGGTTATAAAGTTTCATTTTTCTCCATATTTCATTTACAAAATCTGTTTATGTTTTAAGTAGCTCTTGCTACCTGGTGACCCATTCGTTTCTTAATGTAACGTAGTACACATTTACACACTTTGTTGCAGAGTATGTCACAAGGAACATACGACAAGCAATAACTCGACTCTTTTTTTTTTGTAACAACGACATATATTTCCGGGTACTTTCCCGCCACGTGTGACTTCTCGTTACATCTGTAACGTCACCCACGTCCCTAACATGATCTCGAATTTGCTCTCGAACGTCATCTGTGTCTCTAACGTGATCTCGAACATCATCCACGTCTCTAAGGTGATCGTGATGCTGAACGTGATCGCCAGTCTGTACACACGCTCATTTTATAGTCTTTTTGTTCGCACACGGATCTTCATTTCCATATACACGTCCGCGCTCAGTTACATTAATGTTTCATTCATTTCGATTTTATATGCAGGCATATTTTATATTTTTCTTTGATTTCATTTCTTTCCAGAAAGTTTTTATATCCAATTAAATTAAATGTCAGCATAGTTCTTGGCAAATCCCCAAAATGCTACTGTTGCCTGAAATGACTGCTACCAAGGCCAGGGACCACGCCACAGATCTTAGCATTTTCTCTAAAGCCACAACCTCTTCATAAGCTAAAGTTCATGTTTCCACAAGTGTAGCAGGGCACGGACGCGCGTAAGCAAATGCATGCGAAATAACGTCATTGGTAAAGAAAAAGACTATAAAAAGGAGAAAGAGCACATTAGAGTAGATGATCACGTTAGAGATCACGTTGATGATGTCACAACCGTAACGCGAAGTTAGGCGTGGCGGGAGAATGAGGAAATAAATATCGTTATTACAAAGAGAAAAAGTGAGTTGAATTTTTTTTCTATCCTTTGTCCATTTTACGATTGAGGCTACAAGTTTATAATAATTCAGTACAATAAAATATCATTCAAATACAAACCGATATCGTAATGTTTAACTTAATTGTAAAAGGGGGGGGGGGAGAAATAATAAACGTAGAAGACTGTGTTGAAAGCAAAAAATAACTTGGGAAAGTGCATGAGTCAGTAAGATTGATCACCGCAGCGAGAGACACCGTCAAACGATGAAATCAGAAACAAAGAAGACAAGAAAATAAATGGAAACAGAAAGCACTACATGGACGATTCATAAAAATGACAACAGAAGAGAATCACGAAAACACGTTTACATGGCTAAGGAAAAGAACACATGAACAGAAAAACAGAATTTCTACTGAGAGCTGCACAGAACAACGCGATTAGAACGAACCAAATTTAAGCTACAACAGATAAAACACAAAGAAAACAGTAAATGTAGACTCTCTGAACAAAGAGACGAAACGATAAACTATATAAGTGAATGCAACAAATTAGCTAATGTTTGTTTGTCTTATATTTTTGAACGAAATAAACATTACTTTTTAAAAATATTTATATATATAAAAAAAATACTTCCTCACAGAAATAATAAACTTGAAATTATTTTTTTCATACATAAGAAGTTTTAGTGAAATTTAATAAATTTCATTCATTCATTCGGTAGTTTGTAGTTTCTTTCCGTCCAAACAATACCGATATTCAAGCAGCAGCGAATTCTCGCGGCTGTTTTTGACCATTGTAGCCAAAGGAATGTTCTGCTCAGCACAACGAGATACGAAACCATGAACAGAATTATTCTTGATTGCTTCCACATTACTTTAATCACCCGCTTTCAATGACCTAAAGTTACGTGATCGTGGGGAGGGGCTGAAGTGGGTTCTCGACCTTGCTCAAGGGTCTCCACCAGACTAACGAAAGGTAGGAGGCACCTTACTTTCTTTTGATAGTAGTGCCCTCCCGCTACTTTATAGAGCACTTAGTATTCCCAAATGGTAACCCATCTGGTACTGGGAAGGCTTATCGTTGCTTAACTTTGATGATCTGGTGGGAACCGGTGTATCAACATGATTATGCTGTATACATTGTAGAATACGGATTTGCAACAAACACAAGCAGGAGCGAATTCTCGCGGCTGGAGATTTTGAAATACACTTCCTTCCTGTCCATTTCCAATCAGAAGCCAGCTCTTACTCACGTAACCGCGTTTATAAAACGTTAAGCCGACAGTACACTCCTTTTTTTCTCCCCAGATCTGTAACGGATAGCAGCTCCACGTGGAAAGGACATGTCGCCCCCAACTTCTCTCTTGGGACACACACACAAGAATATCCAGCATACGGGCTCGGGGTTCAAGTATGACGGAATACAAACAAGCCAACATTGCTATCTCCACATCTTTCTTTCTCATGTTACAGAATTCCCCCTGTCTATACATGGACACACGCCGCTACTACTAACTTCTAGGAGATAAATAATTCATTACAGTGACGAACCATAACTTCGAACCCATTGATGGACTCTTCTCTTTTTCAACAGGCCTGTATAATCTTTAATCTACGTCGAAAGGAACACTTTCAACGACTAATCTCTTTTCCTCACAATCCGTTTCATTCTTCTTATTAACGAAGATACCCAATAAAATTGCTTTCAAATAGTAGAATGAGATTATTGTTGTCATTTTTACAACATTAATAAATGTAAAAGAAAGAAATGAACAAGTTAAAATACTTACGATCGTGACTAAACGTTTACTACGTTTGTTGACTCCCGATATGGAAAATTAAAAATCTAAAAATGTATGATTAATACTATGACGAGTTTTATTTATTATTAAGAGAACAGGCTGGAAAATTCTCATATAAAAATTAATTGTTCAACAGTGTAAGAAAAAAAATTAGTTTTCAACTGATTACTCATTTTTTAGAATCTTTATATAAAACAATACCGTTAAAAGATAAATAATGCAACATTATTGTATAATAATAATAATAATAATAATAATAATAATAATAATAATAATAATAATAAAAAAATCACTAAAAAATATTTAAAAACGGGTACATTTTCAACTAAAAATTTAGTCACGTGTGAATTAGTAAAGAAAATACACTTAACAAATATAGAACTGCACAGCATTTTCCCGCCAAAAAATACCCCTTTTTAATTGCATGTATCTAAATGTAAAATATATATATATTTTTGTTTTTTCGGAGAATAAAATACAGTCATTTTTGAACTGGTTTTGACAATTGAAAAAGAAAATAACGATCCTTCCTAATAGTCAGTACTGTGGGTCCGTGACTATAAGACTACACCTGTGACGTTATCAGATCACGTGACTTTTAGTTATATGGCCTGCTATATTTAGGTCGGTCTCGGTTTAACACAGTCCCCTTAAATACAATAACTGGCGCCAAATGAGAAACTCACATTTTTTTTTCTAAACGAACGCATATATTTTTTGAATCACCGTAAAAATCTGAGAATTATTTAATTTTAATTTAATTTTTAGCATTTATTAAAAATTTATACATTTTATTAGACTTATGTATCAATATGCGATCTGCCCGTTTATCTAACCCTAACTAACCACCTCCAACCCAAATTTATTAACCCTAACCGTTGTTAAACTTATGGTTAGAGTTAAGGTTAATAAGTATTGAAAAAAAAAAAAAAAGCGCTGAACACGCATTCACAAAGAAATTCAAAATAAGAACGTAATATTTATACATTACAGAAGTTTAGAATAACATCGGTACCGTCGATTCCGAATCAATAAGGGATCAACACATGGACACGTCTCGTTGACATTCACCAACCTTTACTATGAGTTTTGGTTATATCTATCTATCTATCTATCTATCTATCTATCTATCTCATGTCTCTTTCGCATCCCTCTCTCCCCCTCCCCCTCTCTCTCTCTTCCTTCTAAGGTCATAAAGAAAACGCGGTCAACTTTGACGCAAATGCAACATCCCAACTTCCGGTCGTGGAACACTCTTTTACTGTTTATTATTTATGCCCGCCATTCACAAGCATTTAATTTGGTCTTAAGATAGAATGCTAGCCTACAAGGTCAGATGCGACTTTGTGACTGGATTCGAATCTCCAGACCAGCAATAATTAATTTTCTACGCTGCTGATTATGTAAACATGGAACATTATTGTCTGTAGATTAAAAACAGCTGTTAATATATACTAGACTACCCGTGACAAGGGATGTGAGGGACAGTGAAAGGTGTGGGAGGAATAAGGAAGTTAGAACACCAGAGTTGATTGGCCAAATTAAGAATTTCACGGATAAGAACCGTCGTGTGTCTATAAAGACAATGATTGCACAGATTGATGTCATCGTGGGAATTTTATACACAATTCTTCACGAGGAACTGAAGATGCGGAAGATTTGCGCAAAGTTTGTGCCAAGGACGCTCAGAGAAGATCAGAAAGAAAGACATTATCATGAGAGTAGGGAAATAGTCGAGCTGATCAAATCAGGTCCCGCAATTCTTGATTCTCTGGTGATATGCGATGAAAGCTGGATCTACTACTATGATCCAGAGACGAAGAGACAGAGTTCCCAGTGGAAGCATGTTGGCTCTCCCAGACCCAAGAAAGCCAGACAAAGCAAATCCACCCAGAAACTTATGATGATCCCTTTTTTTTTTTTTTGACAGCCCGGCATGATCTACAAACACTAGGTTTCCACTGGAAAGGATATTATGTTGAGGTTTGAAAGGATTCAGGAATAGATTCCGTTGAAAGAGGCCAGCACTCTTCGAATCAAGTCAGTGGCATTTCCACCAGGACAATGCATTAATCTACAACTCCATCCTTGTCACAGACTATTTTACAAAGATGAGCATCAAAACAGTTCCTCACCCTCCCAATACTCCAGACGTTCCTCCCTCTGACTTTTGGTTATTCCCTAAGCTCAAGAAAAATCTTAGAGGCTGTTGTTATGAGACAATTGAGGAGATGAAAGAGGTTTTGACGAGGATCACTGACATGTGCACACAGGAGGACTTTCATGGGGCCTTTCAGAAGTTTTTGGAACGGTACAACAAGTGCATTGCAGCCGGAAGAGATTACTTTGAAGGAGACTCGAGTTTCATATGTGTACTATCAACCAAAGTGCTCATACCAAAAAAGTCTGGAAGCTTATTGCAGGAATCTCGTAATCCAAGTCTGTAGAAAGAGCCCGTTTGCAAGCAGTCGAGCAAGAAAGACTATTTCGAACCGTTAAAGGTTTTTTTTTCACTTAGAGATAGCAGAACCGACGTAATGAACTCGTCATGGCCAGTTAAAAATTTAGTAATAAAGAAATCTTAATATTTCTTTTTAAAGTATCCTGTTGAACAATAACTTTTTGTAAAATATAATTTACAGTTTTTAATTGTGTTCCTCTATCGCAAGCTCTATTTCTTATTTTGTTTGTATTGAGCTTTTTTATTTGGTTGAGATTACTATATAAATATTAATATTTATATTCGCTTTAAGTTAATAGAAGCTTTTAGCTTGTAACTTTTATTTTTACTTCTTGATTTCATATATATATATATATATATATATATATATATATATATATATATACTAGACTAGACTACCCGTGACCCGTTGGGTCAGTATGTTATATTAGCTATGGAATTCATGTATGAGCGTGACACTTGTGACGTAAAGAAAATAGTTTTTTTACACAACAGAAACAGTTCTATGAAAGTATATTAAAATTAAAAAAGAATATAGATAGATTTCTATGAGTCGTTCTGTTTATTATAATTGTTATTTTTTGAACAAAAAAAATTTAGTTACTGAATTATAAATGGTTGGTCATACTTATAGGTAAATGTGCACTGAACAGATACCAGAATACTTATTATAGTTACATTCAAATTTTGATATATCTGCTTTTTTTTTACATCTTTCATTTCTGTATTACGTTTAAGTTATTTAAAACCCCACTCTTCCCATGTTAAATAATAATTTCGAAATAATAACGTTAATATTTCAGCGTCCCAATTGTTCTTTTGTTTTTCTTTTTTTTCGCATTTAAATTATCCAAATAAACAATTGTTAATACTGTCAGCTTTTTTTTTTTACATCGTTCATTTCTGTATTACGTTTAAGTTATTTTAAACCCCACTCTTCCCATGTTAAATAATAATTTCGAAATAATAACGTTAATATTTTAGTGCGCAGATCATGCGCGCATGCGTAACCGGATGCCGTAAACCGGAAAGTGGGTTACATACATCATTACAAGGTCATTTGAGTTGTATATATATATATATATATATATATATATATATATATATATATATATATATATATATATATATATATAAAGTGTTTTTCCAAAGTGTTTTTTAACATGTTTTATTAACTATTTGCCCATATATATACATTTTAAACATGTAAAAACACACACACGCACACGCATATATATATATATTTCTCTAGAAATATATTTTCTTATAATATATGCCAATCCTTATTTATAAAGCTCAATGTAATTACAGAGCAATATAGTGAATAAATGACAAAAACTATATTCCAAATTTCATGATGTTGACCATCTTATAATTTATTTCTTTAATTCAGTTGACATTTACAATTCTTGACAGTATCTGTCTCTTGTAGCGCAAAATCAATCACTTAATCATTATATCAATCAGGAATCTATTTCTTCCGATGAGTTAAGAGCACAGTTCCAACATTTGAAAATACAACTGCTGAGATACAACGTGTGGCTCTTTACAAACATACTTTTCTTTCTCTAACTTTACAACATGGCAAGGAAGAAAAAAAGAAAAAAAAAGAAAAAAAAGAATACAGCATACTGAGGATGGAGTATAGCTCCGAAATATATTTATGTTATAAATTTCAAACAAGTAAAATATTTGTTTATTTTCTTAAAATTACGTTGTGATTTGGCTTTCAAGCGTATTTGATCGGTGGCTGTGACTTTATGCGTATGTTATATATATATATATATATATATATATATATATATATATATATATATATATATATATATTACTAGAATGTAAACAACTAAATAGATTACAAATACAAATAAAACGATTCCCGATCTTTCCTTTTGACTAGGATTAAAGTGTAGTATATGTTTTGATAATAGACTTCAACGTTTCTGTGTTTGATCAATTAATTGTTAGGTGGGTCTATTTCCCCACATTAGAAACCGACTTTGTGTTTAACACTGTCCTCGCAAGCAGGCAATTAAACAGTCAATGGCAATTTTGTGCAGGCGACAAACAACAAAATAACCTGACCTTTATTGGTAAAGTCGCGTTGAAGAAAAAATGTGCACTTAACACAGAGTACGAATTGTGCTACTTTTACATAGGATTTTCAAGTTAAATTTTTTTGCGGTATATTTGTTTATTAAATTGTTGCGTGAAAGCACTAAATAGCTATAAAAGGTCTTCTCCTCCCCATGTTAAGAATGGATTTCTAAATAATAACGTTATTATTTCAGCACGGTCAGTATTCTGCGTAACAGAAAAGTGTTCCTGTCGCTTTGTGCTTTTTTCTCGACTTGTTCTAGGTTGCAATTTGTCTCGGTCCATGCATCGAAAGAATCGACTTTAAATTCGGGTGTGTCGTTCAGTCCGCTGGTAAGGGAATAATCGTGGGAAACCTGGATTTTTAAGAATGCACCAACGACATTTCGACCATACGACATGTTTTTTTGTTTTTGTTTTTTTTTAAACCTTTTTGTTTTCCGTTTTGTTTCGGAATGTTTGAGAATGAATGATCATTCGAACTATTGTCATCTTGAATTTGATTCTCACAACGTTTCGGCCGATGTAACCTCCGACTCTCGGGCGCATCTTGTCACGCTTGCACATACAGAATTTCAAACCCAGTCTGTTATTTATTCATCCGTTTCACAAAGTCTTATTTAATTTGGTCTTAGTATCGCCTGAACCGTTAATTTTTAGAAGAATATCAATTAGAACTGACTGTCACTTAATATTAATTATAGTGTGACCCGAATATAAGAGATCCGAATATAAGAAAAGATTGATATAAGAAAGATTGTCTCTGGTCCCAAATAAGAGCCTGTGTTAATGTACAGTGTAATCCAAATATAAGAACCCTCGGATATAAGAGAGCTGTAGCCCCTTATAGGAGAAGAAGTCTCTTCTTTACGGGTTACACTGTATTTATTAATTGCGCCATGAGTCAAATTATTGCAAAATCTTGTGGATTTAAAACCTAATCTTGTTTTAGTTGTGTAGCACAATTAAAATTATATATATATATATATATATATATATATATATATATATATATATATATATATATATATATATATATATTAATTTATAAAATATATATGGCGATTAAGCTACACTGAATATTCGGCGTTTCATCCACTCTAGGACTCCTCAGGCTTATGCGCATAAGCCTGAAGAGTCCTAGAGTTGATAAAACGCCGAATATTCAGTGTAGCTTAATCGCCATATATATTTTATAAATTACTAACTCTCTACCTACGTATTGAGCACTTTTGAAGTAAATACTTAAAGTTTACGCATAAATCTATACTTTCGTATATTAATTTTATGTGAGTAAATTAAGTAGTTATATATATATATATATATATATATATATATATATATATATATACTAGCATGGGTACCCGGCATTGCCTGTGTTGACATGAAGTTCCGTTTGAAACACGTCTGCTATACTAATCATTTTCATCAAGGGTAACGTGGATACCCCCACAACAATTTCAAAAATAAAAGAACGGATAAAAACATGTAAATGTAATCGCCCCCAAAAAGAAGTATCTGATACCCTCTCCACCAGATATTTCGGCAGAATAGATCACTGTCCTAAGAAAACTCACGATTTTGTGAACCTAAAAAAATAACGTTTATAAACATTATATTCATGCATTTATTTTTTATTTCGGTAAATGTGTAGTTTAGCGGCGTAAATTATTTGCCAGACAAAAAAAAAATATAAAAACTATTTATTGTTAGACCAAAAGGCTGAAATAAAACCAGAAATTTCACTTTTATTATTTTTTTTTATCATTTATATTTATTATATTGTTTTAAAATTTGGCCTTTCTAAGGTTTGGCCGATTAGCCTTTTTAAGCTCTATGAACTATGTCTTTGGCCGCCATGATTTTTTGTAATGAAAGAGCGTAAAAAGGCCAAATTTAGCCTTAAAAAAGCCAATCTGCTAAACCTACTAAAGGCCAAATTTTAAACGTGTAAGGCGTGCACATTTAGTCTAATAAAAATGATAAAAAAATGATTTTTTGTTTGTTTTATTTCAGACTTTGGATCTAATAACGTTTTATATAAAAATAAATAGTGTTTATATTTTTTTGTCTGTCAAATAATTTACGCCGCTAAACTACACATTTACCTTTATTTTTTGTAATGGGACTTTTTTTACTGGCTTATTTTTTGTAAATAAAGGAAATTTTAGATTTGCTTTTTTTAGGGGGGGCCTTTTCGATTTGCTTTTTATTTGTCGTTTTATGCTTCTAATGTACCCCCCCCCCATTGAATTTGTCATATTTTGGGGTTTGTTTTGTTTATTAAATTGCTAAGTGAAAGTAGAGAATGGTCTCATAAAAAATAATTAAATTGATCGATATTTTATGTTTCCAATGTTATTCCCCCCTCCCAATTTTCCCCCTTCCCCTCAATCGCCAAACTTAAAAAAAAATAAAATGAAACAAACAAATGAAATCTTTTCAGTTTTTTTCGTAAGTTTTTTTTTTATATTTAAAAAAAATCAAAACAATAAAAGCCGAACATTTTTTCTATCTACACGGAATTATTTTTCCAGCTAGAAATGAAATTTGGTAAACGTTTTATTTTTTAATGGATAGCATCTAGGGGCAAATAACTCTAAAAAAAAATTAAAAAAAAAGGTCGCTGTTGGAAATATTTATTCCAAAATAAATTAAATTAAATATATTATTAATATAATTGTTGTTTAAAAATTATGAAAAAACAATTTTAAATAGAATACTTAAAATAATTATCTCGCTAAAAACATTAACTAAGATACCGCTATTTAGTAAAATCAATTTTTCTTAATCTCATATGCAAATAAGGTGATCTCTTAATTGTATATTTTTCCAAGTATCGTACTATATATAGAAATAAATGAAAGATTAAAGTAAGACACGTTTTGTATATATTAATCAAATTGTGAAGAGACAAATAAACAAACAGGCAGGAATACGAATTTATATATATATATATATATATATATATATATATATATATATATATATAATTTAAATTTATCGATATATCTATAAAAGTGAAAATGTGTGTGTGTGTCTGTCTGTGTAAACTGTGCCAATCGCTTTATTGCTGATTAGTAAAATATCAATATTTCCCTAAATATACGTTACAAAAAAATGAAAATTGTACCATCAAAGGGTTGTTTTAAGTTTAGTTATTTCCCAAAATTTTATTCAAGTTCATGTTATATACACGAATTTATGGCATTTTATTTATTATTAAAGAAATTTTACTGTCCATCGCTTTATTGTAGATCTCTTACAATGCCAAAAAAGCGGACAAATAAAGATTATCGAAAATCAAAAGATAGTTGCTGGACTCACAAAAGGATTGTCCCTCAAAAATTTAGCCACGGAGCTGGAATGGGATCCAAAAACTTTGGCTGCATTCTTGAACAACCGAACACCAAATCCAGAAAAATAATGGCATCAGAAGAAACCTTTTAGATCGTGATATTCGGAAAATTCGTAGGGAAGTCAACTGAAACACAAACAGCACCGGTGTAAAAGCTGGAATCGCTCCAATAGCCAGACATGCCCGATACAATGTGTTGAATGAGATTGCAAGGAACATAAAACCTCTTCCAATGCCTCCATTAAGCAAACAACGTAGGGAAAAACGAATGACTTGGACACAGAATTATATGGAAATGAATTCCCAGCAGGTCCTATTTAGGGATGAAGCCCATGCTACTCTTGACGGTCTGGATAGATGGACCAAAGTTTGAAACCCGAACGAAACTCCGACCCGTTATAGAGTTCATCGCCAACAAGGAGGTGGACGCATCATGTTTGGCCGGGAATCAGTGGGGATAAGTTGGTTGGACCATTCCGAGCGCCAGAGGGTGTAAAGCTTACCAGCAATGCGTGCGTGGCCTTTTTGGATAATCATTTGTCGACATGGCTACTTTACCTACCATTGTTACGTCGCTTTCAGATGATTTTTATACATGACAATCTACCATCCCATTCTGCTTGGGACGACTGCACCCTTCCTTGAATCTATGGAATTCGTTGGAGAAACTCATGACCTGACCACCGTGTTCTCCAGACCTTAAGCCCATTGAATATCTCTGGTAAGTATTAAAAAGAGGGGTTTATGAGGGAGAAAGCAATTTACTTCAAAGGATGTCTTGTGGAGGAACATAGTTGATGTTGCTAGAGCCATAGCTCCTTTTAAGAACAAAGAATTGACTTCTTCAGGAAACAAAAGGTTGTATTAAAAAAAATGGGTGATAAGTCAATAAATAATTAATTTATATGAGGCTTATACCTAGGATATGTTTTTGTTTATTATTCTTTGACAGAAAAATATAATAAAAAGTAAAGTTTGCAAGATAAGACATTGTATTTTTGCCTTAAAACAACATTTTAAGAGACCTGCAATAAAGCGATGGACAGTGGAAATTCTTCGATAAAGAATAAAAAGTCATAACTCAGTTAATATCGCATGGATTTGAATAAAATTTTTTTTGAAATAACTAACCTTAAAGGAGTCGTTTGGTGATATAATTTTCATTTTGTTGTGACGTATATTTAGTGAAATATTGATATTTTACTAATCTGCAATAAAGCGATTGACACAGTATACATTTCCCTACTAAATTACTCTGTCTAGAGACTCTAGATTTGACATAAGGAGTATTGAGGTTTGGGAAAATACTAGACACAAGATTTAGGAAGATTATATCTTCGTTTTAAGCTTCGTGTAAACGTGTGTTGTATAGCATGTCTTGCTGCGCATGGCAGACGTCGAAGTGATACATGCTTGGCCAAGGAAAGAGGGGAAACACAGAAAACTGTAAATATCTCTGGCTAGAGTCAGATCACTCAAGAGATATTCTCTTTGAAGAAAATATGATCCTCATTGAGCGGAAAGAGTCCCACTGGGATCAGCTTTGTCAAAGATCATCTAGGCCCCTGCGTTTCTCTGTGTGTGTGTGTGTGTGTGTGTGTGTGTGTGTGTGTGTGTGTGTGTGTGTGTGTGTGTGCGATGATTCTTTGTTTCTTTAGCGCTGACTGAATTGACGAACAGCCTTCGCTCGGACACGTACAGAACGATCACGGCGGTAAGTGAAGACACGGGCATGTTTACATTCGTCAGGGGCCATAAAAGTGGTGCAAAAACTATTCTCTTCGGTTAATTAATTTTAACTGTCCCGAAACGGGTATTCTAGTTTCTGCATAAGATAAGTCGCCATCTTTTTTTGATATGCGGATGTATTGATTTCGAAAATAAATTCTCTTTTTAAGAAAACATCGTGATCTTTTTGAATCTACTTTAATTTTTAATGCCCGATGCATTCGATAGGTTTCCATGATAAATTACGTTTACTGTTTGAAAGTCGGATTTTGCAACTCACGTTTTCTATTTTCAAGTGTTTCACATTCAGATATCTTCAACTTCATCGATGTTTGCGAAAATAAAACATGTCTTTTAGTGTTAAGAATATAACTAACAAGTAAAAACATGTCTCGTAAGTGTAATTTATATTGTAACTAGTAGAGCTCCCCAGTGTTGCCGGGAGCACGGAGAACCAAAAAGAAAAATATAATAAATGTTTCTAATATTTTTTGTTCAAAAATTCTCGGGCACTATCCGCCCTTTCTCTCTCTGCATATCTCTCTTTAGCTTTCTCTATATATATATCTTGCTACTTCTTTTCTCTCTCTCTCTCTCTCTCTCTCGCTATCTCTCTCTATCTCTCTCTATCTTTATCTCTACCTGTCTGTCTGTCTGTTTGTCTCCCCCTCTCTCTTACTCTCTCTCTCTCTTACTCTCTCTCTCTCTCTCTCTCTCTCTCTCTCTATATATATATATATATATATATATATATATATATATATATATATATAAAACTACTTCATTTACTCACATAAATTTAATATACGAAAGTATAGATTTATGCGTAAACTTTAAGTATTTACTTCAAAAGTGCTCAATACGTAGGTAGAGCTAGTTAGTAATTTATAAAATATATATGGCGACTAAGCTACACTGAATATTCTGCGTTTCATCCACTGTAGGATTCGTCAGGCTTATGCGCATAAGCCTGACGAATCCTACAGTGGATGAAACGCAGAATATTCAGTGTAGCTTAGTCGCCATATATATTTTATAAATTACTATATATATATATATATATATATATATATATATATATATATATATATATATATATATAGACTAGATGCAAAATTGAAAAAATCGTAAGCATTTTCTACATTCATCTTATTTTATTTTTAACTTTTAATTTTTTGTCAGGTTATATGCGTGTCACGTTAGTACAGTTTTATGTCATTAGTTTTGAATGCTACAGTTTCGGTTTCGATTCTAGCTGACGGCACCTAAATACTTTTTTTTTTTACTTTTGACATCACGATTCCATATTGATATATACGAAATCTGGACAAATTAAAATATCATATTTAAGCATATTTTACCCCCGGGGGAAAACCGCCTCCTGCTTATATATATATATATATATATATATATATATATATATATATATATATATATATATATATATATATATATATATATATATATATATATATATATATATAATTTTTTAAATATATATATAATTTTTTAAATATATATATATATATATATATAATTTTTTAAATATAATTATCCACTGACACGCGTTTCGTCGTCTACGACTCATCAGAGTGGTTGAATCTTGCGAGATTCGAAATCGGGACCCCACGGTAAGAAGCCTTACCCCTCAGCCACCTCGCTGACTGTAAGGATATATCGCGATTTTCGTATATGTTATTTGTTTTTGCGATACACCTTGAATGAATTCAATTATTTACGAAAGTATGACAGAAATTAAGAGACACTAAAATAAATATTTTTCCTGAGAATAATATATGTTTATTTATATTTACAAAAATATGTTTATTTATATTTACAAAAATATGTTTATTTATATTTACAGATAAGAATAGTGCTGAAATAATAAGTATGTCATTAAAATTGCATCTAACAACATTGAAGCATGCTACGAAGCTAAAGAGCATCAGACCTATCAGAATTTCTGCCAGGACGAATGGTGGGTCAACATGGAGATGGTCTGAGTCAACGCAAAACAGCAGGACATTTTTCAATACCTCTTTCTGCTGTTAATAGTGATCGTACAATTCACCACAAGAGAGGACAAATAGTGAAAAAAAAACCTCATCCAGGTCGCCCCAGACCCTTTGAAAAAACACTTGTCTTGTGAAAAGAAACGTTGAAGAGGATCCTTGGTGCAAACCCTGTGTCAGTCCCAAAACATCTGTAGGGCATCTTCACAAGCTGGGCTTCTATGGTGGAGCTGTGAGAAGGAAACCTCTTTTTCGTCCTGCCAATATCAAGCGCAGAAAAGATTGAGCTCGTGAGATGGTGGAGAGACTTATGACCTTTTGGACCAATGTCATTTTCTTTGATGAGTCACGATTTGCATTATTTCTAGACCGTGGAACTATGGGTATGGAGGCTCGACTTAAAAAGACTGCAGTCAACGCTGAAACATGGGGGTTTCTCGGTTATGGTATGGGGTGCAAGTTGGAGTGATGGTCACTCAGACCTGGTGGAGTGCGAAGAAAACATCAATTCTGCTTAATATGTTTCAATATTACATGAAAGACTCTTACCAATATTCTCAAGTGCTAAAATAAACCAAGTTAACTCTCTATTTATGGAAGATAGAGCTCCTTGTCACTCTGCTAGGGTGATTTTTAATGCCATTTTTATATTTGTTTAATGTATTTTTGACCAGTGTAATTTCTTCTAATGAGTTACGCTTTGCACTATTCCCCGACAGTCGAAAGGTATGGGTATTCAGGCTCCCTCAGCAAGAGTTTAACTTAAAAAGACTGCAGCTGACGTTGAAACATGGGTGTTTCTCGGTTATAGTACGGGGTGGAATTTGGAGTGATGGTCGCTCAGACCTGGTGGAGTGCGAATAAAACATCAATTCTGCTAAATATGTTTCAATATTACACGAAGGACTTTTACCAATATTATCAAGTGCTAAAATGAAAAAAAAAGTTAACTCCCTATTTATGGAAGACGAAGCTCCTTGTCACTCCTTATCACTTGCTAGGGCGAAACAACATTGGTTGAGCCGAAATGGGATTAATAAACTTCCATGGCCAAGTCAGTCCCCGGATATGAACTTAATTGAAAACCTTTGGAGCATATTAAACAAAAACCTTCGCAAAAAGAAAAGGAAACCATCTTCTAAGCTTGAACTTTTAACATTATTGCATCAGAAAACAAGAAATTCCTTAAAATGATATTCGTAAACTGATCAATGCCATACCTAGAAAAGGTCCTAGCATTAAAAACAGTAAAGTGACTGTTAACCAAGTATTAGTTATAAAATTTGTGATTATTTATTTTTTTATTTTGTTCTATAAATATGTTTATTGAAATAAAGTGTTTCTAAGGGTTCCTATTCTTTTCTGTCATGTCTGTGTATATATATTATATCTCCCTCTCACTCGCCCCATCTCTCTTTACCTCTCTATCTTTCTCTCTCTCTCTCTCTCTCTCTGTCCGTATATCTCTCTGCTTCCCCATATCTCTCTATTTCTCGCTCTGTATATCTTTCCTCCTGTATCTTTCCATCTCTGTCTGCCTCTCTCTCTCTCTCTCTCTCTTACGCTAGATATCTTCACACACCCTCTCTATCTATCTACCTCCCCTTCCACCCTTTTCCCGCTTTCCTCTTTCTCTATCTCCTCCTCTCACACTTTCTCTGGCAACTGACACAAAATTCGTTGACGCATTACTACACTATGACATTTAAAATTCACTTCTGATTAATTCGGTTCTCATCGATCCCCTCCCCCCCCCAAAAAAAAAATTATATTACAAACTAATGTAACCATGTTCTATCCTAGTCAATGCCGAAAAGGAATATAGCAACTTTTTGGATGTGTCATTTGTAGTTTCTTACTTTTAGCTGAGCACACACAGAAAACAGATAACTATCGTTTACATCATATATGAAACCCTCTGGGTCCGCCCGCGCGCGCGCACACACACACACACACACACACACACACACACACACACACACACACACACACACACATATATAATATTAAGAACTCAAATCGTATTGCTTGGGCGTTGAAATCGCCCACCCGGCTTTCGGTTTGAAAAATTCTGCACAGGCGTCATAAAATAAAAACAGAGCCATGAAAGCTTTTTTTAATTAACAGTTTTTTCGTATGAAATAAAATACGCATCAAGTGCGCTTGAAAGCCAAATTACAATGTAATATTAGGAAAATAAACAAATATTTTACTTGTTTGAAATTTATCACAAATATATTTCAGTGTGTTGTTTTATTTCTTTTTTTTCCTTTTCTTCTTCCTTGCCATGTTGTAAAGTTGGAGAAAGAAGTCTGTCTGCAAAGAGCCGCGCGTTGTATCTGGCGGTTGTATTTTGAAATGTTTGAACTGTGCGTAGGCAACGCGAGAATAACGTCAAAGATGAGAGTCCATATAGAATTTTTTCGTGTTTAAAATATGCAAATAGAAACAAAACTGTGAATCCCTTTTGCTTTGTTTTACATCGACATTTTACGAATTTTATTTGTATTTTAGTTAGAATCGTTTCCAAACAAAAACGGGGGAAAATGTTTGCGATTTAATCTATTTTAAAGTCTTTTATATATTCTGTTATTGACAGTTTAAAGACATTAAACTTATTCATATCAGTTTGCCCAGTCGTTGAAACTATTAATAAAAAACCCGACTTAACTATAAAAACATAATAGCATCTAACTTTTTTTTAATAAATAGAACATAACAAAAATCGTACAATAAGTAACTGTTACCAAAGACAATAAAAGTGACATCTCATAGTTAACTGGTTGGTTAAAAAACAAACAAACGAAGAAATTAAAACCATTTAACCGGTAAATCCTATTTCTCACTGTAAATGACCAAACACAATAGCAGTTACTTTTCTTACGTATTTGCTTTAGTTTTTTTTTTACGGTTTAACTATTTTTTAAAGTCTTTTTATTGCATTAGATTCCGTAATTGACGTTAAAATTACTTGCAAATGTTTAATTAGTACTTTGAAGATTATGTCAATAATAGACTTTTTAGCATGTTAAAAACGGGCAAAAGTTATAGCCGTTGACTTATGATAAGTGATATATGTCATACTGGCTTTCGTTAAAAGTTGCACGTCTTTGTTTACAAAGCCATTGAGCGGAAGTGACGTCAGACAAATTTTAAGGTACGGATGACCAACACTGTATATAATGACCTCCTTTTTTTTGTAAAGGAAATATAAAAATAGCAGTTTTGGTAAATTTTGACTTAGTTTTCACCTTAACGTTTTGGTGGTGGATAAGAATATAACACACACACACACACACACACACACACACACACACACACACACACACACACACACACATGTATTATATTTGTAATTGTAGTGTCACTTAAGCTAATAAATTCATAATGGAAAAGAAACCTCATATATCCTTGTGAATTGATTGAGATCATGATGCCGACGAAGTGTGCACAATTAGTTGACACGACTCCAATATTTCTTTATTATTGTTGTTATTATTATTATTATTATTATTATTATTATTATTATTGGCTCACATGGAGCTTTCACACAAGTCAACAAACGATCTGATTTTTTAATTTTTTTTAAATTTTTATTATTATTATTATTATTATTATTATTATTATTATTATTATTGGCAAAAAGAGATTCACTTTTACTCTGAATGCAATCCAAATTGAAAATGGAAATAGTAAAAATTACCCGTGGGATCTTTCTACCGCCCCAGAAGATATCTAAGTACTGATGCAATTCTCTATCTGTATAAAAGTCAAGTACGTCCAAGGATGGAGTACTGCTGCCACATCTGGGCAGGAGCTGCTAAAAGCAGCTTATCCTGCCTTGACAGAGTACAAAATAGACTTCGTTGCTTAGTGGGGCATGTCCTTTTCTCTTCCCTGCAGCCTTTCTCCCACAGAAGAGACGTTGCGAGCCTGTCTTTGTTTTATCGTTATTTCCATGGCAAGTGCTCGTCTGAGCTCCAATCTCTTGCCCCCCCTCGCCAATCTTTAACGAAAAACACCCGTCTAGCTGAAACTACTGTCAATAATTTTCCCTACTCTTTATCTGTGCCTAAATCCAAACGTAGATTCCATGAGCAGAGCTTCTTTCTTAGAAGTGCACGACTGTGAAACTCTCTTCCGTTTGCCGGTTTCCCACCTGACTACAACTCGGATGTCTTCAAGTCCAACATAAACAAATTCCTGACAAGTAAGACACCCTATCAAATCTCTAATACTAATGATTACTACAATACTATTTCATTGATTACTGTACACGCAATAACCCTTATCCCCGAGTGGCCTTGATAAGTGGTGACCTCCATGTAAAAAAAAAAAAAAAAAAAGAAATGATAATTTTGGAATCTAATTACTTTTTTGGGGAAAATAAACTCAGATTCATAATGTTTCCTTTTGATACAAGCTTTCACTGACATTTTTTAATTTTTATATTTTTGGTCCCCGACAAAAGGAGGGTGAATCTGTAAATTCGCCCTTGTCCGTTCGTCCATTTGTCTGTCCGTACTTTTCTCAATAACTACGCCTTAGAATTCTTTGAAATTTTGCACAAACATTAAACATGATATGGATAAAAAAAAGTAACAGAACGGATTTTCCGGGAAAACTCTGGTTGCCCCTCTAGGAATGCCTTTCGGATTAAAATGGCTAAAATGAACACTTTTGTGCTTATTAAAAAAATTTATGCCTTGGATTTTTATAAAACTTTCTGAAAAGATTTGTGGATGTGTCATTTGTAGTTTCTAGTATATAATTTTGTTTATCTATACTTCGCGATAACTCTTTTGTGTGCCCCAAGGCTTCTTTTAAGGCTAATAAAAAAACTCCATTTTTGGGACTATTTTACCATATTTGTCCAAAATTTTCTGTGTATGTCTATTTAGCAGTTTTGCATGGTGCTGAACTCAAATTTAAATATGTTAAGGCCTAAAACTGCACCGTTTGTTCATTTTCACTAGGATTTGACGTCCCCTGGGGACTTTTGGGACTAAATGGTAGGAAGGTTAGCAAATGCTGAACTTAGTAATCTTTTTATGCCTCGTTCACTGTGCACTTACAGTGGGGGGCATGCATGCTTCACTTGTTTTTATAAGATTTAACTTTGTTGTTTTTATGTTAAGACGTAATTAGCTTAGATGTTTCAGTTTTTTTTTGCAGTAAGATTTATATATATTTTTATGCAAGATTTAACTATATTAAAATTTTTTTTTTTTTTACATTGTTATATTTGTTTCCTACAACAAGTATATTTTAAAATAAACATTAGCCTATTTCTTGAGTTGGAGAGAGTTTCCAGTTGGACGCAGTTAAGGAAAATTGCGAGTTTGATTCAGTGGAAGGCAGGTCGTTGTTTGGACCGAGTCGTGAGAGCTTTGGGAGATTGACATGAGATGACATCAACTGACAAACTCGGCCTTAATCGAAAAAACAAAACAAAAAAGCAAAAAAACAAAAAAAACAACAACAAAAAACAAAAAAACAAACAAACTAATATATGGACGTTAGACCTTAGAAGTTTCCCACGATGGTGTCTTACACGCACTGAGTGCAACTAATATTAACATAAAGTGTCGAAGTCTGTATTTTCTTGTTTCTTTTGTTTTATTTTAATTTTATACTTGTGAACCAGTGTAACGTGTCGGCAGTCGCTAATACGTAAGAGTCATGGCCAAAACAAGATGAAGGAAAAAAAATCCACGGCACACAACATTTCCTCTCTGCCTCGCTACGTGTCACTCTGAACTTCCTTTGATGACTCAGCTTCCTGTACACGTTGATTTAGGAAGATTATATCTTTGTTTTAATCTTCGTAAGGGAATATAAAACTGGCGCAAAACTGCTGTGTTCGGAGAATAGATTTTATCAAGCCGGGGCGGGTATTCTTTTATTTTCTGTGTAAGACACCATTTATATATTTTTTTGAAGAGAAGGGGAGATACGTACAGACTTATTGATTTTGCAAAAAAGAAAAAAAGAAAATAAATAATATAAAAAAAAAAGAAAAATATCGCGATTTTTTCATCTTCTTCAATATTTAATGCCGATGCATCGCAGAGATTTACATGATAAATTACCATGACGTTTTTTTTTTTGTTTTCGAGTGTTTTCTTATATCTATAATCGACATTAAGCTTGTCGCTGACGATTTAAAAAGGATTAAAAAAAAAAAAACGCCTGAATGAATGACACGCGAAAACCGCGTAAAAAGAGAAGCAACCAATAAAAGACACACGTATAAAAGACTTAATTTGTGTAAGGGAATCAATACACGCTCGATAAAGTAAAAATCTACCGGGAATTTTGATTCTCTCAGTATTTGTGAAATTAATCATATTTTTTTATATTATAGAGTCACCGCTTATTAAAGCCCGGAGGCCACTCAAGGATAAGGAGTTTTAAGTGAGACAACACCGTGATGATCGGTGATAATAGAAATTAGATAGAAATGAATTATTTAAGAGTACGGCTCATCAAGAACTTGAATTTGAGAATGATCATGTTATAGTTTTTTTTTTACATGAGGGTCACCACTTATCAAGGCCCGAAGGCCACTCAGGAATAAGGGTTATTGCGTGTACAGTAATCAATGAGATAGTATTGTAGTAATAACTAGTATTGGAGATTTGATAAAGTGCCTTACTTAAGGGGGCGGTTTGTCAGGAATTTTTTATGTTGGACTTGAAGACATCCAAGTTGTAGTAGTTAGGTGGGAAACAGGCAAGCGATAGAGAGTTCTACTGTCGTGCAGTTCTAAGAAAGAAGTTTTGCTCATGGAATCTACGTTTGGATTTAGGCAAAAATAAAGAGCGGGGAAAATTATTGACAGTAGTTCCAGCCAGACGGGTGTTTCTCGTGAACGATTGGCGAGGGGGAGGGGAACAAGAGACTGGAGCTCAGACGAGTACCTGCCATGGAAATAACGATAAAAAATAGACAGGCCCGCAACGTCTCTTCTGTGGGAGAGAGGTTGAAGGGAAGAGAAAAGGCATCCTCCACTAAACAACGAAGTCTATTTTGTACTCTGTCAAGCCATGATAGGCTGTTTTTAGCAGCTCCTGCCCAGATGTGGCAACAGTACTCCACCCTTGGACGTACTTGGCTTTTATACAGATAGAGAATTGCATCAGTAGTGAGATATCTTCTGGAGCGGTAGAAGGATCCCACTATTTTTCCAGCGTCCTTGGCAACAGACCTGATGTACGTGTTCCATTTCAGATCAGGAGTAAAGGTCACACCCAGAAGCTTGTCAAAACATGGAGCCTCCCCAAGACGAGAGCAATCCATTTCAATTGATGCCAGATGGGTATCAGAGCGTTGATGGTGTAAAGATAGAAGCTTGGTTTTGGATGCATTAAAAGTGACCAGCCACCTCTTCCCCCATTGTACCACGTGCTCAAGATCAGAGGAGTGAGAATTAGAGAGATTTTGTCATTTACGGCCTTTGATGTGTTGCCATAGATGGTCGTGTAATCAGCATAGATGTCAACGAATGATTTAAGTATGTGTTTTGGGAGATCATCGATGTAGATCAGGAAGAGAGTTGGCCCAGGATAGACCCTTGAGGGACCCCAGCATTAATACTGTGGGCCTCTGATTTCTGCCCATCAACCACTACTCTTATGAACCTATCGGAGAGAAATGATTTAATGATTGAGAAAACATTTCCAGTGATACCGTAACTGGAAATTTTGTGAAGTAGGCCCTTATGCCATACCGTATCGAAGGCTTTTGATATGTCAAGAGCAATTGCCCTGGAAAGGAAGCCTTTGTCAAGAGATTCACTAATCCTATGAGATATAACCGTTAGCACATCTGCTGTAGATCTTGCAGAGCGGAAACCATATTGCATGTCACTAAGAAGGTTGTTTCTGTTGAGGTGGTTGACTACTTCTTTATTTAATATGGATTCCAACAACTTACTCATGACACACAGGAGACTTATTGGCCTGTACTGAGAGGAAGATGATTTTTCACCTGAATTCTTAAATACAGGGCAAACTGATGAGGTTTTCCAGGGTGTTGGAAAGCACTTCTTAACGCAACGCTTAAACAGTTTTGTTAGTATGGGTGCTAGTTCTGGTTGGGCTTTTTCAGCACTATAACTGGAATGCCGTCAGGGCCAGTTGCTTTACTGGAATCAAGGTTCTTGATTAGCTTGGCGACATCACGCATAGATATTTGTATGTTGCATAGCATGTTGTCTGTTATAGGGGGAAATACAGGGAGTTGATGGCCTTTGTCGCATAGAGTAGAATTAACTGCAAAGTTCTTGGCAAATAGTCTGGCCTTGTATGATGCTGACGAAATGACCTCAGGTCCATTGATGATAGTTGGAATAGAACACACGCCTCTGTTCAGGATCCTGTTTGCTATTTTCCAAAACTAGTGAGAACCAAGCCACTGCTCAGCTACTTTGAATTTAACGGACTGAGCATATAGCTCTCTTGCATTTTTTATTACTCTTTTACAGTGGTTGCTGGCATTCCTGAAAACAGCTTTAGTCTTAATACATCTATTACGTTGGTAGCTATGGAAAAAGTGATTTTTGTGTACGATGGCAGCAGCATATTCTGGGGAGAACCATGGCTGGCTGTTAAGTTTTTGTTGGAATTTTTTTGATGGTATGAATCTGTCTATGCTTACAATTAACCATTCGGTCAGGTCTGATACTATGTAGGACACGTCCTTTTTAAACATGGAATGCAGAGGTAGATCAGATATGAATGTACGGAAGCTATCCCAGTCAGCCATACAGTATCGATATACAGTTAACTCAGAAGTAGTTACGCGGTATTGTGTTCCAAAGACACTTAGTTCTGGGAAATTGTAATAACCAGTATAAAAACAAATACATGTATTAAATGTATTCAGTTTAGATGAGACTCCCACACAGCTAGCCATATCAGCATGGTTATCTTCTACTGGTCGCAGAATGTGTTCTTAGAATAGTTCCCAGACAATATCAAAGTTATTTCCCTTGAATTATATTCAAATTATCTCCCCTTGGCAACAAGAAACTCACTCTTCTATTTTGAAGTTTATAAAGACTCGCGACGGATCTATACAATATTTTGTCGCTAACTTGTTGGGGATGGCGAGCTGGGTTTACACGTTATTGGTGTCGTTTCGTCAGATATCACTTTGGCTTGCGGATGAGACGAGATTCACAGACAGCTAAACCTGTCAGCATCGACATGAACGCTATATATATATATATATATATATATATATATATATATATATATATATATATATATATATCTCGTCCATGTCGATGCTATATATATATATATATATATATATATATATATATATATATATATATATATATATATATGTGTGTGTGTGTGTGTGTGTGTGTGTGTGTGTGAATAAAAAGGAAAAACCTAAAAGAGTAAAAACAAAAACAAAAGGTTTTTCCTTTTTATTCACATAACGTCTAAAGCATCATTTATATCTTGCTTTATTTTATTCATATATATATATATATATATATATATATATATATATATATATATATATATATATATATATATATATATATATAAAGTCAGAAAAACATTGGTATCGTCAGTTTCGAATTCGATATAAGGAGCCCTATTTATGATCGAAAAAAACAAAACAAAACAAAACAAAAAAAACAAAAACAAAATCAAATTCTCTTCAGCCTCTGTTTATATCTGTTCTAACCGGCAATGGTAAACGTTATTGTTTTTGTTTTTTTCGGCTCGCAACTTTATTTATTTATATATTTATTTGTTATGGGCTTATTATTTTTTTATTTTTATGAACTTATATTTTTATTTTATTTTTAGGTACTTACGGTTTATGGATTTACAGGTTCGGGGAAAATTCGAGTTTAAATGTTTTATAATTATGTAGAACAAATTAAGGCGCGACAAATCTATAACAATTGCTCCTGCTGTTCTCCATTCGTGTGATGTTTATGCTTGATAAATTTAGACACGACAAATTTAGGAACGACAAATTTAAGCATGACAAATTTAGTCACGACAAATTTTGGAACTACAAATTAAGTCCCGACAAATTTAGGCAACAAAAATTAAGCCATGAGAAATTAAGGCACGACAAATTTAGTCACAACAAATTTAGTCACAGCAAATTTAGCCACAATAAATTTAGGCATGACAAATTCAGTCACGGCAAATTCAGTCACAACAAATTAAGACACGACAAATTAAGGTATGAAAAATTTAGCCGTGACAAATTTAGACGCAACAAATTTAGGTATGACAAATTTAGGCATGACAAATTCAATCACAACAAATTTAGACACCACAAGTTAAGTCACAACAAATTTAGGCATGACAAATTTAGTTACGACAAATTCAGTCACAACAAATTTATACACGACAAATTAAGGTATGAAAAATTTAGGCATTGCAAATTTAGGTAAGACAAATTTAGTTACAACAAATTTACTAACAAATTTAGGCATTGCAAATTTAGGCATGACAAATTTAGGCATTACAAATGTAGGTACGACAAATGTACTCACGACAAATTGAGGCACCGCAAATTAAGGCACGACAAATAGTTCCTACTGTTTTTTTTCTTTCGTTAAAATCTTTCTTTTTTCAAACTAGGGGTATATTAAAAAATACAAGTCAAAAATACAAAAAAAACAAAAAAACAATATTTGTCTACTTAAAAAAATAAATAATAACTGCTTATTTGTTTTTGTTATGGTAAATGTTTACAAGCACACATAAATGACAACGAAATGTAAATATATCAGCAAAGTATTTAATTCCCCCAAATCTCGGTCCATCAATTTGAAAAATAAACTTTTTTTTTACAAAGATTTTTAGTGAAAAACAAACAAACAAACAAACAAAAAAAACGCATGCCAGTCTGTCTAGATCAGGGATTCTAACGGGGATCTCCAGAATCGATGTTACATTTTTCCTTTAAAATATAGTATTGATATAATTCCCTTATTTTTTATTTTTATTTTTTTAAAAAATACAATATGCTATGTGAAGTTGGTCTTCAAGATATAATACAAGAAAAGGAGATGGATAAAAAAAGGTTGAGAATCACTGGTCTAGATTAAAACCGGTCACTTCTTGTCGTTCTTTTCATTAGACTCCTAGGTTGCAAGAATGACGTGTCTAAATATCACACGAATAGAGAATCAGCAGAAGCCATTTGCCTTGCCTTGTATATTTGTCGTGCCTTAATTTGTCGTACATAATTATTAAAACACGTAGGATGCTACCAGTCATGGCGATCAGAGGTTGGAAAGGTTTCTTATAATTATGAAAGAAAGAATATTTGTCTTAATATCATTAAATGTAACGATGCATGCATGTATAAATTATATAAACGCCAACGTGAAGCCGAGGAGGAGGAAAACGAATTCCGTAACAATATCCACATGACAGGAAATGGTGACGTCATTGTTGTCACGGATTCACTTAACGACGACCTGTCGTACCTTTTCTCGCTCACTTCCATTCTATCGTTCTGTTATTCTATAGAAATAAAATGTCTCTACGATACGTTATGTCGAAGTTCTTGCGAGGAGCTGACATATCAAGGCTATTAAAACCATCGCTTTCATTTTTTTTTCCTTTTTGCACAAAATTACATCTGGAGCGATAATTCTTTTGTGTGACAAGAGACCTTATAAAATTCCGCTCCTGATGCCATTAGTTTCCGAGAGTGTTTAAATTAAACAAAAGACTTCGAAGAGCAGGAACTTCCGCCAAAGTTATATGTATTAACCATTATTAAGTTTTTCTTTCTAATGAAAAAAAATTGTGTCCGAGATGGGTATAATTGCTGATGGCACAACGCTTCTCATTAAAATTAAACCATATGGAATTTCTGTCCGAATACTCAGATACTTATCATAATCAGATACTTATTAGACAAGAGGAATTCCAGGTTTACTTTGATAGCCGTGCGCCAAACAACATCATATAAAGGCAGGAGTGACTCAGGGGTTAATCCTTGGACTTTTAATATTCCTGATATTTATAAAAGACCTCTCTGATAAATTTATATCTGGTATGAGTATATTTCCTGGTGATACTACGAAATATGTGCAGAGTAGATATTATATTTCTTCAAAAGCTCAATAAATTGTTGATAAATTATTTTGGTGGGATAATTAAAATAATAAAACTGAGTAAATGGTTACTTAAGTTGCTAAGCTCCATACTATCCAACATTCAACGTAACGATATTAAGGTTAACTTGGTAAAAGTCTATTGAATACGGCAATGGAATGAATATAATTAGTGTCTTTCCTTCATCCAATCATTAATCCAAAGAAATCAGAGTGAGTATCCTATAATTTATAAGAGCAATGCGTGTGCGCACACACACACACACACACACACACACACACACACACACACACACACACACACACACACACACACACACACACACACACACACACACACACACACATATTAGGAGGAATTAAACCTGGAGTCTAAAGAGCAGAGTATATTTTAATGTACTAGTAAATGTATTAATACTATTAAAAGAAAACAGTGTCCATTGTACTGTAGATATATAATAAGCTCAATAGGTATATGTGTCCTAGAGCTATATTAATACTGAGTAAAATGATTCATAATTATGAATTAAAAATCAGTTTCAAAATGTTTGTTTTTCCTTTTGAAACAGGTTTTTAATTCACAATTATGAATCGTTTTACTCAGTACTATATATATATATATATATATATATATATATATATATATATATATATATATATATATATATATATATATATATATATATATTCAAACACGTCTGATTGAACACGACAGAGTTATTCTTTTTTACGATTTTTCTGGATATCTTTTCCATTCACCTAGCGGTCTTTTTAATTTCAGCTGGCATGTTGTATAAAATGGCGCCCAAAAGTTGCGGTTTTATACAACAAGCCAGCTGAAATAGAAAAGATTGCTCGGCGAATGGAAAAGATCCAGAAAAATCGGAAAATAGAATAATTCTCCCATGTTCAATCAGACGTGCTTGAATAATGACTTGCTGCAAATATATATATATATATATATATATATATATATATATATATATATATATATATATATATATATATATATATAACTAGCTGGCTGCCAGACGTTGCAGGTCGTACAATACGCTTAAACATGATATTTCAATTTATGCAGATTGCATTTGTATAGAATCAATCATTTAAATATAACGATGAATAATTTGCTCGGTGGACTAATTCGTAAAACAACAACAACAACAACAACAACAATAATAATAATGATGATGATGATGATGATGATGATGATGATGATGATGATGATGATGATAATAATAATAATAATAGTGTTTATCAAATTCCGTCTGTGTTTGTTTACAACATCACATCAGATAATATTTGGGCTTGACGATGAATGCCCTGTAAAGTCACTTCTGATTAATATTTAGTTTTAAAACATGCAAACGAATAAATGATTTGCGGCGATTTTAAATGGTACTTCTTCTTTTATCGTAAATGTAACTCATTAATAAGAAAAGCTTAAAATAAAATGGCGAGGTACAACTGGGTTTGAAAAGGTGATCATTCGATCTGTAGTCGAATGCTCTACCACTGAGCTATATTTCCAAATGTCAATAAGTCTGTTTTTTTTTGTTGTTTAATAAGAAATGATTTGTTGAGCTTTTATTATCTCTCTTGCTGGTGTAACGTAAAATCTTCTTGTGTCGTGGAATTTTTCATGCCGCAAATGAACTCATGGTTAGTGTTCTCCACGGGCTTTGGTCCATTGTTAGTCCGATCCTACTGAAGACATCACATGATTTTGAACTTAGCAGAATACATGAGGTGTGTTGATATTACCTTCCCCAGCGCAGTGGCATCTGACCATGGCTACCGAGAGAGACGGAGGCCAGTGAACATGGCAACGTGAAGTACCTATTTACTATGCCTCCCCACGGGACAGAGTTAGACACCAGGGTCGTTTTTTTAACGTGGAGAAAAGGTACAAAAATAAAAATTGTCTCAGTCGTGAAGGATTTCTCCTCCACC
>NC_136515.1:22282373-22294873 GCF_053919585.1 Euprymna scolopes
TTGAAATTCCGTCCAAATTCCCAAGTTCGATAGAAACATTGCCGAGTTTGACAAGATACACTTGAAGAAGGTTGGATGTTACATCGCCCGAAACGCTGTGAAAATCACACTCAAGATGAGAACAGTAGTCCAATAAATTCAAATAATACGAATAACCAATCCTCATCTAAAAAATTCAGAAACGTCATTAATCCTTATTCTCGAGTAGTTTCTGGCCTTTGATACGTGGTGACGAATTGGTATATAAAGAAATGTATAACATTTAAACTATTTCTTTTTTAAAATTTATTTGCTTTTATACCATTTGTGGGTTTCGATTTTTATTATAGAAAGAGGGTCTAAGAATGGTGAATTAATCAAAAACAAAAAAACAAAACAAAAAAAAACTATATGAATGGCTGTTGTAGGGTCAAAAATATAAGCTCATTGAATAAGTGAAAATTGGGATCTGACATCTGTTTCACTAGAGAGCTTTCTGGTCTTGTGTTTCCATCAGACTTGAAAGTAAGAGGATGCAGAAACCTAAACCCCAAAGGGATGTCAGTGAGGGATACAGTAGTCTAACATATGAGCAATCAGTGCCTCTCTCTCTCTCCCCCCCTCTCTCTTAATTAAGTACATTAATATAAACTAGCGGGACCTGTGGAAATTCCACAGCAGCATTTTTCATATGTAATATATTGTTGCTTGGCATGCTGTGAGCGTTCTGTTCAGCATGAATGAAGGCACAATCATATTATTTTACTTTTTTATTAAAATTGTATCACCCCTTACTAAAATAATAACTTTGGTATATTTCCTGAGCTGATTATTTCATTACAAACACAACGGTCAATTAACTCACAGTTTATCATTTTTCATAATTATTGAATATGTTACTATGTTCGACAATAATTTTTCATAATTTCACCCCACATTATCGCCCCCTCCCTTTACTAAAATATTAAATTTGATATATTGTATTGGCTGATTATTTTATAGAAAAACACAGCTATCAATTAACTCACATTTCATCATTTTTAATAATTCTTGGATACGGTACGAATTTTGACAATAATTTTTCATCATTTAAGCTCACCATATCGCACACATTACTAAAATAATAACTTTGATATATTTTCTAGGCAGATTATTTCATTACACACACATCAATCAACTCATATTTCATCATTTTTTGTAATTCTTGGATAATGTTACTAATTTCGACAATATTTTTTTATAATTTAAACTAACGTTGTCGCCCAACCTTACTAAAATAATAACTTTGATACATTTGTATTTCATTACAAACACTACTCAATTAACCTCCATTTCATTATTTTTCATAATTCTTGGGTATGTTACTAATTTCGACAATCATTTTTCATAATTTATACCAACATTATCGCCCCCTCCTTAATAAAATAATAACTTTGAAATATTGTGTGGGCTTATTATTTTATTACAAACACACTAATGCATGAAATGACATTTAATCATTTTTCATAATTCTTGGATATGTTACTTATTTCGACAATCATTTTTCATAATTTTAACCCACATTTTCGCCCTTCCCTCTTTACTAAATAATAATTTTGATATATTGTCTAGGCTGATTATTTCCTTACAAACACACCAATCAATTATCTAATATTTCATCATTTTTTCGTAATTCTTGGATATGTTACTAATTTCGACAATATTTTTTCATAATTTAAGCCCTCCTTATCCCATTTCACCTTACTTATATAATAACTTTGATATATTGCCTAGGCTGATTATTTTATTATAAACACACCAATCAATTAAATCCCATTTCGTCATTTTTCGTAATTCTTGGATATGTTCATAATTTTTACAATAATTCTTTATAATTTAAACCATCCTCGTCGCCCTCTCTTACTAAAAAATTACTTTGATATATTGTCTGGGCTGATTATTTCATAAAAAGACAACTATCAGTTAACTCACACTTAATCATTTTTCTTAATTCTTGGATATGTTACTCATTTCGACAATTATTTTTGATATTTTTAACCCACATTATCAACGCCCTACTACTAAAATAATAACTTTGATATATTATCTGGGATGATTATTATATTTCAAACACACCAATCAATTAACTCACATTTTGTCATTTTTCATAATTCTTGGATATATTACTAATGTCGACAATCATTTTTCATCATTTTAACCCACATCATCGCCCCACTTACTAAAATAATAACTTTGATGTATTGTCTGGTCTGATTATTTCATTGCAAACACATTCATGCATCAAATAACATATTACATTTTTCATAATTCTTGGATATGTTACTAATTTCGGCAATTATTTTTCATAATTTAAAGCATCCTTATCGGCCTCTCTTACTAACATAATTACTTTGATATATTTCCTGGGCTGATTATTTTATCATAAACACACAATCGATTAACTCGCATTTAATCGTTGTTCATAATCCTGGATATGTTACTAATTTTGACAATAATTTTTATAATTAAAAACCCACATTATGCCTCTCCCTCCTACTTATATAATATATTTGATATATTGTCTGGGCTTATTATATCATTACAAACACACCAATCAAGTAACTCACATTTCATCATTTTTCATAATTCTTGGATATGTTACTAATTTCGACAATAATTTTCATAACTTTAACCCACTATGTCGCTCCCCCTTACTTAAATAATAACTTTGATATATTGTCTGGGTTGGTTATTTCATTACAAACAAATCAATGAATACTGGGTATTCTCATAGTATATATGTTTCACCTATCTTATCCAATCCTGGGTGACGCCGCACATTCTGCTAATATATATCATTCACCTATCTCATTCGATCCCGGGCGACGCTGGGTATTTTGCTACTATATGTTTTCCACCTATCTCATTCAATACTGGGCGACGCTTTCTGATACTATATATTTGCACATCTCATTCAATCCTGGGACTGCCTTCATATCTGCCACCCCACTGTTGAAAATGTACATCAAATAAAGTAATGTTTTAATTGTAAACTGTTTCAGCCATTTCCGGGACTGGCTTTATATCCCCAACCCACTGCTAAAAATATACATGAAATAATGTAATGTCTAAATAGTAAACTGTTTCAGCCATTTCCGGGACCGACTTTATATCTCAAACCCACTGCTAAAAATATACATGAAATAATGTAATATCTAAATAGTAAAAAGTTTCAGCCATTTCTGGAACTGACTTATAATCCCCAACCCACTGTTGAAAATATACATGAAATAAAGTAATGTATAAATCGTAAACTTTTTCAGCCATTTCCGGGACCGACTTCTCATCTCCCATCCTACTGTTAAAAATATACATTAAATAAAGTAATGTCCAAAACGTAAATGGTTGCAGCCATTTCCGGAACCGACTTCATATTTCCGACTCCAATGTTAAAAATATACATTAAATAAACTAATTTGTAATGCGTAAATGGTTTCACTCATTTTCGGGACTGATTTAATATCCCCCACCCCACTGTTTAAAGCGTAAACGTTTAAGTAATTTCCGGGACTGACTTCGTATCCCGTAACCGACTGCTTAAAATATACTTGAAATAAAGCAATGTTTAAATCATAAACTATTTCAGCAGCTTTTCGAAAGTAATACATAAAAACATTAACGCAGTTAGAGATTAGGCAACCATTGCTTCAACATGAATTTCTGAGTGTAGTATCAGTTTCAGCATTCCAGTTACTTAAATCCCTCCTTTTTTGGTCTTGGTTAATGGAGTAGAAATCCTTCATTACTGATACTATTATATTTTTGTTATTGACCAGAGTACCCCTTTTGGGGAGCTGGTTTCCCCCTAAATTTATAACCGACCTCATGTCCAATTCTGCCTTTGTGGGGAGGCAAGTAAATCAAAAAATAATCAGAATGGACATTTTCCAGGGCATTTTATAATTAATCAGGAGTGACATTTCCAGGGCATTTTGTAATTAAATCAGAAATAACTTTTTCCAGTGACCTTTTTAATATTACAACTTTGTTACATTAAACATAGTACCTATTCACAATGCCTCCCCATGGGACAGATTTAGACACCAATGTCGTTTTTTAACGTGGAGAAAAAACTTGTCTTAGTCGTAAAGGAGTTCTCTTCCACTGAGAGAGAAGAAGGGTGACAAGGTTTATTTGGAATATTCCACTTTTTGGAATATTCCACTTTCCTTTTTTAGGGATACACAGCATGATAACGAACGGAGCGAATCTATATATATAAAAATGTAAATGTTGGTTCGTTCGGAGTTAATTGTCTAAAAAACCACTGGACGGATGGCTTCCACGTTTTGGTATAATATGTTTACTATATCCATGTGTGTTTTTATATATTCCTTTTTAATTATAACATTATACTTAATTTTTCTATGATAAATAGGTGGATTTCTTTTTACCGAGAGGCCATTTTTTTTTATTTAGGGACAATTATTTATTACCGCTTCCTGTCACGTGACCAGTGTTACAATTTAGCGGTTTTCCTGCTAGATCTGGAGATTTCGTTTACAATCTAGCGGGAAATTCTAGAAAATCTGGAGGTATTTGGCACCCAGACACCCGCATTAGATTGCTTGAAAATACTTTAAAACATAAAATAAACTCATTCATGTAAGTAAAAAAAAAGTAGCATTTATTGCCTTTGGTAACAATTATTTATTGATTATTTGTTTTGTTTTTCACCTTTTTTTCGACTAACCATTCTTAAATCTCACTATAAAATCGATTTTTCCAAGTACATTTTAGGTGGGGGGGCATTCCAATCTCCCCGAAGGGGTTTGTATTACTGTACACGGGTTTGTATTACTGTACACATAGATTCGAAAAAGTTGTCAAAAAACAAATATATAACAAATAAATGTTATCAAAGGCAAGATAAGTTACTTTTCTGCCAAACTGGCTAGCGATTTTCTGGACATTTCTTTCTCCTGATCTCGCGGGGTTTTTTAAAATCTCAGTTGACAACATTGCATCACTAAAAAAACACCACAGGCTTAATGTAAACAGAATGTGTTTATAATATCGATAAATTTTCAATGGGTTTATTGATAATGTAACCATGTGATTGAAATTTAATTTAAATTAACCACACGTGGTCGAAAAATGAATGCCGACGTTCAAAGTGTATACACATTTTGATTCCTCCCTTTACTTAAAAATTCACCAAAAATCAGGAAATTAACGAATTTTAATGAAAATTGCAGTATTTTTCAAATAATGATCGCAGAATATAATGAACTAATTATTTTTACTTAACTCTTAGTGAAAATGTTTTATTTTGTTTAAACAAAAAATACCTTTCCTAAAGTTATGGTTTTCAGTAGTAAATAAAAAACGCAAGAATTTATTTTTGCTTTTTTTTAAAGCATCGTAATTTGTAACAATAAAAAAATAATTTTTACAGTAACATTACGAAAAAAGCCCCTAAAGTCCGTATTAATGTATTCGATATAACTCGAAGAAAAATCAATTATCGGATACTATTCAGGAATTTAAAGATTCAATTAGATTCCTATTTCAGTCACCTAAATTATTTAGGGTGAAATGAGTTTAGGAATTTATAGCCAAACCTAAATATTTTTTTTTTGGTAAATATCAAGATACGCTACTACAGAACACCGGAAATGTTATCAAAGGCAAGATAAGTTACTTTTCTACCAAACTGGATATATTTTTCGTGTTTTTATTCAATGTAACATGTTTATTCAGCTCGAAAACCATACACTGTTTACCGATGTATTGAAACATTCAAGATGGCGTCTGATTCTCTCTTTAACACGGTAAGTGTGGGAAAAGATGTTATAAATAAAAAACCGGATAAAATACTGTTAAAAACTCGCTCAATATATGTTACCGTGACATAGGTTGACATATATTCGGCGGGGTTTTAATAGTATTTTGTATAGTTTTTTATTTATAACACCTTTTTCCATACTTACGGTGTTAAAGAGGGTGTGAGACGCCATCTTGAATTTTCGAATACATCGGTAAACACTGTATGTTTTTCGAGCTGAATAAATATGTTACATTGAATAAAAACACAAAAAATATATTCAGTTTGGCAGAAAAGTAACTTATCTTGCCTTTGATGACATTTACTTGTTATATATTTGTTTTTTGACAACTTTTTCGAATCTATGTGTACAGTAATACAAACACCCATTTTGTGTTTTATATACATAAAGTACAATTGTTGAATGTTACTGTTTTGATTATATTCGTTTGGGGGGCACAATTAAAAAATTAAGAAAGATTAAAATGAAGCGAAATTTAAGTTTCCGTTCCATTTTTACAACAACCGTAAAACAGTGCATACTGAGCAAGTTTTATCGTAATTTATAAGCATATTGAAACACTAAATCAACATTTTATTTATTTTTTTGCATAATTAATGATGGAAGTATTTTTCTGTTTATTTTCTTAACATCTGTTAAAAAAATAATAAATAATTTGTACATTCTCTTGAAAAAAAGAATCAAACTTTTCTCTACTTTCACATGTGTTCCATTTTAACAAACTGAGCCACAGCAACGCGTGGCCGGGTACAGCTAGTATAATTATATTAATAATAAAAATGTCCCCTCCTAAATACCGGCGATCTGGCGGGAACTTGTGTGTCAACATGATTGGCATAATATTTTCCTGTCAAAATTTGTTTTTATCTATAAGAAAGAAAAACCTAGAATCAGATTTTTTCGGTTTTGGATACTTAATCGGATGAATTTCTATACAAGACATGTCTAAGAACTCTGCCAGGCATATAAAGTAGATTTGTATGAAACTTGCAAAAGATACGCCCAGCCGTTTCAGAAACTATGAGAAAGGGATTTTCTCTCTCTTTCAGCCTCCCCCCCCACACATTCAGACACACTCCCACGCACTCACACACACACACTCACACACTCACAATCACACACACACTCACACACACACTCTCACACACACACACTCGCATACAAGCACACTCACACACACAAACACTCACTCACACACACACACACTCACACACATTCACATACACACGAACTCACACACACTCACGCACACACACACTCAAATACACACGCACTCACACACACTCACGCACACTCACATACAAACACTCACGCACACCCACACACACTCACACACATACACACACTCACTCACAAACACTCACATACACACACTCACACATCCACTCACGCACACTCACACACACTCACACACACATGCACACTCAAACACACTCACACTCTCACACACACTCACACGCATTAACACACATTACACACACATACACATACTCACACACACTCACACACACACTCACACACACTCACACACTCACACACACTCACACACGCTCACACTCTCACACACACTCACACACATTAACACACACATAAGCACACTCACGCACACTCACACACACACACTCACACACATTAACACACACATACACACATGCACACACTCACACACACTCACACACTCACACACACTCACACACACTCACATGCACACACTCCCTCACACACACACTCACATACACACACTCCCTCACACACACACACTCACATACACACACTCACATACACACACTCACGCAAACTCACACACACTCACCCTCACAGTAAATCACACACACACTCTCACACAGGCACTCACACAAACTCACACTCACACACACTCACACAGACACACTCACACGTGCTCACGCACACTCACACACGTACTTACACGCACGCTAACAGACACTCACACACACACGCACACTCATACACACTCACATACACACACTCACATACACACACTCACACACTTTCATACACACACACTCACGCACACTCACACACACTCGCACAGACTCACACATACACACTCACACACACTCACACCCTCTCACACACCCACTCACGTACACACACCCTCACACTGACACACTCACACTCACACACCCACACCACTCACTCACACACTCACGCACACATTCACATATACACTCACACACTCTCACATACATACTCACTCACACACCCTCACACTCACACACACACACTCACACACACACACACTCACTCACACACACACACACACACGAAGCGACTTTTATATAATAGTGGAGATAGCGAGAGTGGTAGAGATTTTATGGATAGATAATTTTATAAAACATTCTATTAACACTGAGCACAGTGCCATTACTAATTGTCGAGTTTAAAAAAAATAGTTTAACCATATATTATTAAAGAAGAAACATTTGACAGCAAAAATGTTTTCTTTTCTTTTTTTTCCTTAGCTCAAATTTTATGGTAAAAAAAACATAAATTAAATAAAAAGAGAATAAATAAGAGGCAGAGAAAAAAAATCCCCTCTATCAAGACGTTTTTCGGCCGACACTTTTCAAAATGAACGTCCGCAACGGGGACGGAACATCGTTTACAAACGTTTACAAGGGCAGGAAAAAATAGTATTGAGGAAAGGAGAAAAAGAAAACAATCTCATCAAACACCTATGAGTTCCAAATTATGGGTATGTTCTTTCTGTTTACGCAGTGACGGTTGGCGCAAATTAAATTAATAGATATCGCCTCGAGAATTTTTAAATGAATTCTCAAGCGTGCTATGTGTAAGATATAGAAAGTTTCATCTGTATATTTTCAAGTGCAGATCTGGCTCTGCAATAAATGTTCGCTGATAGCCAACTTATGAGCCTGTGCACGCCCGGATGTTGGTCACTTTTTGTGCCTAGATATAAAAAATGTTGGGAAATTCCAACCTCCAAACGCTAAATGGTATACCCCACGTATTCAGCCTCACCACTCTATGACTTGTAGTTTCGGAAGAGATAATGCTTGAAAATATGGAGACAGACATACATACATCGTGAGTTTTATAAATTAGATTTAATACTTGATTCCTTCAAACGGTCAGAAAATTTATTCACATAGTAGCGAGGGGGACCGATTTGCTCGGTCGTAAAATACGCTTAAATATGATGATTTAATTCGTCCAGACTTCGTATATATTATTATAGAGTCGTGATTTCAAATGTAAAAAAAAAAAAAAAAAATTCTTTGAATACTACAATTTTGCTTTCGGTTTCGATTCTAGCTGATGGCACCCGAATTTTTGTTTTTTTTAACTTTTGAATTTACTTTTTCTAATCTAATATATAAAAGGCTATCTGTCTGTCTGTTTGTCTGTCTCTATATTGTCAAACTCTATCTCCCCCGTAACTAAAAGTCGCAGAGCGGCGCTAGGTGTTTCAAATGATCGTTTTTTTTTTTTACGGACTGTCTTTTACGAGTCTTTAGCCGGTTAAAATAGTTTTTAAGGGGTCAAAAATGGATGAAAATGGAAAAATCGTGATACACTTTGGACATTCATTTTAGTTTATTTTTTATTTTCAATCAGTTCATATAAGTGTCATATTGGTACAGTGGTAACGTCACCAGCTTTGAATGTTACAGTTTTGGTTTCAGTTTCGATTTTAGCTGATGGCACCCAAATATTTTTTTTTTTACTTTGAAATCACGACTCTATAATAATATACACGAAATCTGGAAAAATTAAAATATCATATATAAGCGTATTTTACGACCAGGCAAAGCTGCCCCCCTCCCGCTAGTATTGATATAATTCTATTTGAAATGATATTGGTCTCTTTGTTCGTTCAAAATCTTCTACCTTGATTCGATTCTGTTTTGATTTTGTGATGTTGTTTATTGTTGAATGTAGGTGACGCAGATAAATTTACTGGTGCATGCAGTGCAACAGGCTGGCCACCCCTGATATTCAGTAATGATAAAACTGTCGTTCGCTGCAGTCATTCGTTGAAGGTGAATTTTAAACAGTTGTTGCGAAACTAGTTCAAATGAGTCACGACTACATTTTTATTTGCCGTCACGAAATCGAAATAAAATATCGCAACTGGCAAAACAATACTTTAATAAAATTATATGTGTCTTTCACTTTCGTTGGTTATTGTCGATTGTGATAACACACACATACACACACAAATTTTTACCCACGTATATATTATTATTATTATTATTATTATTATTATTATTATTATTATTATTATTATTATTATTATTATTCTCACTCAGGCAACCATCAAAGATTTCTCTTTGAGAACAACCTGTAGTGTTCCCTGGAGGTTGAGTCAACAAGTCTCCCAAGATTTTCGGTACTCTCCATCTCTCTCGATAAACCCCGCAAATGAATCTGCACCATCGCAACAGCCGTATACCATTGATTTCTCGTTGCCAGCGACCATTGGTCTTCACTAGAATTTGGGTGGCAATACGCCTCTGCAAGATCCCAGTCCTTTTCGCACTCATCCAGTGGAGATCTGGTTAGTATTTCCCCTCCTCCATCTTTCCATTCTCCTTGACCCTTCGACTATTTTGTGCTGACGCCAGTTTTCTTTCTTTAGGAAATTTAAAATTTTGGTGTTCTTGTTTTCTTGATTGCGTCTTTTTATTTTACTTCTCTTGCAGTTGCTGCCCGGTTAGCATTTGTCGCTCATGTGGACTAGTTTCTGCACTCGAGGATTTTCCTTAAGATTTTAGCTGTTTTAGCATTACAGTTCATTGCATAATCTCAGTCTTTCCGTCGATTCTGATTTCTCTTAGTCTTTTTTTCCAAGTTATTTTTTTTTTTTTGGATTATTCCTGATGTTTCTATGTTTCTACAATTATTGGTATTATATTGAGTTTCTTCGAGTCTCATATTCCATTCAATTCTCTGGTAAATTCCGAATATTTGTTTCGCTTTTTTATCTCTTTGATCTTTACCCCGTGATCTACAATTTAGCAGTTTCTTTCCTTCTTGTAAATTATTATAACGTCTGGTCTTTTTGCTTAGATGGGTTTATCTGTTTGTATTTCCATGTTCAAAAGGATTTTTGTGGTTTTCGTTTTGCGTTTTCCTGCACTGTCTCTGGTTTCTTCTTCTTCTTCTTCTTCTTCTTCTTCTTCTTCTTCTTCTTATTATTATTATTATTATTATTATTACATTAATTTGATAGAGTTGTGATGTTTTACACCGTTTTTCCCCCTCGAGAGCAGGTTCTTACACTAAAGCTAGCGAGGATAGTCAAAGAGTCAATTAGATGGAAAGTACCTGGCGTAAGAACTGACTTCTGGAGTGCTGTGATGGTGCATCTGATCCCCCAAGGAGTTCAGCTGTATTATAAGATCATCTGGGATTGAGCCGAGTGCTCCTATGATTATTGGCACGATGGAAGTTTTATTATTTCACAACTTAGCAATCTCCACTTTCAGTTTCTGATAGTTCCGTATTTTCTCATTCTTTCTGCCTGTTGATGTCGTTATTATTATTATTATTATTATTATTATTATTATTGTTGTTGTTATTGTTATTGTTATTGTTATAATTATTATTATTATTATTATTATTATTATTATTATTATTATTATTATTATTATTATTATTATATGGCAATCGCTTGAGGCACTTGATGTAAGGAGCTAAAAATACTACTTCAAAATCAAAAACTTTCCAACGATAAGTGTTAGATAATAGATTATAACTCAGAAAACAACAATTATTCCCTTTTTGTCAGAAATATTGATTCTGGAATGTGAGGACTAAAGGATAAACTTAGGAAAGTGAGAGTAATCTATTTTTTTATAAATAATTTTATCAAGAATTCTTCATAAATTTTGGTTTCGGTTTCGATTATAGCTGAAAAAACTCAAATTATACACACACACACACACACACACACACACACACACACACACACACACACACACACACAGGTTTTGATTTGGGTTTCGATTCAAGCTGATGCACCCAAGTCATATGGATATATTTTTTATTTGTGAAATTGCAACTTTATAATATATAAAAATCGATAAAACATTAAGTGTTTGAGTTCTATCGTCTCATTATACACACTGTGGTCGACACTCTTCATCAGCATCAGCATCTCCAGCATATTATGTTATATATTTTATAATTCTTACCCACATACGCATGTATTTCATATTTTTCCGGAAATCATTAGTGTGCTGGTTGCGCAATTCGAACTTCAGGCTCAAGTCACTTTTTAACTCACAGAATTTGAACTCCTATATCAATGCGACCAACCTAGCTAAATAATGGAAACGGCACTAACCCTATGCGAGTTTAACCGACTTCCCCCAAAGGAGGAAGTTCCATGGGAGTATGAAATTCAAAAGCAGTACCCAGTCGCATGTATGCATATATCCGTTAGGGGAGATGACAACATTGGGGGTTTGCAACACTTGCAGGGAGGTGTCGACGTCCTCCTACATACAGCGCTTGGTATTTCCAAATTGGTTACCCATTTTAGTAATGATAAGGCTAAATGTTGCTTAACTTCGATGATCTAACGAGAACCAGTGTGTCAATGTGATTACGCCGTATCATGTACGGCAACCTAACTGAAGATCGGAACAAAAGAATTTAATTCTGTCTATAAAGGCTAGTTATCTGTTTGTATGCATTCAAGGA
>NC_136515.1:22304873-22324873 GCF_053919585.1 Euprymna scolopes
TGCCGACACATTGACGAAATGCACCAGAAGCTCCAACGTATGTGCCTTAGATTGGTCAATATGAAGTGACCAATTCTCCCCCATGACAACGCTCGCCCGCATGTTTCTCAACTGATCCTACAGAAGTTGAACGAATTGGGCTACAAGACACTGCCTCATCCACCATATTCACCGGACCTCTCGCCCACCGATTATCACTTTTTCAAGCATCTCAACAACTTCCTGTGTGAAAAATGCTTCAAAAGCCGAGATGATGCCGAATTGGCCTTCAATGACTTGATCGTTTCTCTCCCGAATTTAAACCAGATTACTATGCGAATGGGATAAATTTGTTTCCTGTTGGCAAAAAAAAAAAAAAAAAAAAAATGTCGCTTCTAATGGTTCTTATTTCGATTAATAAAGTTTATTATGACAGGAGTTATGACCTTTTGAAGTTGAACGTCAAAAATCCACACTATACATTTCTCATATGTTATATCTCCTGTAACGAATTAAGGGTGTGGGGAGTGACATTTGGTAGCCGTTTACCAGGATTATCGAAATCAGGAAGAAGGTGTGTTAGCTAACCAAAAAAAAAAAAAAAAAAAAAAAAAATAGGGTTTACTGTTTATAACAGGTGGGACCTCCCAACAAGCGAGTCAACAAAAAGCAACGCAGAACCAGGAATATCTCAGCAATCAGGTAGGAAAACCACTATTTTCATTCTTTTCACTTCCTTTTGCTTTGTCATTGTTCGTTTTTGGACTTCTTGTGGGCTTTTTCAAAGAGCGCTTAATTTCTTTTTAATATGGAATCTACTAGGACTTCAGAGGAGTTGGGTCGTGGGATTGTAGAGGCGTGTCGGCTAACCCCAAAACTTAAGGTAACGGGATCCAGAATTCCACTGTTCACAGGTTTGGCTGTGGAGTTGGGACCCTGGCCCAGAGCAATAGAAAAGAAAGGGTGCATCTATAACTTGCCGGGAGCCAATATGATCTTACTGGCGTATGACTATACCGAGGGCGTTGCCTCAGAATGGATTGGGAGTATTTGGATAAGTACAGATCCCAAACCAACTGGGAGAGGTTTGAACATGACATCCAGCAGCACTTCGGCAGTCACTCGAGCCGAACAGAGGCAGCTCGAGCGCTGATAGGGGTGAAGCAGAGGGATGGAGAATCCATTGCTCACCTAGAGGGACGCATGAGCGTTCTTGCTAAGGTAGCCTACCCGGATCAAGATCGGAGAAATGATCCGGCTACTCAGGCCCAGCTGGCAAAGTTCTTCACGGATGCTTTGAGTAATTCTCTGTTGCGTGAGGACGTGGCAAGGGCAGAACCTAACACGTTGGAGGAGGCATTTGCACAGGCTCGACGAGCTGAAGCTTTACTCCAGAGATTAGGAAAATTGGAGGAGAACAAGACAGACTGGTTGAAGGTCTGCTACGGATGCGGTCGACGAGGACACATCCGAGCAAAATGCCCTGAGCTTCAGAGTTGGGAAGAAGAAGCCACGAATCCAGAACACCGGGACTTAAGGGTAGGAGGAAGATACATACCCCATCCTAACTTTAAGAGGGGTCTATTGTGCTTTATTTGCCAGAAAGAAGGGCACAGGGCACATGAATGTAGGATTAAGGACAGAAACAATCCACCCAGAACCAAATTAAAACACAGGAAGACCCCAACAAAGAAATCTTTAAACTAGTTAGGGTCGCCCCAGTAGCGAAAGGGCGAGTGACCCCACAGGAGAGATAGGAATGTCCGGAAAAGCATAGATGGGGCTTAAAAATTTAAATGCTACAATTGCGGAAAAGAGGGACACTATAGTTATCAGTGCAGAGACGGGGTGCACTGTTTTAACTGTGGCCGCCCGGGACATTCAAAGAGGGCCTGTATGTTGAGACCTAAGTGTTTTAAGTGCGGCAGTGAAGAACACTTAATTCGGAATTGCAAGGCAAAGGGGTTCGTACGGTGTGACGAGTGTAAGGAAAGATGGCACACCGCAACTAACTGTCCACTTAGGAAGAAGGAGACGTGCCAGGGGTTCGGGAAGAGCGGGCATTTATGGGACAGAAAGAGGAAAAGTAAAGTTAAGAATCCTTCGGACAAGGATAGAGATGGGATTAGGTTATGTCAAATATGGTCCGAAGATGAAGAACTCACCTGCAACATTGAGATAGAGGGCGAAACGTTCAGAGCGCTGCTAGACACCGGATCGGAAGTTTCAGTCATTAGTTCTTTAGAGTTTCAAAGACTAAGACTCCCCGCCGACCGATTTATGTTGACTAAGGTGAACGCGTTTCAAGCAGATGGGGGTAGATTCAGATTAGATTGGATGCCGGAAGTAAAGATAAAGGTGGGGGGGGGGACCGAGACATCCCACACACTGTATGTAACGCCAAAAATAACCCACGACGTGATATTGGGAGGAGACTGGCTTAGACAGAGGAAAGCCGTATTAAAATTCGACCCTCCAAAGTTAGTCCTTGGGGAGGAAGAGATTATTTTAAGTAGCACAATGCTCACTCGAGTGGACCTCGTGTCACGTGAAGATTTAAAGATTCCACCTAGAACGGCGGTGACAAGCTGGGGTGAGATAGAAGGGGCTATAAGGGATAACGAAGCCGTTTATCAGGTGTTACCCCTTACCCACATAGAAGAGGACGAGGACGTGACAGTGTTACCAGCATTAGTGCAGGAAGGTCAGGCGCAGAATTTTCCGGTAGTTGTAGCAAATACGAGTCTGAAGACGGTTAACATTAAATCAGGAACTAAGTTGAGCAGAGCTTCAGTGTTAACATTAAAAACTAAGGTGAGATGCGAAGAAATGCCTGTAGAGAGTGAAGCAGTTAGTGATAAGGTGGAATTAGACTGTCCTGACCAATACCGAGAGAGATTAGGAAGACTATTTAAAGATAATAAGCGAGTGTTAGCTAAGTCAGATAAGGAATTAGGTAATACGCATAGAGTAAAAATGTCGATTGACACAGGAGACCACCAACCAATAAAAATGAGGCCATACAGAACGCCTATTTGGAAGAGAGAGTTGGTCGAGAAAGCAGTGAAGGAGATGGGAGAGGCTGGTATTATTGAGCCATCTCAATCACCTTGGGGTTTCCCAGTAGTAGTAGTAGAGAAAAAGGATGGGGGGAAATAGATTTTGCGTAGATTTTAGAGAACTTAATAAGATAACAAAATCTACTGCTTATCCTCTGCCCTTGATAGACAACATTTTGGCGATGCTAGGGAAAGCTACATGTTTTTCCTCCTTAGACTTAAGATCAGGTTACTGGCAAGTGGCAGTAAATGAGGACAAACCTAAAACGGCTTTCTGTTGTCATATGAGGTTGTTCCAGTTCCGTGTCATTCCGTTTGGGCTAGCAGGAGCTCCTGGCGTTTTTCAATCATTAATAGCAATAGTGTTGAGAGGATTTTAACATTTTGCCATGCCATATTTGGATGACATCTTAATCTTCTCATATCTTAGATCGTCTGAAATATCATGGCTTGAAACTAAAAATAGAAAAGTGTCAATTTATGAGAAAAGAGACTAAATATTTAGGATTTATCATAGACCAATCTGGAGTAAGGCCAGATACTGATAAAGTAAAGATTATAAGGGCAATGCCAGAACGTCAAGCAGTTAGACAAGTTAGAGCATTTATAGGAACTGTAGGTTATTACAGAAGGTTCATAGCAGGGTTCTCTAGAATAGCTATACCACTAATTAATCTAACGAAAAAATATGCTAGGTTCAATTGGACCGAGGCATGTCAGAAAGCATTCGATACGTTAAAAGCGGAACTGACATCCATTCCTTTATTGATTTATCCCGATTTGAACAAGCCTATGGTCCTATATACGGATGCTAGTGATATGTGTATAGGAGCTTGCTTGACTCAGCCGTGTGAAGAGGCAGAAGCTGTAATCCCGGGAATAAAGGATGAAATGCCTATCTACTTTCTCTCTCACAAGTTAACAAAGACCCAACAGAAGTGGCCCGTGATTGAAAAAGAGGCCTATGCCATCGCGTACGCTTTGCAAAAGCTGCATTTTTATTTAGCAGGCGCGACGTTCGTAATAAAAACTGATCACCGTTCATTACAGTACTTGTTCGATGCTGAATGGAAGAATCGAAAGGTGCAACTGAGTGCCTACGACTGTAAGATAGAGTACCTGTCCGGGAAAGAGAACACGTGTGCAGATTTATTATCTAGAATTCCCGAAGCGGTAGGGGAAGAAGCTGACGCTAGTGATCAGAATCTAGTTAATGAATAGAATTAATGTTATAGAATTTGCGTACTCAACTCTCAGCAATTGCAGAATAGGCCCTCGGAGATGGAAGATGAAATAGAGCCAGAAGAAAATGACTCTCAAGAAGACGATTCCGATAAGATTGCGTTGAAATTGATAGACCTAAGACTACTTAAGTTAGAAGCGAGCAGGGACAAAGAGTATAGCGAACTTAAGAAATCGCTAGTAGAAGGGAAATTACCGCTTTCAAAATCGAGAAAATACCTGTTGGAAGATGATCGGGTATACTATGTAAATGGGGAAGAAAAAAACCCAATGTTACGCTTGTATGTCCCGGATGGTCACGTGAGGGCCAGTGTAGTGCAGGTAGCACATGACGGGTTAGGTCATGTAGGTATTGATAAGACTTACTCGATTTTAGCGAAGAAGTACTATTGGCCTGGTATGTATAAACATATCCACTCCTATGTGACGGAATGTGTCACTTGCCAGAAGCGGGCTGTTAAAGGCACTAAGACACCCCTAATGCAGACTGATATTCCATCATATCCATTTGAGAAGTGGAGCATGCATGTCTCAGGGCCATATAATAGTATTAACAAGGGAAATAAGTATATAGTCAGCATGGTCGATTGGTTAACTAGCTGGGTAGAGGCATTCCCGGTGCAAAGGAAGGATGCACAGACCATGGCGGAGATACTTATGAATGAAATTTTCCCTAGGTATGGTGCCCCACGTATGTTAGTGACAGACAATGGCAGAGAATTTGTAAATGCCACTATAAGGGAGGTGATGGGATATTTAGGAGTGAAACATATTACCACCTCTCCATACCACCGCAAAAGCAATGCTAAAGTAGAGAGATTCCATAGGTTTTTGGGAGATACGCAGTCGAAGTTATCAGAGGACGAAGTCGAGAATTGGGACTTGTTCTTGAATCAGGCCTTAGCAGCGGCCAGATTTTCACATAACGATACGACTAAATTCTCTCCATATTACCTGGTGCACAGTAGAGATGTAATGTTACCATTAGATAATCTACTACCAAAAAAAAAAAAAAAAGGTATACTGGGGAAGAAAACCATAAAAAAATGATTGAGCAGCAGCATTCTCTGTTTGGTGAAGTGCGTCGAAGGATTAAGAAAACATATGGAGTTGGCGACCTGGTATACTACAGAGCACAGGTTAGAAAAGGAAAATTAGATCCTAGATGGAAACCGTACTATAGGATAGTAAAACAAACGGGACCGGTAACATATAAAATATGGGATCAACTGACAAATAAAACGAAGAGGGTTCACGCGTCAGATATCTGTGAAGTCAATATTAGGGAGTGGAAAATGCCTAATATACAGACAGATAGACCTGTAAGGAAAGCCACCCTGATAGATCCGGAAGGAGATCGGGAAGATACGGATAGGTGGGCTAATGATGAGATAGCAGATGAACGGGAGTTAGAGGTAGAATTTGAGGTAGAGGATACAGACTTGTTAACAGAGATAACAACTACGCCTCCAGATTCAGAAGGTTGGGAATCTGAAGATGATATTCCCTTATCGGTACGGAGAGATAGAGAAGCTCGTAATGAGAATAGGGCTGAAGAATCAGAGAGCAATACGATTCCGTCGACACAGCCCCCAGAAGTAATAGGCGACATGATGGGACCTAGACTTCTGAAAAGCAGCATAAAACGACCTATCAATGTTATCTCAAAACGAGGGAAAATTAAAGATAGCTATGAAGAAGATAAAGAAGACGAAGAAAGTCCAATTAATTCTATCGTAAAGTTATTTGGGGAAATGGAATTGAGTGATTGAAATAAAAATGGAACAAATAATAAAAGAGCGTTACTATGTGTATTTGTAGGATGCGTCGCCTGATAATGATGATGATAATGATGGCTGGATGGGACTTGCGCCACACACACAGCACAATATTTAAGAAGACCAGTGAGGTGATAATAATAATAATAGTGGATCTTGACATTCGTCATCGATCTGGAAGCGTATCGGAAGGTTCAAAGGGAACTAGAACACGAAGTTGACTTAGCGGCGGACTTAAATCTGCAAATGCAGAAAAACCAATCAAAACTTAATTAATAAATTCTGATCCAGCGTTATTTGTATTACTAGGAGGACGATTAGATAAGATGAAGCAAAGACTCCGATACGTTGGAGGATATTTTAGGGATATTGGATTACTGGCAACAGAAGGGACCCAAAAACGAATTAGAAAGGGGTCTATACTACCTTTCGTAGGTAAAGCACTACACGTATTATTTGGTACAGTATCAGAAAGTGACACAGAGGCATTAGGAAAGCATATAAGCGGTTTAGAGGAAAATCAACAGAAGATAAAGCACGTCGTAGAGGAAAGTTTATCGATAGTGAATGTTACTAGATACGAACTAACAGAACATAGACAAAGAATTAACTGGCTGTCTCATACGGTCACAAGCCTAAACGGAAGTTTAACTTTTATGGCTAGAAGAATAAGTACCGTAGAGGCTGTAATTGGGCAAATACTGGAACTGATGATGATGACAAACCAACTCGACTCATCAATTCAGTTATTGACATTGGCAATGGAACATGTTAGGACACAATTAGATTTACTTTCATTAGCGCACATGTCACCGAGCATCATACCTCCCAAAGACTTAAAAACAATACTCGGGATGATTCAGTCAGACTTGCCACATGCTTTACGCTTACCAGTAGATCCAAAGAAGAGTCTATGGGAATATTATAAAACCTTAAGTTGTGCTACAATTATGCAAAATGATAAGATTTACGTAATAGTTAAGTTACCTTTGTTGAGTGGAGGTAGTGACTTCGAGGTGTTTAATGTAATTAATTTACCAATACCGTTTCCTAATAATGTCACTGAGGAGAGAACAGTAGCAAGATACAAAGTTGAAACTGAAGGAATAGCTTTTAACCCCGCCCGACCCAAATTCATAATGTTGTCGCCTAGCGAAGCACTAGCGTGTAGCATGGATGCACTGAAAGTTTGTGCAGTAAAAAGTCCCATCTATGCAACTAACGGACACAACTTATGCGTCGTTCGATTATTCCAAGGTAATGAGGAGGGAATCGATAAGTACTGTGGAGCAGAGGTGTCGGTAGATACCCCCCCCAAGCTATACATCTATCGGACGGTGTTTGGGCAGTTGCCTCAACTAGTAAGCGAAGGCTGACGAAAGCCTGCAAGGGACGACAACAAGGTGAAATACTTATTCGTTCACCTATGACCATTATAGAGTTACCTATGAGTTGTGCAGCGTTTGGCCCAACTATGGAGATCTTGCCGTTCTATAAAACTTACAGAGAAGTTTGAGCTCCGGAATGACTTACTGTCATTAATTAAAATATCGCGTGTAAAGTGGTCGAAAGTATGGACCGCTATCACTAAGGAATTTCCGAAGATAGAAGCTCATGAAATTCCACCTCTTCTGAAACCGGTCGGAAAGACCGCTATGAGCGAGTTAGTAGATGAGTTATGAACAGTGAAGAGTAATAATGAACAAGAAAAATGGCGATGGGAAGAAGTAAGTAAATGGTTATATCCCACAATAATCATCTTGGTCGTGATGATGATAATAGCTTTTCTAGTGTATGGGAAAAGGAGAGTAAGCCACATCAATAGCATCCTAAGGGCTAGAAAAGATGCTAATAAAGTAGATGAGGATGAAGGTAAACCTCAATTAGAGCGCTTAAAAGGAAAAGTCCATTCGATGTTTGAAATGAATAGGGATGAGCATGAAGTGGGGAAAGCTACCGTGGTTTTTGATAATTCCACCAGTCCTGATCAATCTGGTACAGAACCGAGACTACCAACAAACCCCCTATCTAATACCCTACCAACGTTGGAGATACATATGTGAAGAAGACTGAAGCCGGGTAATCAAGAAAGATCCATGAAATGAAATCCGAGAAAAAATGAACCATTGAATAAATAATTGCATGTGTCACACACACACACACACACACACACACACACACACACACACACACACACACACACACACACACACACACACACACACATATATATGTATGTAAAAAATAAAAATAAAAATAATAATGATAAGGGTTCTGGACTCTTATAAAATCATAATGAACTGAAGACAGATTAAAGAAATCCACGAACTCTGAAACAAAACTTTTTGCATGTGCATGAAAGATAAAGCTTTTAAAAATTTTCTTCTTTTATTAACCAAATAGCTAAATATTATGAATTGTAAAACCACAGATATTCCCTAGTATTAAGGCCAAGTAAGAAGGAGTGGGTTAGAAAAAATATTGATCCCAATATTGTTTCTTTTAAGTAGGGGAGGTAATGTAACGAATTAAGGGTGTGGGGAGGTTGATGCCCCTCCCCCGTTAGGAAGAAAGACAAAACCACTTGGTGTCAAGTTGTTTATTTAAGAATCACGCGGACTGTGTGTTAAAGGTTAAACTGTATTTACTAACTGTTTATTTGAGTTCGATCAGATCTTTGAAGCGAGCGATTGTTTTATTTTTAGAAATGATGATTCAGATTATGGACTGAGAGCGGAATTTCTAAACAAAGAGAAATAATATCCGCGTGATGTTACAAGCTGACGCCTTCGACCATATTCTTAGAATAATAACACATCGCTTCCTTCAGGACTCTGAAAGAATTATAAGAACTGTACTTTTTTTTTTTAAATATATATTTGTGTGAAGAATCGTTTTATTCTGTTTTCTTTTACTACACTAAAAATACACGGCTCTCTTTCGACGACGTTCGTCGTTAAGAGGGTACACAACGATTTGGTCCAGGATATATATCTAAACGATCAACCGATAATTCGGTCACTTCCACATACCAGTAACTTTAGACGGCCAAGAATTATCTGTGGAAGTGTTCGGAGGTCGACGATCGTCCTCAACCGACTGGTGAAGGAGTGGGGGTGACACTCCCTTTATTTTGGAAATAGGGTACGATTATAAATATTTCCAGTATCAAATGATCCTCACACACAGGGAAATTTACTGTATTTATGAAATCCAAAAGTCTCCCCATACTGTTGTTTCAGATCATTCGAAACCATATCAGCAAGGTCAAAGGTTGTGCGTTAATATCAGATATTTTGTAATTTATGTGCAAAACTAGGAAAACAAGTAACTATGATTGAAACATTTCATGGCTGTAAAAAAGTGGCAAAAATATCATTTGGATGATGGATGATCGCCTTAGTGTACAACCGTAAGGCCAAATGTCACATAGTCCACTACACAATTCAGGTCATTAAATTTCCAAGGAGCCTTTATTTGTTAAATTCTAATTATTAGTCGCTGAGATTTCGAACTTTGCCGCAGAAGGTGGTATATCTATATATGTACGGACATACCTATATTTGTGGCCAAATTGAATATTAAAATGCTCATATCTTTGGTTGTATGGGACAAAACTATATGAAAATTTGCAGGCTTTTTGAAGATTATAATACTATTCTATGGTTAAAATTTTATGACAGTTGGTAAAAAAAGAACCTATATTTTAAAGCCAATAAAATATGCTCAAATTTGCCTACATTTGTATATATAGTATCCTGGCAGACAGCTTAAGTTTTTCTGCTTTGGTTGTCTCCCCTGTGAGCTTACCAGGCCACTAATCTATATATATAAAAATGTAACTCTTGGTTCGTTCGTAATTAATAGTCTAAAAAACCACTGGACGGATGGCTTCCACGTTTTGGTATAATATGTTTACTATATCCATGTGTGTTTTTATATATTTCTTTTTAATCATAACATTATACTTAATTTTTCTATGATAAATAGGTGGTTTTCTTTGTACCGATACGCCATTTTTTTTATTTAGGGACAATTATTTATTACCGCTTCCTGTCACGTGACCAGTGTTACAATTTAGCGGTTTTCCTGCTAGATCTGGAGATTTCGTTTGCAATCTAGCGGGGAATTCTAGAACATCTGGAGATATTTGGCACCCACACACCCGCAATTTTAGATTAAAAAATAAAGAAAAGCGCTTGAAAATACTTTAAAACATAAAATAAACTCATTCAAGTAAGTAAAACAAAGTAGCATTTATTGCCTTTGGTAACAATTATTTATTGATTATTTGTTTTGTTTTTCACCTTTTTTCGGCTAACCATTCTTAAATCTCGCTATAAAATCGATTTTTCCAAGTACATTTTAGGTGGGGAGGGGCATTCCAACCTCCGAAATATAGTTTAAAATACGATCTAAGCAACCCTGCTTTATTTAGAAGTATTTAGTCGAAAATTGTAAAAAGCAAGAAACAACAGCAAAAAAAAAACAACAAAAAAACTTATACCAATACAGTAGAATTTAATTATCTACCAACCTAAATACTTTTAATATGCTAAAACAAAGTTTTTTTGTTTTTTATTTTTCTAATTTCAATGTTGCACCATTATTGTGATGTTTAATTTGCAGTATATTTCAATTTAAGTTTTATTATAAAAAGTTTGAGTTTATGATTTGTTTCCTGAAAAAAAAATACCCTCTCTGAAAAAAACAGGCAAAACTAGCTGATAAAATATGTAAGCCTTCTGGGAAGCTAACTGCTTCAATATAATTCCAGAAACATATAGTGAGAAAACACGGAACATTTTTATATATTGAATATACTATATTTATAATTTCTTTATGGTAGGAAGTTAAAATATGGAGTTGGGGGGGGGGAATTAGCGATTTTTGAAAATTTCAGACGATAAAAGTTAAAAATCTAGCGATTTTCTGGACATTTCTTTCTCCTGATCTCGCGGGTTTTTTTTTAAATCTCAGTTGACAACATTGCATCACTAACAAAACACTACAGGCTTAATGTAAACAGAATGTGTTTACAATATCGGTAAATTTTCAATGGGTTTAATCACATGATTATTGATAATGTAACCATGTGATTGAAATTTAATTTAAATTAACCACACGTGGTCTTTTTGCTATCAAATATTCATCGAAAAATGGTAGGTACACACAAAATGAATGCCGACGCTCAAAATGTATAAACATTTTGACTCCTCCCTTTACTTAAAAATTCACCAAAAATCAGGAAATTAACGAATTTTAATGAAAATTGCAGTATTTTTCAAATAATGATCGCAGAATATAATGAACTAATTATTTTTACTTAACTCTTAGTGAAAATGTTTTATTTTGTTCAAACAAAAAATACCTTTACTAAAGTTATGGTTTTCAGTAGTAAATAAAAAACGCAAGAATTTATTTTTGCTTTTTTATATAAATAAAGCATCGTGATTTGTAACAATAAAAAATAATTTTTACAGTAACATTACGAAAAAAGACCCTAAAGTCCGTATTAATGAATTCGATATAACTCGAAAAGAAATGAATTCTTGCATACTATTCAGGAAATTAAAGATTCAATTAGATTCCTATTTCAGTCACTTAAATTATTTAGGGTGAAATGAGTTTAGGAATTTATAGCCAAACCTAAATATTTTTCTTTTGCTTAAAAAAATAACATTAATACAGTAAGTTAGGTAAAATTTGCAAAGAATGCTCTGCTTTACGGTCGTAAAAATGGAACGGAAATTTGAATTTCGTTCCCTTTTAAATTCGGTACATTTTTACATTACGTCCAACTCATCGTTCACATTCGACACGTCAACTTTTATAGCTTTTCGGGCATTCTGGCAAGGTTAGGGGTGTCTATTCCGAAAGCCGTTCTTAACATGGGTAGATTGGTAGGTGTGTCAGAAATTTCGTGAAAAATAGTGTATAATTCCACCCCGTCTTTCCAAGCTTATAGCTCCTCGAAAAATGTAACTGAAGCCCTAATTTTTTTTCCAATTAAAGGAGCAAGGACCAAGTATTCATTAAAAAAAACAAAAACAAAGATAACAAACGACATGTTTAAAATAAAAAAAAAGGTTTTAACTTCGGACTTTACATGTAAATGTCTAAAAAACACTACTTTTTTTGTTTTAAATTTGAATATATTATTTATTGACCTTTTCTCTTCAATTTGTGATATATAACACTTTGGTGAATAAATTATTTACTTCTTAATAGACATTTCAAAATGGGAGGCGTGAATTATTCTACCCCCTGTCTTTCCTACTCGAACTACAAGAACTACTCGAAAAATGTAATTCAAGCCCTAATTTTTTTTCAATTAAAGGAGCAAGGACCAAGGTTTCATAAAAAAAACAAAAGAAAAAACAAACAACGTGGTTTAAAAAAAAAGGTTTTAAACTTCGAACTTTACAGGTAAAATTCTAAAAAACACTACATTTTTGTTTTAAATTTGAATATATTACTTATTGACCTTTTCTCTTCAATTTGTGATATATAAAACTTTGGTGAGTAAATTAATTATTTACTTTTTACTAGACACTTGAAAATGGGGGGGCGTGAATTAAAAAAAAAATGTTTGTCTAAAATATTATATTCGGTTTATTGGAAAGAGCATAAAATTTCACATTGACCCTGAAAATATCGTAAAAATAGAATCAATAGAAAAATTTGGATAGATTTTTAAAGTTTAAAAATTGAAAATATGAGTTCGTAAAATTCATTATTGTTTTTAAAAAATAAAAAAAATATATTTCTATTACTTTTAAAACAACTTTAATAGTTTATTTTGGAAGTATAATCCATAAAAAAATAAACAACCCACTTTTAAAAGAGAAATTACGAGATTTTTATATTTTATTCGCAGTTTCGTGATAGGGGTGTCAAAAATTCATACAAATATTCTGATACATCTACTAGATTGGAGTGTTTATTCGTTGTAAACGTACCCGTCAACCTATAAATGTCGACATTTCCAATGTGGATGGTAAGCTGGACTTATGTAAAAAATAACAAAAAGATATACCAAACTGACTTTTTCGTTTAAAAATGGAATTATTTCCCTTTCGTTATTAACTTATAAAAAAAAAAAATTTTTTTAAATAAATATTTTGTGTTTTATATACATAAAGTACAATTGTTGAATGTTACTGTTTTGATTATATTCGTTTGAGGGGGCTCAATTAAAAAATTAAGGAAGATTAAAACGAAGCGAAATTTAAGTTTCTGTTCCATTTTTGCAACAACCGTAAAACAGCGCATACTCAGCAAGTTTTATCGTAATTTATAAGCATAATATTGAAACACTAAATCAACATTTTATTTATTTTTTGCATAATTAATGATGGAAGTATTTTTCTGTTTATTTTCTTAACATCTGTTAAAAAATAATTTGTACATTCCCTTGAAAAAAAGAATCAAACTTTTCTCTACTTTCACATGTGTTCCATTTTAACAAACTGAGCCACAGCAAGGCGTGGCCGGGTACAGCTTATATATATATATATATATATATATATATATATATATATATATATATATATAACTACTTCATTTACTCACATAAATTTATATACGAAAGTATACATTTATACGTAAACTTTAAGTATTTACTTCAAAAGTGCTCAATACGTAGGTAGAGCTAGTTAGTAAGCCTAAAGAGTCATAGAGTGGACGAAACGTGGAATATGCAGTGTAGCTTAATCGCCATATATATTTTATAACTTACTATATATATATATATATATATATATATATATATATATATATATATATATATATATATATATTCTTCCTCGTTGTCTGCTAGATTAAATTATAAAAGATATCATCGTAAAGCTATAAGTTGAACAAATTGTTTAAAATAAAACCCAATTTAAAACACGTTAAACCATCAACTCACACGGAGAGATAAAATCTTGTCTAGCGATTTTATTACGGAGATTATTACGGCTTTATGCCATCGTTGTTAGGATGCTATCTTAGCAAGAGACAAATAATTTCCGCCAGTTTTATCGTTTCATATAATTCTCTCTCGGTAATTCGTTCCCGCCCTTTCTCTGTATGAGTCAATCGATCTTTATGTTTCAAGTTCACCCGCACGCACATACATACGCATACGTACATGCTTTTTGTGATAAGTCCACAGAAATTGTACACACACACACACACACACACACACACACACACACACACACACACACACACACACACACACACACACATAGTGAGATTTATATATTAGATAATAAATTTTATCTTTCTCCCTCTATATTTATATACGTTTTTCTCTCTCCATAGAGAGAGATAAAGGGAAATAAAACAGTATGTAGAGACAAAATCGTATATATATATATATATATATATATATATATATATATATATAGAGAGAGAGAGAGAGAGAGAGAGAGAGAGAGAGAGAGATAGATAGATAAAATTTATTCTCATCTAATATATACATCTTACTATGTGTGGATGTGTGTGTGTGTGTGTGTGTGTGTGTGTGTGTGTGGATAATAGAATCTGACCCAGAATACAGTAATTGTTCCCCTTTTGTCAGAAATATTGATTCTGGAATGTGAGGACTAAAGGATAAACCTAGGGAAATGAGAGTTATATAGAAGTGTTTGACGTCTGTCATCTCATTATGCACACTGTGGTCGACACTCTTCATCAGCATCATCACCTCAAGCATAAATAATATTGTTATATACTTTTATAATTCTTACCTACATACACATGTATTTCATATTTTTCCGGAAATCATTAGTGTGCTGGTTGCGCAATTCGAACTTCAGGCTCAAGTCACTTTTTAACTCACAGAATTTGAACTCCTATATCAATGCGACAACCTAGCTAAATAATGGAAACGGCACTAACCCTATGCGAGTTTAACCAGCTCCCTCTAAAGAAGGAAGTTCCATGGGAGTATGAAATTCAAAAGCAGTCCCCAAATCTTACTGTGTGTGTGTGTGTGTGTGTGTGTCTGTGTGTGTGTGTGTGTGTGTGAGTCTGTCTGCGTTTTTCAAATTGTATCTCCTCATAGACGGATGGTCGTTGGACGGCGTGCAATAGCTCAAAAGATTGCAATTTGGTTCAAAATTTTATTAGAGGTATTTACTCGGTTAAAATAGTTACTAAGTGGTCCAAAAAGGTGTTCAAACATAAAAGAAATCACACCTTGACGAGCGAAGCACAATGGCGTCGTTCTGCGCATGCGTACGTCGTGTAAAAGAGACATCTGTTTATTTAGATATTTCACAACGTTGGTAAACCTGCTGTCCCTTTGGTGTAGTGGATAGCGTGACCGATTACTAGCGAGCGTGTTGCGGTTTCGAGCTTTTTTTCATTTTTTTATATTCTGATATTCTTGATTTGAAATGCTATTATGTAATAAATACACAAGAACACTTTTATTTAAAAAATACAGAAGAATGCTTTTGATTTACGTAACGAAAATGTCATATTCAAAATATTTATGATAGTAGCAGGACCCGTTAACCGGCGTTGCCCGGTGGTAGCACCCCCCACCGCATAAAAGTGTAAAATACGGCTGTTGTTTTTATTGTTAGCCACCCCCACCTCCTCATGTTAAAAATGGCTTTCAGCATAGACACCCATTTTGTGTTGTGGGTGGGTTTGTCACAAAATTTGCTGAAAGGTTCAGGGTATTTTTCAGGGTATGGTTTAGGGTAAAGTTCAGGGCAAGGCAGTTTTTGTTGGCAAGGCTGGAGTTATGGTAGCAAAAGATCTATCAAACCCTGTGTCTCTTAAAGGTAATTTAATTCCTGTAGTCACCTGTACGTTACCAAGTATAAATGTAAACGGTATTTAAGAAGGTAACCATTTTAAGTAAGCTGTTAAAGTAATCATTTTTAAGCAGAATGGTTTATTAACAACAAACAATGGTGAAATAGGAGAAAACAATATATTTTTGTTTTAGACCTATTTGCGTTTCTCAAAAACTAATGGAAAAAGCAATGTAAGCCTTTTATGTGAAAAAAAATGAAAAGATACAAAAATTATCCGCAGAAGTCAGGAACGAACGTGCAGGGAAAGTTGTAGAAGAGTTGTGAGGAAGGGAAACGCTTTAACTTACTGCTCCACGAAATGACTTCTTTAAACAATAACTGAAAGTCACTCATTCGGTGGACATCGACAAGTCGCGTAATGTAAACAGAAGTTTATCTACTGTAGAATAAAACCCATAGCTTAGTTTTGTTGGACAATGTTTATAAAATTTAACGATAAAACAGAGCAGCTGCAATATTTGTTTTCGAGAGCGATATCTATGTTCAAAGCAAACGCATGTTATTTTTTAATAATCAATGTGTTAAATATTAAGTGTACTAAGGTCGAAGAAAAGAAACGGTTCTGTCTTGCCAAATAGCCTATCAGTTGTTTCATTGTGTATAATAGGCACCTCCAACGCGCGCCACAATTTTACCCCCCTCTTTTTTTAAGCAACTACAAAACGAAATAAATCGAAAATGATGTATTATATTTTTATTTTATATAAAAAAATGGAAAGAATCATTTTTTTTTTGGTGTGAAAATGTTGGAAGAAAAATGACATTATTGTTTATGTTCCCAGTAGGCCCCTCTCAGCAAAGAAATGAAACTCAATTTATTTATTTATTTGTTCCCACCTCCCCTGGCAATCAGATGAAACTGAATGTTTTGTATTTAATTGTATCTGAATGTTTTTTGAGTGGAAATTTAACAAAGAATCACTAATTTTGTATAGCAAAAACTGGTAAAAAATCCCACATTATAAGTTATGGTTACATTTTTCCCACTTGCTGGCGAATAAGTGAAACTGAATGCCCGTGTGTGTGTGTGTTTTTAAGAGAAATATTTGAAATGAAGTGGGAAAATCTATTCGCGTTTTTAGGCAACTGTTTAAATAAACATGATTAATGAAAAGATGGCATTCATCTAGTTTAGAGCATGTTAGTGTATTTTATGAAAGAAAGAAAAACTAAAAAAAAAAAAAATTATTGAAATCCGGCGTGTTACAGTGGAAGACAGTGAACGGGGTAAGCCTAAACGGACTATACATTTTGTAAGCGCGTTTTACGTGAATAGCGTAATCGATAAAATGACATGGAAGAAGTGAACGCTGAACGGTTGTATAATGCAATGTGATATAAAAATCCATTTACCTGAATATCGGCTGCGAAGTGCTATTCAATGAGGCTACGCTGAAAGAGAAACAAACGTGTCATAATTAAAGTTGGATACGTAAGTAAGAGTTAGAGACCAATTGAGTTTGTAGTAAAACATGGAATGAAAGTTTTTTTTTTTTTAGTAAACGCGATTTTCTGTTTAAACTGAAGTCATATTGCAGAACACGAATTTCTGTAAGAGAGTGTTTGAATAGTATGCTATGCAATTTGTTGAAGTAATATAAATGGTAATTAAGCAACGTAAAAGTAACGTGGGATAAGAATTAATGTTTGTGGGAATGTAGGTATTGGTTAATTCCGTGGTTCGTTTCACCAAATAGGAAGCGTAGAACGGAAAGGCACGGTAAGATTCCATTCCAGTTTTTTAAGCAACTACGAAGTAAAGAAAACCCAAACCGGCGTTCCTTTGTAACTGCCACTTGAGAACAAGTCCGGAAACGGTGTAAGTGATGGCGGGGAAAGGGGGAATTAATTAGAGAGAAAAGATTTTACTACTTCCATTGATTTTTACCGATTGTGGCAGTTAACTCTCAGCAGAAAACATATAGGAATCTACGATTACATAGGAAGTGGAGAGGTGATATGCCCATAACACACCTCAGATATTGTGCTGCAGTTTGTGCATCTTACATTTGCATGAAATATCTTGATTTTTAATCCTATTAAGGTCAAAATCATAGGGGAAAAATGAGTTCATTATATATATATATATATATATATATATATATATATATATATATATATATCGGCTTATTTGTTACATTCCAAAAATCACGTAAATAGATCCAATAATGGCATTTTGCATTGGATTTACTCCTAAACTAGTTAACCAATCATTATGAATATTAATTATGTGTATATGTTTATATATCTTTATGTCTTGGATTCATTCCCAACCTAATTAACCGATCATTATGAATTTTAATTATGTGTATATGTTTATATATTTGTATGTATTAAGTTCACTCCTAAACTAATTAACCGATCATTATGAATTTAAGTTATGTTTATATGATTACATATTTCTCTGTATTGGATTCATTCCTAAACTAATTAACCGATCATTATGAATATTAATTATGTGTATATGATTATATATTTGTTTGTATTGGATTCACTCATAAACAAATAAACCGATCATTATGAATTTTAATTATGTGTATATGCTTATATATTTCTATGTTTGCATTCACTTCTAAACTAACTAACCGATCATTATGAATTTTAATTATGTTCATATGATTATATATTTCTCTGCATTGGATTCACTCCTAAACTAATTAGCCGACAATTATGAATTTTAATTATGTGTATATGCTTATATATTTCTATATATTGGATTCACTCCTAAACTAATTAACCGAGCATTGTGAATGATTAGTATGCGCGTATGCTTATATATTTGTATGTATTGGATTCACTCCTAAACTAATTAACTGATTATAATGAATTTTATGTATCATACATGTTTCTATATTTATATAGATGTCATATTCCAAAGATCACATACAATGCTCACTTACTTTTTAATGTATTTATATGTACAAGAAATTATATCAAAGTAATAACGTATAGTACTCATATGAAAAAAAAAAATCTTATATGTGACATACATAAAAGTTAATAAAACCAAAAATCACGTTTAATATTCGAGTAGTACGACTTACATATGAGAAATAAGGTGCTTCTTCACTATAGTACCCAGATAAAAAAAAAACAACAAATTCTTACCCCTGACATACAGAAAATTTCGGACAACAGAAAATTACATAAACGTATCGAGTTCTTTCATTTTTAAATTAGAAAAATGTATTTGTACAGTATCCTACCCAGTACATAAGGTATTTGTACAGTATTATATCTAATAAATAAGGTACTTGTACAGTATAGTAGCAATATGAAAAACAAAGGAAATCTTACCTGTGACGTACCTACAAGTAATATAAACCGAAAATAATGTAATATATTCGAGTAGTATGACATTTATATAAGAAATAAGGTGCTTCTTTAATATACCACACTAATATAAAAACAAACTCTCACCTGTGACATACGGAAACGTTCGCACAACAGAAAATTATGTAAAATCATCGAGTAGTTTCATCTATATATAAGGAATAAGCTTCCACATTATCCTACCCAAGAAATAAGGTACTTGTGCAGTATAGTACTCATATGAAAAAAAAACAAAGAAAATCCTACATGTGACGTGCATAAAAGTTATTAAAACCGAAATCACGTTAGACATTCGAGTAGCATGACTTTTAAATGAGAAGTAAGGTGCTTCTTCACTATAGCATCCAGTGGAAAAACAAACAAATTCTTTCTCTAGACTCAGAAAAAATTTAGCACAAGAGAAAATTACTTAAAAGTATCGAGTTCGTTCATTTTTAGATTAGAAAAAAGGTACTTCTACAGTGAAGTACCCATATGAAAAACAAAGAAATTTTTATCTGTGACGTACATAAGTTATCAAAATCGGAAATCATGTAATATATTCGATCAGTATGACATTTATATAAACAATCCGGTGCTTCTTCACTATAGCACTCTAATGTAAAAACAATCAAACTCTTACCCGTGACATAAGAACAGTTAGCACAACAGAAAATTATGTAAATTATTTTAAATATGTGTTATACATTACCCGCCCTGGGTAAGGACATTTTTTTACACATACATGCTGTAAATTTCCTGTCCTAGGGAAGGCACAATTATTCAATACATATGTTGTGTAGTAC
>NC_136515.1:22327373-22367373 GCF_053919585.1 Euprymna scolopes
CAAAGCCAGTGCAGAGAGATATGCGAAGCTTCCTTCCGGTACACCTCGACACGTTCCCGACTCAAGTAGGCAAACAATCCATTTGATTGAAAAATTGGCGATTTCGATGACAATATAAATATGGAAGGCTGAAATATTCGCGTGTGCTTGTGTGTCTGTGGTTGGTTGGTTGTTTTTTTTTTGTTTTACGGCATATCAACCCTTTTCGGGTTATTTAATGCCGAATCTAAAGATTTTGAAGAAAAAATTTTTTAATAGAATATATTTGTTGTTTTCACGTCGGTTTCTATTCAACCCATAGTTGAGACCCTAACAGGTACTACCACTCTGGGTCAAAGTGGACCTGGGAGCAATGGTAATTAAAGGGTGGCTCCACACTTCCCAAAGCCCACAAGCTGGGGCCTCACCACTGGATATAGTTTAAGGTCATATCCAGGACGCCCATTGAGGGACTTTTACCCTCTGCAGGGGGGCAGTCGGCGTATTCTAATGCCCCACCGACATGTGTGGTTATAGAGAAAGAAAAAAAGATATGTATATATATATATATATATATATATATATATATATATATATATATATATATATATATATATATATATATAATTCTTTCTCTCTCTCTCTCTCTCTCTCTCTCTCTCTCTCTCTCTGAATATATATCTATACTAGCAAATGTACCCGTCGATGACTGGGTTTAAAAACAGCCTACAGAAAATGGACTCTGATTTATGAAAGTATGATAGGTTATGAAAAGGAAGGGTTGTAAATTTGGGTTGAATTTGCGGTATCAAAACCAAAGCAAAATAGGATAAAAGTAAAAATAAAATAGATAATTTATTATACCATACCTGTTCACACTGAAACACTTATCACAATATTCTGTGGATCTATATAAAAAAAAAACTTGTTAAACTTTGTGACATATTTCCATTCTATGGAGGTCAGGTGCGAACGAACACCCCATAATTTTATTATACCATATTTCTTCAAACTGAAACATAATTATCAAAGTATACTTACGCAGATAGATATGAAAAGTCTTTATTAAAGTTTGTGCCAATTTCAATTCTATGGAGGCCAGGCGCGAATGCAGACCCCCACAATTTTATCACACCATCTCTATTTCAGTTAAAACATACTTATCAAATTATTCTTATGTACATCTATATCAAAAACACTTGTAAACGTTATTTGAAATTTTTAAATTTTTTATTTCCATACTTTGTGGACCAGGCGCGAACGCAGACCCCACAATTTTAATGAAGCACCGTTCTGCCAGATCAAACATACCCATTCCTGTGTCTTGATACATCTTCTATCATTATATGTAATCAGCTTTTAAAAATAGTCAACCATATAGGAGCCTATTCGTGACCAGACACACACACACACACACACACACACACACACACACACACACACACACACACACACACACACACACACATTCAGCTTTATATTATATATATATATATATATATCTACACATTTTAATATCACTTTCACTCCATATATATATATATGCATACATATATATATATATATATATGTATATATATATATACATATATATGCATACATATACATGTATGTATACATACATACACATACAATGTATGTATGTATACATACATACATATACATACATATATATGTATATATATGTATATGTATGTATGCAGACACAGAGAAAAGGTATATATGGATGTATGTATATATTTGTATAAATATAAACACAGAGAAAATTATAGATATATACACACAGAATATATATATATATATATATATATATATATATATATATATACAGAATTTAGATATATATACACACAGAATATATATATATATACACACACACAGAATATATATATATATATATATACACACATAGAATATATATATACAGAATTTATATATATATACACACAGAATATATATATACACACACACAGAATATATATATATATATATATACACACACATAGAATATATATATATATATATATATATATATATATATATATATATATATATATATATATCTTCTGTATCTTCTTTCAGTTAATTTCCGCAATGTCAATCAACAAAAATGTCCCATTGTTGAGAAAGTCAGTAAAATAAATTGCAGAAGAGCTAAAATCAATACTGATGAACAAGGAGATGCATTGTTGTTGGTCTTCGTCTGCATCGAGAATAATGATGAATATGACCCGAAAGAATCTCGATGAGGCTTGGAGTTTATGATGAAGCAAGCATTGCGTAATCAGCACCATTCACTTAATCTGAACATTCGTTTGTGGTCATCGTCCAAATACACAAAATCGACGTATATATTGCTGTTTAACTAATTTCATACCAAGACAAAATGGATACCAACTCAAAGAGTGCCACTTCTAGTTATTTTAATGGCAAGTGCTCGACTTAGCGTCAATCTGTGTTTCCCCAAAAAACTTTCACAATAAGTACTCGTCTAACTATAACCACTGTCAACAATTTCTTCCATTATCTGTCCGTGCCTAAATCTAAACGCAAATTTCATAAATAAAGTTTCTTTCCTCTATGAAATTTGCTTCCTTTGTCTGCTTTCCAATAGACTGCAATATGATCATCTTCAAGTCTAATGTAGACAAGTTCTTGTTAGGTTGACCTCTTTAACAATTCAATTTAACTCAATTTACATCACTACCGATCAATACGCTGTTGTCTCATCGACCACCTTACACTCGTTAAGCTTTATCCTCGAGTGGCCTTCCAACCTTGATAAGTAGTGGCTCTCTTGTAAAAAAGTAATTTGTAATTAAGCAAGGCTTGCCCAATTTCAACCCCCACTAAGTTGTGGTTACTGTCTAATGAGAAAGAAGACGCTGAGTTTATGGTGAAGCCAGCAATGCGCAATCGTTGCCATTGTCACAATCACGGGTCTCCATATTGGTGCATTTTTAGACTTACGCTGCCCCCTCCCCACCCCCCAAAAATTACTTGGACATGTTGTCTACTATTTTACTAATTACCTTTGCTTTTTTACGGAATCTGGTGCTCCAAAACCTAATTTTTAAAATCATTTTATGAACAAAAATAAAAACCACCACATTATTTTCAAATATTTCCATTTTAAAAAACATTTTCTGAATATTTTCATGTTTTCCATAAGAACACCGCGGGCTTTATAAAAGACTTTGGCGAGATAAATCTGGCCCGCTGGCGGGTTTGGAGACCTCTGGTCTAAACGCACAAGATCAGCGCGTGTTTCTATTTTGTTTCGAGAGAAAATAGATGCCATGATAATGAATCAAGAGTCGTGTAATTTCTAACTTCATTGCTCCTGAGCCTTAGTTATCTTTACTATCAAACGCCTAGTTGTTGATCTCATTTTGTCTCAAGAGAAGACAGATACTATTCGAAATAATGCTTACAATACATTGAGTTGTAAAGCAAAGTTTGCACAATCTCTGACCCCATACCCCTGACTCCGAGTTGTGGTCGCTATATCCAGTTGCTTTAACCGATTTTGTTCGGAGAAAGAATGGTTATATTCAAAATGATTCGCACAAAACGCGCAGTTTATAGTAAAGCACGGACTGCGCAATTTCTACTTCAGCTCCTTGATACTACCCTTTTCCTACAAAAAAGACGTTGCTATTCTTTATCTATTTCATGGCAGGTGCTAGACTGCCCCCCCTCCATTCGCAGCAGAAACTCGTCTAGCTACAACCACTATCAATAGATTCTCTTTATCTCTCTGGTTACCTAAAACTAAACGAAATTTCTATGACCAAAGGTTCGTTCCTAGAACTTCCCGTTTGTGGAACACGGTGGCGCGGGGCTGCTTCCCAGCTGACTACAACATAGTTGTTTTCAAGCCCAATGAAAATAAATTCTTCTGGACTTGCCCTCTAAAATGATCAAATTCTGCCCAATCACCAACATCATAAAAAATCATCATGGTGTTGTTTCACCGTCCAACTGACGCTCAGTTAACTCTTACCCCTGAGTGATCTTTGAGTGTTGATAAGTTGTGACATCCTAGTAAAGAAAAAATAATCTGGACCATGAGTTCTGCCTACTGTCCAAATACAAAAGATTGGCATACGTCGTGTTGTTTGCGTCAGTCTGTTTTCAGATGGAATCGATGCTTTTCAAAGTTGCGCTTACGATGTAGCAGCAGTAGCGATTACAGAGCGATTACAGAGGATCACAGCAACAACAGCGAGAGCTCGCATTGTAAAGTTTGCCAAATTGGCGTTTTTAAAGCCAACTTTTGCGAATTTGGCCTTTTTTTTTTTAAAAAAAAAAGCAGTTTTGCCTTCAAAAATTGTATTCGCCTTTTTTTTTTTTTTTTTTTTTTTTTTTTTTTTAAATGTGGCTTCATTTTTTTTCTTCTGAATATTTTATTAAAATATTTGATAGTAATTATTGAAGAAAACGTTATAATTAATTTTTTGAAGTTTGGTCTACAAATATTGTGTAGGTCTGTTTAAATTTGTGCTTTTTCCCGCTATTTTACAAATATATCAATATAGAAAGTTATTAGTGAAAAAATTACAAATAAGTATTCTTGAAGCAGTCTAGGCTTCAAAAGTTTTAATGCTTTTAAGTTTTAGATATGTTTTTCAATGAATTTACATAAAAATATATGTGGTAATAATTATTACAATTTTGAATCCGTATTTAGTTTCTAAGATCTTCCTTTCCGGCTTGCCAAATCAAAGGTCATTTCTCAGGTGAGCTGAGTAATTAATAGAAGTTGATAAAAAGGATTATCACACGGCTTCCTTTTTTTTTTTTCGACCAGGAAACCAACTTCTTCCAACAATGGTTCTTGGCATTTGGGACAAGACTGTCTTCAGATGCTGCACTTCAATTTCTTGTTCTCTGTCAGTGGAGGAGAGCTCCTTCGCGACTGAGACAATTTTTATTTTTGTTCCTTTTCTCCACATTAAAAACGACCCTGGTGTCTAACTCTGTCCCGTGGGGAGACATTGTAAATAGGAACTCCAATGTTCTCTCTGGGAATTCGATAAGAGCATCATTGTTACTATAATACACACACACACACACACACACACACACACACACACACACACACACACACACAACTCTGATTTCAACACGGAAGCCAAATATTTCCGAGTCATCCCGCCCTGAGTTCGACAAGAAGCATCATGGACTGGACTCAACATCGATATTTATAACTGCACATACGTAGGCTTACTATAATACACACGTGCGCGCGCACACACACATTCACGCACGCTCACATGCACAAACAAATTTAGATGGCCCTGACTTCAACACGGCTGTACGGTACGCATTCTTCATAAATGAACACTTTTCCTTTTCTTACAAACAGGACATTCATCCTTCAGAAATTAATTCTTTTCTCTTCCTTACAAACGGTTCATTCATTTAACACCACGTGGACTTTCTGATCGTTTTGTCTTTATTTATATTTGTAGACTTATTCCATTACTATCACTCTTCTCTTTTCCATCCATCTTTTATTAACCCGTTAACAAAGATGATAAATGAAGTTGTTTTTAAATGTTAGAATAAAACTGTCTTTCTATTTTACATTGTTCAGTCTTAGAATATCTACCTTCCCAGGCATTACCTTCTTTTTGATAGAATGCACGGGGTTGGTTGTTTTCGTTCCGTGGCGCAACGGATAAAGTTGTTATTAAAAAAAAAAAAGCAAAAGAAAAGTAAAAGAAAAGTTTTTTTTGTAAATTATATTGAATCGACTGTTTGTATTTTAACATTTTGTATCGCGAATTGAATTTGTGCGTTGATGTTATTTAAAACCCCCCCCCCCCAAAAAGAAAAAAAAAAAAAAAAATCGACAACAACAAACGAAGGAAAATAAAACAAAATGTTTTTAATTATATTCATTCGGTTAATGGTATTTTACCGTCTTGGATCGCAAATTGAATTTAAATGCATCGATCTTATTCATAAACAACAAAAACAACAAAAAAACGAAGGGGGGTAAAGCAACAGTTTTAATTACATTTAATCATTTCTTACGATGAAGAAACACCCTACTATGGGCAAATAGCTCCACTACCTTGTGGATGCCTTGGGAAAGGCAAAGGCTAAAGGAATACACCCCGACAAAAATCCGGTTTAAAATCCCGATAGGCGGATGGTGAAGCTCTCCAACATCTTTCCTGCAGCTCTCCTGCAGCAGCGCTTTCACCGACTGTATCGGCTTCCTTTTCCGTCCGAGTCTATCTCAAACGCCGAGAGGGAAACCCTGGTAATTGGGCAAACCTAGGTTTCCTTATCACCTGCCCAGGCCTGCACCTGGAGAAATCTCCTCAGCTTTGCAGAAAGATCTGTCCAGGTGCAGACTGTAGAAACAACGCGGGGAGTCAGCAGTTACCGGTTTTAATCCTAACGCCAATTTACTCCTGACAGTGGGAAGGATTTCTCGAGCCTCAACCCGAGCAAACCCCAGACAATAAGGTACTACGCCACAACTTGCTTGGTTCATTGGATGTGTGAAGATTAGACAGTCAGAAGGCTTACTGCAGAACAGCACTAGACAACAAACAAAGGAAAAGAAAATGAATGGCTCTCGTCTTGGGGAGGCCTCATGTTTTGACAAGCTCCTGGGCTTGACCTTTACTCCTGATCTTAAATGGAATACATACATTAAATCCGTTGCCAAGGCCGCTGGAAAAATCGTGGGATCCTTCTATCGATCCAGTATATATCTCACTGCCGATGCAATTCTCTATCTAGAGCCAGGTACGTCCAAGGATGGAGTACTGTTGCCACATTTAGGCAGGAGCTGCTAGAAAGGACTTATTCTGCCTTGATAGAGTTCAAAATAGACTTCTTAGCCTCGTAGGGGATGTCCCTTTCTCTTCCCTGCAACCACTTTCTCACAGAAGAAATGTTGCGAGTTTGTCTCTGCTTTATCGTTATTTTCATGGAAAGTGCTCGGCTGATCTCCAATCTATGGTCCCCCTCGCACAAACTTTCACAAGAAACACCCGTCTAGCAGAAAACACTATCACTAATTTTCCCCACTCTTTATCTGTGCCTAAACCTAAACGTAGATTTCATGAGCAAACCTTCTTTCTTAGAACTGCACGCCTATGGAATTGTCTTCCGTTTTCCTGCTTTCCAGCTGACTACAATATGGTTGTCTTTTAACCCTTATCCTCGAGTGGCCTGAAGGCCTTGATAAGTGGTGATGCCTATGTAAAAAAAAAATGAAACTGTAGTGCACCAGACGGTGCAGAACGCCATTTTCCTCCCGAGACAAACGTGTTCCATCATAATTTATACTCAGCAGGAGTTCTCGCACAAATAATCATATCTAAAAAAAAAACCCACTGATAATAACCGGTGGTGTTTGGGATCCTTTGAGTTGAGTAATTTGTATATTTATTTATTTGCGGACTGTTATTATCATCTTCATAGTTTTTGTTTCAACAACTATGAAGATGAGGATAACAGTTCGCAAATAAATATCTTTTAATAACCTTTGTAAATTAATTTGCATAATCGCAACAGCCACTTACCACTGACATCTCGCTGACAATGAACATTAGTGTTCATTGGGAGTTGAGTCACAAAAAGCCTTCCTAAAGCCCAGTAATATTTCCTCATAACCTGTGCAGATTTGGTTAGTGCTCTCTCTTATCTGTCTTTCCATCCTCCTTGACCGTTCTCAACTATTTGGTGCGGTGCCATTCTATGCTAACACCATTCTTTTTTTTTTGGGAGGGGGGTAGTTAGCGTACAAATTTGCAGTTTCAGTTTTCTTGGTTCTATGTCGTGTTTCTTTCAGCATTACTACCTGTTGTCTCAGTCTTCCCTTTGATTCCAATTTCACTTAGTCTTTTATCTATGTCCTTTGGGACTGTTCCTACTGCTCCTACAATTAATAGTATTATGTTGATTTTATTTGTTGCCCATATCCCTTTCAGTTCTCTGGCAATTCCGCATATTTGTTTCGTTTTTCTGTTTCTTTGACTTCATCATGTGGACTGCTGGGACGACCGAGTCTAAATATGTGGAATTTTGCAGAAAACTGAAGGGAATATGAAACATGAAGAAAATCTATATGAAACCAATAATTGTAGGAGCACTAGGAACAGTTCAAATAACATGGAAAAAAGATTAGGAGAAATCGGAATCAAGGGAAAGGCCGAGATTATACAACACACATTAATGCTGAAAATTGTTGAAATTTTAAGGAAATTCTTCGAACGTGAAAAGTAATCCCTATAAGCTGCCGCTAACTGACCACATAGAAACTGCAACAGAAATAAAATAAAAAATAAAAAGAGGAACACATGTTTCACTATACATACACCAAAAGACCCCGAAGGAGGTAAAACGCAGAGAAAACATAGCCATGGCATAGATCGATTACAAGAAAGCGTACGACAGAATCCCTCAAGTATGGATAATAGAATACCTGAAAAAGGTATAAATTACCAATAAAGATTATCAATTTGATTGGAAATGCAATTAGATCATGGTGACTTGAACTAACAACCGATGGACAGTACATAACAGAAATAAAAATACAAACGTTAACCGACCATATAGAAACTACAATAGAAGTAAAACAAAAGGCAGGGGAACGAATCGACTGGAACGACACCAAATAGTCGAAAAGAATTAAGGAGTATGACAAGACCGAGGAGAGAAAGCACTAACCAGATCTCCACTAGAAAAATGCAGAGAGGACTACTGTCCTGAGAAGGCTTCTTGCTACCAAAGTCCAAGAAAATACCCATGAGAGATCAAAGGTAAGCGGCTGTTGCAATAACGTGAAATCATGTACACTGGTTATCAAGAAGTGGAGAACACTGGAAATCTGAGGAGACTTGTTGTCATTCAGACTCCAGGGAACCTCATAGATTATTACCACTGAGTGATCACTGGGAATGGCCTGTGAGAGCTCCTAATGACTTACTACTACTACTACTACTACTACTACTACTACCACCACCACCACCACAATAATAATAATACAAAAAGGTATAGAAAAGGGAATCGCCTCCAGCAACTACAGGCCTATAACATGCTTACCTACCATGTGGAAAATATTAACAGGACAAACGAGAGAACAAATTTACAACTCCCTTAATAATCGTTGACTACTTTCCGATGAACATAAAGGATACCACAAAGAAAATAGAGGAACACATAGTTTACTATACATAGATCAAAAGATCCTGAAGGAAGTAAAAAGTAGAAAAAAACATAGCCATGGCATAGATCGTCTACAAGAAAGCGTACAGCAGAATTCCTCAAGTATGGATAATAGAATGCCTGAAAATGTATAAGTTACCAATCAAGATTATCAATTTGATTGGAAATGCAATTAGATTATGGCGACTTGAATTGACAGCTGATAGACAACACATAACAGAGATTGAAATACAAAAAGATATTTTCTAAGGATATTCTCTATCACCACTACTGTTCATCATAGCCATGATGCCCCTTAACAATATACCAAAGACGTGTCAAGCCGGATACAAGTTTATTAAGACAGATGAAAGAATGAGCCACCTGATGTACATTGATGGTCTAAAACTTTTTGCAAATATCAAAACTAAAGCTTCTAATAAACGCGGCCAGAATCTTCAGCCAGGATGTCCAAATTAAAATCGTTATGGAAAAGTGCGCATTGCTAGTAATGAGAAGGAGAAAACTGGAGACAATGGGAGGCATGGAACTACGAAACCAAGTCGAGATTAGGGCATTAGGTGAACAACACCTAGAAATATTTGGAAGTTCCGGAAGCAGACGCCATTAAAGCATCAAAAATGAAAGATAAACTTGGAACGGAATCCCTCAGAAGAACAAGGAAACTCATGAAAACTAAACTATATAGTAGAAACCTAATTAAAAGTATAAACACATGAGCAGTATCACTAGTAAGACACTCTCGGCCGTTTAGAGGTTGGACCAGGTGAACTGATGCATATCGATTAGAAGACCAGGAAACTTATGACCATGCACTATCCAATGCATCCAAAGCATGATGCCGACCGACTCTACGCAAAAAGGAAAGACGGATAAAGAGGACTGATTTGTATAGAAGACTGTGTGAGTAACACAAAAAAAGAATGCAGAACAATGAAAGGGTAATTACTGCAGCAAGAGACACTTAAAAAATTAACAAAACAGAAAACAGAGTCAAGGGATAAGACCAGAAAGGAAAAATGGGAAGAGAAACAGTTACATGAATGATTCATAAGAATGAAAAAAGATGAAACTAACGAAAACACTTGAACATGACTATAAAAAGGAAACATAAACAAAGAAACTGAATCCCTAATAATAGCCACACAAGATAATACGATTAAAACCCATATCCAAGAAAAGATCAACAAAACACAAGAAAACAGCAAATGCAGACTCTGTGGACAAAGAGACGAAATAAGTAACCACATAATAATTGAATACAGCAAACTAGCCCAAAATGAATGTCAGGCAATACACTTGAATTATTCAAGCATCTGTATCTTGAACACTCAGACAAATGGCACAAGCACAAAACGACAGCACTACTTGAAAACGAAAATCAAAAACTCCTATGGGACATGGACGTACAAACAGATAACCCACCCAAGCAAGAAGGCCGGATATCGTAATAATTAACAAGAAGAAAAAATCTCGCAAATCGTAGATTTTACCGTTTCAGCAGACCACAGAGTGAATATCAAGGAGACTGAGAAGCGGAGCAAATACACATAGCCAGCCAGAGAGCTGAAAGTAGTATGGAAGATGGAGAAGGTCAAGATACCACCAATAATACTTACATCTGGTGCTACCAGATCAGGTTGTCTAAAGATACTGACTTTCTGACCTAAAATACATCAACCATTGATATTATTGCCTTACCCTTTCCTTTGCAAAACTCAATCATGTTTCTTTGAAAAAAATAAAAATAACAATTTTCCTTTGCAAAACAACCAAACCAGACACAATGAATAAATATTTGAAGATCTGCCGTAAAACTAAACAACCAAACCAAACACCGTGAATACAGATTTAAGGTTATAAAGAACTTGAAGCATAACACCCTTTTCCAAAAAAACACTGAATTCGGCATTAAATAAACCGAAAAGGGTTGATAGGCCGTCAAACAAAACAACTAAACTTTGGAGCTATTGATGTACTTAGTATTGAATATCGGTACGCATGGTAATGAGACCAAAAATTACCTAGTTTCGTAGTATGTATATTATTTCCATACTATCCGATTGGAGACGATAGTAATTCGGTGCAAGTCCAGAATTTTATTTTGTGGTGATAAACAAAAATAAAAAAAACAACAAAATTATCATGTACTTATGACGAACTGAAGATGGTATATTCCAAAAATCACGATAATTGATCAAGTAGTTTTTTGTTTTCACATTTAAAGCAAATTTAACGGTTTTTAGCATAAAGCATATTTTAGCAACCATTGAGACCTTAAAAGATTAATGAAAGGGGAGGTAATCCTTGATGAATTTGACGTTTTCCAAGTGTCTTGAGTTGTCTATGACCTTCACCTTCACCGAGGTGCACGACTTATATGATCTTCACTGATGTGCGCGACTTGACACACACACAAAAAAAACCAGCCTCCTAATCACCTGCTAACGCACGCGTCACTGTAACGTCCAATGACAACAACAACAACAACAACCTTCTCACTCGACCTGCCTTTTATACCACTATCTCAATCCCTTCTCTTGCGCATGCGCCTGTAGATTCCTGACAACCTCGAGACTTCCGCTTATAAAAATCCAAGTTTTGTTGTCGCGCATGTCTATACAAGGCACAAACACGTGGGCGTTTGTTTTGTTGGTAAGTACTACACTCCCCCCTGATCTGATGATCACATAGAGTGCACTCTGGGGGTGGCCTCTTAGTTCGTTGGCTTCTGCGAAGGGTGGTATTTACTATCTCGGATTAAGGTTCTGGTTCTGGTTCTGGGTGTGGTTCTGGTTCTGGTTCTGATCCTGCCTGATCAGACGAACTACAACTACCACTCTCTTGCTCGGTGACCTCACTCATCAGCAGCTCATCATCTGATGATTCATCGCTCTCTGTAGTTGTGGGATGTACTTCACTAGCTCGGCGAAGATCGCGCACATTGCGTGGGGTTCCATCAACAAGGACCGACTGCTGGCTGACCACTCCAGATATTCGTCCTCGCTTGAACTTGGTGGTGCACCGGTTTCCAGGGGGTCTAACCCAAACTGGATCCCCTACCTTGTATTTGTAATGACTCTCCTCGTCGATTGGTTGGACAGTGTCAATGCCCTTTATCCTAACACAGTATTTGTGTATGGCATTGGCCGGTGCTGTTGTTAGTGTCTTCCCATCCTTTGGTGTGATGTTATACCAATACGTGGCCTCCGTAATGGTACATTGCTTTCTGGCAGCAATTCTCTTGATGCTGCGATGGCTCCTCTCAGCAATGCCATTCCCTGATGGCACATGAGCACATCGCAGTTGTAGTCGGACACCCCACTCATTCAACAACTGCCGAACTTGGTGGCTACAAAAAAAGCAGCATCGTTGTCCGTCAATATCTCTTCCGGCGCACTTCGCTCAGAAAAGATAGATGACAGTTAGCGGACAACATTTGCTGAGTCCTGCCTGGTCATTTGCCGCCACACCGCAAAACGAGTGGGTCCACAGTCGATAAGGGTTAGAAAGGGCTTACCACTGTAATGGGTAATATCCATCGCTAATCGTTGCCACACATGCTCAACTTCCAATCGCCCCTTCTGCCATTGCTCAGGTGCAGGATCGATAGACTGGCATGCCTCACAGTGCTTGATGATCTGCCTGACATCCGCCCTTGTCACTGCCGGGTCCACACGCCTCGCAAGATACAAAGTTCTTTTGATACCTGGATGTCCACTCTGCACATGAATTCTTTGTATTTGGCATGAGCTAATTGCGCCAACTGCGCAAGATCGAGCAGCGAACTCCACGCCTGTCTTCACAGCTTCATACCATTTGTGAGGCACACGGGTTAGTTGGTCTGCACGATTACAGTGTGATGTCACGAGCGTTACACTCACCGACAGGTCATACTCTGATACCAGACTCTTCAGGGTGTTTAGCCTCCGCCGGATTAACATCTCACTGGCTGCCTTAGTGCGGACTCTCGTTCGTCCCGAAAGAGTGTCAGACACCCAGTGGTAGACGCAGAGAGAATCCGTGTACAAGTGTAACTTCTTTGACTGCCAGTGCAGTGCCAGATTTAAACCCTTCACAACAGCATCCAGTTCCGCCAGGTTGATGCGTTGAGCATCATTCACGGGTCGCAGCCAGCACGCGTCTTCAATTACATTTCCACGTTGCTCCAATAACACTCCTAATGCCAAAGAACTAGCGTCAACCCACACATTCACAGTGTCCCCATCGACACACCATTCTCCACGGGCAGGGTCCTCCTTGTTAACTCTCTCTAGGGTTTCTGTCGTCATCAGAGTTAGAAGAGCATCATCAGATACATCATCCCAACCTGTAGTTACTAAACTTGCCCTGCGTTTGATGACGCCCACAGCTGCTCGGAGCCAGCCACACGCTGGTAAGTGACCAATAAGTTTCCCACACAAGGAAAAAATAGTCCGCCGTGTAATAACATCAGGGATGTTTGGAATCTCACTGCCACGCCTCCATCGTAAGGTACCGTCTTTCCCGCAAACGTCCAATCCTAATACCCGTGCTCCATCCCTCAGACGTTCGGGATCCTTGCACTCCAACCCGAATTGAGCTAACTTTTCTCTGACGTGCGACGCAGATTGTACGTCTTCATTGACGTACACATCGTCAATATAGGCCGATGTTGCGTCCTCAGTAGTCTTTTCCTGCGACGACACTGCATTTACGATGGTCTTCATGATTTGCGGTGCCACATTCAGCCCAAAGCTAAGTCGAGTAAGGCAGTATCTCTGACCCCGGAACCACACTGTCTGGAACGGCCACAATGTCTCATCCACTCGCACCTGCAAATAAGCCTTCCGCAAATCTACTATAGACACATTGGAGCCCTTCTGGCGCCATTCTCTCAGCTTGCTGGCGCACACGTCAGCATCGGCAGTGTACGTCTCAATGTATCTATTGAGTTCACGATAGTCCAGCACCGGACGAACTTTTGATTTGTTATGCTGGACTACCGCCATTAAGGGAATCAGACCCTTGGGTGGTCCCAGCTTGTTGGGGTAGAGGATCAGCCATCCATCCTGGATCCATGCCTCAAGTTCCTTCTCGTATTCATTACGGGCCTTGTTGGGTATCGAGTACTCTGCAATGCTATTCTTGAGTTCGGTTGGCGCCCTTCCTTCTGTCCACTTCCACGATGCAGTCCATGCTTTTCGGTGAGGGTCGTAGTCCACCTTAAAATCAGGCCGATCAATGTGAACTGCAGCACACACTGGGGTTTCCAAAAATCGCACAGTCCATCTCTTCCGATAACCACTCCCCCAGTGCCTTAATAGCATCATATACCAACAGTACATCGAATCCCAGCAAATCCCCTCGCATCACCATTAATGTCTGCGGCCACACCAGAGTCTGTGTGGACTTTGACAGTTCCGACTCCACTGCAAGCTTGCGTATTGCCACCTATTGTGGTTACTTTGATGCTCTGCTTTGTCCAGTTTCGACACAACTTGGCACTCATGATGGTGTGTGAGCACCCGGAGTCGAGAAGAGCTGAACAAGGCACTTGGTCCACGTACACATTTATTGTCGGTTGCGCCTCAATTAAATCTTGTCCGGGGAACAGGGCGGCGCTGACGTCCTGCCCCCTGATGCATTTCCCGCACAATTTTGGGATAAATGTCTATAACTACCACATTGGAAACAGCGAAATGGCCTTGCTGGCTGCAGCAGAAACATCTCCCATTGGTCGTGGGTCTCAAACTGGGACTCTTTTCAGCATTAGTCTTGGCTGCCTGCGCCATCATTACAACCAGTTCCCTCAGGTCCTCCTCATCTCTTATAATGGCTCGAGCGCGTTCTAACAAATGTTCCATGGGCGTTACAGATACGCTGGTGGAAGCCCTCAACAGTTGCTTAACATGGGTGGGAAGGCCGGCCACAAACGCATACGCCAGTGTTTGCTCTGACACTCCATTGCCAAATAGAACTGCAAGTTTCTTCAGCTCCGCGAAGAAGACGTCCACGGTTTCTCCTGGCATGAGCTTCCTAGCGGCAAATGTTTCGTAGGCCGTGCAGGGATCCATGGCAAATGCCTTGTATAAAGCATTTTTTATACAGGTAACATCAGCCTTCTCCACGGCACTAAGTTGCTGATATACACTTAGGGCGCCTCCAGCCAATCTCAGGGGAATCACGGTATGCACCCCCTTTACTTCACAGAGGTTGCAGGTCAGCTCAACCCTTTCGACCCAGTCGACAACAGAAGTGGATGCGTCGAATTCGGGTATCAGTTTTAAATCAAACTTTGCCCCAGCCATAGTTGTCCAGGAAAAGAGACAAAACGAAATAGCTGAAATAGCTTATGACCTTCACCTTCACCGAGGTGTATGACTTATATGATCTTCACCGAGGTGCGCGACTCGACACACAAAAAAAAAACAGCCTCTTAATCACCTGCTAACGCATGCGTCACTGTAACGTCCAATGACAACAACAACAACAACAACAACAACCTTCTCAGTCGACCTGCCTTTTATACCACTATCTCAATCCCTTCTCTTGCGCATGCGCCTGTAGATTCCTGACAACCTCGAGACTTCCGCTTATAAAAATCCAAGTTTTGTTGTCGCGCATGCCTATACAAGGCACAAACACGTGGGCGTTTGTTTTGTTGGTAAGTACTACATTGTCTGTCCTTGAATCCATACTAACATGATAGACAGATTCTCTCTCATAGAACAAGTCATAAATAGGTTTGCGCAAAGAAACTACTTGATCAAATTACGTGATATTTGGAATATTTCATCTTTGTTCCGTAACTGACTACGTACATAACACTACTGTATTTGTTTTACTTTTAATTGTCGTCATAGGTGCAGTTCTGAACTTGCACTAGTGATTCGATAAAATAATCCAATGCAATACTTACGTTATTGAAACATGCCAGAGAAATTAAACAAACCCAGAATTTCTTCAGACCTCAGATTTAAACGCTCTTCTCATTTTTCTTCATTATTTTTTTTTATTAACAAGACATTTGTTTTCTGTGAGTTTTTCTGTGAAATTTGAAAAATATGACATTTTTAAATAGTGTTTTGAATTTAATTCATACCTAAGAAATAGTGAATATTTTCAGTGACTAAACTAGGAAGTAACACTATCGACGTATATCTTAGTCAGAATTAACGTTGGCCTGGGATTTCTTGATAAAACAATAAAACAGATATAGATTCATTCACGACTGGAAAAAGAAACAAACTTTACCATGTTTTTTTTTGGCAAACATTTAGCAGGCCGCCCAACGTTTCCCGGTCGTAAAATATGCATGGATATTATATTTTAATTAATGCAGATGTCTAATTCATTATAAGCAGAAATACCGTGGTATTAAACTTAACATCAAGTTCCTTTTTTAAAACAAATGAAGTGAAAAAGAAAAGAACAAAAAAAAAGAACAAAAAAATAAAACGGAAAGAAACTGAGATATGCGCATGCGAGTATTATATTTTTTATAAATAGTTCACTTCTTGTAAGTAAAAAAAATACTCGAGTTGAGATCGAAACTTAAAGACAGTGAGTCAAGTACAATAACCATTAGACCAGCTTGCCATGTTTAAAAAGTTCCTTCTCATTCTTAACATGAGAAAGCTGTCATATTTCACGATCATCAGTGTTAAGTACGGGCAAAATGAATGCCGATGCTCAAAATGTATAAACATTTTGATCCCTCCCTTTACTTAAACATTCACCAAAATTCAGAAAAGTAACCAATTTTAATGAAATTTTCAGTATTTATAAAATAATGATCACGGAATATGATGAACATATTATTTTTATTTAAATCTTAGTGGAAATGTATTATTTTGTTTAAACAAAAAATACCTTTATTAAAGTTATGGTTTTCTGTAGAAAGAAATGAAAGAATTTATTTTTGCGATTTTTATGAATATAAAGCATCGTAAATTATAGCAATTAAAAAAAAACTTAATTTTTATAGGAACATTAAAAGAAGCCCCTAAATCCGTATTAATAAATTCGATATAACTCGAAGAAAAATGAATTTCTCGAACTACCGATATTACCATTGAATTAAGCACTGTTTATTTAATATTTTTACAGACACAAAAAATTATAATAGCAAAAATATTTCTACTTTTTTTTTTTAAATTACAGATTGCGCATCATTTTTATATGCAAGATTTTAATAATTTCCTTGCTCGTAAGAATGTGAAACTTTCAGCGTAACATAATTTTTATATAATCTTGAACAATAATAAAAAAAAAAAATAATTTAAAACAGGAACATAAAAAATAATTAAATTAAAAAGTGATAAAAATTGATACAAACGTTCAGAATAGGAATGTACGGATGCACGTCTGGGAGGGAGAAAAAGAAGAAATCTGACACCCCTACCTCCTTTTACTAACATGACTTCATTTTGAAACAGCGTTTCGATTGGCTGAAATGTGGGGCTTTCGTATAATCGTGTTTATTTGTTGCATTTTTGGCAAACGATACAATTACTTGCTTTTTGAGGGCTAATTAAGTTATTTTTTGCACAAACAAGGTGTTTTTTTTTCTTTAATTTAATTCAATATCTTAGGACTTTACTAATTATCTTTGAAATAGACACAGAAAACTAATATTTATCTTTTAAAGGATTTTTACAATGAATTTATTTAACTTCTAAATTTAGCTGAATTGGTTAGCTCGCCGCGAAAACATTTTTCATAACCCCCCCCCGTGTAAAAATATTTTTTTCCTTTAGAAAATTAACTTTAGTCTTTAATCTTTCAAATACAATAAAAAAGTAGTTGGAAACCTACAAAAAATTATGATAAATACGCTTTCAAAACCAGGTCCCCATATCTTTATCTGCCCATTTTTGTCCGTACCTAATCAGTGTTAGCATTTAAAGGTACACGCCTACTATCCGCCTGAATGTCCACTAGACACTATCTTCAAGTGTCTAATGTTTCTCTGTATGCGGGTTTGTCAGATCAACAAGTAAAACCTGATTAAACATTCCAAATAATATCGTATTTGAAGCCCAAAATATGATCTCCTCGGTAGGCTAACCGACATTAGTTTTTATGAGGAGTGATGCTACCTAAAGTAACAGCACGGAATTGGGTACCCCACCAGACTAGATGTATTCTTGTCCTGGAATCCAGTATGACAAAGAGGCTACAAGAAATATATACTATAACATCTTTAAATGGCCAATTAGGAAGAGGGAAATAATGTTCGCAACTTCTTTACTAACTCAGTGTTTGAGAGGTACAAAAAATTTTATTGTAACATTCGAATATCTATGTATCTCATATAGAGATCAAGTGCTGGACCCAGAAAGGGGGTCCTTGATTTCTGAAAACTCCGACTGAAGTAAAATGAAACAAAGTGAAACACACACACACACACACACACGTACATACATATATATGTGTATTAAGAGGTATGTGTAGTAAAAAAAACAAGGATAAAGAGTGCTCAATATGTTAGTAGAGTCAAATATGTTTTTTATTATTACAACCTCAAGTGATTAACTTAATTCATTACAAATTGTTTCAATAGACAGGATAAAAATTATCCGTCTATATCGTCAGATGATTCAAGTTAAAAAGGTTTTTAACTTGAATAATCTGACGATATGCATGGATAATTTTTATTCTGTCTATTGAAACAATTTGTAATGGATTAAGTTAATACACTTGTAGCAATAACACACACACACACACACACACACACACACACACACACACACACACACACACACACACATATATATATATTGACGAGTTCCAATAACCAAAGGACAAAATCAGTCCACATTCATAATTGTTATTTGTTTATTCTTATTTATTTTTCATTATTTTAGCGATAATCGTACTCTTTGATTGTCGTCTTGCAGGCCAGTAATAACCAAGAAAAACACATTAATATTGTTGACAAAAATGTATTAACAAAAGTACAGAAGTACACATCAAGATTCTGGAGCCATACCTGATGCGAATCGCTACCCAATGATATGTCAAATATAACTATTTTTATAGTCTCTGCGTAAGTCCATTATTCCTGAAATAGATCAGCTTACCTCATAACAGCTTCCTAGAGTGCTCAGTATCAGCAGTTCTGAACACCGATTCAGCATATACCACAAGCAGTTTTTCAAGAGCTTCCCGTCTGTGGAACACATTACTGCGGGACTGCTTTGCTCCTGATTACTATGTCGTCTTCTAATCCAATCTCATCAAATCCTCGTCACGGACTGTCCCAATAAGCAATCAAACGACGTCCATACGATTGATAAGCTTTGGTACTCTCATAATGTTCTTCATTTTCAGCTGACAATCGCTATCGTCCCATGAACCCTTATTCTTAAGTGGCACATGGCTCTGATAAATGCTCATCAATACATAATCAAACATAGTATCCACATATTTCTCATATTTCCGCTGTCAATCACTTCTGTTTAATTAACGCTTATCCTCGAGTGGCGATTGGTATTCGTAAGGGGTGACCTATAAGTAACCAAATATAATACTTCTATAGTGCTCCTCATCTTTCGGCTGACAATCACTTCCGTCTTAAATAACCCTTATCCTTCAGAGGCTCTTGGCCTTGATAAATGGTAACGCATAAGTAATCAAATGAAGTACATACGAGTGACCTTCTTTGATACTCTCATAATGTTCTTCGTGTTTCAACTAGCAATCACTTCCGTTTCATAAAACCTCGAATAGCTATTGGCCTTGATGAATAATGACCCGAACAGTAATAATAAGCGATATTCATTTTTAGTTGTTGAACACTGTTAGACAAAATATGCAGTTAGATAACACAAGCGTTAATCATTTTTTAAGACGAATGAGGGCATAACTTCGTAAAGACACTTTCTATTATCTCGAATGTCGAATGAACTTTTGCGTAGGATTGACATTCCTGGTTAACGTAAGTCTAATCTAGAAATAACTTATATCATATGTCATTTCGTTCTTATCGCCTCTCTCTTACAATGTTCTTATTCAAAGGCGGATAACTACACGATTCTAATAGAGTCCAACGTTCAAACTCAAACGACAGTCACTCGGAAGAAAATAATCTAAGCGTGACACACCAAATAACACACACGCTATCGTATTAATATATACTAGCAGGATCTGTGGAAATTCCACAGGGGGCGCAATCATATGTAATATATAATACATTGATATTGGCATTCTCTAGATATTCAGCATAAATGGAGACGCTCTGATATTATTGCAGCTCTTTTATTAAAACTGCAAAAGTATTTATCTAAGCTAGCGGGGACGCCCGCCAAGCACGCCCGCAGGTGCGCCAAGGACATTACATATAAAAGAATCTGCTGTGGAATTTCCACAGGTCTCGCTAGTAAATTTATCATTAGTCTATTCATGAAGCATTGTTGCCACATCTGGGCTGGTGCACCAACCACTAGTATATTTGTCTTGAATGCAAAAAAAAAGAGAGTCTCTAACCTAATAAATCTCGCACTATCTGCTAAGTTCCTCTATCTAAACCGTATCATGGCAGTTATTATCCCTGTACTTATTTTACAAATATATCCTTGGAATGTGCTTTTACCGCCTTAATATAAATACCTACGATCAATTCGACTAGCATCAAAATCCCACCCCTTCACTGTAATAATCCCCGGATACCGAGAAACTATTTTACTATTATAGCTTTATTTTTCAGACCGTTGGCCTTTGGAAATCCCTCACTGTTTCCTGTTTTTGCGACCACTAACACACAGGATCACTTTATCGAATTAGGAAATTTCTTACATTTGTCAGTATCTCAACCCTATAAAACTGCCAATCGCTAGTGCATAGCGTAATGTAACACCTGGGTTGGGGCATGAAAATTTTTGGATAGGGTGCAAAAAAAGATTTTCTAACCTAATTGATCCTACACTGTCTGCCAAGCTTTACCCGCTGTACCATCGCCATGGTGTTACATATCTATGTTTGTTTTACAAATACGTCAATGGAAAGTGTTTCGATAAACTTCCTGCACTTATATACTTTCAACATAAGTACTCCAGACTCACCCAACTAGCAACAAAATCACACCCCTTCACTGTAGAGGCCCCTAGATATCAGATTCTGGCCTTGGGATTCTCCCAATGTTGCCACAACCCGACCAACATGCTGTAATTTAAATGTAGTGTAAACAAACATCTTTATGCTCATTTTCACTCTAAGTTTACTCCTTAGAAATCTGCCTGGTTTGAAGCAACTGTATTTTTGGAAAAATCTCTTAATTTTTAATTTAAAACAAATTGAATTACATTAAAAATAGGTGAACTTCAATTTTTAAAATTTGAGTTCAAAATAAAAAAGTACGCAATAAAGATTATTAAAATTAGTGTCCATCTTCCGCCAGACTGAAGGAAAATAAAATCATGCTTAGCCAGTTTTGGCTAACACACACACACACACACACACACACACACACACCCTGAAAACCTCATCAGTATGCCCTGTATTTAAGAATTTAGGCGACAGGTCATCTCCCTCTCAGTACAGGCCAATGTGTCATGAGTAAGTTGCTGGAATCTATATTAAATAAAGAAGTAGTCAACCACCTCAGCAGAAATAACCTTCTTAGTGACACGCAATATGGTTTCCGTTCTGCAAGATCTACTGCAGATGTGCTAACGGTTATATCTCATAGGATTAGTGAATCTCTCGACAAATACTTCCTTTCTAGGGTAATCGCTCTTGACATATCAAAGGCCTTTGATAAGGTATGCCATAAAGGCCTACTTCACAAGATTTCCAGCTACCGTATAACTGGAAATGTTTTCTCAATTATTAAATCATTTCTCACTGATAGGTTCATAAGAGTTAATGGACAGACATCAGTATTAATGCTGAATCTTCCTCCCTCGCCACATGTTTTAGTTTGATTATTTTCCAATAGCCATGGAATATGTGGATCGCCCTATTTTTGTATTCCTATTTTTTAGATTTAAATGTCATCTACTTGCTTATCTTTATATTACCTTAGTCCTCCATGTAGTTCTAACCTAATTAAATTTTTTTCCTAAATTATTTATTTATTTTCAAAGTATTGGACGACCCCTTCAAATTCTTAATTAAATTTATATTAAATTCTTAATTCAAATTCTTAATTAAATTTATATGTCTCACCTATATTCTATTCAATCTCCAAAAGTTTCGTATCTTTTGATTTTATCCACGATTTATTAATTGATTTTACTTAGTGTTTATTTCGTGGGAAGGGAATTGTTAGTAAAAGGTTATTTCTAAAGAATTATTTTTTTAATAAATTAAAAATAAATCTACATTCCACACTTATTAAGTACAGAATTTAAAATTAAAAAAAATTATATTTGCAATTATATCATTGTCTAATCATTCAAATTATAATTTCCTTTATTTACCTCTTCCGGAACTACTCTCAAAATTACCGTGTTTAAGGGGGGATAACTCTGGATATCTACTTTTTATTGATTCACAAAAATGTCAAGTTTAAGTTTTCAAAATTCCATATTTTGACTTTGTTATTTACTAGCTGTACCCTGCCACGCGTTGCTGTGGCTCGATTTGGTGTAATGGAAAAATCGCTCTATTAAGAACGCCTCTAACCTCCCTATATTAAGAATGGCTTTTGGAATGAATACCATAATTCTCCCCATGTTAAGAACTGCTTTCGGAATAAACAGCCCCAACCTACCTATGTTAAAAATTGTTGAGGTGGACCTAATGTGAAAAGTTACCTGTTGTTTTGTTCTTTTAATAAATTGTTAGTTGAAAGCAGAGGATAGTTACCAAACACCATCCCCTCCCCTCCCTATGGTAAGAATGGCTAAAAAATAACGGTTTTCTTATAGAAACTTATCTGTATTTCACCTGACAATTTCTTTAATGAAGAAAAAACATTCATATTTTCTTATAAAAAACAACTTCTGTTAAAAAAAAGTGTACTTTCAATTTTGTCAAAAGTTTTCTAAAAGAAAAAAAAAGAAAAATACTTTAACCTAACAATTTACGGTAAAAAAAGCAAAACCCCAACAACCGACTGAGGTATACTTTCACATTTATTTAAATTTTGTTTTATAATTTCACAATATCTTATTTTTTAATAATAAATTGTTAGTTGAAAGCACAGAATAGTTACAAAACACCCTCCCCTCTCCAATGAAAAAAATAAAAAAGGTATTATTTCAGCACAATACCAAAAATGCAGGAAAAACTACTTTCACCTAACAATTTATAGTTTTAATAATAAAAATAAAATTTTGGGTACTTATATATTTTTGTTACTGTGCTGAAATAATAATGTTATTATTTTGAAAGGCATCCTTAACATGGGGAGGATGTTTTTTTTTTTTAACTAATCTATGCTTACACCTTCCAGGTAAAAAATAATAATAATAAATTGTTAGTTGAAAGCGCAGAATAGTTACAAAACACCTTCCGCTCTGGAGAGCGGAAGGTGTTTTGTAATTATGAAACTATGTAACTATGAACATCTGTAACTATGAAAATCTGTGCTTACCTCTTACAAGTAAAAAAAAAAAGAAAGATATCGTGAAACTTTAAAATTTATTCTTTAGAATTCATTATGTAATAAACTTCAAGTAAGCACAGATTACGTATTTTAGATTTAATTGGTTTAAAAATTTCTACTTTTATCCACTATTGACCATTTTAGTTTGAATTTTTAAAAAATTATTTTTACGTGGTTCCCTAATTGCGCAAATTAATTTGTCAGTATTACTAAAAAATTAATTCTGATTTTTCTTTTGTTTTGTGTCTTTAAATTAAAACTCCGAATAAATAAATAAATAAATAAAACCTAAATCTGGAAAGGCTTTTCAAACTTGTTAATCGTGACTTTTTCTGAAACCTGCATTAAAATGGCGCCAAGCATTCTTGCAAGAAGAGTGTTAAGAATTGGAGCAACGATTTACGTGACAACTGACGCAAATGTAGAAAGAAATGTGAAGGCGACCCACGTCTGATGGAAAGTCAAATCCTTCATGAATAAAAACAAGAAAAAAATAAAAAATAAAAATAAAAAAGAACAAAGACAAAAATAAAAAATAAAACAACTTATTGTGTGTTATTGCTTGTTTGTCTTTTTTCTTCTTCTTTTTTTTTCTTCTTCGCTGTTGTTTTCTCTCCGCTCGGCGAATTGCCACAACCTTCGAATGACGTCACTGCTTGAATACCGGCCGTCTGAAATTAATCCAAGAAATGTAAACACATACAACTCGCATACTAGCGCAGTAAAGAGAGAGAGAGAGAGAGAGAGAGAGAGAGAGATGGGGGGGGGGAGGAGGACATCAACAAAAGTCATGACGATCCCATCCGTTTTCTCATAGTTTCTCATAAAAGTGCATTACCATCCTCTCAGACTTCCATCGGTTCTTATCCAGAATTCAACATAATTAAAAAACAAAACAAAGACATGACAAAAATACAGAAAAATCATCATGATGATCCGTCATGGAACAAAAATGTCATGTTCCAAAAATCATATAAATTGATCAAATAGTTTTATTTTTAACTAAGAAAATTAAATTTTATGACAAAGCGAGACGTGTTTTTATCCGCCATATTTAATAACGGGACTTCAAATCAGTTTGAACTACCGAGATTTTAAAAACCAGTCTACGATTTACAAAAAAAAAAAAAAAATCATAAAATAATGATTTTCTTTATATATGAAAAAAAAAAAAAAAAGAAAAGAACTTGATCAATTTACGTGATTTTTGGAATATGAGATTTTCGCCCTGTGGCGGTTACATACACCATTAAGAATTTTTTTAAAGAAGGATGGGGTGGTTTATAGCCAATCGTCTGATAGGCACTCACCAGGAAATCCCAATCACGCATATATTTTTTACCCATTCAGAGTCCCCTCGTGGGGTGGAGGTTGGATTTCCACAATAAACTAATCCTGTGTTTTACTTTGGCTCTGTGGAAGGTTGGTTAACAATCTACTTTTATGTAAAAGATTCGCCTTTTTGACTAAGAGACACCCCAATTCACCTGCCATTAAGAAAAAAAAAGACCCCCCCCAAAAAAAACCCAAACAAACAAGAAAAAAAAAAAAACGACAGAATTCGAGGTGTAGTAAATAAATGTGTTATTAATTAGTCTATAGGATGGAATCTTTTAATACTTATGATCGTTTCCCTTGTATTTCCGCCTTCACATTAATTCACGCAGAAAGTTGTCCACCATTCTGCGAGCGTTCGACGGTGGCGTTTATTCTGCATGTTATACTGTCCAAACCTAAAGTTTTTTCATCAATGTCAATGTGAAGACCTGAACCATAACCTAACCATAACGTTAACCATACGCATGCATAGATTCACAACGAAGAAAGCGTTTCATTTCTAGTGCCGCTCCTGATTACAGGTAGTGTATTTTGACAACCGTAACGTATTTGAAAAGTGCAAAGGACAGTGCTAACAATCAACACAAATGCAGTTAAATTGATGAACGAAAAAGATATAAAATAGGTATAAACAAAGATATGAAAGCATGAATGTTATGAATGGGTCACCAGTTAGCAAGTGCTACCTCAACAACGAGAATTTTGGAATGAAAGTGAGAAAACATGAATTGCCGAACAAAAATATTTTTATATCGACAATTTTACAAAATGTAAATCATATTTGGAAAGAAAAAAACTTCTTGATAAGTTTTAAAGTTCTTGAATAAGAAATAGGCAATAGCATTCGAACGTTTGTTTCTAGGAACGTTGTGTGTATGTATATAGGTATGTACGTATGTACGTATATATGTACGTATGTACGTATGTATGTACGTATGTATGTATGTATTATATAGGTATGTACGTATGTATGTATGTATGTACGCATGTATGTATATAAGTATGTACGTATGTATGTACGCATGTATGTATGTATATAGGTATGTACGTATGTATGTACGCATGTATGTATGTATATATACATTTATGTATGTAGGTACATACGTATATATGTATGTATGCATGTATGTATGTGAGTGTGTGCGTTTACCTTCTGGGTTGCTGAGTTCTCCGGAGATATAGAATCAGGTTTCAGCGTGGATCTCTCTAGTCACTATTTCTAGGATGGACGTGGTTGATGCTGCCGGTTGAGGCACATCGTAGCTGTCACCCGGACGAACTCTGCTTTCAGTTCACCAATCATTGTTTGATAGATATAGTTAATTTGACACAGGATTTTATGCTTCAGAACGATTTTCATAGATTTAAAATATTTTGAGTTAACACGTTCCCGTGAAAAATAACTTAGTTTTGAAAGTGACGATGAGAGCGAATCCCACCAAAGCAGAGAAAAAAGTGGCTATTCGAGGCATTTGCTTTTTGGCATTCGTCCGAATCGCATCTCGATGTAAAAATCCGACGCCAAACTTCCACACGAGAAGTGAGAAAAGAAAGGAAGAAAGATTAAGCCGAACGAACAAAGAAAGAAAGGAAAGAAGTAATTTATATCAGTTCGGCAACTTTCCTATGCTTGGCCGTCTCATTAATTTTCTAATCTACCATTCATCTATTAGGTTGGTGCAAAAATAATAATGTTTTAAATGTAAAGCTGAACGTCAAAAACGACATTAATTTTACACCAACCCAATAAATTAAGCTGTATACCTAAACCTTAATACTCGCCAATATTCATATACAGATCGGACAAAAGTATGCGCGTGCGCGCACTGCACATGACTAGCGATATTCTTCTTCTTCTTCTTCTTCTTCTTCTTCTTCTTATTATTATTATTATTATTATTATTATTATTATTATTATTATCATCTATATATTAATACGATAGCGCGGGTGTTCTTTTGTGTGTCACGCTTACATCCGGGTCGTTTGATTGTTATGTTCTTCAATTTCTTGTCATAAATAATTTTACCAAGAATTCTTCATAAGTTTTGGTTTCGGTTTAAACTATACTTGATGGCACTTAAATCATCTACTTTTTATAAATAATTTTATCAAGAATTCTTCATAAATTTTGCTTTCGGTTATAACTGAAGGAACTCAATTTATATATATATATATATATATATATATATATATATATATATATATATATATACGAGCAAACAGTTAATAAAACATGTTAAAAAAACACTTTGAAATAAATTAAAAACATATTTAATCTGAAAAGGAAACACTAGATAAGTTGATAGTCCTTAATCCGCGGAGACACTGAATATTCCGCGTTTCATCCACTCTAGAACTCTTCAGACTTATGCGCATAATCCTGAAGAGTCCTAGAATGGATGAAACGCTATATATTCAGTGTAGCTTAATCGCCATATATATTTTATAACTTACTAACTAGCTCTATCTACGTATTGAGCACTTTTGAAGTAAATACTTAAAGTTTACGCATAAATTTATACTTTCGTATATTAATTTTATGTGAGTAAATTAAGTAGTTATATATATATATATATATATATATATATATATTTTTATAAAGTAATAGGGTTCGTGTGTTTCTGTCTGTGTGTACAGCTCTCCATCATCAAAGAAATATAAAGGAGGTAAGAGGGTAGATCTCTCCTGGTAGAGAAACATTAGAACCCATTTTAGGATGTTTCTGTTATAGGAGACATAAGAATCTATGCCTAATTTCTTTATATACTAGTCTACATATCGAATGACTTATGCTCATTTGCATATCACATTATATTAAATCTCTTTAACTAATTACCTCGACCTTATTACATATTGGAAATATTCTAATCATTTCAACTGTACTATTTACAAAATCTATTTAACATTTAATTATTTAATATATTTTCATTTAATTTTATATTCGATTTATTTCACTTTACGTATATTATCAAAACAATTCATTGGCGAGCAAAGCTTTATGTTTTGGGATTGTATTGAAAATGTAATGGAAATTTCAATTTCGTTCCGTTTTAATCTTTTATATTTTACTTGCCAATATAATTGAAAGAATACAATTCAACTATCGTAATTTTATATAAATAAACAAAAACAAATATTTTAAAATAAAACTTTATTAAAAAAGAAATAATTTTATTTTTAAATGAAAAAAATCAATTTAGTAAAATAATTGTATTAAACACCCCCAGCCTTGTCAGCAAACCTGTAAACCTATAAAAGTTAACATTTCGAATGTAAACAGTGATTTTTCGATTTTGTTAGCGCTTGCCGCAATTAAACACAATTAAAACGGAACTAACTTTATTTCCATTCTATTTTTTAAACAACCCCCAAAACATAACGCTCTCTTCCAGTTATAGCCAATTTTTTTTTAATTAAATAAAACAGGTCAAAATAAACAGATAAGCGCATTTTCTTTTACATTTTTCTTACAACCATTGTCATTTAACCAACTGCAGGATATCGTTACTTTTGTGGGGTTGTTTTGAAAATGGCACGGAGATTATAATTTCGTTCCAATTTAATCTTTCTGGTCGAGCCTATTTCGAAAGCCTGTTTATCATAGATTTGAACTACAAATAATTTATTACATTTTGATTATTACTATCTTAAGACTTAAAGCTTATATTTATTTCATTTTTCTATTTATATATTGAATTAGTTATTTCCAGTCTTATTTAAACTTAGTGCTTTCTTTAAACCGGATGAACCTTTTATAAAAATACGAGTTTAACGTAAAGAACACCAACAAGGTTTTATTCAACTGAATTTCTTCCAGTTTACTAACAAAATATATAAATTTAAAAGAGATATAAATAATAAAATAAAAAGGTTATGTAATTTAAAAGAAATACACGTACTCACAAAAGCAGAACTTTTTTTTACACATTTTTTTCTTTAAAACCATAACAATGAGACTAACAATTACCTAGATCTTAGTAATTATTTGTTTTAATAGAACTGTTTTAATTGTACTGTTTACTTAGTTAACCTAAGTTGGTATTACATTTATTTTACATTTACTTTTTTTTTTAATTATTACTTTTAGACTGTGACGTTTACACCCGGAAGTAATGAGTCACACGTAGGTCGCTTTTATTCATTCCTTTTGGTCAAGATCAAAGTGTAGTATCTGTTCCGGCAGATACTGCACTTAAGATAATTTGTACCAGTCAATGGAGGGGAAACCCTCTATACTGGGACAATTATTATTTTTGGTAACCAGAGTGCCCCCTTTTTGCCTACTTTTAGGGGAGCTGGTTTTTACCTCACATTAAAAACGGCCTTGTGCCTAATTTGCTCAGTGGGGGAGCAAATAAACACCATCTGTTCCGGCAGATACTGCAAGCTATGACTAGCTATGACTAGCTATGACTAGTAAAAAGACCAGATGTGGGGGCAACCCCACATGCCTGACCATTAACCAGCTCCCATTTCCCACCTCTCGGGAGCTGGTCCCCTTTTTCCCTTCCCCCTCCCTTCACTCCTCACATTAAAAATCGGCCTTGTGCCTAATTTGCTCGGTGGGGGAGCAAATAAATACCATCTGTTCCGGCAGATACTGCACTTAAGATAATTTGTACCAGTCAATGGAGGGGAAACCCTCTATACTGGGACAATTATTATTTTTGGTAACCAGAGTGACCCCTTTTAGGGGAGCTGGTTTTTACCTCACATTAAAAACGGCCTTGTGCCTAATTTGCTCAGTGGGGGAGCAAATAAATACCATCTGTTCCGGCAGATGCTGCACTTAAGATAATTTGTACCAGTCAATGGAGGGGAAACCCTCTATACTGGGACAATTATTATTTTTGGTAACCAGAGTGCCCCCTTTTTGCCTACTTTTAGGGGAGCTGGTTTTTACCTCACATTAAAAACGGCCTTGTGCCTAATTTGCTCAGTGGGAGAGCAAATAAATACCATCTGTTCTTCAGATGCTGCACTTCATTTTCTTGTTCTCTTTCGGTGGAGGAGAAATCCTTCACGACTGAGACAATTTTTATTTTTGTACCTTTTCTCCACGTTAAAAAACAACCCTGGTGTCTAACTCTGTCCCGTGGGGAGGCATAGTAAATAGGTACAATATAATTGTTTATAATTGTACTATTCAGAAATATTATTTATAGTTCGTCCATTTCAGTTAGTATACATTTCCTTTACGCTTAATTAATTTACAATCATTAATATCGTTAAACAATTCCGTTTAAAACCGAAATTATGCCACCCAAACGAAGTAGAAACGAAAGTGAGGAAGAAAGAATGGAAAGATTGGAAGCTAATAGACTAAGAGTTGCTGCAATTCGCTCCAATGAAAACAATTCAGATAGAGAAAGACGTCTAGAACTTAACAGGATACGTCAAAGAGAAAGGAGAGCAAGACTGTCAGATTTGGAAAGAGAAACCCAACGTGAAGCTGACAGAACTAGACATGCTGTAAGGCGGTTAAATTCATCACAAGATGAAATTCAAGAAAGGCAAAGATATGCACTGGAAAGAGAAGCAATATTACGATCGAATGAATTATATGAGGTAAGTAGACGTACACAAGGTCAGTTGAGAGTGGCTCAACGACATCAGAATGAATCAGAAACCCAACGAAGCTTTCGCCTATACCAAGGGCAACAACGAGAGGCTGCATGGAGAGAGAGTATGACTTTGCCCCAGCAATTGACAGAAAACGAGGCAGCTAGACAACGAATGACTGCTTTGAGACACCATGAAATAGAACACTGCAATAGAAAAGGATTGCTCTACAACAAAAATGACTCTCTCACTACAGCTGATATAGGAAAAATGGACAAAGTATGTCAACATTGCTCAGCTGTAAAATTTAAAGGAGAAACCCCTGGTTGTTGTTGTTCTTCTGGCAAAGTTGTGCTTGATAGCTTTCCACCACTGCCTCAGTTGCTTCAAGATTTGCTCTCCGGCAATGGTCCCATCTCTAAAGATTTTCTGCAAAATCTACGCAGTTATAACAATTGTTTTGCAATGACATCATTTGGTCACAAAATTGCGGCAGTACATGGGTGGAATCCTTCTTTTAGAATTCGAGGCCAGGTTTGCCACCAGATTGGGAGTCTTTTACCACCTGAAGATGAAACAGCAAAGTTTATTCAAGTCTACTTCTTGGATAGTCTGGAAGAGGAACTACATAATCGGGGACGTGACAGTAGACTCAATAGAGACATTCTCCAAAGTCTGACTGAATTTTTACATGAGAACAACAGCTTTATTTGTCAGCTGAAAACAACAAAGGAGAGGATTGAAGAAGAACACTTGGTAGAACATAAAGTTGTCATAAGGGAAGACCGAAGGCCGCAAGAAGAGCATCCACGGCGATTCAATGCTCCAACAACAACGTATGAGATTGGAATATTAATGGAGAATGAACCAACAGCTAACCGGGATATTGTCTTGCGTTTTAGAAATGATACATTAAAATGGATCTCCGAACTACATCCCCTCTACGATACTTTAATGTACCCGTTAATGTACCCCTATGGTTCTCCATCTTACAACATCTACATGAAGGCATCCAATGGGCGAAAAGTTACCCAACAGCAATTTTATTCGTACCATTTAATGACTCGGCCTGGAAACTATTTTCTCTGGTACCGAAGGCTATTTCAACAATGGCTGGTGGATGTGTACTGCAAGATTGAAACAGAACGTTTACAGTTCCTGAGGCGTGAGCAACAGACCCTGAGAGCTGACAATTATAGCAACTTGAGAGATTCAATTTTTAGGGAGGATGGGAATCCAGAACAGTTTGGTCAACGAGTTGTACTTCCGGCAACTTATACAGGAGGCCCTCGATACATGTTTGAGCGTCAAAGTGATGCCATGGCATATGTTCGGCGAATGGGTCGAGCCGACCTCTTCATCATGTTCACAACAAATCCAAAGTGGACAGAAATTACAGAAAATTGTCTTCAAGGGCAAGACCCTCAGGATCGTCCAGATATTGTTGCCAGGGTTTTCAGGCAGAAGCTAAAAAAGTTACTTGAATTTATTAAAAAGGGAGGATTTGGCAGGTTGAGGGCTTTCCTGTACAGTATTGAATATCAAAAAAGAGGACTGCCGCATGCACACATCCTCACCTGGCAGGCCCCAGAGGACAAACTTCTACCAGAAAAAAATGGATCTCTGCATATCTGCAGAGATCCCTGACAAAGAGGAAGATCCTGATCTTCATGCTAAAGTGATGGCACATATGGTGCATGGACCTTGTGGACCATTTAATCCAAATTGTCCATGTATGATTGACAACAAATGTTCCAAAAAATACCCAAAAGAATTTCTTCAGTGTACCAAGCAAGGCCAAGACTCTTACCCCAAGTACAGGCGAAGAAAACCAGAAGATGGAGGCCAGACTGGTACAATAAGGATGAAGAGAAATGGTCGGTATGTTAATCAAGAAATAACAAACCAGTGGATTGTTCCGTACAACAAGGTCCTCCTTCAGCAGTTCAACGCTCACATTAACGTAGAAATTTGCAGCTCGATCCAAAGCATCAAATATGTCCTCAAATACGTGAATAAAGGATGTGATCAAGCAGTGTTTGAACTACAAAGAACTGATGGAGCAGCTAACCAACAAGGCCAAGTACAAAGTCACATTGTGGATGAGATCCAGCAGTTCCAGAATGCAAGGTATGTCGGCAGTTCAGAGGCAGCCTGGAGGATATTGGAACATCCCATCCATGAACATTTCCCCCCAATTGTACAACTTTCTGTTCATCTTGAAAATGGGCAGCGTGTCATGTTCTCAGCTGATACTGCTCTGGAACGAGCCCAAGGTCCACCGCCTGCCACAACTTTGACAGCATTTTTTCAACTCTGCCATGAGGATGACTTTGCAAGGGGTCTCAAATACGTAGAAGTCCCTGAGTTTTACACTTGGAACAAATCGACAAAGAAATGGATGAGAAGAATGCGTGGGGTACAAGTTGAAGGTACTGAAAATGATGATGTATGGAAGGCACCATGCATTGGGAGAATCTACACGATTAGTCCAAAAGCAGGGGAGTGTTATTTCTTACGCCTGTTGCTCAATGAGGTTGCTGGTCCAACTTCATTTCAAAATTTGCGAGCATACAATGGTCAGGTGTTTGAAACATACAGAGCAGCGTGCCTTGCTCGAGGCCTTCTAGAAAATGACCATCACTTGCATCAAGCAGTAGGAGAGGCAAGTGCCACTCAATCACCTTCAAATTTGCGAAGCCTATTTGTGATAATTTTAACAGCCTGTGAGCCAAGAAATCCTCTTGAGATCTGGATGGCTTTTTGTGATGTAATATCTGAAGACATTCTTCACAGATACAGGCAAGAAGTTAACAATCCAGAAGCAGATTTTAATGAGGACATCTACAATAAAACTCTTTGTCTAATTGAAGAAAAAGTTCTCCTTATGTGCGGTCAACCATTGGCAAGCTATGGATTACCTGCACCAATGCAAGGGAGAGATGAAAGACTCGCGAGAGAGTATCAACGTGAAGTTACTTATAATCTTGAAGAACTTCCCTACAAGCAGAAAATATGCAAGAAAAACTGACCGATTCTCAAAGAGAAGTTTACAATTCATTCATGGCAATGTTGGAAGCACAAGGTGAAATGAACAAAAACATGATGTTTCTTGATGCTGCAGGTGGTACGGGCAAGACTTTTGTAATCAATTTGATCCTTGCAAAGATTAGATCCATGAGAAAGATTGTGCTTGCAACAGCATTCAGTGGCATTGCTGCTACTCTACTACAAGGTGGCCGCACTCTTCACAGCACTTTTAAAGTACCCTTGGATACTCATCGAATGGATCAGCCAGTTTGCAAAATTACTGGTAACTCAGCCTTGGCAAATGTAATTAGAGACACCTCTGCAATCATTGTAGACGAAGCCCCAATGACGCACAAGAGTGCTTATGAAGCAATTGACCGAACACTGCAAGACATCACAGGAAACAAGAATCCCATGGGTGGCATTCCAACCTTATTTTGCGGTGATTTCCGTCAAATCCTCCCAGTGGTTAAAAATGGCACAAGGGCTAACATTGTCAATGCAAGTTTGAAACAATCCTATCTCTGGAGGCACGTTATAGTGAAGAGACTGACTACTAATATGAGAGCCTATATCTCTGATAACACAGCTGCAGCAGACTTCTCAAAATTGCTTCTCCAAATCGGTAATGGTCAGTTTCCTATCACTTCTTCACCTGACACAATTAAGATTCCAACTGCGCTTGGTAAATGTGTCGGTAATCAGAAGCAACTGAAAGACAAAGTGTACCCAGACCTGCAAAACAATAGAAAATCACCGGATTGGCTTGCTGAGAGGGCTATTATTTCGCCATTAAACAGCAATGTGAATCATTTGAACAATTCAATAATGGATGAATTTCCAGGAGACACAAAGCAATACAAGTCAGTTGATTCAGCTACTAATGAATATGAAGCTGTTCACTACCCTGTGGAGTTTTTAAACTCTTTGGAGATATCTGGAATGCCTCCACACATTTTAAATCTCAAAATTGGATCACCAATCATGATTCTTCGATCCTTGGAACCGCCAAAAATAACAAACGGAACCAGATGTGTTATCACCAGATTGCACACCAATGTACTTGAGGCCACCATTTCCTGTGGTCCCTACAAAGGCGAAACCGTTCTACTGCCAAGGATCCCCTTAGTTCCATCGGACTCAGTACTTCCATTTAAATTCCGGAGACTCCAATTTCCTGTGAAGGTGTGTTTTGCAATGAGCATAAACAAAAGTCAAGGTCAGACATTTAACACCATTGGCGTAGACTTGACATCAGACTGCTTCAGTCACGGTATGTTCTACGTCTCCATCAGCCGGACAGGAAGTTCAGAAAAACTCTACATTCTGGCTCCAAATCAAAGCAGCAGAAATGTAGTTTACCCTGAGGCTCTTTAGTGAAAAGTTCGAGAAATGGATATGAGGAAAAACTGACATGATCTGATTGTGGTAAGTTTTTAGTATTGAATGTGCAAGATAAAATTTAAGCAAGAGTTGAAAATGACTTCAATGAAAAATTTACTATGTAACATCAAGTAACCTTCCTTTTTGATGAAAATGTTTTGTGAAGTTCCTGATTGAATTTCAGTCACTACAAGAGGTAGTTAAAATGTTAATCACCTTATGCAATCGTTGCTCTTACAACATCAACTTACTGGAAAGGTGCCCACAGATTTTGGTACCCGAGTGCGCAACAAAGCTCCGTGCAAAGCACGGGTATCTTTGCTAGTATAATATATAAGTTTTTATTTCGGGTTCGATTCAAGCATATGCACCCAAGTCATACGGATGTATTTTTTATTTTTGAAATCGCGTCTATATAACATATAAAATCGATAGAACATTAAGTCTATAATAATATATACACAATCTGCTAGAATCAAAATATCATATTTAAGCGTACTTTATGACCCATACTTTATGATCGTGCTAGCTTAGATAAATACTTTTGCAGTTTTAACAAAAAAGCTACAATAATATCAGAGCATCTCCATTTACACTGAACATCTATAGAATGCCAACATCAGTATATTACTTATGAATGTATCTTCTGTGGAATTTCCACAGGTCCTGCTAGTTATTATTTATTTATTTATTTAATTTTATTGTACTGTTTCCATAATTTTATTTTATTTTTTAGAGAAGAAATGTGCGCTCACTGCACATGATTAACGAAGCGATATTATTATTATTTATTTTATTTTACTTTACTTTTTTTTATTTTATATTACTTTTTTATATACTTTTTTTATTTTTTATTTTTTATTCTATTTTATTTTACAGTAGAAACTTCTTTATTTAATGAACAGTCTCTTCTATAAAAACTCCAGAAAACTTATCTTAAATCTACTTCAAGCCCAAGGATGGAATACTGCTGCCATATCTGGGCAGGAGCTGCTAAAAACAGCCTATCCTGCCTTGACAGAGTACAAAATAGACTTCGTGGCTTAGTGGGGGATGCCCTTTTCTCTACCCTGCAACCTCTCTCCCACAGAAGAGACGTTGCGAGCCTATCCTTGTTTTATCGTCATTTCCATGGCAGGTGCTCGTCTGAACTCCAATATCTGGTCCCCCCTCGCCAATCTTTCACGAAAAACACCCGTCTAGCTGAATCCACTGTGAAAAATTTCCCCCACTCTTTATCTGTGCCTAAATGAAAACGTGGATTCTGCGAACAAAGCTTCTTTCTTAGAACTGCACGCCTGTGGAACTCTGTTCCGTCTGCCTGCTTCCCACCTGACTACAACTTGGATGTGTTCAAGTCCAACGTCAACAAATTCCTCATGAACTGCCCCCTTAAGTAAACACTTCATCAAATCTCCCCACTAACGTACTGTACTTGCAATAACCCTTATCCCTAAGTGGCTTCCGGGCCTTGATAAGTGGTGACTACCGTGTAAAAAAAAAGAATTCTAAAAACACATTTAGAACAAAACAAAAAATATACGAATAAATAAATACAATTTTCGAAAAACAAATATAAAACAAAACAAAAGAAAAGTTAATGAATAAACACGCCTAATTTCTTTGCTTAATAGACGAACTCTCCTATAAAAAGAAACCCAAAATCTATTTTAAATTTATTTTCTATAAGCAGCTTTAAAACAAAGCAATATAATATAATAAATAAATAGAATTGAAAATTTTTTCAACAAAATATTACAGTAATTATCGGCAATTTGGGCTTCCGTAGGTTGAATAGAAAACATGGCGGCCCAGTGATGAGGTCACTTGGAAACTTAAAATTGCGAAATCTGGATATACAAAACGAAATAAGTTTTAATAGTTTTTGACGCAAAAAAGAAAGAAAGAAAAAGAAATAATACCGACTTTTTTTGCGTCTTCTCTTTTTCAAACAATTTTTTTTTGTCGAAATCTTTTGAAAGCGATTCGTTCATTTCATTTTTCTTTTTTTTTTAATTTCAGACAATTTATTGTCCAAATCGTACATAAAATAAGTAAATATAAATTGATATTTCTAAAAAGAATCTATTTTAAATTATACAAATGTTGATGAAGCCATTTAATAACAGCTTGCAGTCACACCTTTTTCGTTTTCTTTATTTTATTGAAATTCTCGATGAATACAAACGATTTTGGTAAAAAAAATTGCCTGAAAAAGAGAAAACAAAAGAAGGTCGTTTTTTTTCTTTTTCTTTTCGTCCAAAACTATTAAAACGTATTTCGTTTCCTATATCCTAATTTCGCCATTTTAAGTTTCTAAATGACAGCAGAATCGGGCAACCATGTTTTCCATTCTATGTACGAAAGCCTAGATTGCCCAATTCTCTAACAAAAGGTTCAGTTCGAAATTCCTGGAAGCTTACCGGATACGGTATAATACTTGAAGATTCCCGAAGAGTTTAACGGCCGAAACAATAAAGAAAACCGTCTAAAACAATTAAATGATATGATCATATTGTTTTGATATAAACTAAAAAAAAAAGTTCCCGTTGGGTCATTCACCGAGCTCGTGTTAATTGTTCGAATTAGGAAAAGTGAGTTTGCAAAATCACACAGACACACAGACGCACATTTTTTATACGCCCGCATATAAATACAGATACAGGATGATGTAGACAGGTACTAAGGTAAATAGGTAAGTAAAAAAAAATGTAAATTAATCGAGTATAGTCGGGGACAGCTCAAAGGATCTCTTTTATATCGCTTCTACACAGAGATGTAGGGAAGGGCGTCACTACGTTTCAAGGATTACTCCACTTACAACTTATAATATAAGCGCCAAATAAAATTAAGGAACCCTCCAGAGCATTACTAAAACTAAGCTTCTCACACCCCTTTCTTTGTAGAGAAATGACAATAATTAAGAAACGATTAAGTAAAGCGTCTTTCAATTTGAAAAAACAAATGCGAACTCATTTTTCGGGTTGTATGATAACATTAAAATCATGTTTAATTTTGATAATATTAAGTGGGATAGTAGTAATGATCTTTTTGCTTAAATTTTAGATATTATTTATTTAAAAAACAAATACCAACTTTGTAGAGGTTTGTTATGTACATTTCAAATTTAGTTAGTTTTTTTTTCACACAGGAATCACCACTTATTAAGGTCTGGAGACCACTCGAGGATAAGGGTTAATGGGTATACATTAGTCAATGTGATTATAACATAGTAAACATAAGTAGTGGTAATTTTGTAAACTGGATTACTTAGGGGGGATGGTTCATCAAGAACTTGTTTACGTTAGACTTGAAGACAATCAGATTGTAGTCAGCTGGAAAGCAGGCAAACGGAAGAGAGTTCCAAAGGCGTGCAGCTCTAAGAAAGAAGCTTCGTTCATGGAATCTACATTTAGGCTTAGGTACAGGCAAAGAGCGTAAGAAATTATTGATAGTGGTTTTGGTCAGACGAGTGTTTTTCACGAAAGTTTGGCGAGGGGGACCATATATTGAAGCTCAGACGAGCACTTGCCATGAAAGTAACGATAAAGCAGAGACAGGCTCGCAAAGTTTCTTCTATCGGAAAGAGGTTTCAGAGAAGAGAAAAAGGCATCTCCCACTAAGCTATGAAGTCGATTTTGGACATACAAACACACAAACACAGACAACTGCCCTTTATGTAATAGATGCATTAATGTATAAATGATAAAAATGACGCAAGAGTTCCAAATTATTGATTGTGTACTTTTATTGCACTGATATGTTGTATTTACGGCTATAATAACTTGGCCGCTGCTTGGCATTTTGATGGATTTTCAGTGGAGTTCATTTCTGAATGTATCGTTTGAAGATGATAAACAGCCGAAATAGCGAACGTGGAGGTGGTAGTGGTGGAGGTGGTAGTGTTAGTAGAGGGTGGGGCGAGGATCGTAAGCAAAATATGTACATGTACGCATGAGTCGTATTAGTGACAGAATATTAGAGTTTGTTGCAGTTAAAATAAGAAAAGCTGGCACACACACAAACACGTGTGCTTGTGCTAGAAAGTAAATTCTGAAACTAACGCATTTCAGGTTAAAACATAATTATGTAGTTACGTGTCATGTATATAAATTTTCAAAAATTGCGTAATTTTTTTTTAGCTTTTTCAGTTAAAAAATGGAAGACTTTATTTTTTAGAATGATCCTCATGTAACAGGACGCCCATCCACAACGATCGTTCATCATTCACAAAAGGGCCTTCAGAATGGTTGTAACTATGTAGACAAATTAATTCTAGAGCACAAAAAGGTCGCTCGCCACTCCCGTCTCGAATTCTTTAACATTTTGAGTAAAAAAAAAAAAAAAAAATGGAGGCTTTATTTTTGGAACGACCCTCGTAGCATATGTATACACCTGCAAGAATTCAAACTCATCAGATATTTGGCGCACGATCGATTTTAAAATGATTGGGAATACTTTATTCAATCATTTAAGCAAGATGATTCCTAAAAGCCTATTCTTCAGCAACCCTCATAACATTACAAAGCAAAAACGCATAAAATTTTAGCATCATTTAAAAATATATATCCAGGACAGAGAACCTCTTATTATATAACTAGCAGGGCGGTCAACATTGGCCGGTTATAAAATACGCTTAAATATGATATTATAATTTATATAAATTCCGTATTTATTATTATAGAACCAATTCTTTATTCATTATTATTTTGTATAGTAATGATTTCCCAAAAAAAAAAAAAAAATATAACTTCGGTGCTATCAGCTAGAATCGAAACTAAAACATTTAACGTTTCGGCCTTAATCGTTACTGTTTGAGTTATCGTCAGAGGATCAAAAATAATTAAATATCAACCAAATTTAACGTATATTCGCGCATGCATACAAGAGAACTTTAAATCGACTCACGCCTGCCAAGTTATATTGTTTTCCCTTAGCAGCTATTTTTTACCCACTAAAAACCCGTAAAACAA
>NC_136515.1:22369873-22414873 GCF_053919585.1 Euprymna scolopes
AAAAACAAATATAGAACAAATAAATGTTATCAAAGGCAAGATAAGTTACTTTTCTACCTAACTGGATATATTTTTGTGTTTTTATTCAGTGTAACATATTTATTCAGCTCGAAAAACATGCAGTGTTTACCGATGTATTGGAAAATTCAAAATGGCAGCCGACTCTCTCTCGGAGAGGGTACGTTTGGGAAAAGGTATTATAAATAATAAAATACTGTTAGAAAACAACCGAATACATGTCAACTTATGTCACGTTAACATATATTGAGCGAATTTCTAACAGTATTTTTTCTAGTTTATTATTTATAATACCTTTTCCCAAACGTACCCTCTCCGAGAGAGAGTCGGCTGCCATTTTGAATTTTCCAATACATCGGTAAACACTGCATGTTTTTCGAGCTGAATAAATATGTTACACTGAATAAAAACACAAAAATATATCCAGTTAGGTAGAAAAGTAACTTATCTTGCCTTTGATAACATTTATTTGTTCTATATTTGTTTTTTGACAACTTTTTCGAATCTATGTGTACAGTAATACAAACCCTAATTAAACAAACACATTTAAATAAGAATTCAATAAAATAAATGATAAAAACTATAAAAAGAACTGGAAAAAAAAAACGTGATGAGCACGGATCGAGAGCGCTCGAGGGAAAATGTCCGACACGGAATCAATCGGCTACATACTACACGATTTTCCACTAGGAACCAAGATAAATGCTGGACAAATTGCGAAAGTCAGCAGAAAGATAAGAAGAAGAAAAAAAAAGAGAACTCCGTTGGACATGACTTGAAAACAACTTGCTGCTTAAATATACGCATATATACCAATTAGATATCAATACATTTAATTATTTATGAATAAAAATTAAATTAAGCGCCCGACATCAAAGAAGACGCCACCAGCAAAGGTTAACGACATTTTATTTCAATAATTGATTTCTTTTCACTAGAATATCGTTCAGTGATGCCCAATAAACATGGCGGACAAAAGAATACGAATGTGTATCGACACTCACCTTATTCACAAATTTTGATAAAATTAAATCGAAATCGCTTTTGCATAACGTATGGCGGGTTCAATAAGGGCATACATGTGGTCAGATGACGGCGTGATAAACTTTTAACGCGTGTGTTCGATACGACAGAGATTTGTTAAGCACAAATCGGTGCGAGAGGAACCGAAAAAAAACAACAAAAAAAACGAGATGCGGTTGTAACGGTAATAAATGCTTTTTGTTAAAACTGAAAAAAAAAAAAAAAAGCCGCATAAAATTTCTTTCTTTTGTTTTTTTCCTTGCGACTGTCTAAGACACAACGTGTGTGGCCCGGGTGTAAAAATGTAACGACACTGTTGAAGAAGATTAACCGTCACGTTACAGTATAACCACACTATTGTTGTGTTTGTTTTCGTTTCAATATATTCCGTTTCCACTAAATAGTGCGTTGTGTCTTTCTTCCGGTCCACAACAGTCTGGAAGGTGGGGATTAAAAAGCCAAGACACAAGAGGCTTGTACACTTTGGTTCACAAAATATGCCTAAGCCACCCCGTCAGTATTCCTTAATTAGCAATCAGCAACAAACTGTACCATTCTCAAAGAGAGAAGGTGAAGTCTGGGAAAATGGAACTTCACACAACCAAATCTCTGCTTTATAAGGGCAAGGTCTCCAACTAAAAAATACGCTAGACTTTGCTGGACTGATTGTCGAAGAAGTATCTTTGATTGATATGGATGATATCAACTCAGAATTTTTATCGCGTAAAATGAGAACACTCTGCTTTAGTAACAAAATAAGACGTGCGGCAAACGCTGCGTGAAAGGAACACGAAAACAACGCAAAATTGACTTTTGACTTATCATCGAGTGCACGAATGGGCAATAAAGACCCAGTAATGAAACCGGAGCGCATGCGTGAAAGAAAAAAATAAAGTAGAGAGAAAAAAAGAATCTTTTCCTTGAATATACCTACTGTTACGAAGTAGCGAAAAAAATAGGATGTTTTCTTGAATAAACAAGCCCCCCCCACCTTCAAAATGTACCCACTGTCACTCCTCAAAACAAACAAAATGTGGAGCATTAAAAAACAATATATTAAACTGTTGAGTCCATTCACATCATGTAATAACTGCATAATTAGAACGATAAGAAGTGGACCCTAGGTTTACCTTTGGCAGCCTCATAACTCTTGTTTCCCTTATTTTATTTTTCACTATTCACATTCTATAAGCGATGTTCCTGGCAAAGGGGGAAGAATTACTGTTTTCTAGATCGGAATGAGTTAATCTAACAGCTACTAGTTTTTGACCTTGAAGAAGTAATCTTTTTTGCATCAAGTGGCTTTATTCATTATCTGGAAAGATGCCCATAAAAAATATCGTTTGAAGTGTCCTTTACTAGAAAATGCCGACGGATTGCTCGTGCATTTTTGTAAGCCAGCGCTGGCATTTCAAAATAACATTTAACCTAGTATTTAATCTATTGGCCCAACTGCGGTTGATACGTCGTAAAACACCAAACCCAACCAAATTTACCCACAGTACAATACGTGCGAATACGTATAATGTTGTATACATTGTAGTAATAATTCTAGACGAAATGAATCATAAATATTGATGAGCGATGTTTATGACAAAAGGGGAATGATTACAGACTCTACCTATCTTATCTTTGGCTAATTTTAAACTTTAAGCAGTATTTTTTTTTTTTTTGATTTCTTACATTAATTGGCTTTACGTCTTGTCTGGAGCGATTTCCACAATAAAGGATCGTTTTCTCCAAGACGTTAGACCCAAGCTCAGTAGTGGTTTTGAAAGGATAAGCGCACCATGGCCTACAAAAAAATGCATGAGCAAGTCGTCGACATTCTCCGGCAGGAGCGCCCCAGGCGATTAGCAATAAACTGACATCTTTTTAAAAAGAAGCGGTAAAATCTGAGATGGTGAACTTCTTAGGACTGTACAGAACTATACTTATGCCTGACAGCAACAGAAACTACCGTTTGACTGATTGTCAAAGACATACCTCCAGCTCGTATGAACTACTCGAATTGCAGTCATTTACCATATTGTATTCTTCCTTCTTTTATTATTATTATTATTATTATTATTATTATTATTATTATTATTATTATTATTATTAGTAGTAGTAGTAGTAGTAGTAGTAGTAATCACCAGGATTTCTCATGCAGGTTCTGTGGAGTCTGAGTGACAACTAGGTACGTGCAAAATAAATGTCGATGCATAAAATGTATAAAGATTTTGACCCTCTCTTTGCTTAAAAATTCACCAAACATCAGGAAATTAACGAATTTTAATGAAATTTTCAGTATTTATCAAATAATGATCACGAAATATAATAAATCCATTATTTTTATTTGAGTCTTCGTGGAAAGATATTATTTTGTTTAAACAAAAAATACCTTTACTAAAGTTATGGCTTTCAATAGTAAAAAAATTGAATCAATTTATTTTTTGCTTTTTTTTATGAAAATAAAGCATCGTAAATTGTAACAATAAAAAAAGAAAAAAAATCAGGAACATTACGAAAAAATCCCCTAAAGTCCGTATCCTTAAATTCGGTATAACTCGACGAAAAATTTATTTCTCGAACTACCGATATTATCATCGAAGTAAGTATTGTTTATTTAATATTTTCACATAGAAATTATAATTGCAAAAATATTTCTACTCACTTTTTAGATTCTATGTTTCGTATGATTTTTACATGTAAGATTCTAAAATTTTCCTTGCTTGAATGAACGTGTAATGGCGTAACATTATTTTTTTTATATATAATCTTGAAAAAAATAATAATTTAAAAGCAGGAACACAGAAAAATAATTAAATTAAAAAAAAATTGTAAAAATTATACAAACGTTCACGATAGGAATGTATGGATGCACGACTAGGGGGAAAACCAGCACTCCATATCCCCCTTTAACTATCTGACGTCATTTTCAGACAGCGTTTGAACTTTCTGACATTTTGGGCTTCCGTAGAATCCACACTTTGACGATTTTTCGTTTGTTGTGATTGTGCGAAGCCAAAATCTCTAGATTTTTTTTTTGGGGGGGGGGGGCTAATTAAACTATTTTTGTACAAGGAAGTTTTTTTCTTTTGTAATTTAATTTAATATCTTAGGACTTTACTTTGAAATAGCCCCACAAAACTAATATTTATCTTTAAAACGATTTTTACAGTGAATTTATTTAACTTCAAAATTTAGACGACATTGTTTGCTTCCGAATCTCGCCTTGAAAACATTTTTCATTATAACTTTTTTTTTTTCACGTGTACAAATATTTTTTTCTGATGGAAATTAACTTTAGGCTTAAATCTTTCAAATACAATCAACAAGTAGTCAGAACCATACAAAAACTTACAATAAACCGACTTTCAAAACTATGTTGCCCTATTTTTTCCCGCCATTTTTGATAACCTTTGGAAATGAATTTGTGTCTTGGCACTGACTTCTCACTGGTAACGACCATTGCGCTTCACTGGAATTTGAATTATTATTATTACTAAGTATTATTATAGGCTCACAAGGAGTTTTCACACGGATCATCAAAGATCTCTCCTTAAAACCGGCTTGTGGTGTTCCCTGGAAGCTGAGTGACAGCAAGTCTCCCCAGATTTCCAACACTTTCCACTTCTTTCGATAGCATTTGCAAATAAATTTTCATTATCGCAGCAACTGCTTGCCGCTGATTTCTCGTTGGAAGCGGCTATCGGTCTTCACTGGAATTTGAGTGGCAATAAGCCTCCCTAATGTCCCAGTTCACTTCATACTTATACAGCCAAGATCTGATCAGTGCTTTCTCCTCGGTTTTTCCTTCCTTCTTGACTCTACTTGGCTGTTTGGTCTCTTTTTTTTTTTTTTTGAGGTGGGGACACTGAGGTGGTAATGGGGTGAGGATGGGAGTGGGGTCAGAGAACTAATAGATATGCGGCTTCAATGTTCTTGGTTCTATGTGGCATTTCATGTTTTGCCTCTCTGTTGTGTAGCAAGGGGGTTCATTTTTAAAGAAATATGACGTGAGATTCATATTGGGGCACATATATAACGGGACTCATGTACAGACAGACCGATAGTGATGAGAGACAACATTTATACATATACAGTTCTGGGATGCTTGGGACTTCATATATATACTGACTGGAGATGTATACAGGTTCTTAACACAGAGGAAGGGAGATGCATAATCCTCGAAGGGTTACACAATGTTCATTATAGATAATAATAATAATTAGCTTTTCTGTTGTAACTGAATGACGTCACGAGACAATACGTACAAAACATAATAATGACTTCTTTATTTATCGGATCGACCGGTCGAATGCTGATGACGTCAGGAATTCCTTTCGCTTCCAAAGGACTGACTCCAACTCAACCCAACTCAACTGCTCTTGACTCTACTCTTCTGCTGACTCCCTGATCTGATTCCCCTGATCTGACTAACTAGCTCTTATATTGAGAATCCCCCTTCGTCTATGACGTCAGAAGTGTGTTTCCCAAACGTGACCAATTCACGTGGCTATGCATGTTTTTCCAAACACATTTTTAACAACAAAAGAATTCTCAACATATAATTCTAACCTATTTTTTTAACAATATATTTTTAATTTGTATTGTTCATTCTTTAGCTGACATTTTTAATATTCAGTTTTCTAAAAGAATGAACAATCAATTCTTTTTACGATATAAACAATATAAACAATGTCAATAACTATTCTAATAGAATTTAACAATAGACCAAATTCTAACATTACAATTCTTAATCTTGCAGTGTTCGAGAAGAATATTAAATAAGTGAAATTGATTAATATCATTTTCACTTATTTAATATTCTTCTTATTTACACGAAAAGGGCTGTTCCCTTTCCATGTAAAATCTGCAGCAGTTTGTCTGGTCCGCGCTTGTTGCTCATGTGTGTTATTATTATTATTATTATTATTATTATTATTATTATTGTTGTTGTTGTTGTTGTTGCTATTGTTATTATTATTGTTGTTATTATCGTTGTTATTATTATTGTTATCATTATTGTTGTTATTATTATTGTTGTTATTATTGTTGTTATTATTGTTGCTATTATTATTGCTACAGTTATTAGTATTAATTATTAATGCATTATTAATATTATTGTTGTCGTTATTATTATTATTGTTATTGTTTTTATTATTATTGTTAGTTTATTATTATTACTATCGTTATTATTATTACTATCGTTATTATTATTATTATTATTATTATTATTATTATTATTATTATTATTATTATTGGCTCATAAGGAGCTTTCACACAGGTCATCCTTGAAAGTAACTTTTGGTGTTCGCTTGAAGCTGAGTGACAACAAGTCTCCCCAGATTTTCAGTACTCTCAACCTCTTTCAATAACATTTTCAAATGAATATACATTCTCGCAACAGCCGCTTACAATTGATTACTAACTGACAGCAGTCATTGGTCTCCACTGGAATTCGAGTGGCCTCAATAAGCCTCCCCTAGGTTTCAGTTCTCTTAGCATTTATCCAGCGGAAGTCTGCTCAGTGCTCTCTCTCCTCGGTCTTTCTATTCTCCTTGACCCTTCTCAGCTGTTTCGCATCATTCTTTTGGGGAGGGGGTGATGGGGCAATTGGAGGTTATGAAGGAGGAGATAGCGAACATATAGATATGCAGCGTTAATGTTCTTGGTTGCATGTAACGTTTCTTCATGTTTGGCCCCTGGAGCAGTTTGTCTGGCCCGTTTATGTACCTCGTGTGTATTAGTCTCCGCATTCAAGGGGTTTCCTTAATAGCTGTTTTCATTATTTTAATTCGTCGTATCTTTCCAGTCATTCATTTGATTCCAATTTCTCCCATTCTTTTCCCAAGTTTTCGGAATTGTTCCTAGTGCTCCTACTATTATTGGTATTATTTTGATTTTCTTCATCATCCACATCCCTTTCAGCTCTCTGGCTAGCTCTGTGTATTTGCTTCGTTTTTCCTTTTCTTTGATATTTACCCTGTGGTCAGCGTGAACAGCAAAGTCTATGATTGAACAGGACTTTTATTATTATTATTATTATTATTATTATTATTATTATTATTATTATTATTATTGTTGTTGTTGTTGTTGTTGTTGTTGTCTAGCGTATCACGTGATTAAAAAACTGGAAAAAATTAGGTTTCGTGAATGTTTTCATGAACATTTAATACAATTACACCCTTGTACGTGGCGAGCTTATAGTAAAACGAAAAGCAATTAATAAAAAGGGTTTATTGTCCGATGAAATTGTAGACGACAATTCGTGACCGCACATCAGACACACCCTTAATTTAAAACAACTCAAGTGCATTAAAACAAGGTTTTCAGCTTCAATTTATTCCGTTGGAAAATCGATTTGCGTCATCCCCCAGAAAACATGATTTTGAGCAAAAGAAAAAAACAACAATCAGTTGATGCGTAACCAAGACTGTAAACTTGAATGGAAAAATTTGAGTGGGACCTAGAGATCAGACGTGACTTTAGTAAAACGGAAGTTAGCTAAATCACGCGACTTTTCGCGACACACACACACACACGCACACACACACACACGCGCACGCACACACACACACACACACACACACACATATATATATATAGGCCATATGTTAAATGTTTTGAATCTTTCTCACCTGGGTTTATGAATGGTCGTTGTTATTCACATTAATAAACCTTCTTATAGAAGCTATTTATTGTTGTTGTTATTATTATTATTATTATTATTATTATTATTATTATTATTATTATTATTATTATTATTGGTTCACATGGAGCTTTCACACAACAACAGATCACAACAAACGATCTGATTGGAGACCTGTGGTGTTCTCTGGAAGTTGAGTGACAACAAGTCTCCCCAGACGTCCAGCTCTCTCCTCCTCATCCTCCTTCGATAGCATTTGCAAATAAATTTGCATCATCGCAACAGCCTCTTACCATTGATTTCTCGCTGGCAGTGGCCATTGGTTCATACTGGAATTTGAGTGGCACTAAGCTTCCCCAAGATCCCTGTTCTCTTCACACTTGTCTGACCAGTGCTCCCTCCTTGGTCTTTCCATCCTCCTTGACCATTCTCGGCTCTTTGGTATCACTTTTCTATTGGGAGGAACGGTGGTGAAACAATCGAGGGGATGCATGATGGGTGTGTAGAACATGTAGTTCTGCAGCTTCGGTGTTCTTCATTCCCTGTAACGCTTCTTCGTTATATTGTCTTGTGTTATTCTCCGCATTCAAGGGTTTTCCTTAATATTTCAGCCGTTTTCATTATCGTTAGGCGTTGTATTTTTGCAGCTATTCCTCTGATTCCAATTTCTGCCATTCTTTTTTCCAGGTTTTTCGGAATTGTTCCTAGTGCTCATACTATTATCGGTACTATTTTGATTTTCTTCATCATTCAAATCCTTTTTAACTCCCTGGCTAGCTCTGTGGATTTGCTTCGTTTCTCCTTTTCTTTCATACTCACCCTGCGGTCAGCTGGGACAGCAAAGTCTACGATTTGACAGGATTTTTCTTTCTTTTTAATTATTACGACATCTGGTCTTCTTGCTTGGATGGGTTTGTCCGTTTGTATGTCTATGTTCCAGTGGATTTTGTGATTCTCGTTTTCAAGTACTGTTGCCGGCTTATGTTTGTACCACTTGTCTGTGCGTTCGAGCTGTAGTTGTTTGTATAATTCCCAGTGTACTGCCCTTCCCACTTGGTCGTGTCTTTTTTAGTATTCCTTTTGGGCCAGTTTGCTGCATTCACTTACTATATGGTTTATCGTTTCGTTTCTTTGTCCACAGAGTCTGCATTTGCTGTTTTCTTGTGTTTTATCGATCCTTGCTTTGATATGGTTGGCTCTTATCGAGTTATCTTGTGCTGCAGTTATTAGAGATTCAGCTTCTCGGTTTATATGTCCTTTTCGCATCCATGTCCAAGCGTTTTCGTTATTCTCATCTTTTGTTATTCTTATGAATCTTCCGTGGAGTTGTTTCTCTTCCCATTTCTCTTTTCTCGTTTTGTCTTTTTCCTCTCTGTTTTCTGTTTTGTTGGGTTTCTCCGTGTCTCTCGCTGCCATAATTATCCTTTCAGTGCTTTGCATTATGTATTTTTCTAGTCATTTTTTCGTGTCCTCTCTCGCCGTCTTTCCTTTTCACGTAGAGTCTGTCAGTATCGTCCTTTGCGTGTAGTGCATTATGCATGGTCATGAGTTTCCTGGTTTTCTGGTCGATCTGTCTCAGTTCTTCTTTTGTCCATCCTATAAACGGTCCAGAGTATCTCACTAGTGACACTGCCCATGTATTTATACCTTTTATTAGGTTTCTACTATATAATTTAGTTTCCAGGAGTTTTCTTGTTCTCCTGCGGTATTCCTTTCCAATGTTCTCTTTCATTTCTGTTGCTCTGATGGTGTCCTCTACCAGAATTCTCAAATATTTATAGTCGTCTTGTTCCCCTAGTTGCCTCATTTCTGTTTGGTTGGGTAGTTCCATGCTTTCTGGCGTTTCCAGTTTTCCCTTTCTTATAACTAGTTGTGCGCACTTTTCCATTCCAAATTCCATTTGGATATCTTGGCTGAAGATCCTGGTAGTGTTAATTAGTGTCTCTAGCTTCTTTTCGGGTCTTGCAAATGTTTCAGATCGTCCATGTACATCAGGTGGTTCATTTTTTCCTCTATATTGGGGAACCTTTATCCGGCTTGGCACTTTCTCAGAATACTATTCAAGGGCATCATGGCTATGATGAACAGTAATGGTGATAATGAGTTTCCTTGGAAAATGCCTCTTTGTATGTTAATTTCTGTTATATGTTGTCCATCAGCTGTCAATTCCAGTCTCCATGTTTTCATTGCATTTTCTATTACATTGGTGATCCCGCTTGGTATTTTATACATTTTTAGGCATTCTATTATCCATGCTTGAAGGATCCTGTTGTACGCTTTTTTTGTAGTCGATCTATGCCATGGCTAAATTTTTCCTCCTTCTTTTTACCTTCTTTAGAATCTTTTGATCAACATATAGCAGATCATGTGTTCCTCTTTTCCCTTTTTGGCATCCTTTCTGTTACTCGGGGATGAGTCCACGGTTATTCAGGGAGTGGTATATTTGTTCCATCAGTTGTGCTGTCAGTATCTTCCACATGGTGGGTAGGCACGACGTGATTGGCCTATAATTGTTAGGGACGGTTCCTTTCTCCGTGTCCTTCTGTAGCAGTGTGGTTCTACCTTTTGTCATCCAGTCTGGCACGTTTGCTTCCTGGATACAACTTCTCAGGTTTTGGGCTATCCTTTCGTGTAAGGTTGTGAATTTTTTGAACCAGTATACATGTATCCCGTCGTGCCCTGATGCTCTCCAGTTTGCCATTTTTCCTATGATTTTCTTTAGGGTTTCCTTGCTGATTTCATTCACTGTTCCTTCTTCGATTTGTTGTAACTCTTCTTTCATGTCTTTCAGCCATTCGGCATTTCTATTGTGATCTCGTCGCTCTTCCCATATGTTACTCCAGTAGAGTTTTGTTTCTGTCGGATTTGGTTGTTCTGGTTTTGTTTTTCCTCCGTTCACATTTTGGTAGAATTGACTTTCATTAGTTTCAAATGTTCTGTTTTGTTTGCATTGTTCAGATTTATATCTATATCGTCTCAATCTCGCTTCTTTTGCTTTTATTTTTTGGTCCAGTTCTTCATGTTTCTTGTTTAGCCTCTTCCTGCCAGTTACATTTCCAATATTCCGTTTTCTCCGCATTGCTTTTTTCCTGTTGATCATTTTGGTTTCTTTTTTATGTTTCTGTATTTGGCTTTCTAGTCTTATTTCCCATCCAGGTTTTGTCGGTCCGCTTGCGCCCGGTTGTTTTTCTGATTTGAAATTCATACTTACCATTTTGGCGCCTGCGTAAATGAGGTTGTTTAAGTCTGTGATTGTGTTTGTTGGGATGTGTGGGAGGAGTTTATTAACCTTCTGTTTCTATTTTTAATTTCTTCTGCTCTTGGTTCTTTAACGATGGGAGTTTTGTTTTTTTGCTCGTTAATGAACTGTGTTATTTTATTTATTTCATTTGCTTCATTCTCTGTTAGTTCTGTTTCATTGTTCTCGGTTTCAACGTTTGTCGTCTTCGGTCTTCGTTGGTCCTCGGCCTTTGGTGTTTTTACTTGTGAGGCTTCAACTTGTGGGTTTTTTCTACGGGTAGTTGTTATGATTTAATTTGTTGTTAAGAGTTATCCCCCTTGGGATTGACATTCATAATAAAAGCGCCCTCTGTTTCATTTTCCCGCTCGATCCTTTCAAGAGCGTACGTGTATTTTACAGTTAATAAAACCTTTCTAAAAGGCAATTCTTTACTTACTGATACTATTCACTTCAATTTTATTAACTGTAAAAAAAAAATAATAAAAAAAAATAATGGATCGAATCTTACGTCCCGACAGATTCGAGGTGGAACCTACATGCCCTAATTCCGAAAAATCCTATAGGCATTGGAAATTAACCCTCCAGAATTATATCCGCTCACATAATAACGGATTAATCGAAAACACTTCAGATAATTTCTTTGCCTTGATCAATTGTATTTCAGCCTCTGTTTTCGATTTAATAAGCGATAAAACCGACTACGATAGTGCATTAAGAACATTGGACGCCGCTTATTTAAAACCTGAAAATATTGTTTATAATAGATATCGATTGATGACGACGAAGCAACAAACAACACAAAATATAGATGCCTTCATACTACAATTGGAAATGCTTGCCAAAACATGTAACTTCGAAGCGGTTTCTGCTGAAGAAAACAAAAATCAATACATTCGGGAAGCTTTCATCGGTGGAATTTCTTCTTCGTCCATCCGACAACGACTGTTAGAAAAACCCATCCTGACTTTACAAGACACATATGCCACGGCCAGATCTCTTGAACAAGCAGAAAAGCATTCGATAAGCTACGCAAATAACTTTACGGTAGCAGCTACAAATAATCCTTCGGGCTACAATCGTATAGCTGTGACTAAAGAAAATATGCATCCAAAAGGGGTTTGTTTTTTCTGTGGAAAATCACGTCATCCTCGATATTTATGTCCTGCACGAAACGCCGAATGTAAAAAATGCAAAAAAAATGGTCATTGGGCTAAAGTGTGTAAATCTTCTATTTCTAACACTCATACTGCTGTTCTTTATAACGACTCTGACTACCCCTCACCTTCTCTATCCTGACTAGGAACTAACTCCAAAGATGTCACATTCACTCAATGCCAAATTAACGGGCACTTCGTGAACGCTATGGTGGACTCCGGCAGTGTAAAAACATTCATTAATGAAAATACTGCTAAAAAACTTAAACTCTTCACAATACCTAAAAACAAAACTATAGCTCTGGCTGCTTCCGATCAACATGCTAAAATAACTGGCGAAGCTGTCGTGGATTTAATACTGAAAGATAAAACCCATTCTGGAATAACAATTGAAATCATTGAAAACCTTTTCATTGATTTAATAATCGGAAAAGATATTTTAAAAAAATATAAAAAAGTAACACTTAAATTCGACGGTCCTAGAGACAAACTTATAATTGGAGCTATAAACACGATTAATTTTTTTCCTACCATAAACGTTCCACCCCTCCTCTCTTTTCTAATCTTTCTCCTCATACTACTCCTATTGCGACAAAATCCCGACGTTACACTTTTGCCGCCAACAAATGCATAAAAGAAGAGACTGCTAGAATGTTGAAAGAAGGCATAATTGAACCTTCGATATCTCCGTGGCGAGCGCAAGTTCTTGTAACTTCGAATGAGAATCATAAGAAAAGAATGGTAGTCGACTACAGCAATACCATTAATAGATTCATGGAACTAGACGCTTACCCAATGCCTAATATCAATAAGATGGTAGACGACATCGCTCAATATAACATCTTCTCTACTCTCGACCTAAAATCTGCTTATCACCAAATACCTATAAATCATGCTGATCGTAAATTCACTGCGTTTGAAGTAAGTGGCAAATTTTTTCAATTTACTCGTCTTCCTTTTGGCGTCACCAATGGAGTAAGTGCTTTCCAGAGGAGCATAGACTATATTATAGAAAAAGAAAATCTAACCGATACCTTTGTGTATGTTGATAACGTAACTATATGCGGAAAAAATCAAGAAGAACACGATTACAATCTTCAAAAATTCTACAAAATTGCTAAACAATATAACATCACTTTAAATGAAAATAAAAGCATAATTTCTTCTAGTTCTATTACTCTACTCGGCTACACCATAGAAAATAATCAAATAGCTCCCGATTATCAAAGACTAAAACCATTACTCGAAATGCCACCTCCGCTGAATCTTAAATCTCAAAAAAGAATAGTTGGAATGTTTTCCTATTACTGCAAATTCATTAAAAAATTTTCTGATAAAATTTTATTACTAAATCAAAACAAAGAATTTCCACTACCTCCATCTGTATTAAAATCTTTTCAAACATTGAAAAATGATCTAAAAGACGCCACTTTAATAACGGTAGATCCAAATAAAGAATTTGAAGTAGAAACGGACGCTAGTAACTATTGCATTGCTGCAACACTAAATCAAGAAGGTCGTCCTATTGCATTTTTTTCAAGAACTCTCAATACTAACGAAATTAAGCACCATGCAGTAGAAAAAGAGGCAGCCGCTATTGTAGAAGCTCTCCGTAAGTGGCGACATTTTCTACTTGGCAGGCACTTTAAAGTCATCACAGATCAGAAGAGCATCAGCTTCATATTCGACAATAAAAGAAAATCAAAAATTAAGAATGACAAAATATGTCGTTGGCGTATAGAATTATCCCAATACAATTTCACTATAGTTTATCGACCTGGACCTGAAAATATTGCTGCTGACACATTCTCTCGCATCTCTGCTCTTACTTACAATCTACAAGATCTTCGTGATTTACATAAACAATTATGTCATCCTGGTGTTTCAAGACTAAGCCATTTTATAAGAACGAGGAACCTCCCTTTTACTTTGGATCAAATTAAGAATATTACTGACTCTTGCTCATCCTGTCAATTACTGAAACCCAAATTCGCCAATACCAATGGAGGGACTCTCATTCAAGCCATATTACCTTTTCAACGATTAAATCTTGATTTTAAAGGCCCTCTACCTACTTCTATACATGGCAACAAATATCTACTTACTCTAATTGATGAGTATTCCCGTTTTCCTCTCGCTTTTCCTTGCAGAGATATGACAAGCAAAACCATTATCCACTGTCTAAACAAACTCTTTTCAATTTTTGGTTTGCCTGACATGATACATACTGACCGTGCTTCTGATTTCTTAGCAAGAGAAATAAAGGATTTTTTACACAAAAAAGGAATTACTACTTCTAAAACAAGTAGATATCATCCTGAAGGTAATGGACAGATTGAAAAACTCAACGGTACCTTATGGAAGGCCATTCAAACAACATTACATTCTAATCAAATGAAACTACCTTATTGGGAAGACATACTACCGGACGCACTTCATTCAATTAGATCATTACTTTGTACTGCCACTAATATGACTCCCCATGATAGACTATTTAAATATAGTCGTAAATCTGCTTCCGGAATTTCAATTCCTTCTTGGGTTAAACCAGGCCCAATATATATTAGAAACCACACTAAAACAAGTAAACATGACCCTCCTGTAACGCCTGCCACCCTAATAGATGTCAACCCCCACTACGCTTATGTTCAACTACCTTCTGGTACTGAAACCACTGTCAACGTTCGAGACTTAGCTCCAAACTCATCAAATGAAGAAAACTCTAATAATAATCCTACTACTTCAGAGACTTTATTTGAACCTTCTACTAATGAAAACATTGGTCATGAGGAAGACAAAAATCAATCGTCTGATCTTGAAGAAAATCAGATTTCACTAAAAAATAATACTGAAAATCAGCATTCCTGCCAATCTGTGCGGAGGTCGTCCCGAGTTCGACAATTCCCTAGTAAATATAAGGATTTTGTGACTAAATACTGAAAAAACTGCAGTTTGGGTTCATATGTTATTTGTAAATAAAAAGATTCTTATGTGATTGTAAAAAAAAAAAAAAAAAAAAAAAAAATTTGTCTATAATTAATTACCCCTTACTTGAATACTTTAGGACGGGGAAAATGTTATGATTTAATTTGTTGTTAAGAGTTATCCCCCTTGGGATTGACATTCATAATAAAAGCGCCCTCTGTTTCATTTTCCCGCTCGATCCTTTCAAGAGCGTACGTGTATTTTACAGTTAATAAAACCTTTCTAAAAGGCAATTCTTTACTTACTGATACTATTCACTACTAGTTCCGTTGGGGGAGGTGTTTCTTGTCCAGTTTCATCATTTATTTTTCGCTGAATTTCTGCTAGTTCTAGTTTAGAGAGCCAACCTTTCTTGAGTTTCTTGATTCGCAATTCTTTGTTCTTTCGCTTGGTGGTCACTGGAGAGGTCCCATAGTTCTTTCATTCGTTTCCGATAACCTCCATATCTATATTAAAGATGACTTCTATAATAGCATTCCATTACGAGTCTATTCTCTTTTGTTGTCCATTTCTTTCTTCGTTTTTTTCCATTTTGATGGTTATCACGGCTGTGCTGTGTTTGTTCGGTGTCATTTTGTTCCCTGAAATTAGAGATTATGATTACCTGTTCAGCGTCCATGTTATTTGAGTTTCTGAAATAAAGTTGGCCAACATTCGCAGGATGACGACCGAGTCCCTCATGCTGGCTACCGAAGGAGCACCTGTCGATCAAGACACCCAGATCTTTCTTCTGGGTCCCATGATTTGAATTATTTGTACTTGGCATGCTGTTGTGACTAATTCCTATTAAACCTAATTAATCTCTTACTGTGCATCGAACAGATAACTTCATACTTAGTACGCTGCACGTTATTATAACAAAGGTCAATTCAAAATTTTAACTAGTTCGGTACAGTAGTTTCCGAGTAAAAGTGGAACTCTAAGACAGACAAACAAAGAGAAATATAGACGTTTTAAAAGAAACAATTTGAATTCTATTATTGAGTTCGCCGAAAAGTTGGTTCCTTTTTTTTTTAATGTCATCATATCGGCCTACTAAATATCGTTTATATTCCAATTCTCCAAATCTTGTATTTAGTGTGTTTATTTGCTTCCCAACAAAAGCAAATTAGGCACAAGCCGTTTTAATGTGGGGTAAAAAGCAAACATACATGAGCAACAGACACAAACTGGACATACAAACATACATGAGCTACAGACACAAACTAACAATACAAACATACATGAGCTACAGACACAAACTGGACATACAAACATACATGAGCTACGGACAAACACTGGACATAAAAACATACATGAGCTACAGACACAAACTGGACATACAAACATATATGAACTACAGACACAAACTGGACATACCAACATACATGAGCTACGGACATAAACTGGACATACAAATATACATGAACTACGGACGCAAACTGGGCATACAAACATATATGAGCTACGGACACAAACTGGACATACAAACATACATGAGCAACAGACACAAACTGGACACAAATATATACATGAGCTACGGACACAAACTGGACATACAAACATACATGAGCTACGGACGCTAACTGGACATAGAAACATATATGAGCTACGGACACAAAATGGACATACAAACATACATGAGCTACAGACACAAGCTGGACATAAAAACATACATAAACTACGGACACAAACTGGACATACAAACATATATGAGCAAACACAAACTGGACATAGAAACATACATGAACTACAGACACAAACTGAACATACAAACATACATGAGCTACAGACACAAACTGGACATACAAACATACATGAGCTACGGACACAAACTGGATATACAAACATAATGAGCTACGGACACAAACTGGAGATAAAAACATACATGAGCTACAGACACAAACTGGACATACAAACATATATTAGCAAACACAAACTGGACATACAAACATACATGAACTACAAACACCAACTGAACATACAAACATACATGAGCTACAGACAAAAACTGGACATACAAACATACATGAGCTACAGACACAAACTGGACATACAAACATACATGAGTTAAAGACACAAACCGGACATACAAATAAAATGAGCTACAGACACAAACAAGACATGCAAAGATACATGAGCTACAGAAAAAACTGGACATACAAACATACATGAGCTACAGACACAAACTGAACATACAAACATACATGAACTACAGACACAAACTGGACATACAAATATAATGAGCTACGGACACAAACTGGACATACAAACATACATGAATTACAGACACAAACTGGACATAAAAACATACATGAGCTACAGACACAAACTGGACATACAAACATATATGAGCTACAGACACAAACTGAACATACAAACATACTTGAGCTACAGACACAAGCTGGACATAAAAACATACTTGAGATACAGACACAAACTGGACATATAAACATACATGAGCTACGGACACAAACTGGGCATACAAACATAAATGAGTTAGAGACACAAACTGGACATACATACATGAGATACAGACACAAACTGGAAATAAAAACATACATGAGCTACAGACACAAACTGGACATAAAAAATACATTAGCTACGGACACAAACTGGACATATAAACATACATGAGCTACAGACACACACTGGACATACAAACATACATGAGCTACAGACACAAACTGGACATACAAACATACATGAGATACAGACACAAACTGGACATACAAACATCCATGAGCTACAGACACAAACTGAACATAAAACATACATGAGCTACAGACACAAACTAGACATACAAACATACATGAGCTACAAACACAAACTGGACATATAAACATAGATGAGCTACAGACACTAACTGGACATAAACACATACATGAACTACAGACACAAACTGGACATACAAACATACATGAACTACAGACACCAACTGGACATATAAACATAGATGAGCTACAGTCACATACTGGACATACAAACATACATGAGCTACAGACACAAAGTGGACATACAAACATACATGAACTACAGACACAAACTGGACAAAAAACATACATGAGCTACAGACACAAACTGGACATAAAAATATACATGAGCTACAGACACAAACTGGACATAAAAACATACATGAGCTACAGACACAAACTGGACATATAAACATACATGAGATACAAACACAAACTGGACATAAAAACATACATGAGCTACAGACACAAACTGGACATAAAAACATACATGAGCTACAGACACAAACTGAACATACAACCATACTTGAGCTACAACCACAAACTGGACATAAAAACATACATGAGCTACAGACACAAACTGAACAGAAAAAACTACATGAGCTACTAACACAAACTGGACATAAAAACATACATGAGCTACAGACACAAACTGGACTTAAAAACATACATTAGCTACAGACAAAAACTGGACATACAAACATACATGAGCTACAGACACAAACTGGACATACAAACATACATGAGCTACAGACACAAACTGAACATACAAACATACATGAGCTACAGACACAAATTGGACATAAAAACATACATGAGCTACAGACACAAACTGGACATACAAACATACGTGAGATACAGACACAAACTGGACATAAAAACATACATGAGCTACAGACACAAACTGGACATATAAAAATACGTGAGCTACGGACACAAACTGAACATACAAACATACTTGAGCTACAGACACAAGCTGGACATAAAAACATACTTGAGATACAGACACATACTGGATATATAAACATACATAAGCTACGGACACAAACTGGGCATACAAACATACATGAGCTACAGACACAAACTGGACATACATACATGAGATACAGACACAAACTGGACATACAAACATACTTGAGCTACAGACACAAACTGGACATATAAAAATACATTAGCTACGGACACAAACTGGACATATAAACATACATGAGCTACAGACACAAACTGGACATACAAACATACATGAGCTACAGACACAAACTGGACATACAAACATACATAAGATACAGACACAAACTGGACATACAAACATACATGAGCTACAGACACAAACTGGACATAAAACATACATGAGCTACAGACACAAACCAGACATACAAACATACATGAGCTACAAACACAAACTGGACATATAAACATAGATGAGCTACAGACACAAACTGGACATAAACACATACATGAACTACAGATACAAACTGGACATACACACATACATGAACTACAGACACCAACTGGACATATAAACATAGATGAGCTACAGACACATACTGGACATACAAACATACATGAGCTACAGACAAACACTCGACATACAAACATACATGAACTACAGACACAAACTGGACAAAAAACATACATGAGCTACAGAGACAAACTGGACATAAAAACATACATGAGCTACAGACACAAACTGGACATAAAAACATACATGAGCTACAGACACAAACTGGACATATAAACATACATGAGCTACAAACACAAACTGGACATAAACACATACATGAGCTACAGACACAAACAGGACATAAAAACATACATGAGCTACAGACACAGACTGAACATATAAACATACTTGAGCTACAAACACAAACTGGACATAAAAACATACATGAGCTATAGACACAAACTGAACATAAAAACATACATGAGCTACTAACACAAACTGGACATAAAAACATACATGAGCTACAGACACAAACTGGACATACAAACATACATGAGCTACAGACACAAACTGAACATACAAACATACATGAGCTAGAGACACAAATTGGACATAAAAACATACATGAGCTACAGACACAAACTGGACATACAAACATACATGAGCTACAGACACAAACTGGACTCATAAAAATACATGAGCTACGGACACAAACTGAACATACAAACATACTTGAGCTACAGACACAAGCTGGACATAAAAACATACTTGAGATACAGACACAAACTGGACATACAAACATACATGAGCTACGGACACCAACTGGGCATACAAACATACATGAGCTACAGACACAAACTGGACATACATACATGAGATACAGACACAAACTGGACATACAAACATACATGAGATACAGACACAAACTGGACATAAAAACATACATGAACTACAGACACAAACTGGACTCATAAAAATACATGAGCTACACACAAAAACTGGACATACAAACATAAATGAGCTACAGACACAAGCTGGACATAAAAACATACTTGAGATACAGACACAAACTGGACATACAAACATACATGAGCTACGGACACCAACTGGGCATACAAACATACATGAGCTACAGACACAAACTGGACATACATACATGAGATACAGACACAAACTGGACATACAAACATACTTGAGCTACAGACACAAACTGGACATATAAAAATACATTAGCTACGGACACAAACTGGACATATAAACATACATGAGCTACAGACACAAACTGGACATAAAAACATACATGAGCTACAGACTCAAACTGGACATACAAACATACATGAGATACAGACACAAACTGGACATACAAACATACATGAGCTACAGACACAAAATGGACATAAAACATAAATGAGCTACAGACACACACTAGACATACAAACATACATTAGCTACAAACACAAACTGGACATATAAACATACATGAGCTACAGACACAAACTGGACATAAAAACATACATGAACTACAGACACAAACTGGACATACAAACATACATGCGCTACAGACACCAACTGGACATATAAACATAGATGAGCTACAGACACATACTGGACATACAAACATACATGAGCTACAGACACAAACTGGACATACAAACATACATGAGCTACAGACACAAACTGGACAAAAAACATACATGAGCTACAGACACAAACTGGACTTAAAAACATACATTAGCTACAGACACAAACTGGACAAAAAATATACATGAGCTACAGACACAAACTGGACATACAAACATACATGAGCTAGAGACACAAACTGGACATACAAACATACATGAGATACAGACGCAAACTGGACATAAAAACATACATGAGCTACAGACACAAACTGGACATATAAATATACATGAGCTATGGACACAAACTGGACATACAAATATACAAGCTACAGACACAAACAGAACATAAAAACATACATGAGCTACAGACACAAACTGACCATACAAACATACTGTAGCTACAAACTTAAACTTGACATACAAATATACAAGCTACAGACACAAATTGAACATACAAATATATATGAACTACAGACACAAATTGAACATACCAACATACTTGAGCTACAGACACAAACTGGACATATAAACATACTTAGTCTACAGACACACACTGGGCATATAAACATACATGAGCTACGGACACAAACTGGACATAAAAACATACATGAGCTACAGACACAAACTGAACATACAACCATACTTGAGCTACAACCACAAACTGGACATAAAAACATACATGAGCTACAGACACAAACTGAACAGAAAAAACTACATGAGCTACTAACACAAACTGGACATAAAAACATACATGAGCTACAGACACAAACTGGACTTAAAAACATACATTAGCTACAGACAAAAACTGGACATACAAACATACATGAGCTACAGACACAAACTGGACATACAAACATACATGAGCTACAGACACAAACTGAACATACAAACATACATGAGCTAGAGACACAAATTGGACATAAAAACATACATGAGCTACAGACACAAACTGGACATACAAACATACGTGAGATACAGACACAAACTGGACATAAAAACATACATGAGCTACAGACACAAACTGGACATATAAAAATACGTGAGCTACGGACACAAACTGAACATACAAACATACTTGAGCTACAGACACAAGCTGGACATAAAAACATACTTGAGATACAGACACATACTGGACATATAAACATACATGAGCTACGGACACAAACTGGGCATACAAACATACATGAGCTACAGACACAAACTGGACATACATACATGAGATACAGACACAAACTGGACATACAAACATACTTGAGCTACAGACACAAACTGGACATATAAAAATACATCAGCTACGGACACAAACTGGACATATAAACATACATGAGCTACAGACACAAACTGGACATACAAACATACATGAGCTACAGACACAAACTGGACATACAAACATACATAAGATACAGACACAAACTGGACATACAAACATACATGAGCTACAGACACAAACTGGACATAAAACATACATGAGCTACAGACACAAACCAGACATACAAACATACATGAGCTACAAACACAAACTGGACATATAAACATAGATGAGCTACAGACACAAACTGGACATAAAAACATACATGAACTACAGATACAAACTGGACATACACACATACATGAACTACAGACACCAACTGGACATATAAACATAGATGAGCTAAAGACACATACTGGACATACAAACATACATGAGCTACAGACACAAACTCGACATACAAACATACATGAACTACAGACACAAACTGGACAAAAAACATACATGAGCTACAGAGACAAACTGGACATAAAAACATACATGAGCTACGGACACAAACTGGACATAAAAACATACATGAGCTACAGACACAAACTGGACATATAAACATACATGAGCTACAAACACAAACTGGACATAAACACATACATGAGCTACAGACACAAACAGGACATAAAAACATACATGAGCTACAGACACAAACTGGACATACAAACATACATGAGATACAGACACAAACTGGACATAAAAACATACATGAGCTACAGACACAAACTGGACTCATAAAAATACATGAGCTACGGACACAAACTGAAAATACAAACATACTTGAGCTACACACACAAACTGGACATACAAACATACTTGAGCTACAGACACAAGCTGGACATAAAAACATACTTGAGATACAGACACAAACTGGACATACAAACATACATGAGCTACGGACACCAACTGGGCATACAAACATACATGAGCTACAGACACAAACTGGACATACATACATGAGATACAGACACAAACTGGACATACAAACATACTTGAGCTACAGACACAAACTGGACATATAAAAATACATTAGCTACGGACACAAACTGGACATATAAACATACATGAGCTACAGACACAAACTGGACATAAAAACATACATGAGCTACAGACACAAACTGGACATACAAACATACATGAGATACAGACACAAACTAGACATACAAACATACATGAGCTACAGACACAAAATGGACATAAAACATAAATGAGCTACAGACACACACTAGACATACAAACATACATTAGCTACAAACACAAACTGGACATATAAACATACATGAGCTACGGACACAAATTGGACATAAAAACATACATGAACTACAGACACAAACTGGACATACAAACATACATGCGCTACAGACACCAACTGGACATATAAACATAGATGAGCTACAGACACATACTGGACATACAAACATACATGAGCTACAGACACAAACTGGACATACAAACATACATGAGCTACATACACAAACTGGACAAAAAACATACATGAGCTACAGACACAAACTGGACTTAAAAACATACATTGGCTACAGACACAAACTGGACAAAAAATATACATGAGCTACAGACACAAACTGGACATACAAACATACATGAGCTAGAGACACAAACTGGACATAAAATACACATGAGATACAGACACAAACTGGACATACAACCATACATGAGATACAGACGCAAACTGGACATAAAAACATACATGAGCTACAGACACAAACTGGACATATAAATATACATGAGCTATGGACACAAACTGGACATACAAATATACACGCTACAGACACAAACTGAACATAAAAACATACATGAGCTACAGACACAAACTGACCATACAAACATACTGTAGCTACAAACTTAAACTGGACATACAAATATACAAGCTACAGACACAAATTGAACATACAAATATATATGAACTACAGACACAAATTGAACATACCAACATACTTGAGCTACAGACACAAACGTGACATACAAACATACTTAGTCTACAGACACACACTGGGCATATAAACATACATGAGCTACGGACACAAACTGGACATACAAACATACATGAGCTACAGACACAAACTGAACATACAAACATACATGAATTACAGACACAAACTGGACATACAAACATAATGAGCTACGGACACAAACTGGAGATAAAAACATACATGAGCTACAGACACAAACTGGACATACAAACATATATGAGCGAACACAAACTGGACATACAAACATACATGAACTACAAACACCAACTGAACATACAAACATACATGAGCTACAGACAAAAACTGGACATACAAACGTACATGAGTTAAAGACACAAAAAGGACATACAAATATAATGAGCTACAGACACAAACTAGACATACAAATATACATGAGCTACAGACACAAACTGGACATACAAACATACATGAGCTACAGACAAAAACTGAACATACAAACATACATGAACTACAGACAAAAACTGGACATACAAATATAATGAGCTACGGACACAAACTGGACATACAATCATACATGAACTACAGACACAAACTAGACATAAAAACATACATGAGCTACCGACACAAACTGGACATACAAACATATATGAGTTATAGGCACAAACTGAACATACAAACATCCTTGAGCTACAGACACAAGCTGGACATAAAAACATACTTGAGATACAGACACACTCTGGACATATAAACATACATGAGCTACGGACACAAACTGGGCATAAAAACATACATAAGCTACAGACACAAACTGGACATACATACATGAGATACAGACACCAACTGGACATACAAACATACTTGAGCTACAGACACAAACTGGACATATAAAAATACATTAGCTACGGACACAAACTGGACATATAAACATACATGAGCTACAGACACAAACTGGACATACAAACATACATGAGCTACAGACACAAACTGGACATACAAACATACACGAGATACAGACACAAACTGGACATACAAACATCCATGAGCTACAGACACAAACTGGACATATAAACATACATGAGCTACAGACACAAAGTGGACATACAAACATACATGAACTACAGACACAAACAAGACATACAAACAGGCATGAACTACAAACACAAACTGGACATACAAACATACATGAGCTACAGACACAAACTGGACATAAAACATACATGAGCTACAGACACAAATTGGACATATAAACATACATGAGCTACAAACACAAATTGGACATGCAAACATACATGAGCTACAGACACAAACTGAACATATAAACATACTTGAGCTACAAACACAAACTGGACATAAAAACATACATGAGGTACAGACACAAACTGGACATAAAAACAAACATGAGATACAGACACAAACTGAACATACAAACATACATGAGCTACAGCCACAAACTACACATATAAACATACATGAGCTACAGACACAAACTGGACATATAAACATACATGAGCTACAGACACAAATTGGACATATAAACATACATGAGCTACAAACACAAATTGGACATGCAAACATACATGAGCTACAGACACAAACTGAACATATAAACTTACTTGAGCTACAAACACAAACTGGACATAAAAACATACATGAGCTACAGACACAAACTGGACATAAAAACATACATGAGCTACAGACACAAACTGGACTTAAAAACATACATTAGCTACAGACAAAAACTGGACATATAAAAATACATGAGCTACTGACACGAACTGAACATACAAACATACTTGAGCTACAAACACAAACTGGACATACAAACATACTGTAGCTAAAGACACAAACTGGACATACAAACATATATGAACTACAGACACAAACTGAACATACAAACATACTTGAGCTACAGACAGAACCTGGACATATAAACATACATGATCTACGGACACAAACTGGACATATAGATATACATGAGCTATGGACACTAACTGGACATACAAATATACTAGCTACAGACACAAACGGAACATAAAAACATACATGAGCTACAGACACACACTGAACATACAAACATACTGTAGCTACAAACTCAAACTGGACATACAAATATACTTGAGCTACAGACACAAATTGGACATACAAACATATATGAACTACAGACACAAATGTAACATACAAACATACTTGAGCTACAGACACAAACGTGACATACAAACATACTTAGTCTACAGACACAAACTGGGCATATAAACATACATGAGCTACGGACACAAACTGGACATACAAACATACATTAGCTACGGACACAAACTGGACATACAAACATACATGAGCTACGGACACAAACTGAACATATAAACATACATTAACTACAGACACAAAGTGGACATACAAACATACATGAGATACAGACACAAACGGGACATACAGACATACATGAGCTACAGACACAAACTGGACATACAAACATACATTATTTACCGACACAAACTGGACATACAAGCATACATGAGCTAAAGACAAATACCGGACGTACAAACATACATGAATTACAGACACAAACTGGACATACAAAGATAAATGAATTACGGACAAAAACTGGACATACAAACATACATGAGCTACAGACACAAACTGGACATACAAATATACATAAGCTACAGACACAAACTGGACATACAAATATACATGAACTACGGACGCAAACTAGACATACAAACATATATGAGCTACGGACACAAACTGGACATACAAACATACATGAGCTACAGACACAAGCTGGACATATAAACATACGTGAGCTACAGACACAAACTTGACATACAAACATATATGAGTTACAGCAAAAACTGAACATGCAAACATACATAAACTACAGACACAGACTGGACATACAAACATACATTAGCTACAGACAAAAAAGTGACGTACAAACAGATATAAGCTACAGGCACAAACTGGACATACAGACATACATGAGCTACAGACACAAACTGGACATACAAACATACATAAACTACCGACACAAACTGGACATACAAGCATACATGAGCTAAAGACAAATACTGGACGTACAAACATACATGAATTACAGACACAAACTGGACATACAAACATAAATGAATTACGGACACAAACTGGACATACAAACATACATGAGCTACAGACACAAGCTGGACATACAAATATACATAAGCTACAGACACAAACTGGACATACAAACATACATGAACTACGGACGTAAACTAGACATACAAACATATATAAGCTACGGACACCAACTGAACATACAAACATACATGAGCTACAGACACAAGCTGGACATATAAACATACGTGAGCTACAGACACAAACTTGACATACAAACATATATGAGCTACAGCAAAAACTGAACATGCAAACATACATAAACTACAGACACAAACTGGACATACAAACATACATTAGCTACAGACAAAAAAGTGACGTACAAACATATATGAGCTACAGACACAAACTGGACATACAAACATACATGAACAACAGACACAAACTGGAAATACAACACACATGAGCTACAGACACAAATATAACATACCAACATACATGAGCTACTAACACAAACCGGACATACAAACATACATGAGCTACAGAAACAAACTGAACATACAAACATACATGAGCTACAGGCACACATTGGACATACAAACATACATGAGCTACAGACACAAACTGGAAATACAAACATACATGAGCTACAGACAAAAATATAACATACCAACATACATGAGCTACAGACACACACTGGATATACAAACATACATGAGCTACAGACACAAACTGGACATACAAACATACATGAACTACAAACACAAACTGGACATACGAACATACATGAACTACAGATATAAACTGAACGCACAAACATACATGAGCTAAAGACACCAACTGAACATACAAACATATATGAGCAACAGACACAAACTGGGAATACAAATATCTATGAGCTACAGACACAAACTGGACATACAAACATACATGAGCTACAGAAACAAACTGGGCATAAAAACATACATGAACTACAGACACAAACTGGACATACAAACATACATGAACTACAGACACAAACTGGACATAAAAACATACATGAGCTACAGACACAAACTGGACATAACATACATACATGAGCTCCAGTCACAAAGTGGACATACAAAAATACATCAACTACAGACACAAACTGGACATACAAACATACATTAGCTACAGTCATAAACTGGACATACAAACATACATGAACTACAGACACAAACTGGACATACAAACATACATGAACTACAAACACAAACTGGACATACAAACATCTATGAGCTACAGGCACAAACTGGACATACAAACATACATGAGCTACGGAAACAAACTGGACATACAAACATACATGAACTACAGAAACAAACTGGACATACAAACATACATGAACTACAGAAACAAACTCGACATGCAATCATACATGAACTACAGACACAAACTAGAAATACAAACATACATGAGCAACAGACACAAACTGGACATACAAAGATGCATGAACTACAGACACAAACTGGGCATACAAACATACATGAATTACAGACACAAACTGGACATACAAACATACATAAGATACAGACACAAACTGGACATACAAAAATACATGAACTACAGACACAAACTGGACATACAAAGATACATTAGCTACAGACACAAACTGGACATACAAATATATATGAACTACAGAAACAAACTGGACATACAAACATACATGAGCTACAGAAACAAACTGGACATACAAAAATAATGAGCTACAGAAAACAACCGTACATACAAACATACATGAACTAAAGACACAAACTGAACATACAAACATACATGAACTACAGACACAAACTGTACATACAAACATACATGAGCTACAGACAAAACCTGGACATACAAAAATACATGAACTACAGACACAAACTGACCATACAAACATACATGAGCTACAGACACAAACTGGACATACAAACATACATGAGCTACAGGCACAAATTGGACATACAAACATCTATGAACTACAGACACAAATGTAACATACAAGCATACTTGAGCTACAGACACAAACGTGACATACAAACATACTTAGTCTACAGACACAAACTGGGCATATAAACATACATGAGCTACGGACACAAACTGGACATACAAACATACATTAGCTACGGACACAAACTGGACATACAAACATACATGAGCTACGGACACAAACTGAACATATAAACATACATTAACTACAGACACAAAGTGGACATACAAACATACATGAGATACAGACACAAACGGGACATACAGACATACATGAGCTACAGACACAGACTGGACATACAAACATACATAAACTTCCGACACAAACTGGACGTACAAGCATACATGAGCTAAAGACAAATACTGGACGTACAAACATACATGAATTACAGACACAAACTGGACATACAAACATAAATGAATTACGGACAAAAACTGGACATACAAACATACATGAGCTACAGACACAAACTGGACATACAAATATACACAAGCTACAGACACAAACTGGACATACAAATATACATGAACTACGGACGCAAACTAGACATACAAACATATATGAGCTACGGACACAAACTGGACATACAAACATACATGAGCTACAGACACAAGCTGGACATATAAACATACGTGAGCTACAGACACAAACTTGACATACAAACATATATGAGCTACAGCAAACACTGAACATGCAAACATACATAAACTACAGACACAAACTGGACATACAAACATACATTAGCTACAGACAAAAAAGTGACGTACAAACATATATAAGCTACAGACACAAACTGGACATAAAAAACATACATGAACAACAGACACAAACTGGACATAAAAACATACATGAGCTCCAGACACAAACTGTTCATACAAAAATACATCAACTACAGACACAAACTTGACATACAAACATACATGAGCTACAGTCATAAACTGGACATACAAACATACATGAACTACAGACACAAACTGGACATAAAAACATACATGAACTACAAACACAAACTGGACATACAAAAATCTATGAGCTACAGGCACAAACTTGACATACAAACATACATGAGCTACAGACACAAACTGTACATACAAACATACATGAACTACAGACACAAGCCGGACATACAAACATACATGAACTACAGAAACAAACTAGACATACAAACATACATTAACTACAGAAACAAACTGGACATACAAACATAATGAGCTACAGAAAACAACCGTACATACAAACATACATGAACTACAGACACAAACTGACATACAAACATACATGAGCTACAGACACAAACCGTACATACAAACATACATTAGCTACAGACACAAACTGGACATACAAACATACATGAACTACAGACACAAACTGAACATACAAACATACATGAACTACAGACACAAACTGGACATACAAACATACATGAGCAACAGGCACAAACTGGACATACAAACATACATGAGCTACAGACACAAAATGGACATACAAAAATACATCAACTACAGCCACAAACTGGACATACAAACATACATGACCTACAGTCACAAACTGGACATACAAACATACATGAACTACAAACACAAACTGGACATACAAACATCTATGAGCTACAGGCACAAACTGGACATTCAAACATACATTAACTACGGAAACAAACTGGACATACAAACATACATGAACCACAGAAACAAACTGGACATAAAAACATACATGAACTACAGAAACAAACTCGACATGCAATCATACATGAACAACAGACACAAACTGGACATACAAACATACATGAGCTACAGACACAAACTGGACATACAAAGATGCATAAACTACAGACACAAACTGGACATACAAACATACATGAACTACAGACACTAACTGGACATACAAACATACATGAGCTACAGACACAAACTGGACATACAAAAATACATGAACTACAGACACAAACTGGACATACAAAGATACATGAGCTACAGACACAAACTGGACATACAAACATACATGAACTACAGAAACAAACTGGACATACAAACATACATGAGCTACAGAAAAAAACTGGACATACAAACGTACATGAACTACGGACACAAAGTGGACGTACAAACATACATGAGCTACAGACACAAACTGTACATACAAAAATACACGAGCTACAGACACAAGCTGGACACAAAAACATACATGAACTACAGAAACAAACTAGACATACAAACATACATTAACTACAGAAACAAACTGGACATACAAACATAATGAGCTACAGAAACAAACTGTACATACAAACATACATGAACTACAGACACAAACTGGACATACAAACATACATGATCAACAGACACAAACTGTACATACAAACATACATGAGCTACTAACAGAAACTGGACATACAAACATACATTAACTACAGACACAAACTGAACATACAAACATACATGAACTACAGACACAACCTGGACATACAAACATACATGAGCTACAGGCACAAACTGGACATACAAACATACATCAACTACAGACAAACACTGGACATACAAACATACATGAGCTACAGACACAAACTAGAGATACAAACATACATTAGCTACAGACACAAACTGGACATACAAACAGGCATGAACTACAAACACGAACTGGTTATACAAACATACATGATCTACAGGCACAAACTGGACATACAAACATCTATGAGCTACAGGCACAAACTGGACATACAAACATACATGAGCTACAGAAAAAAACTGGACATACAAACATACATTAACTACAGAAACAAACTAGACATACAAACATACATGAGCTACAAAAACAAACTGAACATGCAAACATACTTAAACTACAGACACAAACTGGACATACAAACATACATTAATTACAGACACAAACTGGACATACAAACATACATGAACTACAGACACAAACTGGACATACAAACATACATGAACTACAGAAACAAATTGGACATACAAACATACATGAAAACAGACACAAACTGGACATACAAACATACACGAGATACAGACAAAAGCTGGACATACAAACATCCATGAGCTACAGACACAAACGGGACATAAAACATACATGAGCTACAGACACAAACTAGACATACAAACATAAATGAGCTACAAACACAAACTGGACATATAAACATACATGAGCTACAGACACAAACTGGACATAAAAACATACATGAACTACAGACACAAACTGGACATACAAACATACATGAGCTACAGAAACCAACTGGACATATAAACATAGATGAGCTACAGACACATACTGGACATACAAACATACATGAGCTACAGACACAAACTGGACATACAAACATCCATGAGGTACAGACACAAACTGGACATACAAACATACATGAGATACAGACACAAACTGGACATACAAACATACATGAGCTACAGACACAAACTGGACATAAAAACATACATGAGCTACAGTCACAAATTGGACATATAAACATACATGAGCTACAAACACAAATTGGACATGCAAACATACATGAGCTACAGACAAAAACGGGACATACAAACATACATGAGCTACGAACACAAACTGAACATATAAACATACTTGAGCTACAAACACAAACTGGACATAAAAACTTACTTGAGCTACAAACACAAACTGGACATAAAAACATACATGAGCTACAGACACAAACTGGACATAAAAACATACATGAGCTACAAACACGAACTGGACATAAAAAATACATTAGCTACAGACACAAACTGGACTTAAAAACATACATTAGCTACAGACACTAACTGGACATATAAACATACATGAGCTACGAACACGAACTGAACATACAAACATACTTGAGCTACAAACGCGAACTGGACATACAAACATACTGTAGCTACAGACACAAACTGGACATACAAACATATATGAACTACAGACACAAACTGAACATACAAACATACTTGAGCTACAGACAGAAACGGGACATATAACCATACATGATCTACGGACACAAACTGGACATATAAATATACATGAGCTATGGACACACACTGGACATACAAATATACAAGCTACAGACACAAACTGAACATAAAAACATACATGAGCTACAGACACAAACTGAACATACAAACATACTGTAGCTACAAACTCAAACTGGACATACAAACATACTTGAGCTACAAACACAAATTGGACATACAAACTTATATGAACTACAGACACAAATTTAACATACAAACATAATTGAGCTACAGACACAAACGTGACATACAAACATACTTAGTCTACAGACACAAACTGGGCATATAAACATACATGAGCTACGGACACAAACTGGACATACAAACATACATTAGCTACGGACACAAACTGGACATACACACATACATGAGCTACGGACACACACTGAACATATACACATACATTAACTACAGACACAAAGTGGACATACAAACATACATTAGCTACAGACAAAAACGGGACATACAGACATACATGAGATACAGACACAAACTGGACATACAAACATACATAAACTACAGACACAAACTGGACGTACAAGCTTACATGAGCTAAAGACAAATACTGGACGTACAAACATACATGAATTACAGACACAAACTGGACATACAAACATAAATGAATTACGGACACAAACTGGACATACAAACATACATGAGCTACAAACACAAACTGGACTTACAAATATACATGAGCTACAGACACAAACTGGACATACAAATATACATAAGCTACAGACACAAACTTTACATACAAACATACATTAACAACGGACGCAAACTAGACATACAAACATATATGAGCTACGGACACAAACTGGACATACAAACATAAATGAGCTACAGACACAAGCTGGACATATAAACATACGTGAGCTACAGACACAAACTTGACATACAAACATATATGAGCTACAGCAAAAACTGAACATGCAAACATACATAAACTACAGACACAAACTGGACATACAAACATACATTAGCTACAGACAAAAAAGTGACGTACAAACATATATGAGCTACAGACACAAACTTGACATACAAACATACATGAACTACAGACACAAACTGGACATACAAACACACATGAGCTACAGACACAAATATAACATACCAACATATATGAGCTACTAACACAAACCGGACATACAAACATACATGAGCTACGGAAACAAACTGAACATACAAACATACATGAGCTACAGGCACACATTGGACATACAAACATACATGATCTACAGACACAAACTGGAAATACACACATACATGAGCTACAGACACAAATATAACATACCAACATACATGAGCTACAGACACACACTGGATATACAAACATACATGAGCTACAGACACAAACTGGACATACAAACATACATGAACTACAAACACAAACTGGACATACGAACATACATGAACTACAGATATAAACTGAACGCACAAACATACATGAGCTACAGACACCAACTGAACATACAAACATATATGAGCTACAGACACAAACTGGGAATACAAATATATATGAGCTACAGACACAAACTGGACATACAAACATACATGAGCTACAGACACAAACTGGGCATAAAAACATACATGAACTACAGACACAAACTGGACATACAAACATACATGAACTACAGACACAAACTTGACATACCAACATACATGAACTACAGACACAAACTGGACATACAAACATACATGAGCTACAGACACAAACTGGACATACAAACATACATGAGCTACAGACACAAACTGGACATAAAAACATACATGAACAACAGACACAAACTGGACATAAAAATATACATGAGCTCCAGACACAAACTGGACATACAAAAATACATCAACTACAGACACAAACTGGACATACAAACATACATGAGCTACAGTCACAAACTGGACATACAAACATACATGAACTACAGACACAAACTGACATACAAACATACATGAACTACAAACACAAACTGGACATACAAACATCTATGAGCTACAGGCACAAACTGGACATACAAACATACATGAACTACGGAAACAAACTGGACATACAAACATACATGAACTACAGAAACAAACTGGACATACAAACATACATGAACTACAGAAACAAACTCGACATGCAATCATACATGAACTACAGACACAAACTGGACATACAAACATACATGAGCTACAGACACAAACTGGACATACAAAGATGCATGAACTACAGACACAAACTGGACATACAAACATATATGAGCTACAGACACAAACTGGACATACAAATATACATGAGCTACAGACACAAACTGGACATACAAAAATACATCAACTACAGACACAAACTGGACATAAAAATATACATTAGCTACAGACACAAACTGGACATACAAACATACATTAACTACAGAAAAAAACTGGACATACAAACATACATGAGCTACAGAAACAAACTGGACATACAAACGTACATGAACTACAGACCCAAACTGGACATACAAACATACATGAGCTACAGTCACAAACTGGACATACAAACATACATGAACTACAGACACAAACTGACATACAAACATACATGAACTACAAACACAAACTGGACATACAAACATCTATGAGCTACAGGCACAAACTGGACATACAAACATACATGAACTACGGAAACAAACTGGACATACAAACATACATGAACTACAGAAACAAACTGGACATACAAACATACATGAACTACAGAAACAAACTCGACATGCAATCATACATGAACTACAGACACAAACTGGACATACAAACATACATGAGCTACAGACACAAACTGGACATACAAAGATGCATGAACTACAGACACAAACTGGACATACAAACATATATGAGCTACAGACACAAACTGGACATACAAATATACATGAGCTACAGACACAAACTGGACATACAAAAATACATCAACTACAGACACAAACTGGACATAAAAATATACATTAGCTACAGACACAAACTGGACATACAAACATACATTAACTACAGAAAAAAACTGGACATACAAACATACATGAGCTACAGAAACAAACTGGACATACAAACGTACATGAACTACAGACCCAAACTGGACATACAAACATACATGAGCTACAGACACAAACTGTACATACAAAAATACATGAGCTACAGACACAAGCCGGACATACAAACATACATGAACTACAGAAACAAACTAGACATACAAACATACATTAACTACACAAACAAACTGGACATACAAACATAATGAGCTACAGAAACAAACTGTACATACAAACATACATGAACTACAGACACAAATTGGACATACAAACATACATGAACTACAGACACAAACTGAACATACAAACATACATGAGCTACAGGCACAAACTGGACATACAAACATACATGAGCTACAGACATAAACTGGACATACAAAAATACATCAACTACAGACACGAACTGGACATACAAACATACATGAGCTACAGTCACAAACTGGACATACAAACATACATGAACTACAGACACAAACTGGACATACAAACATACATGAACTACAAACACAAACTGGACATACAAACATCTATGTGCTACAGGCACAAACTGGACATACAAAAATACATCAACTACAGACAAAAACTGGACATACAAACATACATGAGCTACAGACACAAACTAGAGATACAAACATACATGAACTACAGACACAAACAAGACATACAAACAGGCATGAACTACAAACACAAACTGGACATACAAACATACATGAGCTACAGGCACAAACTGGACATACAAATATCTATGAGCTACAGGCACAAACTGGACATACAAACATACATTAACTACCGACACAAAATGGACATACAAAAATACATGAACTACAGACACAAACTGGACATACAAACATACATGAGCTACAGACACAAACTGGACATAAAAACATACATGAACTACAGAAACAAACTGGACATACAAATATACATGAACTACAGAAACACACTGGGTATACAAACATACATGAACTACAGACACAAACTGGACATACAAACATACATGAGCTACAGACACAAACTGGACTTACAAACGTACATGAGCTACAGACACAAGCTGGACATACAAACATACATGAAATACAGACACAAACTGGACATACAAACATACATGAACTACAGAAACAAACTGGACATACAAACATAATGAGCATCAGAAACAAACGGTACATACAAACATACATGAACTACAGACACAAACTGGACATACAAACATAATGAGCTACAGAAACAAGCGGTACATACAAACATACATGAACTACAGAAACAAACTAGACATACAAACATAATGAGCATCAGAAACAAACGGTACATACAAACATACATGAACTACAGACACAAACTGGACATACAAACATACATGAGCTACAGACACAAACTGTACATACAAACATACATGAACTACAGACACAAACTGGACATACAAACATAATGAGCTACAGAAACAAGCGCTACATACAAACATACATGAACTACAGAAACAAACTAGACATACCAACATAACGAGCATCAGAAACCAACGGTACATACAAACGTACATGAACTACAGACACAAACTGGACATACAAACATACATGAGCTACAGAAACAAACGGTACATACAAACATACATGAACTACAGACAGAAACTGGACATACAAACATACATGAGCTACAGACACAAACTGGACATAGAAACATACATGAGCTACAGACACAAACTGGACATACAAACATACATGAACTACAGACACAAACTGGAACTACAAACATACATGAGCTACAGGCACAAACTGGACACACAAACATACATCTAATACAGACACAAACTGGACATACAAACATACATGAGCTACAGACACAAACTAGAGATACAAACATACATGAACTACAGACACAAACTGGACATACAAACATGAATGAACTACAAACACAAACTGGACATACAAACATACATGAGTTACAGACACAAACTGGACATACAAACATACATGAGCTACAGAAACAAATTGGACATACAAACATACATGAACTACAAAAACAAACTGGACATACAAACATACATGAACTACAGACACAAACTGGACATGCAAACATACATGAACTACAGACACAAACTCGACATACAAGCATACATGAACTAACGACACAAACTGAACATACAAACATACATGAAATACAGACAAACTGGACATACAAACATCCATGAACTACAGACACAAACTGGACATACAAACATACATTAACTACAGACACAAACTGGACATACAAACATACATGAGCTACAGACACAAACTGGACATACAAACATACATGAACTACAGAAATAAACTAGACATAGAAACATACATGAGCTACAGACACAAACTGGACATACAAACATACATGAACTACAGACACAAACTAGCCATACGAACATACATGAACTACAAACACAAACTGGACATACAAACATACATGAGCTACAGGCACCAACTGGACATACAAACATACATGAGCTACAGAAACAAACTGGACATACAAACATACATTAACTACAGAAACAAACTGGACATACAAACATACATGAACTACAGAAACAAACTGGACATACAAACATACATGAACTACAGACACAAACTGGACATACAAACATACATGAACTAACGACACAAACTGGACATACAAACATACATGAACTACAGACACAAACTGGACATACAAACATACATGAGCTACAGACACAAACTGAGCATACAAACTTACAGGAACTACAGACACAAACTGGACATACAAACATACATTAGCTACGGGCACAAACTGGACATACAAACATACATGAACAACAGACACAAACGGGACATACAAACATACATGAGCTACAGACACACACTGGACATACAAACATACATGAACTACAGACACAAACTGGATATACAAACATACATGAACTACAGACACAAACTGGACATACAAACATACATGAACTCCAGACACAAACTGGACATTCAAATATACAGTAACTACAGAAACCAACTGGACATACAAACATACATGAACTACAGACACAAACTGGACATACAAACATACATGAACTACAGACACAAACTGGACATGCAAACATACATGAACTACAGACACAAACTGGACATAAAAACATACATGAGCTACAGACATAACCTTGGCATACAAACATACATGAACTACAGACACAAACTTGACATACAAACATACATGAACTACAGAAACAAACTGGACATGCAAACATACATGAACTACAGACACAAACTGGACATACAAACATACATGAACTAACGACACAAACTGGACATACAAACATACATTAACTACAGACACAAACTGGACATACAAACGTACATGAGCTACAGACAGAAACTGAGCATACAAACTTACAGGAACTACAGACACAAACTGGACATACAAACATACATTAGCTACGGACACAAACTGGACATACAAACATACATGAACAACAGACACAAACTGGACATACAAACATACATGAGCTACAGACACACACTGGACATACAAACATACATGAACTACAGAAACAAACTGGATATACAAACATACATGAACTACAGACACAAACTGGACATACAAACATACATTAACTACAGACACAAACTGGACATACAAACATATATGAGCTACTGACACAAACTGGTCATACAAACATACTTGAGCTACAGACACAAACTGGACATTCAAATATACAGTAACTACAGAAACAAACTGGACATACAAACATACATGAACTACAGACACAAACTGGACATACAAACATACATGAACTACAGACACAAACTGGACATACAAACATACATGAATTACAGACACAAACTGGACATACAAACATACATGAGCTACAGACACAAGCTTGGCATACAAACATACATGAACTACAGAAACAAACTGGACATACAAACATACATGAACTACAGAAACAAACTGTACATACATAAACTTTTACAGATGTAAAACACGAGGAAACTTCACACGGAATCATGAAGACTGAAATTGTATAGATTGTAAGTTTACCACCTGCGCTATTACATAACCCCCTCATTTTTGTGTGTGTATTTCACCATAAACTATAAGTTAGGAGGGCCAAGGAGGATGGAAAGGCCGAGGAAACAAAACACTAGCCTGACCTCCGCTGGTTAAGGTCAAAGGACTGATTCCCGTTAAGACCAATGGTCGCTGCTAATGAGAAAACCCTGTTAAGCGACTGTTGCGATAACGCAAATTCATCTTCAAATGTTATCGAAAGAGGTGGAGAATACTCGGAATCTGAAGAGACTTGTTTCACTCAAACTGCAGATCGGGCGCAGGGGATAACATGTTGTTATCAAAGATAAATCTTGTAGGGTGGGCTGTGTGACTACTCCCAGTGAGTTAATAATAATAATGTTATGTAGTTGTGGAACACGAGAAATTGTATGTTATTTGTCTGTCAATCTATCTATATATCTATGTGTATCTATCGATCTATCCATCTATCTATCTCAATCTTGCTATCTATTTAACTGGCGAAATAAACAAGAGATGGGATGCGAAACTATGTTTTGATAAACTTGTCAAAACTATAAACTGGACAAGTTGCACCGGAAGCTCTAAAAATAGCTGACCGGAAGGACATGTTGTTGTCACGTGTTCAGGTTTGCTGGTCATAGAGTCTTTTTAGAATTTTGACGTTGAGCAGGGCGGGCGGTTTAACAGGTCAAAAATAGAGACTAAGAGAATTAACTCTAACCCAAGCAAAATGTACTCACCTTCCATTCTTCTGCGATCGACACCTGTAAGGTAAATAAAAACTATATAAAATCATCGTTTTGGAGTGAAATGCATTCGTTCAAGCAGGTTCCAGCTTCCCTCAAGGAACAGATGAATTTTCAGGTGGACCAAAAGATCAAGGACGCAGTTGAAAAGTTGATGAGGTATGTCGAAATATATTTTTGGAATAGGACATCTTTGTTTCCTGACGGGTACATATATCATATAGTTTTTAAAAAATATTCTGTTTTTTGTTTTGAAAATAACTTTCATTCTAAAAATGTATCCATTCGAGTTCCTTCTCACAAAAAACATGATTGGCTGATTAATCCATAAATCTCAACTAGTAGAACCACTTAGCATGACACGGAAAGATATACCATAAGCGTCATGCTTAAGGATATACCAGCTTAGACCAAGAACACCTGTTCAGTTGTTATATAGTTGTGGAACACGAGAAATTATCTATTTATCTGTCAATCTATCTATATATCTATGTGTATCTATTGATTTAGCTCCCTATCTATTTCGATCTAGCTATCTATCTAACTGGCAAGGCAAACGAGATGAGATGTGATGTTATGGCTTGATAAACTTGTCAAAACTATAAAATATACAAGATGCACCAGAAGCTCTAAAAATAGCTGACCAGAAGGACGTGTTGTTGTCACGTGTTCAGGTTGCCTGGACGTAGAGTCGAGTTGGAATTTGGACATTGAGCAGGGCAGACGGTTTTACAGGTTGTCCCTTCCTCACTGGGGAGGGAGCTGATGTGTCTCAGAATGGAGACCTAGAATTAACCACTTAAGCAAAGATACTCACTTTCCATTCTTCTGCGATCGACACTTCTGTAAAGTAAATAAAAATTATATATAAAATCAACCATCGTTTTGGAGTGGAATGAATTCGTTCAAACAGGTTTCAGTTTCCATTGAAGAAAAGATGAAATTCCCAGGTGGACCAAAAGACCAACGATGCAGTTTAAAAGTTGATAAGATATGTCGAAATATATGTATGTGTTTATGTTATGTTTGACACACACACACACACACACACACACGCAACACATTTAGACGATTACGGAACATAAATAGAAAATAAGCCGATAACTGAAAAACGATAACTTAGGGTTCAGAAAGTGAAGAACCCTACAATAGAAACATTTAGTAAAACGACACGTACACACACTCAAACCCGACTATATAACAATAATAATAATGTAATTCATGTATTGGAGCTATCCCTCTTAAATGTAATACTGTAATCTCATATTTATTGATGCTGGACAACGCCGAGTAGAACAAACACAATGACATTCAGTTCTCCCATCCTTTTTCGCAATAATAAGAATAGAAATTATCTTGATAATTTAAATAGTCCTACAAGATTAAATGTCATTGTAATTTATATTTTTTTTATCCTGGACAACTTCATTAGAAAAAAAGCTTCTGTTATTCCACTCACTTTCCAAATATAAACCGTTAATTCCAATAAAGACACTTTTATTACTCCCTGACAACGCCGAGTAGAACAGAAGGCTCTGTTATCTCCCTCCGCTTGCCTCACTTACCAAATATAATAAGGCAGTGTTAGTAAGGAGAGTTCACAGCACAGCTTTCGTATATCGAGATGAAAATAACGCTGTGTGTATGGTCGAACGGACTGCAGCTATGGCGGCAAATAGAGATATGAAAATGACTCCGATTTTTGATTGTGTCGAAATCTATACAGTGCGCCATCTTTTGATATGGTGCCCACTAGGACGAAAATGATTATTCGATATCGATCTGTATGAGTTAGGGTTAGGGTTAGGAGTTGGGTGAAACTAACCGATTTGGCTGCATCGCTTGAACGGCAAGATAGGATGATGTAGTATATGATTGTTAACGTATTATAGAGGTTGAAATATTATCAGACACCAGCAGGATTAGCAAGCGTTGTCCGGGTAGATGGATACCATCTATATAATAATATGCAAGGGTGTTTCATATTCGTCGGTACGTTATCACGTTTCAGACACATTAAAATTTTAATCGGTTTCATCAGAAAAATCGTAATTAGTTATTAATCTGATGTCGCTACGGTAAAAATCGCGACTTTACGCATTTAAAAATGAATTATTCTAAAATCAAAGCATGTCGTCTCGTCGACTAAAACTATTCAAATGAATAAACTGCTTTATGGAAATCGCTTCAGACAAGGCATGAATTCACTTGATGTAAGGGAGTAACAAAAACGAAAGATGATTGTTGCAAAAGCAATAGATGTGTATCGACCTTAGTTTTGTAAAGACTAAAGCTGTAGGTAGGAGGGAAACATTCAACAGGAAGAGAGTTTCATGAGCTTGGATCATTCGAAAGAAGCTACTGTATAGGAAGCTGTATTGTAATAAGGTATCAAAATAGTAAATTTGTATAAGACCACTAGACCAACGAGTCAAAGGAGCTGAAACAAATGAAGCAGTGAATAGATCAGACAATTCTGAATAACACATGCAATAATAGTATTTATAGAAAATATATAGACTAGCAACATCACGTCTGTGAGAGAAAGGATGCAGAGAAATGGTGGAGACAATCAAATTACACATACAATAAAGACACTTTTATTACTCCCTGACAACGCCAAGTAGAACAGAAGGCTCTATTATCTCCCTCCGCTTGCCTCACTTACCAAATATAATAAGGCAGTGTTAGTAAGGAGAGTTCACAGCACAGCCTTCGTATATCGAGATGAAAATAACGCTGTGTGTATGGTCGAACGGACTGCAGCTATACCTTTAATCTATCTACCTTGTATATATATATATATATATATATATATATATATATATATATATATATATATATATATATATATATATATATATAATAAAAATTACAATTAAATTTACCAAAATGATCCAAGATGGTAAAATTAAAGTATATTATAAATATTAAAGAATTAATATTTATAAAGTTATCTCAGCCAGATGTAAAAGCTCGATAATACCAAATAGGAGATAGAGCTTATAATACGAGCAAACAGTTAATAAAACATGGTAAAAAACTCTTGTTTGAAAAAGAGTTAAAAACATATTTAATCTGAAAAGGAAACACTAAATAAGTGGATAGTCCTTAATCCGCGGAGTTTCAAAGAAATACTTTCCTTCTCACCAGAGGGTAGGAATTAGCAAAATGCGGATTTTGCATGCAAAAGTATTTGATGAAACAACAAGTAAGTCAAAGATCTTACTTGATAACAAAAAAAGTGAAGCAGAGGGAATATGGTGAAGAAAAAGGTGATTACACATGAATGGATAGTCTGGTGGAAGATAAATAATCCAGTGACTTTGTATGTGTGTGCAGAACGGTATTTACGAAGATGCTCTATCAATTTTTGGTCTACAAACTTAAAACTTAATATATGGGATATTTGGACCTGTGAAACGAATTCGAGTTCGTTTTTAGCCGTAAAAATAGCTACTACAGGTCAAAATTTAAAAATTGGAGCTTAACACACTTAAGTCGATTAAATTTTTATTCTCCACTTTTATCCGTCTTGCTGTGTTCATGTTTTTTAAAGTTTTGACATCCATGTGTCCTTAATCATATGGCATTTGTTTTATCGATTTAAAGAATATTTTGCTCTTATAAATGGCAAATGTATGTTTGTATGTCTAGGTAAATATTGAAAAATACACAACAAATACCCATAAATTATTTACTATTTTATTTATTTATTTTTAAAGCTTTCGAAATGTTGCTTCATAATTTATGTATGCATTCTCATCCTCATCTTCATAGTTCCTGTTGTTTCACCACCTATCTCGTCACGGTTAATCACCCGAAGAAGGCCAGAGAATAAGTTGGTCGAAATGTGGCGAAATAACAACAACTACAAAGATGGGAATAACAGTTCACAAAAGAATGAATACACAAATATCCACAAAGTTAGTATTTTTGAAATCAGCGTAACCCTGGATGAATAAAATTTAAAATTTTATTTTTTTAAAGTACTAAATATAAATTATTTGGGGATCGAATGG
>NC_136515.1:22419873-22427373 GCF_053919585.1 Euprymna scolopes
TCCAATCCCCCGTCCCCCCTCGCCAATCTTTCACGAGAAACACCCGTCTGGCTGAAACTACTGTCAATAATTTTCCCCACTCTTTATCTGTACCTAAATCCAAACGTAGATTCCATGAGCAAAGCTTCTTTCTTAGAACTGCACGCTAGTGGAACTCTCTGCCGCTTGCCTGTTTCCCACCTGACTACAACTTGGATGTCTTCAAGTCCAACATAAACAAATTCCTGACAATCTGCCCCCTTAAGTAAGACACTCTATCAAAACCCCCAATACTAATGATTACTAAAATACTATATCATTGATTACTGTACACGCAATAACCCTTATCCCTGAGTGGCCTTCAGGCCTTGATAAGTGGTGACCCCCATGTAAAAAAAAAATGGAATAAGAAAAGTTTTCCAAAAAGCGTTCCAAAAAACAAATAAGATATTTTTTTATTCAGTTAAATGTAAAAGGCAGTGCAATCTGAAGCAGATGAAAAAGTTTTGTTAATGCAAATTACAAATGCATGTGTGTATATTCATATATTTCATATACATATTTTATTTATATTATGTAATGCAATATTATACACTTAAACGAAACATTTGGATTAAATAAAGCTCGCCATATATAAAAGATAACACGGTTATCCCCATAGATCAGCTTATTAAGTAGTCTCCCTTTATTAATTAACTTAAATTCAAAATCTATTGTTCTAACCGTCTCTCAACTAGAACGCAGAAACATAAACAAACAAACAATTAATAAACAATAATTATGTTCAAATACAAATCATTTAATAGTGCAGGTACAAATGAACCTATAATACTGAATTTACGAACTTTCCTCAATATAAAAATATATATAAAAACAAAACAAAACTTAATTATATTAAATAATATAAAATGCTAATTAACACGTTCCGGGCTATTTTTTGCTGCGAGACTGTTACTGTTTACAGAAGCGTGTTTGAACCAAAGTCAAATAAATATCTGACGAAGAAATCTTTCTCGAAATATCATAGAACACGGATATTCCATCAGACCAGCTTACCCAGGTAATCACGGTACAAATATAAATAAAATGTGTATATAAAATGTATGAACGTGTACACATGTATTTGTAATTTGTATCAACAAAACTTTTTCACCTGTTTCAGTTTGTGCCTTTCCGTTACCTCTGCATTATACTGCCTTCTACATATTACATTTAATTACATACTTTTCAATGCTTCAAGTAAACTACACCCACATCTTATATTTTTATTTATTTTATTTCCATATCCCTTATTTACTGTTTCTATCTTCTTTTTCTTCTTCTGTAATTTCTAATTTATCTTTTTCTTTCTATTTTATTATTGGTTCTTCTTTAATTATCCCCATTATTTCATAGTGGCTAATATTTTTTGTACTATTACCTACATATGTACCACCCTTCCGATTTACTCTTATATATTATACCTACTTTTAATTATTTTTTACCTGCTCCTCTATTCTCATTACATACCTAAATTTTATTAAGCCAGTTTTATTCTATATTTGCATTTAAGGTAATTCTGGTCCCTCTCCTCTTCTGATGAAAAGCATTTAGCTTCGAAATGTCATAACCTGAAAAGGTCTCTTTTTTTAATGTTCCCCTTTTCCTTTTCCTTATTGTTTTAATGATATAATAAAGTTATATATAACTTTTATTCCCCATATTTGATTGAATATTATTGTTTTCTTCTCTTAATAGTGTTGAGCTTTTATTATCTCGATAAGTTCTGTTTTGTTAAAGATTTTCTCTTTGATAACATAATTATATATGAATAAATATAGAAAAGAAAATCTTCTTTCTTATAACATAATTATATATGAATAAATATAGAAAAGAAAATCTTCTTTCTGATAACATAATTATATATGAAGGTAAATAAAGTTTTTCTCTCTGATAACATAATCTATATATATATAAAACAAACTATGTGTGTGTGTGTGTGTGCGTGTGTGTGCGTGTGTGTTGCAAAAACTTTCGACAGAGGCGACGGATTTTCACGAGATCCATATAATTTTGAAGCCGACCCTTCGAACGACAAATATCGAAACATTGGCTAAAAACATTAATTTCTCCAACCTCAACGAGACACTTTTCTACAGGGAGGGGGTAGCAAAAAATCGTTCCTTCATGACAAATTAGTCATATACTCATGCGCAAAAAACGGTCTTTCTTGAGTTAGTTTAAATATAAAAAAACGAACCAATTCCGCTGAGGCGCTTATAGCTCAGTTGGTTTAGGAGCAGTGTCGTTATCTTAAGATTGCACGTTCGAACCAAGATGTAATTTTTTTTTTTTTTCGATTTTTAAAGTTTTAATAATATTGAAGCACGGTTATTAATGCAATTGTTTCGTTCTTTTTTTTAATCACGTTCGCTGTTTTTTTTTTGTTTTTGTTTTTCCGGTTTTTAAGAAGTTTTTACATCGTTTTTTTTTTAGCATATTTAAACAGGATTATTACTTCGATTATTCTTTATTTTCCATTTTGTTTTGATTTATCCCCCCCCCCACCTCACAACACCCGGGCAACGCCGGGTACCCCTGCTAGTTATATATAAAGGTAAATAAAGTCCTATAGTGATTGTCTTTCAAATGGTCAACTGTGATAAATCTGTTAATCGTAATTTTAGTCTCAGGCTTTCGTTTTAATGATGTCTAGAATATATGTTTAATACATGAGCTATAAAATAAAATAACGTTATGTCATAAACGTTGTTAAAAAGAACGGTTTAGATTTGGAGATGTTATTTCATGGCATAAATCAATCAGAAAGGAACTTTAACCTTGCTTTGAAATAACCGATGTCGTTAAGTGTTTGAGGTAAACAGCGGTAAGCTTTGTACTTGACGAGTTTACAGCTTCTGTTGTTGTATAGCTGAGGGAGAGGTTTCACAGAACGGGTACGCATAATGGGGACACGACGAGATTTATAATAGAAGATAGATTACAGAGGTTAAGAGACGATGTGTATAAATAAACAGTTCTTTAAACACGGAGGAGAGATACATTATTTATGAGGGGGATACGGTGAACACTTGGGAAGAGGTTTCATATAAAGTTCATTTTAAAAGATGATGGGACGGCGTCATGATATATAATAAGAGAAGACAAAAACACATTACCTTACGGTTAATGACAAAAGCTTACATTTATTTTCCAGTGGGTGATGAGAATGATAAGAATCCGATGTGAATTGCTACATTTTGTCTTCTCCTCCTGCCTTTCGATTCCTGAAGGAGCTTGGGCTAACTCTCTCTCTCCAACTCAACTCGAACTGAACTCTGACTGCCCTGTCTCTCCTCTCTCAATTGCCAATTATTTTCAAACCCTAACTTAACCGTATAGATTGATCTATATTTCTTTGTGACGTCAGAACGTGACCAAATCTGTGCATGTTTTGCACGTGGATATGGCATATGCTTCCAACATGTATCCTGGCGACACAAAGGGCATTCCTTAATTTGATTACCGATCATTCCTCTGACCTAACTTTATTTTATAGTTATTTCTAACTACGATCGATAATTCTACTGCATTCCTGGAATCGTATCTAAATAGCAATAGGTATTCATTTTAATTTTTGATAACTGAGTTCGATTCCAGCATTATCCTTTAATAATAACTAGTCGTGGTGCCCAGGGTTGGTCAGGTGTTTGGAGGTGTGCGTTGAGCAAAAAAAAAAAAGTGGTAGTAAGCAGACAGGCTCGAACCCGTGGCACGAAGGTGGACAAAAAAAGTGAAAGAAAATATGACGCCTTACCGCTACTACATGATGCGAAAAAATTAAGCAAAGTCAATCCAACCGATACAATTATTTGCAAAAATGGTTCGCAAAAAATTGACCATTCCTTGTAGAAACATGCCCAGTTGAGGGTGAAAGAATTAATATTTTTGGCCAATTTTTCGATATTTGTCGTCCGAAGAATCAAGCTTCAAAATAATATCGATGTCATGAAAATCCGTCGCCTCAGCCGAAAGTTTTAGGCAGACATACATACATACATACATACATACGTACGTACTTAAATAAATAAATAAAGTGGTAGTAGGTATGCAAGCTCAAACCCGTACCGGGAAGGAGAAAAAAGAACGTGAAAAAAAAACAAACACAAACTTGACGTCTTTCCTGTTGCATTCATCGTCAAAACGGTAGTGGCAAAGGTTTAAATTAAGGCTAGTCGCCTCTATCGAAAGTTTTAGGAATACATACATACATAGATACATACATACATACATTTAAGCAGACAGGTGATATTTATATTATAGATTATCTTCCATCCTAATTACTTCGTTTCTCTAAATACCGGGATTTGTTCCCTTGAATATACAACACTTTGACTAATGGCTTGTTATTAAACTTTGAAAGGTTAAACGCATACTTCTTGCCAATCGCTTGCGAGATAATGAATGAAGTAGAAGTGAGTCACCGTTTATTTTTTTCTTTCTATGTTTAAAAATCAGTTTGGCTGTTGATGTTGATGCAAACGGACGTGTGTGTGTGAAAGAACTACGCATTTCTATTGCAATGAATCCAAAGCGTTGGTTTGCAAGATGTTGGATTTGAATAAAAGTTTATATTTTCTCCATTTTATATATTTTTTAAAAATTGGAATTCATTATTGAGATGAGTTTTTTTTTTACATAGGCGTCACCACTTATTAAGGCCGATAGGCCACTCAAGGATAAGGGTTTAAGAGTGTACAGTAGTCAAAAGGACAATATAGTAATCGATAGTAATGGAAGTTCGGTAAATTTGTTAACTTAAGTGGAATGGCTCACCAGAAACTTGTTCACGTTGGACTTGAAGACAACCATATTATAGACAGCTGGAAAGCAGGAAAACGGAAGACAATTCCACAGGCGTGCAGTTCTAAGAAAGAAGCTTTGATCATGGAATCTATGTTTAGGTTTAGGCACAGATAAAGAGTGGGGAGAATTATTGATAGTGTTTTCAGATAGTCGAGTGTTTCTTGTGAAAGTTTGGCGAGGGGGGACCATAGATTGAAGCTCAGTCGAACACTTTCCATGAAAATAACGATAAAGCAGAGACAAACTCGCAACATCTCTCCCGTGAGATAGAGGTTGCAGCGAAGAGAAAAGGACATCTCCCACCAGGCCACGAAGTCTATTTTGAACCCTATCAAGGCAGGACAAGTCTTTTCTAGCAGCTCCTGCCCATATGTGGCAACAGTATTCCATCCTTCGACGTATCTGGCTCTTATATAGATAGAGAATGGCATCAGCAGTGAGATATCTACTGGATCGATAGAAGGACCCGACCATTTTTCTATTAATTTATATTTATTGCAGACTATTATCCTCATCTTTATTAGTTGTTGTTTGGATACAACAGTGAATAGAGACGTTGAATCCCTACGGTTCCAGGTGAGAATTGTCTGAAGTTAGCGGTTTTAATCGTACCCAAAGCCAGCCAGAGGTTTACTTTGCCAAAAAGTAGTGAGACGACAACAACTATGGATGGCAGTGATTGCTAAGAATGCAGTTAGGAGATTCAGAGTTCCTATCCCGTCGCGGTTACCACCTGACAGAGGCCAGGGGAATAATTGGCCGAAACGTCGTGAAACAACAACTAATAAAGATGAGGATAATAGTCCGCAATAAAATAAATTATTTTCTCCACTTTGTTTTAAATTATTTCTTTCAGCATGCAGACTCGTCTCCTCTACCCTGGCCCCAAGACTATATACGTAAATAAGTAATGCCGATAAAATGTATATTTAAAAGTTCCAAATTATCAGTTTTCCAGATCTTTAAATTCACAGCGTGGAACTATTGACAAAGCAATTGACTCGAACTAACGCGACATCTGTGTCCCCTAAACTCGAAACCGAACTGTTTTTAGTGCCGGGTCACACAAAATACGGCCCTGACTAATACCTTGGGCCATGATAGCCTTGTACAATTTCTAAAAGTCAGAATTTAATAATTACATGTGTCCATCCTAAAAACTGTGAGGTATCTCTGCATGTTCTGTACACTACTTTGTCTAATAATCCGTACAAGTGTGGTACTATCGACCCCCGCCCCAGTGTTTAGAAATAAACAAAAAAGGAAAACATATAACATAAAAAGAGGAATTAAGTTTATCATCAAAACAAAGGTATAGGAAGTGGTTCACCAATACAGACAAAAGAAAGCTGAAATAGAATTGTTACTCAAGATGCAGTAATAAAAAGAACAAAAGATTAGTCTATATATTTTAGACTTAGTTTGAGGAGTGACAATACGTTTGGCTACAGATTATCTCAGTTAGGGACAATTTACGGAGAGTTTTGGGTTTGCGACAGTTTAGGAGAGTTTGCAACTGGACACAATAAAACGTGGGTCGTGGCTCGGAGCAGATCGAGATGAGTTGACGGACAAGGCTTCGACAGCCGACTATGTAGCTGTGGATCAGACGTTTAGATGGTCGACGGTGTCACACACGCAAAGTGCACCTGATATTTGCAGAAATGTGTCGGAGTTTGTGTTTTTGTTTTGTCTTATTTTATTTTTATACTTATAAACCCATGCGCTTCCCCTCGGAAGCCGCCAATGTGAGAAACGACAACACGACCAGAAGAAAAGATGAATGAAAGACCATAGAATCAGCGTTGGGGTCGGCGCACACAAGCATTTACTTATTAAAATTATACTTTTCTAGTAATAAGTGATCCGTAGAGATATCATTTGAGTGTGTAAAAATAGAGTTAAAAATGGTATTTTCTGCACGAGGTTAAATAAAACAGAGGGCTGGAAAATTCTAGTAGATGTTAAAAATTGGCATCAAAGATACATGCTTGTATATGATGTCACAAACAAGAGGTACAAAATTAGAAGCATAATGAAGAAAATAAAGATCTTCCCATGTTTCCTGTGAGCTGGCGGTGCTCGGACGCTTGTATTCGCCATTTCATTTGTCCTACTCTTGATTTTGCATAAAAATGCTGAGTTTTGCTTCAATAAATCCACGTCACAAAATGAATATGGTCGAACTTTTCGACCGAAATATCTTGATATAGCCAAAATGATGATTTACTCTTTTTTATTGATAACTTAAAAGTAAAAATTATAGAAATTAAAAAAAAAAATTATAACAATAAGAGTAAAAATAGTAATATAGGGTTCAGGGCTGGGATCAGTAGTGAAAGGAGTACTTATTTATTCGCAAGAAATATTGGTTGTGCCTACCCGTTTATTATATACAACTAAAACGGGTTGCAAAAGTTCATCGAAAAATGTTTCACACAGTACTCTGATAAACCATTCAACTTGATTGCATCTTAAAAAAATGATCTTAATCAATCGATCTAATTGTATCGATTTCTATAATCGATTCTTATGTTTTTTAATCTTCGTCTGAGATTCTATTGACTGATTCCTTATGTTCAATTTTATGCAATTTTATTTCTGTGTTTCTAAACGTCGCCTCGATTAACCCTACTCTTACCCCGAAAATGATTGGTTGTCGGTCATTTCTTCTTC
>NC_136515.1:22432373-22472373 GCF_053919585.1 Euprymna scolopes
AGAGAGAGAGAAAGAGAGAGAGAGAGAGAGAGAGAGAGGGAGAGCATGTGAGTGTATTATGACATCACAACGTAGCCTGCCTTCGTGAAATCCTTCGATTTTATATTCTTTGTAAAGCTGATTATCAATCGATGACAAAGTCAAGAAATTATATATCTTTTTTATTTAGTCTTTCATATTCTCACTAAATCTTAAATATGATCAAAGGGAAGAAGGAGATAGGGAAAAAAAGAAGGAGAAAAAGGTAGAACAAAGATTTGGTTTGGTTGTGTTGCTTTACGGCACATCAACCATTTTCGGGTCATTTAATGGCAAAATCCAGTAATTCTGGGCAAAAGTGTTCTTTATATTTTCACATATTTATTCATGGTGTTTGGTTTGGCTGTTTTGTTTTATGCCATCCTAACCTATTTCGTGTTATTTAATGTTAAATACTTTAATTTTAATGTTTTTTTTTAAATCTTTAAAGCTGTTTAAACTTCAAATATTTATTCATGATGTTTGGTTTGGCTGTTTTGTTTTAGAACATATCAAAAGTTTTCGAATACTTTAATGCTGAAACTACGAATTTGGGATAAAAAATGCTTTAAAATAATAATTATGTCAGCCCCTTTAAGAACTCATTTCTTATCGTTGAACACTCCAAGTTAAGATGAAATAAGTCGGAAATAAGTCGCAGATTATGATTTTATAATCTTAAGATCACTCTCGACTCTCTTGACATTTATGCTTTATATAAATGTTGCTTTCAAATGTATTTCTCACGGTTAATGTTGGTTGTGTGGTTTGTTCCTTGCTAATGGAGTCAGAGATGGCTTCGTGGCCGGGTTCGAATCTCCTGTGATCATGACTTCCTCCAGTGATGATTCCCGAAAGAATAAAATACTAGTGTCTGTAGGTATAAAAAATTATATATATATATATGGTTTTAAATAAAATAGTAAGCGGAAGTTTCTCGAGAGCTCTTTCGGCTATCATCTCTTCAGGAGTAAATCGATAGCAATCTAAATAGTATTGTGACGCAATAAAGAACTCTCACAATACTATTTAGATTGCTATCGATTTACTCCTGAAGAGATGATAGCCGAAAGAGCTCTCGAGAAACTTCCGCCTACTATTTTATTTAAAACCATATACAAATTCTGTACCTCTAAACATTTATTTATATATATATATATATATATATATATATATATATATATATATATATATATATATATATATATATATATATATAGAGAGAGAGAGAGAGAGAGAGAGAAACAACATGGCTGACGAGAGCCTAACATCATTTACGTTTTACCATTAACTGGTCCCGTTTATGTTAGGCTTGAAACCGACGGTACCAATGTTTTTCTGAACTTCTGTACTAATGAATAAATAAATATTAAACTCTTATACCGAAAAAGTTTTTCTTTGTAATCGAGCACTTTTTTGGAATTCTTTCCCCAAAAAACAGTAAACAAATATATATATATATATATATATATATATATATATATATATATATATATATATATATATATATATATATATATATATATATATATATATATATATATATATACAGTGATGATCATATTTATTGGCACGGTAAAATAAAAGTTAAATTTTGTCTAATAAATTCTAAAAAAGGGATTAAATTAAAGAAAATAACAAAGTATATTATGTATTTTTAACTGGCCTTTCCGATGCAGCAATCGGATTTTAGAAAAAATAAATAACAAAGGAACAACAAACATAATTGCAAAAAACCCTTGTTCAAAATTATTGGCACGTCTTTGTTTTTCTTTTAGTATCAGTATAATATCAATCAATTTCCGGTTTACGTGTTTTCTGAACTTTTTTATAGCCATATTATGCTTGTTTAACGCTAATTCAGTGAATAATTTTTTTCAGATAATTTTTAGATAGCGATTTATTTAAACTATTATAAGTGACTAAATTATAATTTTCAATCGCCATGGTTAAAACTAAGGAACACAGCGAAGACGTCAGGAAGCTTGTTGTAGCATGCCATACCAATGGGGAGGGCTATGATAAGATTTCAAAGAAGCTAAACCTTCCCAAATCCACTGTTAGAGCCATAATAAACAAGTTCAAATCGCAAGGCCACGTTATAAGTTTAGAGGGTAGAGGGAGAAAAAGGATTCTTTCCCCAAGAGATGAACGGAAAATTGTTCGACAAGTAAAACAAAACCCAAGGATCTCTGTTGGGGAGATTGTTGATGAACAGAGCACCTCTGGAGTGAATGTATCTCGACATACAGTTGGTAGAGTTTTGAAGAGAGCTGGTTTAAAAGCATGTCGTCCGAGAAAGACTCCCTTATTGAAGCCTATGCACCTGAAAGCAAGGCTAGCCTTTGCAAAACGTCATATTGATAAAGATGTTGCATTCTGGAAACGTGTTCTATGGACTGACGAAACGAAAATAGAGTTATTTGGCCATAATAACGTGTCTTATATTTACAGAAAATCTGGCGAAGCTTTCCTGCCTAAGAACACCATACCCACAGTGAAGCACGGTGGAGGCAGTTTGATGTTTTGGGGATCCTTTGCTGCCTCTGGACCAGGGCGACTTGTTAAGGTCACAGGTAGCATAAAAAGGGAAGATTATGTTAAAATATTGGATGAAAACCTGAAAGACTCTGCTAAAGAGCTCTCACTTGGTCGTCGTTGGTGGTTCATGCAAGATAATGACCCAAAGCATTTCGGCTAAACTGACTAAGAAATGGCTTGAGGACAATCATATTAATGTTTTGGAGTGGCCATCACAAAGCTCAGACCTTAATCCAATTGAAAATTTATGGAGAACATTAAAATTGAGGGTAATGCAAAGGAAGCCTAAAAATCTTATTCAATTGGAGGATTATTGTCAGGAAGAGTGGGCTAAAATTACTACTGAAGAGTGCAACAACTTGGTTGTAAACTATGAAAAGCGACTGAGGAAGGTAATCAAGGCCAAAGGCTATACAATTGATTATTAAATAAATCGTGCCAATAATTTTGAACAAGGGTTTTTTGCAATTATGTTTGTTGTTCCTTTGTTATTTATTTTTTCTAAAATCCGATTGCTGCATCGGAAAGGCCAGTTAAAAATACATAATATACTTTGTTATTTTCTTTAATTTAATCCCTTTTTTAGAATTTATTAGACAAAATTTAACTTTTATTTTACCGTGCCAATAAATATGATCATCACTGTATATATATATATATATATATATATATATATATATATATATATGAAGTTATTGATTTCCAGAGGTTAAATAACCAATAAAGCTTAATGAGGTTAATACAAGAGTGCTCTCTCTCTCTCTCTCTCTCTCTCTCTCTCTCTCTCTATATATATATATATATATATATATATATATATATGTGTGTGTGTGTGTGTGTGTGTGTGTGTGTGTGTGTGTGTGTGTGTGTGTTATTTGTTTTTGTTTTACGAAAGTGCATTTTTACCTAAATGCGAGTTGGGAATAATTTTCCCTAGTCGTAGACGACGAAACACGTGTCAGTGGATAATTATATTTTAAGAATAATATATATATATATATAGATATAGATATACATACATACATACATACATATATATATATATATATATATATATATATATATATATATATATATATATATATATATATACATATATTCATGGTGTTTAGTTTGTGATATGATCCCGTGAAAGGCATATATATCGTTTGAAGTAGCAGAGCTAGTCTTGCTAAAGTGTCGAGTAATAATCTGAAAACTCGTCGTACTGAACGAAGGACACAGTCGTAGCTGATGTTCCTAGCATGAGGCTTGCATACCTTTCGACGTCTCTCTCTAGGTGGCCCCACCAGTCGGTACTTATGGCTTAATCAGCCAATCACAATCTTGCTAGGAGGAAAGGCCCGGATGTCCTCATATTCATTACATCACGCCTCCTTAAGCTAAATTTTCCCGTGAAATTTACTTAAAGATATATATATATATATATATATATATATATATATATATATATATATATATATATATTTATATATATATATATATATATATATATATATATATATATATATATATATATATATATATATATATTAATGTGTTTGGAAATCATTTATTCACTTTTCTCCTGTGTCATTTCTTATTCAACCCTTACGGTGGTGACATTTGGCACACTAGTATTTCTGGCCTTTAGTTCAGAGCACCTTCATTGGAGAATGCTGATTTATCGGGACAGGAATTTCAAATGAGTAATATAGGACTTCCATTGGAATCGCTTCAGTATTTTTCGTGACCTTTATAATATGCCTTGATCTCAATTGATTCCGATGTCTTTTGCAAGGAAATTTTTTTCCTTTTATGTCATATATGATATGTCATATTCTTTCGATTTCTATTCCTTCTTCTCCAAACATTCTTCTAACTCTAAAGTTTTTTTAAAATAAACTTTATTCCTCTGGCCTATATACTTTAGTCATCTGATTTTCTTAGATATATAGTTTCTTCAAGCACAGAGAGTATTTTTTCGCGCATATTAACTCTGTCGCTGATAAACGTGATGTCGTATTTGAATTTGGCGTGATTCTGGAAACTGCCGAAAATTTCTGAATACTTCTTTCATTTGTGTCTACAACTGATTCATCTTCAGAGCTCGGTTGAATGTGTCTACAATTTTTTTTTTTTTTATTCCGTGCGCAATGGACAAGATTTTGCAGTAGATCTTAAATTATTTTTCCGTGAACTGAGTTCCATTATCACTGACTAAAGTTTTCGGGATTTCAGTATGATTAAAAATTTCGTTAAGTGCGTTTAAGCATGTTACAGTGGGATCAGAGGAAAAGGAAAAGGAAGAAAAAATGCGGAGGAAAAAAAGCACGAGGCAAAGAGAGAGAGAGAGAGAGAGAGAGAAAGAGAGAGAGAGAGAGAGAGAGAGAGAGAGAGAGAGAGAGAGAGAGAGTCGTGTATCTTATTTAACCGTTTCCATCATGCCGCCACGTGGTTAAAAAAACTCTACTGTGTCGACACATGCTTAAAATTCTCTTTCTCTCTCTCTCTCTCTCTCTCTCTCTCACACACATACACTCTCTCTCTCACACACACACACACACTCTCTCTCTCTCTCTCTCTCTTTGCCTCGTGCTTCTTTTCCTCCGCTTTTTTTTCTTCCTTTTCCTTTTCCTCTGATCCCACTGTAACATGCTTAAACGCACTTAACGAAATTTTTAATCATACTGAAATCCCGAAAACTTTAGTCAGCGATAATGGAACTCAGTTCACGGGAAAATAATTTAAGATCTACTGCAAAAATTTTAAACAAGCGTTTCGGACGACCTTATACAGTGGAATGAATTACAGACATAACAGTTGGTTATAATAGCTGCAAACTAAGAAACTGCGACTCTGAGAGAAAAAGCAGGAATGCAACTATATATATATATATATATATATATATATATATATATATATATATATATATGTATATGTATAATTGTTGTGGGGGAATCACCCTCCAAATAGACTGTTCTATCCATTATATAAACCATAGACCTTTTGATCACAGGTGTTGATTAAACACCAGAGCGACCATCGCCTTCTCGGTGACGTTTACTACTCTTTTCAGTTGTAACCTTTTTACGTTGTTGTTCCAGTAATACATTGTTTAAACTCTATTCCGTTGTTCTGTTTTCTTTGTGGCTTATTACAAGCCATCACAATAATGTATGTATGTATGTATGTATATTGTAATAAGTATACACACACACACACACACACACACACACACATATATTATAATATCTGTGTGTGTAAATTTATCCTCTAGTCCATTTTACAACTATTGTTTTTCAAATTATTTAAATATTATATTATTATTTTGACTTTTTTTTATTTCATAAAACAATTATTATTAGTAGTATTATCATTATTATTATTATTATTAGTAGTAGTAGTAGTAGTAGTTTTAGAGTTAAAAGGATTATGACAAATTTATATAAATATGTACTTTTATACTATAACCAACATATATATATATATATGTATACACACACACACACACACACGCACACACACACACATATATATATATATATCCTTTTTCTATTGTATCAAGAGGCCTTACGTTGTCATTGGCACGGGTATTTAGCTAGTATTTATATATGACCATATGTTTTGTCTTTTCTAAATCATGTGTCGCTATTTTATGGCTTGGTTCTTGTCATATTCCGATAAGCGACAAGACGGCGGAAGAAGCTTCAAGAACGAAGAGAAAGCAAGAGTGTGGCAATCTAGCAACTGTGTCTTGTGTCGCCATGGCAACCGGTTGGGATGATGATGTCAACAATGTTAAAAAAATGGGGAGAAGCGGGAAGGAGTAAATATTGGAGGAGATTAATTAAATTCGTACTTGTAGTTGAAAGACTGACTTGCGGTTATACCCAATTCTACGGTTAATATTGGAAACGGTTTTACCAAATCTTGCGGGGTTGGGATGCAGGTGTCTGTCTGGGTATGATTGATTTGAATGATCGTTTTGTGCGTAATTCTTCTAAAAGATTTATCCTTACCACCATCCTTTTTAAACAGCGACTACATTATAAGTCATAAATATGTGTTATTATGTAAAGCAATTTAACTTTCGTGCGTACGTTATCACCCTTCACCTATTCTAAAATATGGCGACACAAGACAAATATGTAATGCGCAAAAAAATTATTTAATCTGATGTCGCTGTTTATTGTTGCTATTGAACATCATTCATTTCATATGAATCAGATGATTGTTATTGGCATTCGTTTCCTCGACGTCTTTCTAGTAAGAATTTTTCTAGGAAGAGACTAGATACTTAAGAGGGGGGCCACGCGAAGTTTTTGTAGAAAGAGCTGGATTTGAACTTGAAGCACTGGGGTTGTTAATCCGTGTTGTTAATCCGTGTTCTTGCAGGACGTCCTTAAAATGGAAATATGGCACAAAATCCTACAAGAATTTTGGAAATAGATCTCCACAATCCAATGTATTCTTAAATTAGCCTAGGTGCCCGGCGTTGCCTGGGTGTTAGGCGGTGTGTGTTGAGCAAAAAAAAAAAAATGGTAGTAGGAAGGTAGGCTCAAACCCGTACCGCGGAGGAGGAAAGAACATGAAAAAAAAAAAAAAACAACAAAAAAAAAACAAAACAAAAACAAAACGTGACGTCTTTGCTGTAGCGCTCATCGCCAGACCGGAAGTGATGAATGACCGGAACAAAAGCTAGTATAATAATATTGTGGGGTCTGCGTTCTCGTCGGATGTCCATAAAATTAACGGCAATAATATATAATAATATAATAATGTATAGTAATACATAACAGAGAAAGGATACAACAGTAGACTTTCCATGGGTCACGTTAGTAAAATATAAAATCAGATACAGCCGTTTTCACAGCTGAAATCAAATCGAATACTCATGAAGGATGGGTGAAGATAAAGAATGACTGATATACTAGTTCCTATTTATTTCCCTCGCCACGAGGGCAAAGTAAGGCACAATGTCGGGTTTTAATGTAAAAAATAGCCAGCTCCCCAAAAAGACGCAATCTGGATTGGATCAAAAATAAAAAAATTATCTCAGTCTCGAAAGACTTATTTCTCACTGATCGAGATCAGAATAGAATATGTGTAGCGCCAGAATAGATACTACGCTTGTTACTTGACAAGCAGTCCGAAAATATAATAACATATTCTAACGGCCATATGTTTAAAATCAATAATTCCATGTCATAAACTCTATACACACTTTAAATGCTAATGGCTAATATTTTTCCTTCGCAAAAAAATCTATTTCACATTACAGACATAACAAATATATTTTTAAATATTGTACTTGCATTCCATTTCTTCAAATCAATTATCCTGGAGAAGTCTTGAAATAAAACGAAACGTTGATGAACATATAAATAATTAATTTATCCATATGGATAAACAGTGTTAAGTGTGTGTGTGTGTGTGTGTGTGTGTGTGTGTGTGTTTGTGCGTATGTGTGTTGTGCGTTGTGTGCGTATGTGTGTATATGGAGAAATGAAAAAGAACAAAATTATTTATGTGCAAAATCACTTTATTTTCGCTATATTACATCAGAGTAAAACTTGAAAAACTTTTATGATTTTCTTCATCAGCATATTGCCTTTATCAATTGCAATTCAGATAATTGTCAGCGCATATGTAACGTCGCAGGGACAAACAAACAAAGGAAATAAATCATTTTTAAAAGTCTCTCGTTGCCATTTCACCAGGCTTGCGTTTCTCTTTCTTTCGACTTCACGCTGGCCAAAACCAATCCATTCTCCTTTTACTTCACACGCCCGTCTCCTTCGGCGTCGACCTTTTTTCTTTGCTGACCACGTGGTGTCCTTGTTTCTTTTTCTTCAGTTGCAAGCCCGAGCACACTTGCCAATTTGCATACGCGTTTAAAACTGCCTCTGCTGCTAATACAATTGCTTGCCACTCATCCTTCGCGGCTGTTGATATTTTCCCACGCGCTCATACGCGCTCTGTTACACAGATATTTACAACACACACACACACACACACACACACACACACACACACACACACACACACACACACACACACACACACAATAATTCAGTAGAATACAAAATTAATGACAAAATCTATATTTTATAGTCATATTCCAAAAATTCAACATGTTTCCGTGATCATCATGATAAATTATGTTTTAATGGCAATTATATCACAGTTTTTATCGTAAAAGCATTTATATCTAACGCCAAAAGCACAATGAAACTATTTAAGACGCTTAGGACCAAAGAGCAAGATAAAATTGTTGCACAATTATTAGTTAATCGCAAAATATTTTTGAAGTTTATGAAATCATCAAGCGAATGATCGCGCAGTACAGAGATTTCTAAACGACAGAAACGCGCAACGCAAAATAAAATAAAATAAAAATAACATAAAAATAAAAGTAAAGATAATGGGGTACATCACGGCCACCGTAAAGTAGGCCTGGTTACTGAAAAAAATGACGTAATGCCTGAGGTACAAACAAGCAAGATCTGCCAAACAGTCGATAATGAATAAGAGCTTTTCTATAAATTTTTTTTTAAATGCATTGAAAAAGGAGAAAAATAAGAAACACGATTTATACTGAAACTGAACTTATTCGATATTAATTAGCAGAGCTTTGACAAGAGAATATTCTTTTCATTATTTTGACTCTCGAGTATATATCCGTTAATATCTTATGTTTTTAGATAGAGTGATGTTAATATCTTATGTTTTTAGATAGAGTGATGTGGTTCTCGATTGATTAACTGTGTCTAATTGTATCGGCTATATACTCGAAAATAAAAACAATGATAAGAGTATTCTCTTGCGATAGCACTATTAGATATTTATTCAATATTAGATATTTATTCAATATTAGATATTTATTCAATATTAATTAGATATTTATTAAATATCGTTTAGATATTTATTCAATATTAATTAGATATTTATTTAATATTAATTAGATGTTTATTCAATATTAATTAGATATTTATTAAATATCGTTTAGATATTTATTCAATATTAATTAGATATTTATTAAATATCGTTTAGATATTTATTCAATATTAATTAGATATTTAATCAATATAAGATATTTATTCAATATAAATTTTGTTTGTATTAAAATATTAATTAGATATTTATTAAATGTTTATTAGATATTTATTAAATAGTAATGACATATTTATTCAATATTAATTGAATATTTATTCAATAATAATTAGATATTTATTAAATATTAACTAGACATTTATTCAATATTTATTAGATATTTATTCAATATTACTTAGATATTTATTCAATATTAATTAGATATTGATCAAATAGTAATTAGATATTTATTAAATATTAATTAGATATTTATTCAATATAATTAGATATTTATTAAATATTAATTATAAATTTATTTAATATGAATTATTTATTTATTTAATATTAATTAGATATTTATTCAATGTAAATTATATAGTTATTCAATATAAATTAGATATTTATAAAATATTAATTAGATATTAATTGAATGTTAATTAGATATTTATTAAATGTTAATTAGATATTTATTAAATATTAATTAAATATTTATTCATTATTAATTAGATATTTATTCAATATTAATTAGATATTTATTAAATATTACTTAGATATTTATTACATATTTATTAGATATTTATTAAATATTAATTATATATTTATTCAGTACTAGCTGTACCCCGCCACGCGTTGCTGTGGCTCAAATTGGTGCAATGGAAAAAGTTCCAAAATGAGAAAAAGCATGTTTCTTATAGGTTTAATTTTCCATTTTGCATGGGTACACAGTTTTTGTTGTTCCATTTTCTTAGCTGATATAGAGATTTTCCGGTTTGGCGACTCTTGAATACGTAATATAAATTGTCCATGTGAAAAAACAGTCAGTGTGTAACTGTAAGGCCCACAATTGTAAAGATTGTTCCCTGTGCTTTGTTGATGGTTATTGCAAATGACAATAAAATTGGAAAGTTCAATTTCCTAAAGTGTAATGATGTATCCGGTGGAATCATAGGAATGCATGGAATGAAGATATATTCATCTGTGAAAGGTCCTGTTAAGATTGTTGTTTCTATGATATTGTTTGTTAATTTTTTTTTACTGCAAGCTATGTGCCATTGCAAAGGTGGGATTGGTTTATATTTCACAACATGATAATTAGTACACCAAGTTTCAGTTGCAATACATGCGGTGGCATCCCTGGCAAATATAGCTGTTGGATAATTAACCACTTTATCTGCTTTAACAACAATATATATATATATATATATATATATATATATATATATATATATGTGTGTGTGTGTGTGTGTGTGTGTGTGTGTGTGTGTGTGTTTGTGTGTGTGTGTGTGTGTGTGTGTGTGTGTATAACAAGAATTATGCATGTAAAATGATGTATGTTTCAATTTGTTTTATCAAGATGGCGTCTGAGGAATACCAACGACAACCTGAAATCTTACTATTGAAAATAAAACAAAATGGCAGATGAGCGATCACCCACGGTTTGTTCCGTGTTGGGTTAAATTAATCGGAAGACGAGAAGAGAGTAGACAAACAAGTGTATGAATCTTCAGACGGTTCCGCGGACATTTGAAGCCTGTACAACACTTGATGACCTGGATGGATGGATGGAAGAAAGATTGGCTCGTTGAAGTTGGAAAATTTCGCTTGCAAATTAGACGTTAATAGCGATGCAGATGAACGATGATATTGGTCAGAATAATTGGAGATGCATTAATCTAATAACTGGGGGTATCCAACTGTAATCAACTTTATTAAAGCCGGTCCCCGACTGATCTTCAATCTATGACTACACCTCTAAAACGTTCACCACAAAAACTAGTCTTACTACAACCGCTGTTAATAGTTTTCCTTCTTTCCCTCTACCTAAAACTAAACAAACTTCCACAAGGAAAGTTTATTTCCTAGAACTGTTCGTCGTTGGAACACAATACCACTGGCTGCTTCCCAGCTGATTACAACACGGTCGTCTTCAAATACAATGTAAACAAATTCTTGTTGCACCGTTCTCTTAAATTATTACATTCTCACTAATCTCTAACTTCGTTACCAATCATCACGGTGATGCCGCATTGTTCATCTGATCAACTCATTTAACCTTAGTGTTTTAGGACCTCATAAATGGTGGAACAGCAATAAAAATGTCTACCCTATTTGCTTGTCTCGCCATGTGGGTAGTGTTAGAAACCCAGCAAAATTTTATGTTAAAATTTGTTTAGTATGTTCTTAACATTCACATTACAGACCTCTTATGGCGTCTGAGGAATACCAACGACAACCTGAAATCTTACTATTGAAAATAAAACAAAATGGCAGATGAGCGATCACCCACGGTTTGTTCCGTGTTGGGTTAAATTAATCGGAAGACGAGAAGAGAGTAGACAAACAAGTGTATGAATCTTCAGACGGTTCCGCGGACATTTGAAGCCTGTACAACACTTGATGACCTGGATGGATGGATGGAAGAAAGATTGGCTCGTTGAAGTTGGAAAATTTCGCTTGCAAATTAGACGTTAATAGCGATGCAGATGAACGATGATATTGGTCAGAATAATTGGAGATGCATTAATCTAATAACTGGGGGTATCCAACTGTAATCAACTTTATTAAAGCCGGTCCCCGACTGATCTTCAATCTATGACTACACCTCTAAAACGTTCACCACAAAAACTAGTCTTACTACAACCGCTGTTAATAGTTTTCCTTCTTTCTCTCTACCTAAAACTAAACAAACTTCCACAAGGAAAGTTTATTTCCTAGAACTGTTCGTCGTTGGAACACAATACCACTGGCTGCTTCCCAGCTGATTACAACACGGTCGTCTTCAAATACAATGTAAACAAATTCTTGTTGCACCGTTCTCTTAAATTATTACATTCTCACTAATCTCTAACTTCGTTACCAATCATCACGGTGATGCCGCATTGTTCATCTGATCAACTCATTTAACCTTAGTGTTTTAGGACCTCATAAATGGTGGAACAGCAATAAAAATGTCTACCCTATTTGCTTGTCTCGCCATGTGGGTAGTGTTAGAAACCCAGCAAAATTTTATGTTAAAATTTGTTTAGTATTTTCTTAACATTCACATTACAGACCTCTTTCGTTCACAACAAACAAGCCAGTAAAATTATGTCTTTGCAGTATATTTTAGTTGTTTACTCTTCAGACAATCAATCATTCATTCAGTCCCATTATATCTCTGTAAATTTCCCTCGCTTAAAAGGCGTCCATCTTAATTTTCATATATATATATATATATATATATATATATATATATATATATATATATATATATATTAAGTAATGTGATTTATAATTTAAAAATTTTAAAAAAATTTTTAAATTTAAAAATCAAAATTTAATTAAATTAAAAATCAGTTTCATAAGAAGGAACAACAACAAAGTCAATTATCTGTACGATCGTTTCAGAAATCCGTGCTTTTTATTTGTGGTATACATGAAGTCACGTAGAACAATTATACATAGTTTTTTTGTTAAGCACGGTCTCCTCATCAGCAAATTTAGGAGGATTTCTATTGAATTGAAAAGACACCAAAAATAAACCTAGCATTAAAAGTAAGGCAGATGAATCTGAAAAATTGAAGTAAAAGGTTTGGATTTAAAATTTATAAGAAAATTAATAAGAAAATTGGTATAGGTTAGAGATAGAAATGAGTAGAAAAAAAATATATTTTTTTGAATTTACATAATAAATTTGATTTAAAAATATATAGATATATAATTACCTTTTGGTTTTTCTTTTTTTGGAATCAGGAACTGTATTTAAAGTAGTCATTTAGATGTTTGCTATAGCTTTTTATTTTATTGAATGATGAATTTTAAAAGGGCGACGCTCGTGCAGTAAATTGTTTCCGTTAGCGTATTTTTATTTAAAGACGCTACAGTTAATATCTATAGAGAGAGTTTTTTTTTTTTTTTTTTTTGCAAGTTTTTAAGGGGAGATAATTGTCATGGCTTTATTTATTATTTGATTTACGAGTCTAAGGGCGGTAATTGGTTTAACTTAATTTATTAAAAAAAAAAAATCTATTTTTACTAATGAGTAATTTTTAATGATTTAAGGTGGTTTATATTTATTAAATTTAAACCAACGTTTATGATTACATGATAGAAGCTCGTGTCTTGAATTTACTAGTTTGGTTGTGCTTTTTATATCTTCATATTTTAAAATTTTTAGGGTTTCTTTTGTACATAATGTACAAAATTTATCTCCTGGTTTATATGATTTGCAAGTCTCAATTATTAAAGTTAAGTTAAACCAATTAAGATAGAGAATATAGATAGAGAATATAGATAGAGAATTGCATCAGTAGTGAGATATCTTCTGGAGCGGTAGAAGAATCCCACCATCTTTCCAGCGACCTTGGCAACAGACTTGATGTACGTGTTCCATTTCAGATCAGGAGTAAAGGTCAAGCCTAGAAGCTTGTCAAAACACGGGACCTCACCCAGACGAGAGCCATCCATCACAATTGATGCCAGATAGGGATCAGAGCGTTGATGATGTAAGGATAGGAGTTTGGTTTTGGATGCGTTAAAGGTAACCGGCCACATCTTCCCCCACTGAACCACGCGCTCGAGATCAGAGGAGAGAGAATCAGAAAGAACTTTGTCATTTACAGCCTTTGATGTGTTGCCGTAGATGGTCGTGTCATCAGCATAGATGTCAACGAATGATTTAAGTATGTGTTTAGGGAGGTCATTGATGTAGATCAGGAAGAGAGTTGGGCCTAGGATTGACCCCTAAGGGACTCCAGCATTTATATTGAAGGCCTCCGATTTTTGTCCATCTACCACTACTCTTATGAGCCTATCGGAGAGAAATGATTTAATGATTGAGAAAACATTTCCAGTTATACCGTAGCTGGAAATCTTGTGAAGTAGACCCTTATGCCATACCTTATGCCATAAATAATTATATATATATACATATATATATATATATATATATATATATATATATATATATATATATATATATAAAAGATACGTGTTATATTGAACACTCAAATTTTACTCAACGCCTTTTAATGGATAAACTATCCAGATATATATATATATATATATATATATATATATATATATATATATATATATATATATATATATAAAATCAAAAGGATATAGTGTTTACCTGATATACGCAATGGTAAACTTCCATCTAATAAAATACCAGTATTTATATATTGATAATTTAATCCCAACCGAATAAAAAAGCTCAATAGGCAATAGAGAATAGAGCTTATTATAAGAGAAAGAAAATTAAAACTGTAAGTTGAACTTTACATTCAAAATTTGTTGTTTGACTGAATACTCCAAAAAAACAATTTACAAAGTCCTTATTCCATGGAGTTTCAAAGAATGCTATTCTTGCTATTCTTCTCATCAGAGGACAGAAAGAAATCAGCAAATTATATTTGTAGCAATGCTAGAATTGCCTGGTCATGGAATAAGTGATAAATTGTCAAGAAAAACAAGTGAAAAATGTTGGATATTGAAAAAAAATATTAAAAAAAAACCGCCCATTTTAATTTTAGCTTGCATGAAGATTCTCTCAAGGTAATCTGAAAGGCGAAAATAATTCTTTAGGGAAAATAAAGTCTAAATATAAAGCCAGATATTAATAGTCTGCGGAATAAGGACTTTGTAAATTGTTTTTTGGAGTATTCAGTAGAACAATAAATTTTAATTGTAAATTTCAACTTAGCGTTTTAATTTTCTTTTTCTCTTATATATATATATATATATATATATATATATATATATATATATATATATAAAGTGACACCCTACACTGATGATTCCCGAAAGGATGAGACACTAGTGTCTGTAGTTATTTATTAATTATTATAGTAAATAATTATGTCAGCCCTTTTAAGAAACTCGTTTCTTATCGTGGAGCACTTTACACTTGAAATAAAGCCTGTTACTTTAACTCGCATGCGCAAACATCATATAACGATTAGATCACTCCGACAGACGTTGAAAAACATTTAAATATAAATGTTTCAATTTCAACGCTATTTCTAGCGGTTAACGATGGCCGAATGGATTTAGTCCTTACTTATGGAGTCAGAGATGTCTTCGTTGCCGAGTACGAATATCTCGACCGGCGTTAATCGTGACACCCTGCATTGATGATTCCCAAAAGAATAAAACAGTAGCGTCCGTAGGTATTTAATAATTATTATAGTCAATAATTATATATATATATATATATATATATATATATATATATATATATATATATATATATATATATATATATATGAGTGTGGCCACCAACAATTGTTATGTTTTTATATACTTGTTCTATTATTTGGTATTTTCATTTTTCAAATTATTGAAATAATTTTTTAAAAATAATTTATACGTGTTTTGGACGATCTTATGGTTTTTAAACATCCTCTTCAGAAATTTTGTAAAAAGAGTTTATTTCTTTTTAATAAAATCATTTCTTTTTACAAACTTTATGAAGAGGACGTTTACAAAAAACGTCATAAGATCGTCTGAAACGCGTTAAAATTATTTCAATAATTTTTTAAAAAGAAAATATCAGATAATAAAACAAGTATATAGAAAACATGACAATTTTTGGTGACCCCACTCATTTAAATATACATTTTTCTCTCGTAGGAATATCTTAACGTATTTTACATATATAAATTTGTTTATTTCAAAAGAAAGATTCGTTTTATAGCCTTTAAAACGTATCCATTTATATACGTATTTCTTATTTGCAATTTTCAATATATATATGTATATATAATATACAATAAAAATCCTGATAATGAAAATATTCAAATTTTCAAAAACCTTTATAAATCTGTAAGGAAGGTATACAAAAATTTAAATATTCCATAAGGAGTACAAATAAAACAAACAGAAAACTTTACTCCATGAAATTTCGAAAAGAGCAATTTGACTCATCAGAGGGAAGAGGTTTGCAAAATATCATCATCAACGCTCTGATCCCCATCTGGCATCAATTGTGATGGATGGCTCTCGTCTGGGTGAGGCCCCGTGTTTTGACAAGCTTCTGGGGTTGACTTTTACTCCTGATCTGAAATGGAACACGTACATCAAGTCTGTTGCCAAGGTCGCTGGAAAGATGGTGGGATCCTTCTACCGCCTCAGAAGATATCTCACTACTGATGCAATTCTCTATCTATATAAAAGCCAAGTACGTCCAAGGATGGAATACTGTTGCCATATCTGGGCAGGAGCTGCTAAAAACAGCCTATCCTGCCTTGACAGAGTACAAAATAGACTTCGTGGGGGGTGCCCTTTTCTCTACCCTGCAACCTCTCTCCTACAGAAGAGACGTTGCGAGTCTATCCTTGTTTTATCGTTATTTCCATGGCAGGTGCTCGTCTGAACTCCAATCTCTGGTCCCCCCCTCGCCAATCTTTCACGAAAACACCCGTCTAGCTGAATCCACTGTGAAAAATTTCCCCCACTCTTTATCTGTGCCTAAATCAAAACGCGGATTCCATGAACAAAGCTTCTTTCTTAGAACTGCACGCCTGTGGAACTCTGTTCCATCTGCCTGCTTCCCACCGGACTACAACTTGGATGTGTTCAAGCCCAATGTTAACAAATTCCTAATGAACCGCCCCCTTAAGTAAACACTTCATCAAATCTCCACACTAACGTAATGTACTTGCAATAACCCTTATCCCTGAGTAGCTTCCGGGCCTTGATAAGTGGTGATCACTGTGTAAAAAAAAATATATATACGATAAATTTCGCAGGTTAATACATCACAGGACACAAGTAATATGAAAATATTCATATTGCATTTAAAAAGCCATTTAACGGTTTTTAGACCTTTTGTAGGGATACAAAGAGATTGGGAAAGCAAGAAATGGGAAAAAGGGAGAAAAAGGATATAATATGATATGATAGAGATCCAATGGGAAATGTGGTAAGATTCAATGCAGGAAAATATTTAATCACATGGCAATCCATAAGGAAACAGAAATATGTGTCCATGGTAAAATGGCGCTTCAAGAAAAAGGAACAGATCAAGGATAAGTGAAATTATGCAAATTTTTTTTAACTGATCAAGGAAATGAGGTGTAAACTGCAAAATCGAAAGGAGAGAGATGAAAAAGAGATAGACATAGTTGAGGAGGGAACGCGAGAAAGAAAGAGAGGAAGGGGCAGGTAGAGAGTTATCTTTCTAAATCTATTTCAAAACAAATAAATAGAGGTCAGTAAGTGCATATTTTACCTGGTATTCGTGTAGTGTTAGTGGTATGTGTAGTGCTGTTAGGATTGTGGAACTCTGTTCCGTCTGCCTGCTTCCCTCCGGACTACAACTTGGATGTCTTCAAGTCTAATGTTAACAAATTCCTAATGAACCGCCCATTAAGTAAACACTCCATCAAATCTCCACACTAACGTAATGTACTTGCAATAACCCTTATCCCTGAGTGGCTTCCGGGCCTTGATAAGTGGTGATCACTGTGTAAAAAAAAAAAAAAAAAATTGGAGCGGGATTGCAGTTTAATTCAAGGTTATTGTTATTATTAGCAATGGAAGATTCAATTTGTATTAGGATATTGTGATCTATATTCACAGGTGAGTTTTGAGTATTAAAAGTGTCTTGAGAAAAATGAGACGGGTTATTATTATTGATGTTATTATTGCTATTATTATTACTGTTGTCATTACTATAGTCATCAATATTGATATTATTATATGTATTGATAGTTCTGACATTTGCAAAGTATATTTTCATGACAGTATTTACTTAGACATTGAAATCTTTAATATATTGATTTCTATAAAATAAAATACGTGTTGCGCTTGAAAGACAAATCACAACGTAATATTAGGAAAATAAGCAAATATTTTACTTGTTTGAGATTTATAATATAAATATACTTCGGAACCAAACTCCATCCTCAGTATGTAGTATTTTTTTCTCTTCTTCTTCCTTGCCATGTTGTAAAGTTGGAAAAAAGAAAAGTCTGTTTGTAAAGAGCCGCGCGTTGTATCTCAGCGGTTGTATTTTGAAATGTTGGAACTGTGCGTTGGCAACGCGAGATTAACGTCAAGGGTGTGAGTTCCATTATAGAAACGTTAATTTAATTTGAATAAAATATAATACGCATCAAGTGCGTAATGGCTTTCAAGCGTATTTGATGCGTATTTTATTTTATTCAAATGAAAACAACGTTTCTATAATGGAACTCACACCCTTGAAATATTGGTTTCTGTTAGCATATGAAGGACTATCATCAGAAAATTATCTTAATCGAGACGACGTAAAATCATCAAAAAGAAAGTTGTTTCTTATTTAGTCTTTTACAAGCTCTGAAGATTTGGGATATAGTTTTGTTTAAAGTTTTTTCAGCGTCACGTTCAATGGTAATATGTCCATGATATTCTGACGTTTTTCAAACTAAGTTGTATGTCATTAGAATTGTTTATCTTATCGTGAATCCAGTTTACTAGTATGAATTTAATTAACTATGATAATGTTATGTGCTTGTTTACGGAACAGTCAAGGATATATATATATATATATATATATATATATGTATATATATATATGTATATATATATATATGTGTGTGCGTGTGTGCGTGTGTGCCTGTATATATATATATATATATATATATATATATATATATATATATATATATATATATATATTATAGAGCGTCATAGATAAGATCTATAAGAACAAGAAGTATTGCAATTATGAAAAGCTAAATAGGAGTTGTTACCTTGATACGAGGGGCGTACAATAAGTAATGCCCCTGACCCACTTCCAGTTGTCTGATCTAGCTGAGATTTTGCATGTGCAATGATTTATATCTCTACGGGTTATGTGGAAAATTACAGCTCTGAACTAATTGTGGTTTCTGTTTTACAGGTGTTTGAACTGAGTCAGGTGTGAAATGGAGCCTGTTGAATGTCGAGCAGTGATCCAGTTTTTGTATTTGAAAGGACGCACACCACAGGAAACTTTTGATGAAATGAAAGAAACTTATGGTGATAATGCCCCATCATATGACCTTGTAAAACGCTGGCATCGTGAATTCAAACATGACCGGAAGTCTGTGGAAACAGCTCCCAGACACGGTCGTTCCCCTTCTGCTATTGATGAGGCATCTGTCCGTCAAGTTGAGGCTGCCATTTTGGAAGATCGGCGCATTACTATTCGCCAAATAGCCCAAGATGTCAAGATTAGTACAGGGTATGTGGAAACTATCATTCATGACCATTTGCATATGCATAAGGTGTTTGCCAGATGGATTCCCAGGTTGCTTACACCATTACAGAAGCGAGAACGCGTCGAGTGCTCGAGGATGAATTTGGAGATGTGCCAAGAAGATGAGTCAAAGTTTTTCAAAAGACTAATTACACAGAATGAAACCCGGGTCCATCACTATGATCCAGAGACCAAAGTCCAGCCAATGCAGTGGAAGCACTTGAACTCACCACCTCCAAAGAAGGCAAGGGTGCAAGGTCATGCTCACAGTCTTCTGGGACCAGGACGGAGTAATGATGACAGATTTCCTGGCAAGGGGTACCACAATTACAGGAGCCTATTATGCTTCACTTTTGAGGAAATTAAGGGAAGCTATCAAAATCAAGAGACGGGACAAGATCAGCAAAGGTACCCTCCTCCTGCAGGACAACGCTCCGGTCCACAACTCGCATGTCGCCGGATCAGAAGCACAGGCGTGTGGTTATGAAATCCTTCCCCATTCTCTTCTGACCTGGCACCCTCTGACTTTCACCTCTTCCCAGCCATGAAGTTTTTTTTTGAAAGGAAAGCGTTTCCCAGATGATGCAGCCTTGATTTCTGAAGTAACGTCGTGGTTGGAGAACCAACCTGGGGTGTTCTACAAAAACGGTCTCCAGAGCTGCATCAAACGCTGGGAGAAATGCATAACTCTGGGTGGTTTCTATGTAGAGAAAGACTAATAACTGTGCCAAGTTTCGTTGCTCTACTTCTCTGGGAAGTTGGTCAGGGGCATTACTTATTGCACGCCCCTCGTATTCCTAGACAATTCAAGACATTCACGCAAGTTTATAAACGATAGTTTCATATCATATATATTAATTCCATTCATATCTTCAGTTTTATTAATTTACTTAGTTTCTTATAGACCTTTTTTTATAGTCGATGCATTTAATCCTTCCTTTAAATAGATAAGTGAACATGGATATTTAACATGTCAAACTCCATATGACATGAATTCAACGACTAACCGGGAGAAGATGTGGCTGGTTACCTTTAATGCATCCAAAATCAAATTCCTATCCTTACATCATCAACGCTCTGATCCCCAGCTGGCATCAATTGTGATGGATGGCTCTCGTCTGGGTGAGGCCCCGTGTTTTGACAAGCTTCTGGGTTTGACCTTTACTCCTGATCTGAAATGGAACACGTACATCAAGTCTGTTGCCAAGGTCGCTGGAAAGATGGTGGGATCCTTCTACCGCTCCAGAAGATATCTCACTACTGATGCAATTCTCTATCTATATAAAAGCCAAGTACATCCTAGGATGGAATACTGTTGCCATATCTGGGCAGGAGCTGCTAAAAACAGCCTATCCTGCCTTGACAGAGTACAAAATAGACTTCGTGGCTTTGTGGGGATGCCCTTTTCTCTACCCTGCAACCTCTCTCCCACAGAAGAGACGTTGCGAGCCTATCCTTGTTTTATCGTTATTTCTATGGCAGGTGCTCGTCTGAACTCCAATCTCTGGCTCCCCTCGCCAATCTTTCACGAAAAACACCCATCTAGCCGAATCCACTGTTAAAAATTTCCCCCACTCTATATCTGTGCCTAAATCAAAACGTAGATTCCATGAACAAAGCTTCTTTCTTAGAACTGCACGCCTGTGGAACTCTGTTCCGTCTGCCTGCTTCCCTCCGGACTACAACTTGGATGTGTTCAAGTCCAATGTTAACAAATTCCTAATGAACCGCCCCCTTAATTGAACACTTCATCAACTCTCCACACTAACGTACTGTACTTGCAATAACCCTTATCCCTGAGTGGCTTCCGGGCCTTGATAAGTGGTGATCACTGTGTAAAAAAAAATGTCTATCTCCAATCAACACGTTAGCGCTACAATATTAACTGCTTGTTTCTCTTCTCACTTATTTCTTATCCCTTTTTTTTTTAGTTTACTCATCTAACGCCCTTCTCTTACACCCTTTCTCCCTCACTCTCTCCCTTGCCTTCTTCTATTCCTATCCGTGTCTCGTTGAATATTTTAAACTCCACCTCGCCCTTACCACCTTCCAATGTTTATTAAAACTTTACTGCTGCTGATGTCGAATTGAAATTCTTTTTTCATTTTTTTTTGTGGTTTTTCTAATATCTTTTTTCCTAATCATAATAATTATTTCTGTAAAGTCTGATGAAATTATCGGGTCATTGATACGATTCGGTAATCGAAACGTGTAACTAAGCAGATAAAACGGCAATAAAAAATATATAGAGAGAGAGGGGCTTAATATAGTCATCCACATACAGTACTGTTTTGTTGTATCACAACTTATCAGTGCGGGTTGACTAACAACTTTCCCTAGTCGTGGATTGAACCTAAAACAATCATGTTGACAGTCTGCAACTATAAGCACTAGGCATATATATATATATATATATATATATATATATATATATATATATATATATATATATATATATATATATATATATATAAAGCCCCCCCCCCCCTCTTTGGGTTGAACACTGTCATAAATGTATTTTACCTGCTGCTTATTTAACGATTAAGCGAAGTCCGCTGTCTGTTTGTTTGTAAACAAAATCGTAACACTGTTAAGCGATGAGTAAATGCTTATTTAATAGTATATTGTGGTTCTGGGTTCAATTATATATCTATGTATATAAAAATATAACTCTTGGTTCATTCGCAATTAATAGTCTAAAAAAACACTGGACGGATGGCTTCCACGTTTTGGTATAATATGTTTACTATATCCATGTGTGTTTTTATATATTTCTTTTTAATTATAACATTATACTTAATTTTCTATGATAAATAGGTGGTTTTCTTTGTACCGATACGCCAATTTTTTTTTATTTAAGGGCAATTATTTATTACCGCTTTCTGTCTCGTGACAAGTGTTTCCAATTTAGCGGCTTTCCTGCTAGATCTGGAAATTTAGTTTGCAATCTAGCGGGGAATTCTAGAAAATCTGGAGATATTTCGCACCCACACCCCCGCAATTTTAGATTAAAAAATAAAGAAAAGCGCTTGAAAATACTTTAAAACATAAAATAAACTCATTCATGCAAGTAAAAAAAGTAGCATTTATTGCCTTTGGTAACAATTATTTATTGATTATTTGTTTTGTTTTTCACCTTTTTTTTCGGCTAACCATTCTTAAATCTCGCTATAAAATCGATTTTTCCAAGTACATTTTAGGTGGGGGGCATTCCTACCTCCGAAGTTTAGTTTAAAATACGATCTAAGCAACCCCTCTTAATTTAGAAGTATTTAGTCGAAAATTGCAAACAGCAAAAAAAAAAAAAAAAAAAAAAAAAAGACTTATACCAATACAGTAGAATTTAATTATCTACCAACCTAAATGCTTTTAACATGCTAAAACAAAGTTTTTTTTATTTATTTTTTTTTCTAATTTCAAAATATGTTCCACCATTATTGTGATGTTTAATTTGCAGTCTATTTCAATTTAACTTTTATTATAAAAAGTTTGAGTTTATGATTTGTTTCCTGCAAAAAAAAAAAAAAATAAATAAATAAATAAAAAATACCCTCTCTGAAAAAACAGGTTAAATTAGCTGATAAAATATGTAAGCCTTCTGGGGAGCTAACCGCTTCAATATAATCCCAGAAACATATAGTAAGAAAACACGGAACATTTTATATATTAAATATACTATAATTATAATTTTTTTTTTGTAGGAAGTTAAAATATGGAGTTTTTTTTGGGGGGGGGGTGAATTGGCGATTTTTGAAAATTTCAGACGATAAAAGTTAAAAATCTAGCGATTTTCTGGAGATTTCTTTCTCCTGATCTCGCGGTTTTTTTTAAATCTCAGTTGCAAACACTGCCTGTGATGTCACTAAAATGATAATGTAAACAAAATGTGTTTACAATATCGGTAAATTTTCAATGGGTTTAATCACATGATTATTGATAATATAACCATGTGATTGAAATTTAATTTAAATTAACCACACGTAGTCGCTTTCCTATCAAATATTCATCGAAAAATGGTAGGTACAGACAAAATGAATGCCGACGCTCAAAGTGTATAAACATTTTGACCCCTCCCTTTACTTAAAAATTCACCAAAAATCAGGAAATTAACCAATTTTAATGAAAATTGCAATATTTATCAAATAATGATCGCAGTGAAAATGTTTTATTTTGTTTAAACAAAAAATACCTTTACTAAAGTTATGGTTTTCAGTAGTAAATAAAAAACGCAAGAATTTATTTTTGCTTTTTTTATATAAATAAAGCATCGTAACAATAAAAAAAATAATTTTTACAGTAACGTTACGAAAACAGCCCCTAAAGTCCGTATTAATGAATTTGATATAACTCGAAGATAAATGAATTTCTCGCTTACTATTCAGAAAATTAAAGATTCAATTAGATTCCTATTTCAGTCACCTAAATTATTTATCAATTATTTAAAAATTGAAAAATATTGAGCTCGTAAAATTCATTACTGTTTTTTAAAAAATAAAAAAAATATTTTCTATTACTTTAAAACAACTTTAATAGTTTATTTTGGAAGTATAATCCATAAAGAAAATAAACAACCCACTTTTAAAAGAGAAATTACGAGTTTTTTTTTATATTTTATTCGCAGTTTCGTGATAGGGGTGTCAAAAAATTCCTACAAAAATTCTGATACATCTACTAGATTGGAGTGTTTATTCGTTGTAAACGTACCCGACAACATATAAATGTCGACATTTCCAATGTGAATGGTAAACTGGACTTATGTAAAAAATAACAAAAAGATATACCAAACTGACTTTTTCGTTTAAAATGGAATTATTTCCCTTTCGTTATTAACTTCATTTTTTTTTTTTTTAATATTTTGTGTTTTATATACATACAGTACAATTGTTGAATGTTACTGTTTTGATTATATTCTGGATGAATGAGATTAAGAAAACAAAAACTTCAGTTCAAATATTTGGAAATATTTCATGTGCAAAGTGTGACGCTGTTCTATTTCAGAAACGGAAAAAGATGTTGGAAATTCAAAAAGGGGGGGGCTTGCGTTGTCAAAGAGAGGGAGATTTTTAATAACGTCATATAGTCGTTAATATGTTTTTAAAAGATATGAACGCAGTTAATATTTTTTCTGGAAAGAATATGTCTGTTAAAATTCAAATATAGGTGTGTAACAAAAATGAAATGAGTGTGTTTTAATTTATTGGTTGAGATTATATGTATTGGTTATTATAGAGGGTGTTTCTATGGTGTGAGAAGGTTAACCTGTGTCTATAATTAAATTATGTTCTTTCCATAAAAGTTTACTTATTAATGGCGCCCCCACACATATATATATATATATATATATATATATATATATATATATATATATATATATATAATATAAAGCTGAATGTCTGTGTGTGTATGTGTGTGCGTGTGTTTGGTCACGAATAGGATCCTATATGGTTTACTATTAAAAAAAAAAATGATTACATATAATGATAGAAGATGTATCGAGACGCAAGAAGGGGTATGTTTGACCTGGCAGAACGGTGGTTCATTAAAATTGCGGGGTCTGCGTTCGCGCCTGGTCCACAAAGTATGGAAATAAAAAAAAAATTTAAATTAAAAAAAAACGTTTATAAGTATTTTTGATATAGATGTACATAATAATACTTTGATAAGTATGTTTTAACTTAAATAGGGATGGTATAATAAAATTGTGGGGTCTGCGTTTGCGCCTGGCCTCCATAGAATGGAAATAGGCACAAACTTTAATAAAGACTTTTTATATCTATCTGCATAAGTATACTTTGATAATTATCTTTCAGTTTGAAGAAATATGGTATAATAAAATTATAGGATGTTCGTTCGCGCCTGACCTCCATAGAATGGAAATATGTTACAAAGTTTAACAAGGTTTTTTAATATAGATCCACAGAATATTGTGATAAGTGTTTCAGTGTAAACAGGCATGGTATAATAAATTATGGGGTTTATCTATTTTATTTTTATTTTTATCGTATTTTGCTTTGGGTTTGATACCCGCAAATTCGAAGCTATCTCATTACAACCCTTCCCTTTCATAACCTATCATACTTTCATAAATCAGAGTCCATTTTCTGTAGGCTGTTTTTGGAACCAGTCATCAACGGCGGGTACTTTTGCTAGCATATATATATATATATATATATATATATATATATATATATATATATATATATATATAATTTAATTTAAATACCAAAAAAAAACAAGAAATGGGCAGGTGAAATTAAAATTTTCCCTAAGGCCTTATCGTCTGACCCTCTAAGAGGAAACGTCAGAATGATAGATTAAAAACTAAGAAAACGAATGAGGGAAGAGGGGAATTTTGGTTACAGTTGGAAGAACAGTGGAGAAAAAAAAAAAAAAAATCTCACTGTTCAGGTGGTTTTAAATCAATGAATATCTCCAACTGATGTCTAAGAATCTTTTGTCTACACAGGCTAGGTCGAGAGTTGTTAATAACTAACGCCTCAATGATATTGAGATGATAGTTCGACCTAGCACTGTATAAAACAGAAAACCACCCATCGGAATATTGATCGGCACACCTATTTATACTCAACAGGTGATCGCCAATGGCAGACTCATGAGCCTGGGAGTGCCCGGATGCTCTCGAAACCTGGTGTAGTCAAATATCCCGAGGGATATGTTGGGATATTCTCATTTCTAATCTTTGGGACGTTTTGCCAACGTAGTCAGCTCCACACTGACAAACGAATTTATAAACAACAGAGTTCTTTTGAATGGTTGGCAAAACATCTTTACGAAAAGAAGAGAAAAAGGTTCGAGTTGTGTAAACTACTCTAAGCATAGTAGCTGGAAAACATCGTTGAGTAGCAGAAGAAATCCTTTTAACAATATGAAGGCCATCAGGACCCAACCATGGTAATTTTAGATAAATGGGACAACGTGATGGACCAATATGTTTACCGCTATTAAATGTAGTAATTTTACGTTCAATAGTAGATTTTATTATATTGATGGGATATCCATTATTAAGAAAAATAGTTGTAATTTCACCAAGTTCCGTATCAAGACGGTTTGGTGAACAAATCATAAGTGCACGATGCGTAAGAGCGCTAATGAGGTTTATTTTTCTAGACTGAGGGGCAAAAGAAAACCAATTAAGATAGAGCCCTGTAAATGTAGGTTTTCTATAAACAGAGGTCTCAAACGTAGTACCAACTTTAGAAACACGAACGTCGAGGAATGGGAGAGAGCTACAGTCTTCAACCTCCATAGTAAATTGTAAAGATGGATGCAGGTTGCAAAGAAGACCAAGAAACTGTTTAGCTTCGCTCCGAGAGGGAAAGCATGCAAAAGTATCATCAACGTAGCGTGTGTAGAATGCTGGCTTAATAATTTTGGAAAATAATTCGTTTTCCAAAAATCCAACGAAAATGTTGGCTAACGAAGGACCAAGAGGGCTACCCATTGATATCCCATCAATTTGACGGTACATAATGTTGTTGAAACTAAAGGAGACTGATTTAGTAGCAAGTTCCATTAGTTCAACAAAAATTCGTTCAGGAAATTGTGGAGATTTTAAGGGGCCACGGTATAGATAGTCAGCACAAATACCAATGGTTTCATCCAAAGGTATATTAGTATAAAGACTATTAATGTCAAAGGAAGCCAAGAACTCGGTATTTTTAGATAAAGGTAATTTTTGTATCTGAGATACGAATTGAAAAGAATCAGAGATACAATAGACCGAATAAAAAGAAAGCACAGGTTTAAGAAGGTCAACTAGCCATTTACCAAGTTCGTGTTGTACAGAACCCAACATAGATAAAATGGGTCGCAAAGGAATGTTGGGTTTATGGACCTTGGGTAAACCGTACATTCTAGGCCTTTGAGAACCGATGGGTCGGATTCTATCATAAATCTCCTTAGAAATAAATCCGCTTTTATGAAGTTGAAGAAATCTTTTCTGGATTTTTATTTCCATACGAAAAGTATCATCATGGCATAAATCACCCAAACGGAGAAACTTACTTTTATCGTCCAAGATTTGTAACATTTTGGAGATATAATCCGTTTTGTTAAGTATAACAACGCCCGATCCTTTATCCGGGCGAGAAAGGTAAATGTCGGGATTAGACCTAATTAATTTTGCAGCTTCAAAATGATTTTTCTGCCAAACAAAATCACTAGATTTAGTATTTATGGCAGAAAACCTCCGACCTAATTCGCCCAACTGAATTTTAACACTAGTTAATTCATCAGTAGAGATAGGCGAATGGTGTTTTAATTGAGTATACAATAATTCAATTTCACTAAATACTGAGATTTTATCAACAGAAGGGGGAGGAATGCAAAATTGTAAGCCAGCAGATAAAACAAATTCTTCTGTAGTGGACAAAACATGAGAAGAATAATTAAATATATGTTTATCCAAATTTGTTATAATCCCAAACTTCTTAGTAATTAAATTTTTTAAATATTTATCATAAGAAGAAGTACATTTAATACGGGTAAAATTATCGCCGATGGATAAAAACCTAGAAAAACGGAGTTTATCAAAGAAAGATAGTTCTTTCCAAACCATGGCCCAAAGAAAAAGGTGTTTACTACGTAACGAATTATATGTATCAGAATTAAACAGGATTTCATCTTGTAGGAAAACACGTTGAACTGCCAATGTATTTCTACATTTAATTTTAGAAATATGATGGCAGATATAACCGGGAGCAACATGATTTAGGCGGCAAGATTTAAGAAATTCCATCCTACACTTCAAAACGATTAACTTATTTTTAATACGTATAACTTTGTTTAACGTTTTGATAAATTGTGAGTTGTACCGACCTCGAAAATATGTAAGTAAATTTTTGGTACAGCAGAATGGAAGGAGAAATTTCAGAGGAAACATAATTTAATTTAAATACCAAAAAAAAAAAAACAAGAAATGGGCAGGTGAAATTAAAATTTTCCCTAAGGCCTTATCGTCTGACCCTCTAAGAGGAAACGTCAGAATGATAGATTAAAAACTAAGAAAACGAATGAGGGAAGAGGGGAATTTTGGTTACAGTTGGAAGAACAGTGGAGAAAAAAAAAAAATCTCACTGTTCAGGTGGTTTTAAATCAATGAATATCTCCAACTGATGTCTAAGAATCTTTTGTCTACACAGGCTAGGTCGAGAGTTGTTAATAACTAACGCCTCAATGATATTGAGATGATAGTTCGACCTAGCACTGTATAAAACAGAAAACCACCCATCGGAATATTGATCGGCACACCTATTTATACTCAACAGGTGATCGCCAATGGCAGACTCATGAGCCTGGGAGTGCCCGGATGCTCTCGAAACCTGGTGTAGTCAAATATCCCGAGAGATATGTTGGGATATTCTCATTTCTAATCTTTGGGACGTTTTGCCAACGTAGTCAGCTCCACACTGACAAACGAATTTATAAACAACAGAGTTCTTTTGAATGGTTGGCAAAACATCTTTACGAAAAGAAGAGAAAAAGGTTCGAGTTGTGTAAACTACTCTAAGCATAGTAGCTGGAAAACATCGTTGAGTAGCAGAAGAAATCCTTTTAACAATATGAAGGCCATCAGGACCCAACCATGGTAATTTTAGATAAATGGGACAACGTGATGGACCAATATGTTTACCGCTATTAAATGTAGTAATTTTACGTTCAATAGTAGATTTTATTATATTGATGGGATATCCATTATTAAGAAAAATAGTTGTAATTTCACCAAGTTCCATATCAAGACGGTTTGGTGAACAAATCATAAGTGCACGATGCGTAAGAGCGCTAATGAGGTTTATTTTTCTAGACTGAGGGGCAAAAGAAAACCAATTAAGATAGAGCCCTGTAAATGTAGGTTTTCTATAAACAGAGGTCTCAAACGTAGTACCAACTTTAGAAACACGAACGTCGAGGAATGGGAGAGAGCTACAGTCTTCAACCTCCATAGTAAATTGTAAAGATGGATGCAGGTTGCAAAGAAGACCAAGAAACTGTTTAGCTTCGCTCCGAGAGGGAAAGCATGCAAAAGTATCATCAACGTAGCGTGTGTAGAATGCTGGCTTAATAATTTTGGAAAATAATTAATTAGGTCTAATCCCGACATTTACCTTTCTCGCCCGGATAAAGGATCGGGCGTTGTTATACTTAACAAAACGGATTATATCTCCAAAATGTTACAAATCTTGGACGATAAAAGTAAGTTTCTCCGTTTGGGTGATTTATGTCATGATGATACTTTTCGTATGGAAATAAAAATCCAGAAAAGATTTCTTCAACTTCATAAAAGCGGATTTATTTCTAAGGAGATTTATGATAGAATCCGACCCATCGGTTCTCAAAGGCCTAGAATGTACGGTTTACCCAAGGTCCATAAACCCAACATTCCTTTGCGACCCATTTTATCTATGTTGGGTTCTGCACAACACGAACTTGGTAAATGGCTAGTTGACCTTCTTAAACCTGTGCTTTCTTTTTATTCGGTCTATTGTATCTCTGATTCTTTTCAATTCGTATCTCAGATACAAAAATTACCTTTATCTAAAAATACCGAGTTCTTGGCTTCCTTTGACATTAATAGTCTTTATACTAATATACCTTTGGATGAAACCATTGGTATTTGTGCTGACTATCTATACCGTGGCCCCTTAAAATCTCCACAATTTCCTGAACGAATTTTTGTTGAACTAATGGAACTTGCTACTAAATCAGTCTCCTTTAGTTTCAACAACATTATGTACCGTCAAATTGATGGGATATCAATGGGTAGCCCTCTTGGTCCTTCGTTAGCCAACATTTTCGTTGGATTTTTGGAAAACGAATTATTTTCCAAAATTATTAAGCCAGCATTCTACACACGCTACGTTGATGATACTTTTGCATGCTTTCCCTCTCGGAGCGAAGCTAAACAGTTTCTTGGTCTTCTTTGCAACCTGCATCCATCTTTACAATTTACTATGGAGGTTGAAGACTGTAGCTCTCTCCCATTCCTCGACGTTCGTGTTTCTAAAGTTGGTACTACGTTTGAGACCTCTGTTTATAGAAAACCTACATTTACAGGGCTCTATCTTAATTGGTTTTCTTTTGCCCCTCAGTCTAGAAAAATAAACCTCATTAGCGCTCTTACGCATCGTGCACTTATGATTTGTTCACCAAACCGTCTTGATACGGAACTTGGTGAAATTACAACTATTTTTCTTAATAATGGATATCCCATCAATATAATAAAATCTACTATTGAACGTAAAATTACTACATTTAATAGCGGTAAACATATTGGTCCATCACGTTGTCCCATTTATCTAAAATTACCATGGTTGGGTCCTGATGGCCTTCATATTGTTAAAAGGATTTCTTCTGCTACTCAACGATGTTTTCCAGCTACTATGCTTAGAGTAGTTTACACAACTCGAACCTTTTTCTCTTCTTTTCGTAAAGATGTTTTGCCAACCATTCAAAAGAACTCTGTTGTTTATAAATTCGTTTGTCAGTGTGGAGCTGACTACGTTGGCAAAACGTCCCAAAGATTAGAAATGAGAATATCCCAACATATCCCTCGGGATATTCGACTACACCAGGTTTCGAGAGCATCCGGGCACTCCCAGGCTCATGAGTCTGCCATTGGCGATCACCTGTTGAGTATAAATAGGTGTGCCGATCAATATTCCGATGGGTGGTTTTCTGTTTTATACAGTGCTAGGTCGAACTATCATCTCAATATCATTGAGGCGTTAGTTATTAACAACTCTCGACCTAGCCTGTGTAGACAAAAGATTCTTAGACATCAGTTGGAGATATTCATTGATTTAAAACCACCTGAACAGTGAGATTTTTTTTTTCTCCACTGTTCTTCCAACTGTAACCAAAATTCCCCTCTTCCCTCATTCGTTTTCTTAGTTTTTAATCTATCATTCTGACGTTTCCTCTTAGAGGGTCAGACGATAAGGCCTTAGGGAAAATTTTAATTTCACCTGCCCATTTCTTGTTTTTTTTTTTTTGGTATTTAAATTAAATTATGTTTCCTCTGAAATTTCTCCTTCCATTCTGCTGTACCAAAAAAAAATTTACTTACATATTTTCGAGGTCGGTACAACTCACAATTTATCAAAACGTTAAACAAAGTTATACGTATTAAAAATAAGTTAATCGTTTTGAAATGTAGGATGGAATTTCTTAAATCTTGCCGCCTAAATCATGTTGCTCCCGGTTATATCTGCCATCATATTTCTAAAATTAAATGTAGAAATACATTGGCAGTTCAACGTGTTTTCCTACAAGATGAAATCCTGTTTAATTCTGATACATATAATTCGTTACGTAGTAAACACCTTTTTCTTTGGGCCATGGTTTGGAAAGAACTATCTTTCTTTGATAAACTCCGTTTTTCTAGGTTTTTATCCATCGGCGATAATTTTACCCGTATTAAATGTACTTCTTCTTATGATAAATATTTAAAAAATTTAATTACTAAGAAGTTTGGGATTATAACAAATTTGGATAAACATATATTTAATTATTCTTCTCATTTTTTGTCCACTACAGAAGAATTTGTTTTATCTGCTGGCTTACAATTTTGCATTCCTCCCCCTTCTGTTGATAAAATCTCAGTATTTAGTGAAATTGAATTATTGTATACTCAATTAAAACACCATTCGCCTATCTCTACTGATGAATTAACTAGTGTTAAAATTCAGTTGGGCGAATTAGGTCGGAGGTTTTCTGCCATAAATACTAAATCTAGTGATTTTGTTTGGCAGAAAAATCATTTTGAAGCTGCAAAATTAATTAGGTCTAATCCCGACATTTACCTTTCTCGCCCGGATAAAGGATCGGGCGTTGTTATACTTAACAAAACGGATTATATCTCCAAAATGTTACAAATCTTGGACGATAAAAGTAAGTTTCTCCGTTTGGGTGATTTATGCCATGATGATACTTTTCGTATGGAAATAAAAATCCAGAAAAGATTTCTTCAACTTCATAAAAGCGGATTTATTTCTAAGGAGATTTATGATAGAATCCGACCCATCGGTTCTCAAAGGCCTAGAATGTACGGTTTACCCAAGGTCCATAAACCCAACATTCCTTTGCGACCCATTTTATCTATGTTGGGTTCTGCACAACACGAACTTGGTAAATGGCTAGTTGACCTTCTTAAACCTGTGCTTTCTTTTTATTCGGTCCATTGTATCTCTGATTCTTTTCAATTCGTATCTCAGATACAAAAATTACCTTTATCTAAAAATACCGAGTTCTTGGCTTCCTTTGACATTAATAGTCTTTATACTAATATACCTTTGGATGAAACCATTGGTATTTGTGCTGACTATCTATACCGTGGCCCCTTAAAATCTCCACAATTTCCTGAACGAATTTTTGTTGAACTAATGGAACTTGCTACTAAATCAGTCTCCTTTAGTTTCAACAACATTATGTACCGTCAAATTGATGGGATATCAATGGGTAGCCCTCTTGGTCCTTCGTTAGCCAACATTTTCGTTGGATTTTTGGAAAACGAATTATTTTCCAAAATTATTAAGCCAGCATTCTACACACGCTACGTTGATGATACTTTTGCATGCTTTCCCTCTCGGAGCGAAGCTAAACAGTTTCTTGGTCTTCTTTGCAACCTGCATCCATCTTTACAATTTACTATGGAGGTTGAAGACTGTAGCTCTCTCCCATTCCTCGACGTTCGTGTTTCTAAAGTTGGTACTACGTTTGAGACCTCTGTTTATAGAAAACCTACATTTACAGGGCTCTATCTTAATTGGTTTTCTTTTGCCCCTCAGTCTAGAAAAATAAACCTCATTAGCGCTCTTACGCATCGTGCACTTATGATTTGTTCACCAAACCGTCTTGATACGGAACTTGGTGAAATTACAACTATTTTTCTTAATAATGGATATCCCATCAATATAATAAAATCTACTATTGAACGTAAAATTACTACATTTAATAGCGGTAAACATATTGGTCCATCACGTTGTCCCATTTATCTAAAATTACCATGGTTGGGTCCTGATGGCCTTCATATTGTTAAAAGGATTTCTTCTGCTACTCAACGATGTTTTCCAGCTACTATGCTTAGAGTAGTTTACACAACTCGAACCTTTTTCTCTTCTTTTCGTAAAGATGTTTTGCCAACCATTCAAAAGAACTCTGTTGTTTATAAATTCGTTTGTCAGTGTGGAGCTGACTACGTTGGCAAAACGTCCCAAAGATTAGAAATGAGAATATCCCAACATATCCCTCGGGATATTTGACTACACCAGGTTTCGAGAGCATCCGGGCACTCCCAGGCTCATGAGTCTGCCATTGGCGATCACCTGTTGAGTATAAATAGGTGTGCCGATCAATATTCCGATGGGTGGTTTTCTGTTTTATACAGTGCTAGGTCGAACTATCATCTCAATATCATTGAGGCGTTAGTTATTAACAACTCTCGACCTAGCCTGTGTAGACAAAAGATTCTTAGACATCAGTTGGAGATATTCATTGATTTAAAACCACCTGAACAGTGAGATTTTTTTTTTTCTCCACTGTTCTTCCAACTGTAACCAAAATTCCCCTCTTCCCTCATTCGTTTTCTTAGTTTTTAATCTATCATTCTGACGTTTCCTCTTAGAGGGTCAGACGATAAGGCCTTAGGGAAAATTTTAATTTCACCTGCCCATTTCTTGTTTTTTTTTTTGGTATTTAAATTAAATTATGTTTCCTCTGAAATTTCTCCTTCCATTCTGCTGTACCAAAAAAAAATTTACTTACATATTTTCGAGGTCGGTACAACTCACAATTTATCAAAACGTTAAACAAAGTTATACGTATTAAAAATAAGTTAATCGTTTTGAAATGTAGGATGGAATTTCTTAAATCTTGCCGCCTAAATCATGTTGCTCCCGGTTATATCTGCCATCATATTTCTAAAATTAAATGTAGAAATACATTGGCAGTTCAACGTGTTTTCCTACAAGATGAAATCCTGTTTAATTCTGATACATATAATTCGTTACGTAGTAAACACCTTTTTCTTTGGGCCATGGTTTGGAAAGAACTATCTTTCTTTGATTCTGCTGTACCAAAAATTTACCTATATATATATATATATATATATATATATATATATATATATATATATATATATATATATATGCGACTATGTGTACACAACACAAACTAACTTTGGCTGTTCTTACTTGGCCTTTTTGGTCAAGATCAAAGTGTAGTATCTGTTCTTCAGGTGCTGCACTTCCATTTCTTGTTCTCTTTCGGTGGAGCACTGGAGCATTAGTCCTCCACGACTGAGACAATTTTTATTTTTGTACCTTTTCTCCACGTTAAAAAAACGGCCCTGGTGTCTAACTCTGTCCCGTGGGGAGGCATAGTAAATAGGTACAATAATTTTCTCGTTTCAGATTAATCACATTTCAGTAAATATCCAGTGCTGTTTTATCAATGTATGTCCGCTTGTATCTCAATCAATTTAATCTAGTTAATATCGTTTCATTTCTTCATCCGGTGTCGCGTTGCATTAACACGTGTTCTTGTTTGTTTATTTCATACGTTAAATTTCGCAGGCAGAACTTTTATCTCAACCACCCACGCTGCAACTGCTATTTGCGGACTACCTCGGCACGTCGTTGAAATAAGAAAACGATTCTTGCATTTTTTTTCTCGCTTGAATTTATCGCGCTGTATTTCTTTTTACTGTCGATGTCATCACTTACCAAGGCCAAGAGCCACCCGAGGATAAGTGTAATGTTTTCATTAATGAGCAATCAATATGTCATTCTTTATACATACATCCACTGCGTGTTTATAGGTGCTGGTCTTTATTACTATGTCTGGCGCTATTTTCTTTCGCCTGCATTTAAACAACTTTAATGGATGAGATCGGTCGCATACCACCAAACAGTCAGCATGGTCTTCTTTGGGTGCAACTTTGGCTTCGTGAAATATTGTGGAGCTTTATTAGTGTCTAACCGTTGAGCTGAGCTGAGCCAGTTGTCACAAAGAATCGGCTTTTCATAGCAAGTCCCAACCCGGTCGAGAAACGAGTCGTTCTTGCTGCTTAAAAGAAGGGAAGATGACACTTCGTAATTTTCTCTTTTATACATTATCAGTTAAATCTAATAAGATGGAGGACACATTCGTTTTTAAACAGCTGTGTAAAAAAAGAAGAAGATATATTTCAGAAATAAACGTTTGGAAGTTATCTCAATCAGAGATAGAGTTTCCATGCACTATATAATGTAGAAGGACATCTGGGGTTTATTATATTTTGTTTTTATCTTAATTAAAACTAACAAGTGACCGGAAGATCCTAGCGGATATAGAACAGAGGATGATCACGGTTCAGTTGTCAGAAAAAGATCTAGTAGACTTTCAAATTGTCCGTCTTGGATTAACTAATAGATTATACGCGTTCTCTCTCCCCTCCCTATCTCTCTCTTTTATATATTATAGTATTGATTTGAAAATTTGGAGTATCAAGTTAAATCTGAAATGAAAGGATTGATCTAATACTAAATAATATTGTATTATGGATATATACCAAGCGTCATTGTAACGCATTGGCCGCTAATGTACCTTGTAGGGACCACATTTATAAAACTCCGCAAATAGCTAGGCGTGACATTGCCTATAATTATGCGTTATGAATCAAATAACGTTGTTGAGGATACCAAGTTACAAACGACTGAAAAGAAATACTGGTTATTTTTACGATTACTGTTTCAGGTTCACTTCCGGTTGTCCCTCCCTATGTTAAGAGTTTTTTCTAAATAATAACGGTATTAGTTAGAAATGCCCTTCTTAACATGGGGAGGGAAGAGGTTTCCTTTGCCCATTATGTGCTTTCACCTAACAAGCTAATAAACAAAAGATACCGTAAAAAAGTAATTAAAAACGAAGGAGCAACCGGAAAATAATCGTAAAGAAACGGAAACAGTCGTTTTTTTTTTGTTTTTTTAAAGAAATTTTGCATGATTTGCATTTTATATATCGTTTATTTGTTAACGGAAAGACCAAAATTACAAAAGACGAAGATCTCCCATAAATAAAAAGAAAGATTGCATTGTGATGGGCAGCTTTTGAGAAAGTGAATAATACCATGAGAGACCGAAAAGCATACATTTATATAGGGTGTCCACAAAGTCTGCCTGCATAATCTAAAGGGTGCCCATAAAGTCTGGCTACGTAATCTAAAGGGTGCCCACAAAGTCTGGATACATAATCTAAAGGGTGTCCACAAAGTCTGGCTACATAATCTACATGGTGCCCACAAAGTCTGGCTGTATGCAGCCAGACTTTGTGGACACCTTTTAGATTATGTAGCCATTGTGGACACCATGTATATATATATATATATATATATATATATATATATATATATATATATATATATTGTTCTTTTATTGTTTATTTTCATACCTACAAACACTGGTGTTTCATGCTTTCGTAAGCATCAGTGTAAGAGGTGACAATTCCTACTGATCGAAAGATTCAAACCAAGCCACAAAGGAAGCCATCTTTGGCTGTATTTGCAAAGCCTTTACCCCCGGGCAACAATTGCCACGGGAATGAAGGGAATTAACAACTTAAACGCCAAATTCGGGTGCAGACAATAGACATTCTAGAGTGTTCATACGAGCGGAGCCATGAACCTTGCATAAGCGTTAATTGGCTGCCCTTCAGTTTTTATTTCCCCAACAGCATCCAACCTTAAATATTTTCAGTAAAAGAAAAGAAAAGAAAAAAAGGAAGGAGATAAAAAGAGAAAAGAAATTGGGTTAAAAATGTGTCATCGAAAAAATATGTCGAACGTTGATCCGTGTTGTTAGAATCGATCTTTTTTTTTTTTCGTCTGTCTCAAGCGCAGTAATAATGACTTAATACTTAAATCTTAAATTCACATTAAACGATGTCATATCATTCAAGCACTACTGTGTTTTAATATATGGTTAAGCGGCAGTTTTAGTCACTTAAAACTGCTTTAAAGCTTCACCGCTTACTAATTTTTCCACTAAATTTCAAACAATTATTACAGTTTATAGATCACTTTCGCAGCTGTATTGTGATTAAAAAAAATCCACTTTCGTTCAGTAAAACAAAAGTTATGATTAATTTACTAGTGTTCAAAATCGTAAAACGACGTAAGGAGGTGAGCGACGTTTTTTATGACTGGTTTCCATAGCAACCACGTCGCTTTAGCGACTATTGTTGCTACCAATTAACAGCTCTCGCGAAAAGAGAAGTAACAACTGAAACAGGGAGAATGAAAAAAAATGAAAGGGGGGATAATTGAGGGGATTTTATTGAAAGCAGACGAGTGCCGTACATTGTTATTACATATGTGTATGTTATGTTTATGGGGGCAAAAAAATAAGACTGAAATCAAGCAAAGAACAAGTGAATTTGCTGGAAGCCTGGACAAATCATGGATTACAATAGAAAAAATACGAGCATGAAAAGTAATATGATTAAGCTTAAACATGGAAAAGTAAAGGACTAGTTGTTAACACTGGAAAAGAAAAGGACAAGATATTTAGTAAAAAGATAATAAATTTATAACTTAAAATATTGCAGCATTCAGAATTTATTTAAATTCAATTTATAAAATTATATAATCAATTCTTAATGCTGTAATATTTTAAGTTATGAATTTATTATATTTTTACTAGGATATCTTGTTCTTTTCTTTTCCAGTTTTAACAACTAGTCCTTCTATGTTCGCATTTTTCTATTGTAATATATATATATATATATATATATATATATATATATATATATATATATATATATATATATATGTGTGTGTGTGTGTGTGTGTGTGTGAAAATTTCTAATAAGCAGCCAAACTATGCATAAAATGAAGTTCCAACCTCTGCTGTGGAACACTATATTACTAAGCTTACTGTACTTGTCCTGCTGATTAAACATTATATAGTTTAAATTCTTTCTTTTCCATGTTAATAGATGTTGGTCTAGGGGTTGAATATCAGGCTGCCGAGTCAAAGGTGATTTTACAGCTGGGTTTGAATTCTTCAACTGGCAATAGTCATTTCCTACACTGAAGATTGCATAAGCATGAAACACTAGTGTCTGTAATAGAAATATAATCTATGGAAATACCAATAATATATATATATATATATAATTCGCGTCTTAGTGTTTTCCTTGGGAGGGAAGAATTTCAGCAGCGGGGCAACATGCAAGAACCATTCAAAGGAGAAAGAAAAAGAACCTCTATGTTATCTAACTTACAAAAATCCCAATACAAATGTTAAAAACGCTATAATCACATTGACTAATGTATACCCATTAACCCTTATCCTCGAGAAGCCTACGAGCCGTGATAAGTGGTGATTTCTTTGTAAAAAAAAAAAAAAATTATGTCCCTTTTGCTGATATACCCATAGAAAATGTTGTTCGTCCTGTTAAAAAAAAAAAAAAAAAAAAAAAATTGTGACCCAAGTGTTTAATCGTCCGGTTGTGAACTATCCGATGTTATGTGTGTAAACATTCACACACGCAGATGAAAATTGACACATATGCATACACACATCCTCTAGATGGTACAAGCCACGATGAACGGATACGTTCACGTTACATATAGACATAATTATATACGCATTATTATATAACACAAACACAACACTTTAAAGTACATTAATCTTTACTTGCTTACCGTATATTTTCCCAACATTCAGTTATGTTTACGTTAGGTTTTCCACGATGTAGATAGATTGAGTTCTCGTAAAATTGGATGTATTGTTCTTTTATCATTTCTCAAACATGTTTAATTCTTGCCTCTGTGGTTTTTTTTCTAATATGTATTTATCTATGAAAGAGTTAATATATATATATATATATATATATATATATATATATATATATATATATATATGTGCATCTTAAATATTTTTATATAAATAGATTATATTCGGTTCTAACTAATATTATAATAAACTTCCACTATTGAAATATAGCTATTTTTTTTCTTTTACTACTGAAATTATTACTTTTATTTAATTTTAGCCCTTACTAAGTTATCCGAAAAAATTATATATATATATATATATATATATATATATATATATATATATATATATAATTTTTCGTATAACGATGAAATTATATATATAT
>NC_136515.1:22477373-22774873 GCF_053919585.1 Euprymna scolopes
TACTATTTTATTGCTATGGTTGGTTCTGTTAGTATTATCATGAGTATTACTATTAGTAGTATCATCATTATTTGTATTATTTTTTTCTCAGTATAACTATTTTCATTAACATAATTAATAGTTATAGTATAAAATTTTCCTCACTTAAGCATATTTACCGGGTAACACCGGGACAAGGGTAGGCTAGTATATATATATATATATATATATATATATATATATATATATATATATATATATATATATATATATATATATATATATTGGGATTCCACTGAAACATGCATGCACATATGTAACTAATAATGTTTGTATAATAAACAGACCATGTACCCGCTCTTTAATAACCACGCGAGTCTCATTAGATTTACATCTAGAAAACCAATCTATACGACCATTCACAATTTGATTAATATATGCAAAACGTGTCTTTTTTTTTTGTTTTTTTTACACGGTGATCACGACTTATCAAGGCCCGGAAGCTACTCAGGGATAAGGGTTATTGCAAGTACATTACGTTAGTGTGGAGATTTGATGAAGTGTTTACTTAAGGGGGCGGTTCATTAGGAATTTGTTAACATTAGACTTGAAGACATCCAAGTTGTAGTCCGGAGGGAAGCAGGCAGACGGAACAGAGTTCCACAGGCGTGCAGTTCTAAGAAAGAAGCTTTGTTCATGGAATCCGCGTTTTGATTTAGGCACAGATATAGAGTGGGGGAAATTTTTCACAGTGGATTCAGCTAGACGGGTGTTTTTCGTGAAAGATTGGCGAGGGGGGACATGGGATTGGAGTTCAGACGAGCATCTGCCATGAAAATAACGATAAAACAAGGATAGGCTCGCAACGTCTCTTCTGTGGGAGAGGGGTTGGAGGGTAGAGAAAAGGGTATCCTCCACTAAGCCACGGAGTCTATTTTTGTACTCTGTCAAGGCATGATAGGCTGTTTTTGGCAGCTCCTGCCCAGATATGGCAACAGTATTCCATCCTTGGACGTACTTGGCTTTTATATAGATAGAGAATTGCATCAGTAGTGAGATATCTTCTGGAGCGGTAGAAGGATCCCACCATCTTTCCAGCGACCTTGGCAACAGACTTGATGTACGTGTTCCATTTCAGATCAGGAGTAAAGGTCAAACCCAGAAGCTTGTCAAAACACGGGGCCTCACCCAGACGAGAGCCATCCATCACAATTGATGCCAGCTGGGGATCAGAGCGTTGATGATGTAAGGATAGGAGTTTGGTTTTGGATGCATTAAAGGTAACTAGCCACGTCTTCCCCCACTGAACCACGCGCTCGAGATCAGAGGAGAGAGAATCAGAGAGAACTTTGTCATTTACAGCCTTTGATGTGTTGCCGTAGATGGTCGTGTCATCAGCATAGATGTCAACGAATGATTTAAGTATGTGTTTAGGGAGGTCATTGATGTAGATCAGGAAGAGAGTTGGGCCCAGGATTGACCCCTGAGGGACTCCAGCATTTATATTGCAGGCCTCCGATTTTTGTCTTACTTTAATCTTTCAGTTATTTCTATATATAGTATGATTCTTGCAAACATATACAATTAAAAGATCACCTTATTTGCAAATGACATTAAGAGAAATCGATTTTACTAAATAGCGGTAGTTTAGTTAATGTTTTAGCGCAAGAATTGTTTTAAGTATTCTATTTAACATAGTTATTTAATAAACTTTAAACAACAGTTATATTGATAATATATTTAATTTAATTTAATTGAAATTATTATTTCCAACAGAGCCCTTTTCTTAAAACTTTTTTTTAGAGTTATTTATTTTATTGCATAAAAAACAAACGTTCGCCAAATAAAATCATTTGGTAATTTCATTAAGTTTCTAGCTGGAAAAATAACTCCGTGTAGATATGAAAATGTTTGGCTTTTATTGTTTTGTTTTTTTTAATATTAAAAAAACACTTACGAAAAAAAAACTGAAAAGATTTCATTTGTTTGTTATATTTTATTCCTTATATGGCTATACAGAAATCGGTAATTTTTCTGGTGGGGGGGGGGAGGAATTACATTGGAAACATAAAATAACAATAAATTTAATTATTTTTTATGAGACTATTCTCTACTTTCACCTAACAATTTACTAAACAAAACAAACCCCAAAATATGACAAACCCAATTTTTTTTTTTTGGGGGGGGGGGTACATTAGGAACATAAAACGGCAAATAAAAAACAAATCGAAAATTTCCTTTATTTACAAAAAAAAGCCAGTAAAAAAAGTGCCCTTACAAAAAATAGAGGTAAATGTGTAGTTTAGCGGCATAAATTATTTGACCGGCAAAAAAATTATAAAAACTATTTATTTTTACATAAAAGATTATTAGACCCAAAGGCTGAAATAAAACAAAAAAAAAATTATTTTTATATTTTTTTAATATTTTTTTATTTTTATTAAATGTGCCTTACACGTTTAAAATTTGGCCTTCTTTTAGGTTTGACCAAATTTGGCCTTTTTTACGCTCTTTTATAATAAAAAAATATGACGGCTAAAAACATAGTCCATGAAAGAGCTTAAAAAGGCCAATCTGCCAAACCTTAGAAAGGCCAAATTTAAAAATCAATATAGCGGCCTCGAACAATAATAAATGATGAAAAAATAATAAAAATTAAAAATTTTTCTGGTTTTATTTCAGCATTTGGGTTTAACAATGTGTTTTATATAAAAATAAATAGTTTTTATAATTTTTTGTCTGGCAAATAATTTACGCCGCTAAACTACACATTTACCAAAATGAAAAATAAACGCACGCATTAATGTTTATAAACGCTATTTTTTTAGGTTCACAAAATCGTGAGTTTTCTTTGGACAGTGATCTATTCTGCCGAAATATCTGGAGGATAGGGTATCAGATACTTCTTTTTGGGGGCGATTACCTTTACATGTTTTTATCCGTTCTTTTATTTTTTAAATTGTTGTGGTGGTATTTACGTTATCCATGATTAAAATGATTAGTATAGCAGGCGTGTTTCAAACGGAACTTCATGACAACCCAGGCAATGCTAGTATATATATATATATATATATATATATATATATATATATATATATATATATATATATATATATATAACTGAACGTCTGTGTGTGTGTCTTGTCACGAATAGGCTCCTATATGGTTGACTATTATAGAAAACTGATCACATAATGATAGATGTATCGAGACATAGGAATCGGTATGTTTGATCTGGCATAATGATGATTCATTAAAATTGTGGGGTCTGCGTACACGCCTGGTCCACAAAGTATGGAAATAAAAAATTTAAAAATTAAAAAAAAAAAAACGTTTACAAGTGTTTTTGATATAGATGTACATAATAATACTTTGATAAGTATGTTTTAACTGAAATAGAGATGGTGTGATAAAATTGTGGGGTCTTCGTTCGCGCCTGGCCTCCGTAGAATGGAAATAGGCACAAACTTTAATAAAGACTTTTCATATCTATCTGAGTAAGTATACTTTGATAATTATGCTTCAGTTTGAAGAAATATAGTATAATAAAATCATGGGGTGTTTGTTCGCCCCTGACCTCCATAGAATGGAAATATGTCACAAAGTTTGACAAGGTTTTTTAATATAGATCCACAGAATATTGTGATAAGTGTTTCAGAGTGAACGGGTATGGTATAATAAATTATGGGGTTTATCTATTTTATTTTTAGTTTCATCATATTTTGCTTTGGTTTTGATACCCGCAAATTCGAAGCTATCTCTTTACAACCCTTCGTTTTCATAACCTATCATACTTTTATAAATCAGAGTCCATTTTCTGTAAGCTGTTTTTGAACCCAGTCAACGACGGGTACTTCTGCTAGTATATATATATATATATATATATATATATATATATATATATATATATATATATATATATATATATATACAATAAATATTGTTTAATTCTTATTCATATACTAATGTCTTTTTTGGGGATCATCATGCTCTACCGATCGCACGATTCGAAACCCTCAAACTCACATAAACTTCTTAAACTTTCGTCTGAATATCTAAAATCCCGCGGCCGATAAACAGCCATGTTGAATGATGAGAATTAAGATTTATTTATGTCTAAGCAAGTGGACATATATAGAAGGTCTACATCAGCAGTGTTTGAACATAAGGCCGAAATTTAATATTACGCATTTATATCTAACCGCCTTATTATAATTTTCTTAAGCGCCTGTCTTAATATTAAAGAGGTCATGAGCAATATCATTATAACTTTAATAATAATAATAATAATAATAATAATAATAATAATAATAATAATAATAATTATTATTATTGTTGTTATTATTATTATTGTTGTTGTTGTTGTTATTATTATTATTAACAACAACAATAATAATAATAATAATAACAACAATAATAATAATAATAATAATTATTATTATTATTATTATTATGAACAAGCGTTACATAGAACGAAGAATATTGAAGATACATATCTCTAAGTTTTATATCCCCTCTCCATCCTCTACCTCATTCTCTCCCATTACCCACTCACCGCCCCACACAAAAGAATGATGTTAAATAGCCAAAAAGGGTCAAGGAGGATGGAAAGACCGAGGAGAGAGCACTAACCAGACCTCCGCTGGTCAAGTGCAAAGAGAACTGGGACTTTCGGGACGCTCGTTGCCACTCAAATTCCAGTGGGGACCAATGGTCGTTACTAGCGAGAAATCGATGGTAGGCAACTGTTGCGATAATACAAATTCATTTGCAAACGTTGTCAGAAGAGGTGAAGAGCCCTGAAAAACTGGGGCGACTTGTTGTCACTCTAGCTTTCAGAGAATACCATATACTGTTTTCAAAGAGACATCCTTTGCGAACTGTGTGGAAGCTCCATGTGAGCTAATAATAATAATAATAATAATAATAATAATAATAATAATAATAATAATAATGATAATATATATATATATATATATATATATATATATATATATATATATATATATATATATATATATATATAGGTTTCAAAGATATCTTTTACATATGCTTACATTTCGCTTTTGAGAATTTATTTTTACTTGAAATGACTTTATTCCAATTATTGCAATCGATCTGATTATTCGATTTTGCTAACACATGCGCAATAGGCTATTCTAAATCGATGCCTTTTTCAATAGCTTTTCAGATATATAGATTATCAGAAATCTCAAAACTAAGTTTAGAAACCATATGCGGAAATAAGAAAACCACATTTTCCTCCTCGATAAACGTTTGTAATATATTCAAGCAACAGTCGTTATTAACTTTGACCGCACATAAAGGCGCTAAGAAAGAGCCGTAGGCAGAGGAAGGAAAACAGCGGAGTAGCAATTACATGTAACCATGACAACAGAACGGCTTTTTGCGTTGCCTTTAAACGCCCGTGTTTCTTCACGTGTCAACGAGATATGGCGATTATTTTAGAAACGTGCCGAGAAGAAATGTGGTTCTTATTTAGATCAGTTGCCCCTTCGAGAATTATCGTTTGTCTTTGGTTCAGCAGCACAAATGAACCATAAACTGGCACATTCTTCCATTTGCCTGCTTCTCAGCTGACTACAACTTGGTTGTCTTTAAGACCAACATAAACAAATTCTTGATGAACCGCTCTCTTATACAATATTATCCTATTGGTTACTGTGCACTCTATAAACCTTATCCTCGAGTGGCCTCACTGATACGTGGTGACTCCTATGTAAAAAAAAAACAAACAAAAACCCCCCAAAAAACTTTGATCTAAAAACTCTAATTCTATCACCCATTTATAGACTTTGGTTGTCTTTGGTTCAACAGTACAAATGAACCATAAACTTTGACTTTGGTCTAAAAACTCTATCACCCATTTATAGACTTATGTTTGTTTTTACATACATTGTAAAAGATTTGGCATTATCAAAACTAATGTCACAGTCTATCCATGCCGTTTTCCATTAAAAAGGTATGAGTTTTTGTAAAACGCTAAAAAATAATAATAATATTCAATTTTTTTAAAATAATTATCAGAAATATTTCAATTCACCAATCGGCATGGCTAATTGCACCTAAAAGTTCAACATTCAACTACCAACATGAACTAGAACAAGTATATGAAGATATTGTAACGTTTTCCGCGGACCAACACGTTGTGTGCAGTTTCAGTCGCAAAGGAAGCCAAGACAAAGAATAGAAAATAACTACAACTCGCTTATTATTTTATTTATTACGGACTATTATCTTCATCTTTCTTAGTTCTTGTTTCACGACGTTTCGGCCAACTTATTCACTTGGCCTTCGTCAGGTAGTAACTGTTACGGGATAAGAACTCCAAATCTCCTAACTGCGTCCTTAGCAATTACTGCCATCCATAGTTGTTGTCGTCTCACCACTTTTTTTAATTTTTGGTGAGACGACAACAACTATGGATGGCAGTAATTGCTGAGAATGCAGTTAGGAGATTCGGAGTTCCTATCCCGTAACAGTTACTACCTGACGAAGGCCAGATGAATAAGTTGGCCGAAACGTCGTGAAACAAGAACTAAGAAAGATGAAGATAATAGTCCGTAATAAATAAATTAATAAATAATACTCATCTCAATAATGAATTCCAATTAAATAATATATACACAACTCGCTTGTTGTTTTGTAACATTTATTTCCTCATCCATACAAGCGTGACGTCATGCACGTGAACGTACGTTCTCCACATCTCTAAAGAGATCTCGAACGTTATCTCGTCCTCTCCCGAGATCTTGAACCTTAACTCGTCTCCCACATAATCGTTCTCATTCTCTTTTTTTTTTTACAGTGCTTTTTTCCCCTACTGGTGACGTCACTTCGCATGCATTTATATACGCGCATCCGCGTTACGTTACACTACTGCTAGGTCCGTTGCAAAGAAGGCGGGAACCTCTATCTCTAGGAAACAGAAAATTCTCTTCCAGAAATCACATGGTCTATTCATTTCATCTATGAGTCAGGTGAACTTTTTATCACAGTCAAACTTTAATTATAATGTCAACGGATAGCTCTCACTTCGGCCATTACAAGGTTAAAATTTTCACTTTCTTACATAATCGCATCGTCAACCCCAGGGTGTTTTGTTTCTCTCTGGATTCAAAACCACTTGGGCGTCAATGTTTATTAACAAAAGAGATATTCACATAAAGCACCAGAACGGCGGGTTACATGTACGCATGAGGGATATATATATATATATATATATATATATATATATATATATATATATATATAGTTGGCCGTTGACCCAGAAAAAGAGTTCATTCGCCAAAGGGCGAATGAACTCTTTTTCTGGGTCAACGGCCAACTAGCACCGTGTATATTTGTGTGTGTGTATATGTGTATTGGGGTGGAGAGGGCTCCCGTAAGCCGTGGTGAATGCAATCTTTTTAGGAGAAGCATATCTCTGATTAAAAAAAACATAAAGCGGAAGACCAGTACCCGCATTAAGCTGGTCTGCAGTTTAATTTGTTGCTGGCTATCTTGCTCTTGCTTGTTGCTGGATCTCAACATTTTGAACCGAGAGAGAGACTTAGCTGTCGTACAAAGCTAAGACTCTGTAACATCATCTTTGTATAGATACTCCCTCAGGCATTTGGGCTCATGGATTTTAAATGTCTGAGGGAGTGGCACTCGTCTGACAAGACGTTGCAATCATCATGTATGTATGTGTAAACACTTCCTCCCACTTGAGGCTATTCTTTATCATACATACATGACGTATTGCTGTCATAATTGGATTGGTGATTATTTGTCCTAGATAATGGTTATTGATAAGGTTCAATATCTGCAATTTGAATGGCCCAACCCTTTTTTCTTCTCTTCACCCCCTCTCTCTTTCACACACACACACACACACACACACACACACACACACACACACACACACACACACACACACACACACACAGGCGAATGTTGCTAATCTCAGTCTTTTATATATATATATATATATATATATATGAACAAATGATTAATAAAACATGTTAAAAGACATCTTAAAAAAGAGTTAAAAACATATTTAATTTTATAAAGGAAGCACAAGATAAGTGGATAGTCCTTAATCCGCGGAGTTTCGAAGAAATACTCTCCTTCTCATCAGAGGGCAGGAATTAGCAAAATGCGGGATCGGATTTTGCATGTAAAAGGCTTCTGTAAGGTCTGACGAGGCTGTTGGATTATAAACATGGTCCAACATTTGAAACATATGTAACCAAATAGATAAAACGGTAATAAAAATAAAATAAAACATATATATATATATATATATATATATATATATATATATATATATATATATATATATATATATATATATATATCTTTTACTTTTTTACTACCGTTTTATCTGTTTGGTTACATATGTGTCAAATGCTGGAAAAATGGTCGGATCCTTCTATCGATCCAGTAGATATCTCACTACTGATGCAATTCTCTATCTATATAAGAGCCAGATACGTCGAAGGATGGAATACTGTTGCCACATATGGGCAGGAGCTGCTAGAAAAGACTTGTCCTGCCTTGATAGGGTTCAAAATAGACTTCGTGGCCTGGTGGGAGATGTCCTTTTCTCTTCGCTGCAGCCTCTATCTCACAGAAGAGATGTTGCGAGTTTGTCTCTGCTTTATCGTTATTTTCATGGAAAGTGTTCGACTGAGCTTCAATCTATTGTCCCCCCCCTCGCCAAACTTTCACAAGAAACACTAGACTAGCTGAAAACATTATCAATAATTTTCCACACTCTTTATCTGTACCTAAACCTAATTCCATGATCAAAGCTTCTTTCTTAAAACTGCACGCCTGTGGAATTGTCTTCCGTTTTCCTGCTTTCCAGCTGTCTATAATATGGTTGTCTTCAAGTTCAACGTGAACAAGTTTCTGACGAGCCGTTCCACTTAAGTTAACAAATTTATCGAACTTCCATTACTATCGATTACTATATTGTCCTTTTGACTACTGTACACTCTTTAACCCTAATCCTTGAGTGGCCTATCGGCCTTGATAAGTGGTGACGCCTATGTAAAAAAAAAGAAAAAATGTTGGACCATATTTATGATCCAACAAAAAACTGGAGAAAGTAAGAGAATGAAAAAAAAAAAAAAAAAAAAAAAACAGGCACGAAATCTTTCATTCTAAATTGGCTGGTTGCCATCACGAAAGGATTGGAAACAATAAGTGAAATGGACAGAAGATTACTTAAGCGGAATTGATAATGCAAGAGTGTGACATTTTCACGTTAAACGAAACTTCATACATGCCGCGTATGTCAACGTGTACTTTTACGCATGTACGTTCTCGCCCGTAAGCGATCAAGTAATAGAATACTGTCTTCATACACGCATGTGCGGGTGCTGATCATTCATTCTTTTGATCGCCGCTTTTAATGTGTAGGCCGTGATATTTCGTGGTTGTTGACCTTTGGCCTCCTCTATTTAGCTAGAGCAGAGTACTTCAACCCTTGATTATCCATGGCTCTCTTGCCGAGTATCTCAACACTCGTGGCCCCATGCACTTCAACAACGACAAAAGTGTAGATTTTGTTTTATGTTGTTTATTAATCTTTTATTGGTTCCCCGACAAAAGAAGGGTGGACCTATAAATTCACTCTTGTCCGTTCGTCCGTTCATCCGTTCGTCTGTCCGCACTTTTCTTAATAATTACGCCTAGGAATTTTTTGAAATTTTGCACAAACATTAAACATAATATGAGTAAAAAAAAGTGACAGAACGGATTTTCCGGGAAAACTCCGGTTGGCCCCTAGGGGTGCCTTTCGGGTTAAAATGGCTAAAATTGACAATTTTGTCCTTATTATTATTGCCTTAGATTTTTATAAGACTTTCTGAAAAGTTGTAACTAACTGATTTCTATATAATTTCGTTTGTCTATACTTCGCGATAACTCTTGAGTGTGCCCCAGGGGCTCTTTTAGGGCGAATAAATGCTCTCCATTTTTGGGACTATTTTACCATATTTGTCCCAAATTTCTGTGTATGTTTATTTGTCAGTTTTGCATGGTGCTGAACTCAAATTTAAATATGTTAAGGGTTTAGGGACTTTTGGGGCTAAATGGGGGGGGGGGGCAAATGATGGACTTTATCATTTCTTTTTTTGCATGGTGCAGAACTCAAATTTACATATGTTAAGGCCTAAAACTCCACCGTTTGTTCATTTTCACCAGGATTTGACGTCCTCTGGGGACTTTGGGGGCTAAAGGAGGAGGGCAAATGCTGAATTTAGTCATTTTTTTATGCCCTGTTCACTGTGCATTCACGGTGGACTTGCTCCACTTGTTTCTATTCCGGTGTTACCCTTATCATAAAATTTAATGAGTGTTTTCATAGAACTTAGAACAGATTAAGCGATTTACAAACATTGCAGGATACGAAAGCCAAGCCGGAATCAATTAATTTCGTATCTAGAAGTTCCACTGTATATAAAAATAAGTGACTTCTTTTCATAGCTGGAATCTTGTCACCTCGTTTATAGATTGCAAGTTTCTGCATTTTCAATTATATTTTTCGGCAACCTCTTATGGCTTCCGATCTTGAAAGTGGGGAGTCATGGGCTCCCGTTTGAGAAACGCCGAGTTCAACGGACAAAATTACTCGGACATGAAAATACAATAGAGGCTTGCTGAGTTTTCAAGGTTTTATTTAGAGAGATAATTTGCCCCGGGGGTGGTGGACTACTTATGCTAATTAATCATTGAATTAATTTTGTTAACTGAATCTTCAGGATGTGTGACCAAATTCAACATTCACTTAGATTATCTACAATGTCGGACCATGTCGCTTGTCTCGTTGCCCCGCTCACCCTGACTAGAAACTTTGTTCTGCTTCCCGAGCATGTGACGTCATCTCTAGGTCATCTCATTCGACACTTAAATTTCTAGCACGTTTTGTCTTGGGAGCTAACCTTTGACCCCAGCTTCAATCATGCAACCTGTAGCTGATATATTTCTATTTGTCGGGTTAGGGTTATCCTGGCATGTACTAATGCAACTCCAACCAAACTTCATACTAGTTAACTTCATCTCTACAAACCAGCTTACGGTCATAATATATAACAAGAGGAGGGTCCAAGTAATTGTTTACACGTGACTTGAAAACAACCATGTTGTAGTCAATGGATGTTTTACAGAAGAAAACAGTCGAGCATCTAACGCAAACATAACAGTTATGCTACACAGTAGAGAGGGGCTAAAGACATCTATTCTGTGTGAAAAAAAAAAGTTGTAAGATTAGAAGAAAACGGTTTATTGGATTCGATCATTGACTGGGTGTTCAAGTCGATTTTGTACTCAGTTAAGACGGCTCCGAGCGGCATCTCCTTAAATATGACAGCAGTGCTCCATTTTAGGATGTATCTGATCTAAAGAAAGGCTAATAACATTTCTTCCGTGAGGAAGAGTCTGTCGGGACGAGAAAAGAAAGTTTTTTTTTTTTTTTTTTTTTAAATTTGATCATTGATAGATAGATCATAGCCGATCAAACTTTTCTTGCTAGATTACAAAAAAATCTCCAGATCTAGCTAAAAACACGATAAAAACACTAAATTGGCCACATTAGTCTTGCTAGTAATAAATTATGTGTTTACTCTTTAAAAGCTTTATTCGATTCGGTGACTTATTCGTACATTGACATGAGCTGCACATTATTACCATTCTATTATTGTTGTCGTCGTCATTCGGTGAATTCTATGGATTTTAACAATGAGATTATAAACGACCGACTAATCTGCTTTCGCATCAGTTATACAATTTGATTTCTATCCGCCTCGACGACTCCTCATATCGGCGCCGCGTCGGTGAAGAACACAAAAATATACGACGACCCTTTTTGTTGTTGTGCGACACACACACATTTGGTCAAGATCAAAGTGTAGCATCTGTTCCGGCAGATGCTGCAAGCTATGACTAGCTATGACTAGTAAAGACCAGATGTGGGGTAACCCCACATGCCTGACCATTAACCAGCTCCCATTTCCCACCTCTCGGGAGCTGGTCCCCTTTTTCCCTTCCCCCTCCCTTCACTCCTCACATTAAAAATCGGCCTTGTGCCTAATTTGCTCGGTGGGGGAGCAAATAAACACCATCTGTTCCGGCAGATACTGCAAGCAAAGACCATATGTGTGGGCAACCTCACATATACGACCTTGGTCAATGTAGGGGCAACCCTTCATACCAATTATCACTATCCAACTCCCCTACTCCCCGGGGAGTTGGTCCCCATTTCCCCTTCACTCCTCACATTAAAAATCGGCCTTGTGCCTAATTTGCTTGGTGGGGAAGCAAATAAATACCATCTGTTCCGGCAGATACTGCAAGCTATGACTAGCTATGACCAGCTATGACTAGCAAAGACCAGATGTGGGGGCAACCCCACATGCCTGACCATTAACCAGCTCCCATTTCCCACCTCTCGGGAGCTGGTCCCCTTTTTCCCTTCCCCCTCCCTTCACTCCTCACATTAAAAATTGGCCTTGTGCCTAATTTGCTCGGTGGGGGAGCAAATAAATACCATCTGTTCCGGCAGATACTGCAAGCAAAGACCATATGTGGGGGCGACCCCACATATAAGACCTTGGTCAATGTAGGGGCAACCCTTCATACCAATTGTCACTATCCAGCTCCCCTACTCCCCGGGGAGTTGGTCCCCATTTCCCCTTCACTCCTCATATTAAAAATCGGCCTTGTGCCTAATTTGCTCGGTGGGGGAGCAAATAAATACCATCTGTTCCGGCAGATACTGCAAGCAAAGACCATATGTGGGGGCGACCCCACATATAAGACCTTGGTAAATATAGGGGCAACCCTTCATACCAATTGTCACTATCCAGCTTCCCTACTCCCCGGGGAGTTGGTCCCCATTTCCCCTTCACTCCTCACATTAAAAATTGGCCTTGTGCCTAATTTGCTCGGTGGGGGAGCAAATAAATACCATCTGTTCCGGCAGATACTGCAAGCAAAGACCATATGTGGGGGCGACCCCACATATAAGACCTTGGTCAATGTAGGGGCAACCCTTCATACCAATTGTCACTATCCAGCTCCCCTACTCCCCGGAGAGTTGGTCCCCATTTCCCCTTCACTCCTCACATTAAAAATCGGCCTTGTGCCTAATTTGCTCGGTGGGGGAGCAAATAAATACCATCTGTTCTTCAGATGCTGCACTTCCATTTCTTGTTCTCTTTGGGTGGAGGATCAGTCCTTCACGACTGAGACAACTTTTTATTTTTGTACCTTTTCTCCACGTTAAAAAGACCCTGGTGTCTAACTCTGTCCCGTGGGGAGACATAAATAGGTACACACATAATTCCTATCTCGACAACATCGTCGACCCCAACGTTGTTTCGTCGTCTTCTTCTTCTTCTTCTTCTTCTTCTTCTTCTTCTCTGTTGATCGTGTCGACGTCTCTCACATTGGCGACTGTCCAAGGGTTACGCATGGGTTCACAAATATAAAAAATTAAAATAAAATAAAACAGAAAAACACAAACTCCGATACATTCTACTAATATTGGAACGATTAATCGGAATCGGGAAAAAAAATTGGGAGTATCGGAATCGGTATCGGAATCGAAAAAAAATTAGTGTCTATTTTCCGATGCCAAAACGATTCTTTTAATTGTCTTTTTTATTTGATTTTATTTAAAGCAAAATCTTCCATTGCTGGTAATAATGATAAAATAATAAATATTTATTGATTTTAAAATACCAGTAAAGCTAAAATCATCCTCACAAGTGTAATTTTACGTTTAGGAAAATATCTGCACATTAAACATGCGTTTCTTACAGAAATCGGGGAAAACAACAACTATATAGTTAAATATTTAGAGATTTATTAAAGAATCGGAATCAGTAATTGTATCGGAATCGGGAATGTAGTACGGAATCGGTAATTGTATCGGAATCGGGAAAAATATTGGAATCGTCCAATCACTACATTCTACTAATATCCGTTGCACTCTGGATGCGTGTGTGACACCACCGACTATCTATACGCTAACCTCCACATCTTAGTTGCCTTAACTCTAACTGTCGTCAACCGTCCCCAACTATTGCAAACTGTTACCAACTGTCGCAAAACACATTGACACTTTTAAAACTGCTCGTAAACTAACTCTAAACATATTGACCTACTGTCCGGTCCTTGTGTCCCAAATCACCGCCACATATTGATTAACAATCCTATTTTTGTTTTCTTTTGTGCTCCTTTGTGAACAATTTCCTATCTATTGTTCTGCTGATAAACCTATTTCCTATTTTTTTTCTCATATTTCTTTTTGTCCTTTTCCTTTACTTCCTAACACTTGGGAGGACGTCGATAGTATCACAGTTGTAATATTACATAACGAAGGCCGTTGTATGAATGGACAAGTTCGAGTGATACTTAAGGGTAAGAGGTGACCCCAGACAACGAAAATAGACAAAACTACGTGACTTGCGTGCAGAGATTTTCTTTCTCTTGGCTGGCGAGACTTCAAGCAGGAAATAGGTGTTTGGCGCGCCGTACATCAATGGAAGTGTGCATATAATGTAACTAACAAGTTATATATAATGTAACAAGACGAATTATCCGTCAGTTTATCTGTTTTTTTTTCTCTCTATCACACCACGCATACAAAAGTAATTTCTTACCCTTTTTCTGTAACTCTTGTCTTTGTTATAAAGCTTTATTAAAAAATCTAAACATCGACGTTCGAGTGATTCTGTTAACAGACAAGTCCTACTTAAGATTCTCAAATCAAGTCGTTTTTATTATATATATATATATATATATATATATATATATATATATATATATATATATATATATATATATATATACTAGCAGGTCGCCCAGCATTGCCCGGTCGTAAAATACACTTATATATGATATTTTAATTAATGCAGATTTCGTATTTATTATTATATTATACTAGCGTGGGTTCCCGGCGTTGCCCGGGTGTTTGGAGGTGTATGCTGAGCAAAAGACAAAAAAACAAAAAAAAACGGTCAATTTTTTTAACTTTGACCCCTATTATGACCCCTTAAAATTTATAGTTTCGGGCTCAAATCACTTTATTAAGTTAGATCCAGGTTCAAGGAACCTATATCTAAAATTTCAAGTGTCTAGACCCAAAATTGTCGGAGGAGTTTGGTAGAGTTCTTAAAGGTCAAATCGTTGAAATTTGACCCCTTAACAGCCAAATTTCTGGCTGACACCCGTCACATCGATTTTCCCAAATCTCAGTACCCGGTCTATCAAATTTCGAGTCTATAGACTAAAAATTGACAGAGTTATTGCGTAGGGAAATGTACACAGACAGACAGACACACAGACACACAGACAGACAGACACGTTCACTTTTATAGATATATAGATATTGGACCCAATAATTAGTGATGATTTAAAAAGTTAAAAAATAAATGACTTGTGCACCACCACCGAGAATCGAAACCAAAACGTTTAGCTGACGATTTACTTTTTCCTTTGACGTGCAAAACATGTCTTCATAGCCTGAGCTATCAAGACATGTTTACTGCAACGCTAAAAGTTAAAACATTAAACAATAGCTATTACGTTAGGCATGCATATTCTTAATACCGTCGTTCGACCTTCACCTGGCACATTTAATTTCGTTAATTTTTACACTTTTGTACTGATTTTCCCCCGTCTAAAACCCAAATATAAAATTTTGCATGGGTTCGAATACCCTATATATTAAGATTCCTGTCTGTAGATCAAAAACTGACAGAAGAGTTTGGTAGGCAACATTTTTTAAACAAATAATATATACGCCAACACAAATACATATAGAAAGAGGTTTGTGTTTGCTATAACCTTTTTACGCAAATATTACGCAAGTATAAATCATGTAGAATATCTGCATGAATATAATTACAAGTAATAGTTAACTAAAGATGATCATCCTATCAGAAAACAGAAAAAAAACTAATAGGGAATTAATTAAAATGAATGCTTAAAAGAATATGCAAATTAGCTAGATCTTTTGCTAGTGAATGCAATTCCACAGCCCATATATAACAAAGTTTCATTTTCTTCTTAAATAAATGGAGAAAAGAGTTTTTAATATGAATATCAATACGCAACGCCCCCAAATTTATATATATATATATATATATATATATATATATATATATATATATATATATATATATATATATAATAAAAAACGACTTAACTTGAGAATCTTATGTAGGACGGTCTTTGGTATGAATGTAGTATTATGGTGACTGAGAACTCTAGCTAGAAATACCTTACACGTGCAGTGACAAGGATAACCATAGACACCTTCCCCATGTTTGATTGGCCTAGTGCCTAATTTTGTCTTGTTAAACTTTTCTGAGCTCGGTTAAGAGAGGGTGGAATGCTTCAAAGCTGAGGCAAATATTATTTTTGTGTGCCGTCATATGCAATTTGTAGAATATAATAAAGCTATAAAATCTTGATGAAGGCAATAAATATATTCGAAAGACTTTACATGAAAATAAACATAGCCTACCTTCTTCATACCTATGTACGAAATGTTTTGACAACATTTATAAGAATCTTGATGCGCACACACACGTACATACTTACATTATATATATATAATGCTCCCTATCTTGGGTTGAGCATTTCGGGAAGTGATATGCAAACTGCCATTAGCGACGCTCTTTGTGTAAACAAATCGAGCGGAGGCGTTTGGACGATGTCAAAACTAAACATCGTTAAGTTCATTACCCACACAGTAGCAGCCGTATAGCGTAATGGTAAGAAGTCTCGACTGTTATTTATTTGGGCGGTCAGGTTTCGATCCTGGCTTGAGGCAGTTGCCTGTCTAGCCGCACTGATGAGCTGTGAAACAGCGAAACAGTACTGTATGTGGATGACTATATATATATATATTTATATATATATATATATATATATATATATATATATATATATATATATATATATATATATATATATATAGAGAGAGAGAGAGAGAGAGAGAGAGAGATAATGAATGAATGACAAAAATCTATATTCCAAATTTCATGACGTTGACCATCTTACAATTTATTCCTTTAATTCAATTGACGCTTACAATTCTTGACAGTATCTGTTTCGTAGCACAAAATCAATCACTTAATTATTATATCAGTCAGTGAATCTATTTTGTCCTTAACTTATCAGCAGAAATACGAACTATCAATCCACTAAATGCGTCTGGACATTATTCAAAATACGAAAATTGGAAGAGAACTGCAAATACCTAACAATTTGCTTACATTACGCCATTTTGAATTTAGAATATATGTGTGTGTGTGTGTGTGTGTGAAGATTGAAAAGTATCTTTCTATTTTAAAATACATACAATTTATTCTTTAAATATAATTCATACAATTAATGAATATTAGATAATGCATTAACTTTTATTTAAAATTCAATATAGGCGCATTCACTCGCTGCCAGCTTTTCAAGTCGACCAGGAATCGCATTCACAAGAAACGTTTGCGTTTAAGAAAAAAAAAATCAAATTTATTTCCTTTGCATAAATTAGAATTTAATAAATAATATACCGTGGTTTTTCATATGTAATTTTAATAACCGTGGTTTTTCATATGTAATTTTAATAACCGTGGTTTTTCATATGCAATTTTATGTTTATTTGGTAAAAATTTAAAAATAAATATTTGTTTTTGTAGAAAGATTTTTTGATACGTCACATGACACTTAACAACTTTTGGCGTACTAAAATGGCAGCCTGAAATTTGGCGACTGACGTACTAGCGCCCTCCAAAAGAATTACCTTATTATCGGTATTATTTTCTGTTGTGTAATAAGTTAACCTGCATCTAAATTTAAGTTCTGTTTTTTTAATATAAGTTTACTGATTAAAAAAAAAATCAAATCTTCAATATTGTCTCAAGCATTAATAATTAGCCAATTTTCATCTCAACAAAGTGAGGTACTCCACACTTTGTTATTGTTGTTCGTGAATGGCTGAAGCTGGTGGCGAAAAAAAGGTGCTTGTATTGGATTTTAAATAAAAGTCTATGGCTTGTACTTTGTTCTCATATTCAGTAATTTTATAAATCAGATTTCGAAAATAAATGGTAAAAGTTATATGAGTGTTTGGCAGCGCGGCATTGTGTATATATGTGTTGGTTTACCTTGTTCTTATTAGTGCATGTATCGATGTGCGCAAGTTGATCAAGACTAGAACGTGAGTCATTGAGTCCTTTTCTTCTGTAACTTATTCCCTCCTTCCCCGCTCAAAGGCACGGGCGAAAGGGTTGAGCGACGTTCTTCAGTTCTTTCAACTATTTATTTTATTGGCATTTCTAACATGCGTCGACTTGTCATTTTCGCATAGACGTGTTGCTTTTAGAGCTTGAAACGATTTTCATTGATTGAAACTACTTAACACGTTCCTGTGAAAACTTATTTGCTTTAGGGAATGGGAATGAAAATGAATTCCAACGAAGCAGTAAAAGAAAAGGCGACGAAATAGAGTCATTTGGTTTTTAGCGTTCGTTTTTGCAATTCAGTGGCCACAAATACTTCCGTTACAGCACTGGCTGCAGTCATACGATCCATGAAGTGGACGCACATTGACACATATTCATAATTGTAATGGCTTAAATAATAACCTGATACGCCATCGACTGACCTCTCGCATACGCATACAAACACGAGGTTCTGTCGATTCCTAAACGAGTTGAATGCTATTAAGCAATTCCAACGAATGCTAAAACGCAAATGGCTCGAATCAATTAGCCTCTTTTGTTTTTTCTCCGGTTGGTTTCGATACGCGCTATTTTGTCACTTCATAAAGCAAGTTTTAACATCAACGTGTGAACTCAATGCATTTCCAACCAATGAAGATCTTTCCAACCCCCCAAAAGTAATACGTAGATATGAAAATATTAAGCTGGCACAAAGTTAGAAACTCCTATGAAGAAATCAGCTAAAAGAGCAACAGAGGGCCATACAACACCAACCGACATGCTTATGCACCAATAAGTCAGGCGGAGAGAAACAAACTACTACTCACAATTATGTGAGCATTAACAAGAACAAAGCAACCCAACTGTCGATGCGCTACTTTGTGTATTTACCTTTACTGTTTATATCTATAATTCACCTGAAATACGAAGAAATGAATTGTGGGATAGTTAAGAGGCGATCTTAGATGCCTTTAGGTTCGACTGGCTGGTGTTATCTGAAAAAACAACAACTGATTTTGATGACTAGATGTTATAGAATTTTTAAAGTTAGCACAGGCTTATTACTTTCACGTAGACGTGTTATTTTTTTGCTGTGTTGAAACGATTTTCATTAGTCAAAAAATATTTTGAGTCTTCACGTTTCTGTGAAAACTTCCTTGGTTTCGAAAGTGAGGAGGAAAGCAAATTTCAACGAAGCGGAGAAGGAAAGAGGGTAATCAATTAGAGCCATTTGTTTTTTAACGTTCGTTGGAATCACTTCTCAGTCTTACTACACACCCATCGAATGACATGACTTCACGCACACGCACGCATGCAAACCCTGAGTTTTGTTGATTCCTTATTTTATGATGTTTACCGCGCGTATTCACCTCGTTGTTGATGACGTCACGTGTTTTTGAATTGCATGGATTTTTTTTTTTCGTTCGCAACCGATCTGTTGTTCGAATGTGCGTCGACATTAAACGCATTCGAAACTTTTATTTCTATACTTCACCGGAAATAGGAAGAAATGGGTTTGGGGATTCCTTTGAAGTTCGCTAACTCTGAGAATAGCACATGCACGTATAAAACGAAAAATATCGATTTGTCGGTGATTGATGAACGGATCGCTTAGTTTTCGTTATTGGAATTTTAACATGATTTTCAGACGTTCTCTCTGTGTGTGTGTGTGTGTGTGTGTGTGTGTGTGTGTGTGTGTGTGTGTGTGTGTGTGTGTTCTTGCGTCAATATACGCAAATTTATCCACCAGTCGCTAGATCATTCGGTCTGTTAAACTTCTGCTTTACATTCACAGAAATAACACATCTTCCTACCACAACTGAAAAGATAAACTTTGTGGTTGTCCAGAATTACCTCTATATTAAAAAAAAAAAATTAAGTAAAGGAAAATCAGTATGGCGGAAATCTATTTGGCATTGGATACATTTACGAGATTTTCTTAAATGTACTGAGGAGTCATCACTTATCAAGACCCATTAGCCACTCGAGGATAAAGATTAAGGTGTTTGTCAGGAGGAAATTTAAACAACACCTGGAGGATTGTTAACGATGGTTGGGACTGGTCAGAAATTATATTATTTAAGAGGATGCCTCAACAAGAATTTGTTAACATTGGATTTAAGAACGACCCTGTTGTAGTCATCTAGGAAGCAACCCTATAGTATTGTATTCTACTGGCGTATAGTTCCTGGAAAGAAACTTTGCTCATGGAAGTTCTGTTTATGTTTAGGTACACATAGGGAGAAAGAAAAACTATTTATAGTGGTTGTAGATTGCCGAGTTTTGGTTGTAAATGTTTTACATGACTGGGGGCATAGATTAGAGCGAAGTTGAACATCTACCATGAAAATCACGGTAGAGAAGTTGTAATAGTTTAATTGTATTTATTGGCGCATGAAGGAAGAAAGTAACGTTTTTGGTGCTTGTCCAAAATTCACTCTATATAAAAATAAAGAAAATTCTGTATGATGTACGAACTCGCGACAGAAATAAAATATCATATTTCAAAAATCGCGTAAATTGATCGAGTAGTTTTATTTTTAAATAAGAAAATCTAAATTGTGTGGGTTAGCCGAGGACTGTCTTCGCGACGCCATTTTGAAAAATTTCTAAAAACAAGGGAAGTAATTAAAACTTGCGAATTTTGTAATGCCTACGAATTCCAATTAATCTGCTAAAATCTTATTTATAAAAATATTTTAAAAAATTATTTATAAATCATTTATAAATTATTTATAAATTATTTATAAAAATAAAACTACTTAATCAATTCACGTGATTGTTTGCTTTTAATTATTTTCAAGTTTGTATTAATTCAGTCAAAAGATCTGGTGCTACGAGATTAGGCTATCTGAAGATACCGGTTTCCTGACCTAAAATGCACCAAACATTATTTTTTCTTTCTGTTTGCAAAACTCAATCATGTCCTACAAAGTAAAAAACAACAATTTTCCTCTACAGAAGAACCAAATCAAACATGGACAAATACTCGAAGATATAAAGAACTTGGAGCATAAAGACGTTTTCCAAAATTATTGGATTCAACATTAAATAACTTGAAACAGCTTGATATTCCATGAAAATACAACCAAACCGAACTAATCAATCAAAGAATACGGTCGAAGATATTACGTTAAAATGAGAAAAAAAAAAAATGGCTGATAGAGTCGGTCGCCTGAGACGCCGATAAACGCATAGAAATTGGGAATTAAACAACAACAAAAAATACAGTTCGGTTAAACATCAAATTTTCGCCAAATGGTGGACAATTATTGTATTTTTGTTTAATTTTCGATTATTGCGCGATTATTGAGATCTCGCACCATTTATTTTACAAGGAAATCACCACTTATCAAGACCCGAATGCCACTCGAGGATAAGGGTTAATGAATGTAAGGTGGTAGTGTAGTTATCGTTAATGGTGTAGATTGGATAGAATTTAGATTATTTAAGGGGACGTCCCAACAAGAACTTGTTTGCATTGGACTTTAATATTAACTTCATTCTAATGTGACGTCTTACACTTTTTTGATGAAACTAAAATAAAAAAGCTTTTAAATGATTTAAAGCACACGAAAACTTATCCAGATAATTAGGAAAGTTACTTTTATTGTCTTTGGTAACATCTATTTCTTACCTATTTGTTTTTTTATTTAACCTTGTTTATGTTTGTTATTCTTGACGTTTGTCGACCGAATTTCCAAAAATTACAATCCAATTTTTAATATGCTACTTTCTTTCTACCCCTGGAAAGTACTCGGCTGAGCTCTAATCTTTAGTTTCTCTTTCCATTTGTCAATATCAGAACACGGCATACTAGACCGGTTCTCGTTAGATAACCGAAATTAAGCAACGATGAACCTGGCCAGTACCAGATGGGTGACCATTTGGAAATAGCAAGCGCTGTATGTGCTCTCCGCTTATCTCGACATTGTTTCCAGTCGTCCTAAATTTCTACTTGCCACTGGAATCAAACAGTGCCAACTCAGGAGAGTTGTGGTTGGAGATTGCGCAACTCTTGCTATAAAAAAAAAATTCCCGCGCAAATCACAGTATCATCAGTGATTTTCATAGTTTTCATCGGCAACGATCGACGAATAGTATCAGAATAAACAACGCGTTTATTTTATACAGACGTGTTATTATGTAAAAAATATTTTAAACTTAACAAGTATTCGTTTTTTTATTTATTTAATACAAGCAGATGGATCCGGCATTGCCCGGTATTAAACGTAACGTTAAATTCCTTAAAAAAAAAAAGTAAATAAAACAGAAAAAGAAACTAAGACATGTGCATGCGAGTAAACGGCTCTTCTGTTAGTCCATGAAACTAATAGTTTCCCAGGTGATAAGGCCTTGTTACATTTAAATTAACCGGAAATGAAATTAAAAACCGTTTTTACACTAAAAGAGAAAAAATCCAGAACATAATATTTAATATCAAAAACTTTTTGGAAGGAGTATGAAGTCAACTTCCTTCTCTCAGGCTGGCTATACTCGAACTGAGGAAAACGAGAAAAAAAACTTCCCCCCTCAACCCCCGCTCCTGGCAGAGGCAAGCAGAGACTGCTGAAAAGGCGTGATGTCAAGAAGTGTAGGCACTCTACTTTACAAAAGCAAAAAAAGGCCGAACCGTATTCTGCCTCCTGGTACCGCTTCATGGCTGCTAGGATAAAAAAAAATAAATAAAATTCTGAAAATAAAGCCGTTTTTAAATATTAGAATGAGACTCCCATCTTGTCTTTCCAAACTACAATTCTCCTTTGTGAATTAATTTTTACCTATCCTAGGACAGGTATCTATCTAGTTTAAAAAGAGATTGAATCTCGAAACGTGACCAATTCTATCTATATCTATATGATGTTTTGCTTCCGTCTTTAAAGAATAAAAATATGAATGTTTCTGATTCCACCTTCCTCCTCTTTTTTTTTTTTTTTGTTTGTTAATTTTTTAAAAATATTCCTTCTTTCTCTATCTATTCTTTCTCGCACACTTTGTTGTCAGCGCAGAAAATCGAACACTTGCGACAAAATCCCAATATTGACCTTCCTTAAGTAGAGCTTGCAAGGCGTCAGTGGTCCTGGTCCGGTTGCTGTCGGGAGGCTAATAAAGTATACTTGCAGATCAATATTGGACAATGAAATATGAAACCAATGTGGAATGAATAAGTGCGGACTGGACTTTATTACGGTTTTATTTTTTACAGTTTTTTGTTTGTTTCATTTTTTTCACGTTCCTTTGGTGATTAAAAGAGAATATGAAAACGAGGCTGAGATATATTGCAGTCAGCCTTTAGTGCAAGCTTGTTTTAATATACCAGTCAAATAGGTCTGGTAGTAGTGTGGTGGCATTGTGGTGTGGTCCATGGCTTCGCTAGAAACCATCTTGGAATGTCTTTTTGTATAACCAGGAACCACACCGATAGTGAATATAAATTAGGGTAAAATATTATTGTCTTAACGAAAGAAGGAAATAAACTGGTATATATATATATATATATATATATATATATATATATATATATATATATATATATATATATATATATATATATATATATATATATATATATATATATATATAATGCTCTTTATCTTGAGTTGAGCGTATTTGGAAGTGATACACGATATATCATTAGCATATTAAGCGATGCTGTTTGTGTAAACAAATCGGACTTAGGTATTCGGACGATGTCAAAACATCGTTAATTCACTACTCGCACAGCAGCTATATAATAGCGTAATGGTTCTAAGCCTTGACTGTCGTACGGGCAGTTGGGTTTCGATTCTGACTTGAAGTAGTTGCCTGTCTAGCAGCACTGATGAGCTGTGATACAGTAAAACAGTACTGTATGTGGATGATTATATATATATATATATATATATGTGTGTGTGTGTGTGTGTGTGTGTGTGTTTACCCTCCTGCTAACATTTATGCCTGCTTACTCTTCAGCTAGCATTCATCTCTGCTTATCTTACGCTAGCATTCATGTATGCTTACTCTTCTGTTAGAATTCGTACATGTTTACCCTTCTCCTAGCATTCATGTCTGCTTACCCTTCTACTAGTATATATGTTTATTTACCCTTCTGCTAGCATTGATGTCTGTTTAACTTTCTGCTGCGATTCATGTCTTCTTGCTCTTCTGCTAGCATTCATATCTGTTTACCCTTTAGCTAGTATTTATGTCTGCTTACCGTTCTGCTATCATTTATGTCTGCATACCATTCTGCTAGCATTCATGTCTGCTTACTCTTCTTCTACTTTTCACGTCTTCTTACCCTTCTACTAGCACTTATATCTGTTTACCATTCTGCTAGCATTCAAATTTGCTTAGCAGTTATGTCTGCTTACACTTCTACTAGCATTCATATCAGTTTGCCTTTCTGATAGCACATATATAATTGCTTACCTTTCTGCTAGTATTCATGTCTGCTTACCCTTCTGCTAACATGTATTGCTGCTTAGCCTTCTGCTAGCATTCATGTCTGTTTACCCTTATGCTAGCATTCATGTCTGTTTACCCTTCTGTTCTGCTAGCATTCATGCCTGCTTACTCTTCTGCTGGCATTTATGGCTGCTCTCTTTCTGCTATCATTCATGTCTGTTAACCCTTCCGCTATCATTCATATTTGCATACCCTTCTGCTAGCCTTCATGTCTGTTTACCCTTCAGCACACAATTTATATCTGCTCACCCTTCTTTTACCATTCATGTCTTACCCTTCTGCTAGTATTAATGTCTGTTTACCCTTATGTACTCAATCTATATCTGCTTACCCTTCTTCTACCATTCATGTCTTCTTACCCTTCTGGTAGTATTCCAATGTGTTTACCGTCCTGCTAGCATTCAAGTCTGCTTACCCTTCTGCTAGCATTTATGTCTGTTTACCTTTCTGCTAGCACATATATACTTGCTTACCGTTCTGCTAGTATTCAAATCTACTTACCCTTTTGCTGGCACTTATATCTGCTTACTATTCGTCTAGCATTCATGCCTGTTTATCCTTCTTCTAGCATTCATGTATCTTACTCTTCTGCTAGCATTCATGTCTGTGATGACTTTTATATTTACACGGTTGAATGGCTAGTTCACTAAAGCAAAATTAACGATGAATTGAAGTTTTGTATTATATGGATTATTCTGACAACTGTTTGTATCTATCAGTTATAATCGAAACCGAAACCAAAATTTATGAAGAATTCTTGGTAAAATTATTTATGACAAGAAATGGAAGTACATGACAATTAAGCGTGACACAGAAAATAACATACACGCGATCGTATAATATATAGATCATCAGTCTTCATCTCAAATATTCAGAAACGTAAGAAAAATTATGGTCATAATTTTCTGTTGCTTATGATATTACTGATTGTTGACGAACCCTCTCGTGTACATGATGCTGACAGACATTTTGCAACCCTTCTTGACCTTTTCCTGACAATTCGTCCTACACTGTTCATATGCATTGTCCTAGCTTAATCTATTGTTCCAATTAAGATCACATCGAAGTCCAGTAAGACCTCCAATGTCTTTTTCTATAGCAGCGTGTATCGAGGGTTAATTGAGAGATATCAGAAGCTCTTCTGCATTCCATTTTCAAAAAGAATGCGTTTTCTGTTTAATCTAAAATCCATACAATCCAGCGCGACCGCAGCCGAGATTTAACTCACTACACGAGTTTGTAGTGTAATTCAAATCTTGTCGGAAGCTGAATATTTGATGCTTCGCCAGGGCTATCAAGGGTACTTTTTTCTTATCGTGACGTAGTTTTTATCACTAGATGGGGTGCCTAGCACGGCTTAAGAGAGTCCCATCTACACTCAAGAGAAGGATAGATCGCGCCAGTTTCTCAACCTGGTATTTTACTTGCGGTACATACAGCGGCTCGCCTTCCCAAATGACCACTCATCTGGTACTGACCAGGCTTATCGTTGCTTAATCTAATCTAATTAATTGGTTAATCGTTGGTATTGAGAACTTTATTTCTCAAAAAATTCAAACACAAAGTAAACAATTAACTGTGGTATACTCCTGAATTTGCTGCAGGCGTTGTTCACAGAAATCAGTATTTGAATTTCTTTCAACAGAATAGATGCTATGAAATCAAAGCCGTCTTTAAAACTGCACACAACTACTGCAAAAGAAAACATTAAGGAGTCATACGCAAAATCCACTACATCTAGAGTTGTGATACCCCTGTCATGACACCACAAAATGTACCCCTACTCTTTCTGGTGACGTGTCCAAAGCATTCAGGTCTGTGAAATTACCACTCTCTTCACGTCGTCAAAGATCAATTGGGTAATCGCGTGGTGTTAGTCATCAGAGTTGTACCATGAAGCAAAGGTCACTTTCAAGCACAAAAAATAAACAAAAATTCGACGGTTGTTTTTTTTTGTTTTTTTGTTTGGTTTTGTTTTGTATAAAAATAATTATTCTGATGAAAACTTACAAAGGTGTAGAAAAAAATAACAACTTCTAAATGCATTTTCTAATTAAAATGTTTTTTTAACTGGCTCTATTATGAAGTCTGGACAAAATCGTCCAGACTTCATAATAGAGCCAGTTAAAAAAACATTTTTGGTTTGGCGTTTTCAACCCTTAAGTTTCTTAACAACGTGGTGTCAGGCGGCGAACAAAAAAGAATCTCTTGGCTATAAAATGAGTTAGTAATCTAGTAAAATAATCTGGCACTGACCGGTACTTTCCAGACTCTCTCTCTCTCTCTCTCTCTCTCTCTCTCTCTCTCACACACACACACACACACACACACACACACACACACACACACACACACACACACACTTCAGGAACGGAGATTTTCCTACCCCCCCCCCACAAGACCCACCGACTGGCGCAAATAACACAGCGCATAAACTTTTTTCATTATCGTCTGCTCATCAAAAACAAATGTATAAACGTATTCATTTTAAATATTTCTTATCTTTCTCACTGAACTTTATTTCTACAACGAAAATGTATAAACATTGACTCTTATTAATAATTTTCAACTAAATATAATTTGTTTAATTGAATGGGGAAGTTTTGAATACGACTTTTCAGACACGTACACAATTCACAGCCCTTAAATTATTAACTGTTAAAAATTAATAAAAAATTTGACGGTTTTTCTTTTTAGTATAAAAATAATTACGATAAAGCCAATGTTTATGGAGAATTTTGCAGAAAATTCAACCTTTTGTAATCACAATTTACATCCAGAATTTCCAACTATGACTACAAACATTCATATACATTTCTTGATACCAGCAAGATAACTTGTTATGACAACATTCCAATTATAAGACTTCAAAAGCTGCAACTGGAACTAACTCCTATTCTTACAAAAGAAATGCTTAAAAAAGAAATGCTTACCATCAATCTTCGTCAGTGATAAATCAAGATCAAGTCGTCAACAACCTCAGTAAAATCAATCTACTCAGTGATCAGCAATATGGATTTCGTTCTTCAAGTTCAGTATCAATGAATCTATTGACGAGAGCTTTATTTTTAGAAAAAAAAAACTCTTGGCATTTCAAAAGCCTTTGATAACTTTACTTCACAAGCTATGGCATATCTTGAAATGCCTTCTTAAATATAAAATTCTTTGTCTCTGATCTATATCTATATCTATCTATCTATCTATCTATCTATCTATCTATCTATAGCATTATATAAAAGGCACTTTGTGTGTGTGTGTGTGTGTGTGTGTGTGTGTGTGTGTGTGTGTGAGAGAGAGAAAGAGTTCCCTTAGGACTCGAAAACGACTGAGCCGATTTTTGAAAGATTTTACACAAAGGTACTTTATGTGTCTGGCAATGTACTTTTGGTGTAGGTTTGATATCAGAATGCCCCCAATAAGTATCGATAATCGATAATTCAAATGTTACAATGAATGAAGCAACGGACGATTTTGATCAAAGTTAACACCTTACACAGCCTAACATCACAAGTGCATTTGAGAAGTTTTATTACCACAAAAGCTGGAAGGCCCGACATATAAAATCAACAGTAAGTTCTTTGATATGACAGGGGCGCATTCGAAATTAACGTTTCTGTCTAAAGCACAATTGAAACATGATACTTGACTTTTGATTTTTAACTTTAATTCAAGCCATTAAATATAAAAAAATAATTTTATAAAATCAACAGTAGGTTCTTTACAGTGCAATGTAGACTACAATGTATTGTGGATTGAGTCATTTCGAGGAGGCAAGTGAAGCTTCATCCCGGTGCACTGCGATGAATCTCAAACTAGAGTCAATCGATTTTGTTGAAAAATGGGTGCTTTCACTCATTTCGATGACAATAAAATATAGAAATTTGAAACATTCGTTGATCATCATTCAATACCGGGCAACATCGAGTCTCCCTAGTTGTTGATGATCGGAAGTGGGAAGCACATAGTCTCGATGCTGGCAGGCCTCAAGGATCTATTCCGAGCCGAACCCTTTTCCAGATCTTCATCGACGATCTTCCAACTCATATTCTAAGATGATTCATTGACGGCTACTTACTTCTAGTGGCTTTATGCCTTGTCTGGAGAGATTTCTATACAAAAGATCAACTTCTGCACAACTGCAATCATCGTTTCCAATCTTCAAGATGGTGTTTCATCATCTACCTGACAAAATGATTAACATTTATTGTTTGGATCATTGTTCTCACCTTAGATGTTATTCTCACAATGTTTTGGCCGATGAAACCTCCAACCTTCTTCAGGTGTACTTTTTAGAACTTGATGTAAAGTCGGGTATGGTTGATCACCTATGGAGAGAAAAGAGAAACCGAGAAACCATCTACCCTAATAGAATTGTGTGTGTGGGGGGGTAAGAAGATTCAAAGAAACTCTGCATATGGTGGGCGAAAATGACCTCCTATGTTGACCTAATGTAGAATTTAATACAATATGATAAATATGAAGTATAAATAATGGAATCTATATCTATATAGATAAAACAGTAGATGTGTGTATGTGTGAAAATGTGGTCACATAACACTGAAATTAACAGGAAATAGTAATCTTACACCAAGTAAAATCTTTTTTGGGTCGATGAATAACGCGTACAGAAATATGTTGGAACGTTGAAATGTTCATTTCAACATGCCGCCATATTTCACATGCTCAAAATTCGTTTCATAGCTTCAAGTGGTTTATTTTTTAAAATCTTTCTTATCTGTCGATAGCTCAAACGTTTGGTAACGCAGCTGGAGTGCTTAATATTTTGGTCTCGATTCTTACTAGTGTTACAGGAGAGAGAGAGACAGAGAGAGAGAGAGAGAGAGAGAGAGAGAGAGAGGGTGAGTGAACGTGGAGTGTAAACACGTTTACAAGAACCGAAGGTCAGCTGACCAGATTACGTATGAGTGACGTGGTTGGCTGGATCGGTAAGATTTGATTTGGGCTTTGAAGAAGACGGACGGTTTTTCCGTTGTCTCCCCCTCTTAACTGGGGAGGGGGGAGACGAACGCTGACGTGTGTGAAGAAGAACCCACACAAGCCGATTTCACTTCCACCTCCTGCAGGACCTCTGGGGAAAGTGAAATAAAAACTATAAAACCCATTCATCGTCTTGGAGTGATAAATCTTCGTCAAACAGGTATCAAGTCTCCCTCCAGGATGAGAAATTTCCAGATGGTCCGTTTTGAAGAAGCAGAGGTAGGTTTTGAAAATACATGTCACACACATGATTCCCTTTATGATACAATAAACACACAACCATTTATATTAGAGACAATCATACGCACACGGAATCTTATGTTATACACCAAACGTAAATGGTGCCTTCAATGATAACCAATATATAACACTAGTGGCATCTAACTCACATTAAAAAAAAAAAACTTTTGAAATAAGTACTATATATATAATATCCAATAGAGAATTGGCTCTCTAATAATACATACGAAATCTGCATGGTTTAAAATATATTTTAACACATTTTACTACCAGACAATCAATACATAACAATGAGTAGTAACATATAGTAATAAGTAGTAAACCTACATATCTAAAACGAAAATAGGTTTAAGGTTCCTAAAATTCATACTAGAATTGTCCATAAGGATCTATGGCGCAACGGTTATAAGTACTAAGTAATAATCAGTTGTAAGAGGCAGTCTTCTGGCGGCTGAAGGTTCCTGAAACACGCTTAAAGAAGTGCTGAAAGATTTGTTTATAGACTGTTTGATTATTTTCCTATTGAAATTATAGATTCAGGCGAAATATCAATTTGATACATATACTAGCCTGGGAGTCCGGCGTTGCCCGGGTGTTTGGAGGTGTATGTTGAGCAAAAAAAAAAAAGTGGTAGTAGGAAAGCACCACGAAGGAGGAAAAGAATGGGGAAAAATGTAACGTCTTTGCTGTTACGACGACCACCAAACCTGAGGTGACGTAGGTTTAAATTAAGGCTAGACAATCGAAAAGAGGGGATGACTTACGAAAATATCGGCGAAGAAAGCGACCCCTCCCTGTAGAAAAGTGCCCAGTTGAAGGTGAAGAAATTAATGTTTTTAGCCAATTTTTCGATATTTATCGTCTGAAAGCCGAGCTTCAAAACGATATTTATCTTGTGAAACTCCGTCGCCTCAGTCGAAAGTTTTAGGCAGATATGCAAACATATATACATACATTTATATATTGGTAGCTCAAATTTTCGACGCAAACCGATTAAAAATCTTGCCCTATCTCTGAATCCCCTTCATGTAAAATTTCAAATGTTTAAACCAGAAATTGTCTGAGTAATTTGGTAGACCGCTCGGTCAAATTTTTTTTTAACTTTGACCTCTATTATGACCCCTTAACATTTATTGTTTTGGGCTCAAATCAAGTTATGAAGTTAAATCCATGTCCAATGAACCTATATCTAAAATTTCAAGTGTTTAAACCCAAAATTGTCGGAGGAGTTTGGTAGAGTTCTCAGAGGTCAAATCGTTGAACTTTGACCCAACATCCAAGTTTCTGGCGGAAAACCGATTACAAAGATTTTCCCAAGTCTCACTACCCTGCATATCAAATTTCGAGTCTGTAGACTTAAAATTGACAGAGTAATTGTGTAGGGAAATGTACACAAACAGACAGACAGACACTTTCACTTTTATATATATATATATATATATATATATATATATATATATATACAGAGAGAGAGAGAGAGAGAGAGAGAGAGAGAGAGAGAGAGAGAGAGAGGGATTGTTTTTAAAACTCGAAACAGTGTTTCATGGAAAATAATTGATGATCCCTGAAATAACGTTAGAATAATTGTCAATTCATGAAAACGAATTGACTTAGAGATTCGAAGAAATTGATTTACTTACTGGCAAAATAATTTTCCAAAGAAGGACTAAAAAATTTTTTATAAAATAAAATACGCATCAAATGCGCTTGAAAGCGAAATCACAACGTAATATTAGGAAAATAAACAAATATTTCACTTGGTTGAGCTAAGCTCCATCCTCAGTGTGTTGTTTTCTTTCTTTTTTCTTTTCTTGTAAAGATTCGCGCGTTGTATCACAACGGTTGTATTTTGAAATGCTGGAACAGTGCGTAGGCAACGTGAGAATAAAATAAAAAAAGAAGAAAAGTAAACAACATACTGAGGATGGAGTTTAGCTTCGAAATGTATTTATATTATAAATTTCAGTAAAATATTTGTTTATTTTCCTAATATTACGTCATTATTTGGCTTTCAAGCGCATTTGATGCGTATTTTATTTCATTCAAACTAAATCAACGTTTCTACATGGAACTCACACCCTTGACATTCAACTTTTTTAATATACTTTTAAAGGTTAAAAAACTTCCAAGTCTATATATACAGGGTGGCCCACATAAAAGTAGCCTTCTGTTGCTGGTAGTAATGATAAAATAATAAATATTGATTTTAAACCTAAAATCAATACTTATTATTTTTACTTTTAAGTGGGCCGATTAATCTGAAAAAAAAAAATGATTAGAGAGATCAGGCTACTTTTATGTGGATCGGGTTTTGTTTACGAAGTTTGTAAGTTCAAAGAGTAAACGGTCGCTAATAATTATCTACTGAATGTTTCCTGCTGTTGTCCTCCCAGCTATAAACATTAAGAGAAGCTTTATTGGTCTTTTCCATCAATCAGATAAGACGTCCTTAATGTTGGTTTTTAAATTGGAACAAAACTAATCTAGTCTGAAGATGTTTCTTCCGATATGCTTAGTTGGCAGCCATTTTGAATATAAAAAATGTGAAAACATGTATCCTTTGTTTTTGTACTGGAGATTCACTGCTTATTAAAGTTCAAAGGTCACTCGCAGGAAAAAGGTTAATGATACTCTGTTTCGGAATTTTTAAGATGAGGATTAATAATTTGCACAAAATAAACAGTAATGCTAATTCTGTGCAATTTTAGGAGGTCCACAATCCCAGGCTTTGCCTTCTCTCTTTACGAAGGGGTTAGTTTTTTTTTTTTTTTTTTTTTTACTCATGTTCACCCCTTACAAGGCATATCGCCACTTGGACGTAAGGGGATACTATTTGGGGACATGTCTAGGAAAGATTAACAAGATATTTGTTCATGTTACATTTAAACTTCTCCATATCAGTACAGCCAGGAAAACAGGCAGCAGGAAGGGAATTCCAAAGTCTAGCTGTTCGAGGCCAGAAACTACTAGAATAGAAAGCTTTCTGGCAGTTAGGGACATCAACGATGAAGGGGTGAGATCTTATTGCTAAGCAGGTTTGTTGGAGATATGTACGTCGAGGGGGTACTAGTGAAACAAGTGCATCAGAACACATGCCATTAAAATATTTGTAAAACAGGATGCATTGCGGCGATGGGACAGGGGCTGAAGCTTAGTTGATAAAGTGGGACCGATTAGATTGACAACTCTTTTTGGACTTTATCTAAGAGGGAGAGACTAGTGGTAGATGGCAACGATACTCCATGCATGAGTGAATGGTGGCCTTGTAGATGTACAGCACACTCTCAGGCGTGAGCAGTCTTCTAGCTCGATAGAGGGAACCCACCTTCTTTGCAGTAGCCTTTGCAATGTCCTCTATGTATTTGTTCCAGTTCATATTGCCCGCAAATGTTAGGCCAAGGAGTTTGAAGGTGCTTTTTGTCATGGATATAGGGGTGTTGGAGAGGCGTCTTGTAATTGTTAAAGGAGAGCAGCTTAGTTTTACTAACATTAAATGCTACCATCCATTTACGGCCCCATTCCACTATTGTCTGGAGGTCATTTTCTAACAATTCTGCCATCATCTTAGATTTAGTTTATTGCTAATCCTCTGACGTGCCACTGAGGAATGCTGACGGGGTTGCTAAGGCACATTTTGTAAGATAGAGTGCCTCTCATCTGAGGGTACTGACTTCTCAATTGCACTTTCTAGTTCTAGTGTCACAGTTCTTGCAGTGGGAGAGAACCGAATACTTTAATAATTTGTATTATTTGCCCGACTATTCTTGGATGTTATTCTTACAACGTTTCGGCTGATGTAACCTTCTTCAGGTGCATCTTGTTAAATTCAGAGATCTTCCTGTCAAACTCAGAAATCTGCATGTAATTTTGAACAGAACCCTTTATTTAATTCATGCAGGTAGTTTACTCTTGTTCCATCAGCCATGAGCATGTAGAAGTTTTCAGTAATTTGTAATTATATTCTTAATATCTGCATCGAGAATTAAACCTTCAACCTCTAGAAGACTGCCACTAGTTTAGTGTCTGAAGATGTTCCCTTCAATATGTTTAGCTGGCGGCCATTTTGAATGAGGAATGTATCCTTGTTTATATTTATGAGTCACCAGTTAATAAGAATCAAAGGTCACTCTTAAAAAGGATCAAAGGTCACTCTGTGAAAGGTCAAGGAGAACCCTAATAGGGATCTCCTTGACACATACGTGCCAATCCTTGGTCACGGACCCCCATGTGACCTGTGCTTGTCCTTCGCAGGGGATTCTTGGCAAGGTATCTCAGCATAGTAGGACCCGTCAGTCGATTTGGTCGGGATCATTTTCACATTCGGGTTGATAAGCCGCTGCCTCGTCGATCTGTCACACTGGAAGATGAATCAATTTCATGCACACAAAAGAAAGACAGACTCGACTATATCTATTCTACTAGTTAATTCAACATAGATATGCACAATATATACTTATATACAATTGTTCAAATGTTGAGTTTGACAAAACTCTACTGAGTCCCAATTAGATTAATTACTCTCGGTTTTGCGGTGGTGGCAGTTCGGGAAGAGAGTATGGTGACGATCCTTCAATTGTATTTGATTTCTCTTAAATCTCAGCTCCAACTTTGACGATTTCAGCCTAGGGACTCGTTTATGCAGTAAGGTGATGGGGTAGGCCAGTCTGCCGCCTCGACCAATCACCACTAATTATGTCACCTCAAGGAAATCCTCTATTCCCCATGTGGGTGTACCTTGATTCTGCAAACTCTCTCATGCCTGTTTCTCATGATCGAAAGGTTACCCGATGACCTCTCAGTCTGGTACGGCACTCAGATGCCAAATAACCCTGAGTCAGTGCTCGTTGGGAACGGAAACAAAATTATATTTCGTTATGTCTCTCAAAGTGACATCAAGTTGTCATTTTTCACCAAACAATAAAATTTATTTTCTTTCAGCAGGGTTGGATGCCGTTGTCCGGGCATAAAACAATCCTATCCGACCTGCATTCTCCAGTGTTTCAGAACCCTCAGCCTCTCACAGTGGGTAGCCTAATCACTTTTTTTAGAAAACAAGCCATAATTAAACCGGAAAAATCATCAATAAAGTTCAAAACTTACCTTAGATTATTTCTCCCGGTCGGGCTGATCGGACCAGCTAAGTCACAAGGCACAAGTGAGAGAATTTTCGTAGCTTTTTTGTCTGGCGTTCGGCTTATATCTTTTGTCATTTTCCCCTGTGCACACACATCACAATTTGGGAGATCGTCTGAAGGTATTATTTTCATGTCTTCGACTACATTTGGTAATTTTTTTAATATCAGCTGTATTGCAGTGTCCTAGAATTTTATGGCAGGTTTCCAAGTCGTAACAGGCAGTTTTTGAGGGAACCATACTATTTAAATAATATAGTCGGCCATTTTCTTTAATGTCATTGGGGTATATCAATTTTGATGTATTTTGGCGAAATTGTATATTCGCGCATTGTTTAATTGTAGCCTGCACGGAAAAATATGTCTTTCTTGCGAAAATTATTTTTGGAGACGTTGCGGTGAGGTGCGTAATTTGGTGGTGTCTGCTTTCGAGAAGCATTTTTGAACTTCATAATATTGCTGGAGTTATTATTGTCCACGAGCATTCTTCGTAACTGCGCAATGCCACTTTAAATTCGCTGAAATTTATGGGTTTGTCTTTCTGAGTTATAACAGTTGTAAATGGTTTAAAATAGGTTGGAAGTCCCTTGAGGGTCATTGATATCAACAAGCTATCGCTTATTATTTCACCTGAGAATTTTAAGGCATTGGCGGTTGTTTCTGCCCTTATAACGTAGTCGGTAATCGTTTCATCCTCATTACGTTTCAGAGACGTTAGTCCTGTATATAGGGATATTATTTTCGGTTTCTCTTTTGATAAATAATGTTCTCTTAATATGTTCAATGCTTTCCTTCCATCATCCAATGCGTCTCTTAGAATTGAGATGTATATATTATATAACTTCTATCATCTAAACATTGAATCAGTTTTGCAAAAATAGTCGCGTTCTTTTCGAGAAATTCGGGGTCGTTTGGATTCTCTGTTGGAGATTGTATGACTTTGTGTAGTTTTCGAATCCTTAGATATCCCAGAAATTTTACCTGCCACAATTCGAATTTAGATTCCGATCCGTCAAAGAAAAGACGGTGGCTGGGCGCATAACCTGGTAAGTTTTGAGACATTGCGTTGAACAAAGATGTCGGCATAGTTCAGATCAGTAACCTAGATGGCAGCCAAGAATCAAATGCGGTCCGTGGCGTAGTTAAACTGTTAAGTTCTGAGATATTGTGTTGAACAAAGATGGCGGCGTAGTTCAGATCAGTAACCAAGATGGCGGCCAAGAATCAAATGGGGTCCGTGGCGTAGTTAACGGCGAACTGATTGAATCCAAAATTCGACAATTTTTATAATAATTTTGAAACGTTTTCATTGGTTGTTTAGCACAGCCGGTGCTTAAATGATTGGCGAATCCATTCGTCTCATAACCCCATTAGGAGTCAAAAACATTTTACATGTTTTCACCTTGTATGCTATTCTCACAACATTTCGACCAATGTAGTCTTTTTCAGAAGTATTTTATCGAACTCATAAATCTTTTTGTTGAATTTGAGAATCAATACGGAATTTTGAACGGAAGTTTTTAGCCATGATTGCGTATAAGTCTTCAATAATTCATAATTATATTCTTAACACCACCCACACTGAGGATTCAAGCTTCAATTGGAGGTTGACGATCATTTACAACTTGATTACTAGTTAGCACTTATATCCATTACGCCACATTTCCTTATATTCAAATCTATTATGAATTTTAGGTATGTACTCTTACTATCTAGTCACTGTGTTTTACTACTAATACTAGTACTACAACATATTACTGAATATATATATATATATATATATATATATATATATATATATATATATATATATATATATATATACAGAGTGGGCCACGTAAAAGTAGCCCAGAAAAAATGTAGTAGCGAGGAGGAACATTCTTTTATTGTTTAAATTACCTGTGTGGCACAATGAAAAGTGCCTCTTTTGATTGCGCTGGGGGGGGGGTTATATATTAATAAAACGTGTGCCTAACTTGATCTGTACTTGTGAGGTGCAGATGTGTCAAGCAGTGTTTGACAATGTTCTGCTATGACTCAAGCCAAGAATGACAGTTTGTTTATAATATTGAACCAAGTCAAAACGATATAAGATCTTAGAATTTGAAAGGTCAAACCCGAAAGAACTTGGGGATACAAACTCTCTCTCTCTCTCTCTCTCTCTCTCTCTCTCTCTCTCTCCCTTTCTCTATTTCTCTCTATATATTTCTCTCTTTCACCCCCATTGCAATAAAGAAAGAGAGAATTAAATATAATTCTATTGTTTTAAAACAGTTGAAGCTTACACCCCGTACACGTGGAATATAGTAGTTTGGTATGCACACAATGGGTCGACTGAATATGCTTCCTACTTGTTAAATGTTAAATAAATTATATTTTTTTATAAAAATGCGTTTGTTCGCTATTTTTGTATAAGCGTTAAATTCCAGAATGCCATTAATGCCTACGATGGAAAGATGCCTGTAACGACGCAATGAAGACACAAGAAGCGACCCATGCCAGCCAGTTATAGCTGACGACATATCGACCCGTCGCGTTGATATTTCCATGTGTCTATCGTTTGGATATTGTTTATTCCCCCGGGGAGCTGGCTGCATTCCCAGGGCGTTCTTCAACCAAGTGACTCTCCCCAGGAAAACGATCGTGTCATACCTGTAGTTTTATAAAAGATGCTGGAACTACTCCCCGTTGACATTTATGCATTTTTGAGCATGTTTAACAACGTTTGCAGATACTGCCTGTAGATCTTCTCTGATGATTCTCCTCATAGCGTTGGTAATGTTCTCCTTATTTTTTTGTTTTAAAGTTCCCCAAAGATAAAAATCACATGATGAAAAGTCCATGGGACATGGTGGCCATAACCCTTTGCTTATTGTTATCTCTTCTGTAAACAGTTCATGAACTAATGTTAATAATATATGAGACGTGTGCATGTAGCGCCATCTTGTGGAAAAAAGAATTACATTTTGTCTTGTGGTGGCAATTGGTCGGTTAAAAAAAATCAAATAAACAAATGACAATTAAAAGAATCGTTTTTGGCATCAGAAAATCAGGACATTTTTTTCCGATTCCAATAACCCCAAAAGTTCTGATTTTTCCGATTCTTCATTCATATTCTGATTAATCATCCCAACACTAATATATATATATATATATATTTCAACCATTCAGAGACGAGATACAGCAGCATGTCTAAAGATATACTGATTGAACTTAAAACAAGTTTTCTAATAAAACTTAATAATGAATATCCGCCTTACTACAAAAATGCTAGTTTTATTTTTGTGTCGTAAACTTCTCCCCCCCCTATTTTTTTATAGCTGATGAGGAGATTATATTCGAAGAGAAAACCTTTGTCAATTATTGTCAATGATTATCTTAAATTTTAATAAATTGAATATCGTTTCCGAAGCGATCGTACACTCTTGATTATGTTTGCCTTCCTTTTGAAACTGATTCATAATTTAGAATTATTAATCTTTTTACTCAATATATATATATATATATATATATATATATATATATATATATATATAAAGACCATTTAAGAAAGTAAGCGTTTACGCATAATATCGAATTTTTAATCAAACAAATGGTTGAAACCATTGCCAAAAGGGAAAATATGATGGAAATAAAATGAAATCTGCTTCATTCGAAACCTTAACCCTGATCTAATAATTATTTTAAAAAGAAAACATTTTCACCTGGTCAAAATGATAAGACCACTTTTATAAAATCGGCTAGTTTTGAAAAAATGAATACCAAAAGCTTTCTATGTTACTAAAAGTAACTTGTTAGTGGATAAAAAAACATCTTACTAAATTATAAATGGCAAAAGGGAAACCATTATCAGAGTTTGAGAGAGGAAGGATCTTTGAGCTTAATAGGGGTGGACTCTCCCATAGATCCATTGCAAACGAAGTGAATCGTAGCAAAACGGTCATCACAATTTTTTTAAGAAATCCAGATCAATATGGGCACAAAAAGAGTCCAGGTCGACCAAAAAAGAATAACCCCATCACTGGATTGCCGTATCAGAAGAAGTTTAAAAAAAGAACTCCAGTATGAGCTCAAGTCGGTTAAAACGCCAAACAGCAGCAGAATGTACTCCTAAAGCCATCAGAAGGCATCTGAAAATGAAGGGTTTCAATCATTTAAAGCGACTGCAGAAACCACGTCTTCTTGAACAGCACAAAACTAACCGACTTAAATATGCCGCCAAATACCAGACTTGGGATGAAGAGAAGTGGGAAAATGTAATTTTCTCCGATGAGAAAAGGTTTAATCTAGATGATTCAGATGGATTTCAACACTATTGGCATGATAAAAATTTTCCCAAAGAGACTTTTTCAACTCGGCATAGTGAAGGAGAGTCTTTAATGATCTGGGGTGCTTTCTCGTCAGCTGGGACCCTAAAGTTGCAAGTAGTGAAAGGCCGGCAAACATCATTGAAGTACATTTCAATACTTAAAAATGCTTCTATCAGGACTGAAGGTCCACGTCTGTGTGGAAGAAATTGGATTTTCCAGCAAGACAACACTGCAATACACACTTCTCGATAAGCACGAGAATACTTTTCTTCAAATAATATAGAATTATTAGATCATTCAGCATGTTCTCCGGGCCTCAATCCCATTGAAAATCTTTGGTAATGGATGGCAAAAGAAGTGTTCAAGGATGGAACCCAGTATAATTTGATAAAGGAACTTTCTGATTCAGTTTTCAGTACATGGGATAAAATTCCTTCGCAACCGATAAAAAACTTAGTCGCAAGCATGCCGAAGAGAATTTTTGAAGTAATTCATAATAATGGAGGCTATACTAAATACTGAGAGCCTTTTTATTAATTTATAATTGCCTTTTGTTAGATAAATTATCAGTGGTCTTATCATTTGGACCAGGTGAAAATGTTTGTTTTTTTAAAAAATAATTATTAGATCAGGGGGAAGGTTTCGAATGAAGCAGATTTCATTTATTCCATCATATTTTCCCTTTTGGCAATTATTTCAAGCATTTGTTTGATTAAAAATTCGATAATATGCGTAAACGCTTACTTTCTTAAGTGTTCTTATGATTTTGACCAGGACTGTATATATTGTGTCATAAAATGAATACACCCTAATACTTTTGCAGATATTTGATATATCTTAATTTGAACACATCTTCTCCCTATGGATCAAGAAACACTAATGAGTCACATGACATTTTGAAGGGAAAATGACAAACAGTACTCAATTTAGACATTTCTTCGGAGTGTGGTCACTTTTATTGGCAGATGTTTAGCCTTTAATGGCTCTATTTTGAGTTATTTTTAAGGTGAAATAAATTAACTCTGTTATATAAGCTGCACACAGAGTAATTTTCATTGTGTCAAAGTGTCATTTTTACAGTGTTGTCCGTTGAAGAGATATACTTAAATATCTGCAAAAATATAAGGGTGTACTCACTTTTGTGATACACTGTATATATATATATATATATATATATATATATATATATATATATATATATATATATATATATTTTAAAGTAAACTTTTTCATTTCTTTTCTTCTATTTTATCTGACTCTTCTACAATATAATAAAGTAAAGTTAGTTGGATGCACAAAATTTTTTTATCCCTATTTTCATTCCTACATTCACAGCCATTTGCTTTTCTTATGGTTAGTTCATGTTGATAGGAACACTAAGTTTTAATCCAATTTTATTTCTTTCCAAAAATACTTCACCCAACTTGGAATATTTTTTTAGGTGGATGCCATGCCAGCTTTTTTATCAGCAGCAACTCTAACTTACAATGGATGCCTTCTTTGTACTCAGCAGCAAATGAAACTATTATAATATTAGATGAAACAGAGAGACGGTATAAAATATGATCGGGGTGGGAGGTGCCAACAACATACAATCAGAGAATGTGGAAGTGACAGATTTAGGGTTCACGCTTCCTAATATCGGCCCTGCTCGTCATACTCCAAGAAATAGAAATCTATTTGGGCTCACACTCAATAATAATGGTCGTCATAGCCCAATGTTAGATAATAATCTGGTTAAAAGTTAAATTAGTTATTATCGATCTATCTGTCTATCCATCTATTTATCTATCTAGCCAGTGATATTGTTAAAATAGTTTATATTAGGAGTTATTTTCAGCTAAAATCCATTGTTATACTTTATTTTATAGACATAAAATAAAGTATAACAATGGATTTTAGCTGAAAATGTTTGCATAAATTAGCTAGGTTAAATAAACAGAATGACCTTGGGAAAGCATACATGGAAAGGTTGCATGTTGAGAGACGTGTGCTTTTTGAATGATGACGCAACGGAACCGAGGTCAAGAGGTCGGGAAGGTTAGAGAAAAGAATTGAGGGAGTTTGGTTACGGAAGTGAACTGACGTGCTTCAAAATGCCAGGAAGCAAGGCTGTAAAGAACAAGCATGTAAACACATAATGCAGACTCTTTGTGAAGATCATTTGAAACAGCTGAAATGAATTTATATTTAAGATATATAAAATGTTGTCCTGTGGTTCTACAAAAGAAGGAAGAACAGAGGTCTCAATTAGTTATGGTTGGTCATTTCATGTTTCATCACGGAGCTCAGCAGTGACGATAGAAGAACTCTTGAAGAAAGAAAGATATGAAGCATATATTAATCTTCTTATAAAAAAATGATAACTTTATGTATATATGAATTGTAATATATAACCGTGTGATAACTCTGATACATGACTCAGTTTATACGTCGATATCATATTCCCTGGCTAAACAAACATACATATCAATTTATACATTTATCTGGTGCCGTTTGGAGAACATTATACATCATACTCCTATCCCTGACTATGTAATAGCCAGAAAAATATAGATTTATTTTTGTTTGCACTTTCTAGTGTCAGACCTGGTCGTTATACCCCCATAGAAATAGTTATTTATATTTATTCATTCGAGTGGTGTCCTACCTTGTACAGGCATTGACGGCTGTGACTCCCCATCTGTCTCTCTTTCTCCAGGCATTCATGAATTCATTGTTGCTCATAATTCACACCCACATTCATACTGTTTCTCGATAGTGTTTTGATGCATTGCCATAGATTTCTTTGCAGTTGTACAAGCGATAGGTTGCAGTTTCTTTCTGTCCGAGCAGTGCCCATACTGAGCGATTGCTCTGACTATTTAACCCAAAGGAATCTTCTGGCCAGCACAACAAGATACGAATCGTTATTTTCATGGCAAGTGCTCGTCTGAGCTTCAATCTCTGGTCCCCCTTCGCCAATCTTTCACAAAAAATAACCGTCTAGCTGAAACCACTGTCAATAATTTTCCCCACTCTTTATCTGTGCCTAAATCAAAACGTAGATTCCATGAACAAAGCTTCTTTCTTAGAACTGCACGCCTGTTGATCTCTCTTCCATTTGCCTGCTTCCCAGCCGACTACAACTTGGATGTCTTCAAGTCCAACATAAACAAATTCTTGATAAACAGCCCCCTTAAGTGATCCAATTTACCAAGTTTGCATTGCTAACAATTACTACAATATTATCCCATTGACTACTGTACACTCTATAACCCTTTCCTCGAATGGCCTCCGGTGGTGACTCCTATGTAAAAAAAAACAAAAACAAAAAACAAAAAAAACATGAACAGAATTATTCCTGTTTGTTTACATATTACATCAGTTCCCTGCTTTTTTTAATTTCATGTTACCCTGATCGGGGTGGGGGTGGGATTAGGTTTAGGGTAAAGTTGGTTCTCAACCTTGCCCAAGGGTTTCCCACAGACTAGCATAGGGAAGGAGATGCCTTACTCTTCCTTTGAAGGTAGTGCTGTCCTGCTACTCTATACAGTGCCTAGTATTCCCAAATGGTCACTCATTTGGTACTGGCCAGGATCATCATTGCTTAACTTCAATGATCTGGTGAGAACCGATGTGTCAATGTGATAATTTATATATTTATATTTATTGGGAAGTTAATTTTTCCTCACTTCTTTTCTTCTATTCCATCTTACTCTTCTTTAATCATTTACAGTCAATCGGATACAGAGATTTTGTCACCAATACTTTCATTCCTACATAAATAGCCATTTTCTTTACTTAATGATTAGTCCATGTTGATAAGAACACTAAATTTTAATTCGGTTTCATTCTTTTCCAAAAATACTTTATCCAACTTAACGAATGTTAACATATACAAGACAATGAGAGAAACATTAGAAAACATCTTCCAATCGGCAGTAGAATGGCTCCGCAAGTGGATAGTAACATTTAATGCTACTAAGACTAAGCTCCTTTCCTTAAACAAGTACAAAAAAACTTCTCAACCATCGGTTGCTATGACAAATAACACCTTACCTGAAAGTCCTTCTTTCAAACTTCTCGTTCTAATATTCACAAGCGACATAAAGTGGAACAGATACATTGAGGATACTGACAAGACTGCTGCAAAGCATGTGGCCTCCCTCTAATGTGCTAGAAAATTACTCACACCAGAGAGTATCTTATATCTTTACAAAGCCACCATTCGCCTATGCATAACATTTTGTTGCCACATCTGAACTTGTGCATCTACCACTAGTCTCTCCCTCTTAGATAGCACTCCAAAAAGAGTCTCAAATCTAATAAGTCCCGCATTATCAGCAAAGCTCCAACTTCTGTCCAATCGCCACATCTCTGTAGATGATTTACAAGTACTTTAATGAAATATGCTCTAATGAACTCATAGCACTTGTGCCCCTTCGATGTACTCCTGACTAACTTGACAAGCAGCAAAATTGCTCCCCTTCACTGCTGAAGTTCTTGGATGACAGAAAGTTTTCTTCTGTCAGACTGCTAGACTTTGGAATTCCCTCCCTGCTTCCTGTTTCCCCGTCTATACTAACCTGCAGATATTTAACTGTAATGAGAATAGGCATCTCGCTGTTCAACTCCTCGCAGTCTGCCTTTTGACACAATCCCATGAACAATATGCCCTGTTTGGGGGTAAAAAAGTAAAAATAAAAATAAAATAAAAATAAAATAAAAATCACCCACAGAATATTTCTGAACTCATCTGGCTAAAAAAAAAATCTGTCTTTTATAGGTTGACGAAAATAAATTTTTTTGACTAAACTAAAATAAAAGAAAATGGCAATTTTGTTGTTTCCCATAAAAATTAATAAATAGAACGCGAAATAGATTTTTTTTATTTAAAGTTCGGCAAAGAGTAAAAAACACATTCAAATAAATTAATTGTTGTGTGACGGGAGTCTTTTCGATATGTGATCCCAGAATAGAAAGATTTTTTTAGAGTTCTCTCTCTCTCTCTCTCTCTCTCTCTCTCTCTCTCTCTCTCTCTCTCTCTCTTTATATTTCTCTAAAACCTCCACACACATACACTGACTAAGCCAATAATCAATTGGGATTTTCTACTAATAGTTTTCCACGATAAGAATAAATCAATGGTTAGACACAGGAAGTAAGTTGCATTCATTGCGTAACGTAATCGGATACAAGTGCAGCTATGACCATAAGAACACCGACCCCACACACACACACACACACACACATTGCATACTCTTTTCTGGTCGTCTCAGTGTCTCTATCTGATCTTCACGTGTAAACCAAGTAGCCATCTTTGATGCCTTTCCTCGTTCGCTAGAAACTCTTAGGTCAACAACAAGGGAAGTAATTCCAACATTATGGAAGTTTACCACCTATCACCAAAGGAACGTCTTTCGTGGTCATCTAGGTGAAAAACAAGAAACTCTCCCTCAGATCTAAATTTAGATTTTATAACAGCAACCTTTTGTCCACATTGTTATATGGAAGTGGAACTTGACACTGTTATATAATGGTGTAACAAAGGGCACCAAAACGGTGTATGTTGCATAATCGTCTAAATGTTGATATGCCTACTTGGGACGAAGGTTTCATCCTGATGAGTATATTCGTGTCACTAAATGTCTATTGTCGTTGCTTCTTCACTATTTGAACCGTAGAATTATGTTGTTGCTGCCTATTTATGATACATTCATATCTAATTGTTCATATGCAGGTGTGTGTGTGTGTGTGTGTGTGTGTGTGTGTGTGTGTGTGTCCCAATAACCACACTAGACGCTTCATAACACCCTGTGTATATACATACACGCACACACCAAACATCTGCCAAGAGGGCTTGGAAACTTTCACCTCCACCTATAACGACCGAGCAGAGCGAAGAAGACACCAAAGGCACGCGGCGCAGCGGGCAGACGGCATCTTCCCTTGTGCTGCCTGCGGCCGTGTATGCAATTCACGAATTGGACTCCACAGTCACCAGCGAGTCCATCAGGCGTAATCTATCTGGGACTGTTAGGCATGGTGCAACGTCATCGTCGTCAGCGATGGACTACTGAAGAGAGTGTGTGTGTGTGATACACGTATTTTAGACATACCTTAACTTCATGCGTCGTTGATCTTGTCCACCTGGAATTCATCTTGTTCTCGGAGGGGAGGCTGGAACCTGTTTGGACGAAACACATTGACTCCAAGACGATGATTGGTTTTATATTGTTTTTTATTCACTTTCCAGGTGCCGATCGTAGAAGAATGGAAAGTGAATATCTTTGCTTGCGTGGTTTACTTCTAGGTCTCTAATTTCACACACGTCAGCTCCAAACCCAGTGAAGGGAGGACGACCTGTTACACCGTCCGCTCTTCTTTACGTCCAAATTCCAACTGTCTGATCTCCAGCTAACCTGATCACGTGACCCACACGCAAATCCGATCAGCTGACCAGCCCTTCCCGTAAATTTGTCTACAATATGATATACCATATTTTGATAGATCTTATAAATATTCTTCATATTCATTTCACGTCCATCTCTCCAGTTAGATAGATAGATAGATAGATAGATAGATAGACCGAGACGGATAGATACAGAAATAGATAACTAAATAGATAGATCGACACTTTCTTGTGTTCAACCTATTACATAACAGCACATCAAAATCAGCCAAGAGAAGAAAATAGATGCGTTTGATTCCAAGCACCTTAGAAAGATTCTAGGAATCAAGTGCAGCGATCGAATCACTAACCAAGGAGTCAAAAAACCGATGAAGACCGCAAATGTCAAAAGAGTCTCGTTCCGTCAGATGACCACTCATCCCACATTGTTAAGATTATGAGGTCAATCGTCCGGATTTGGTCAACAGAGTTGTACCCTCAAGGAGCAGAGGTCACTCTTAAGTACAAAATTAATAAATAAAAATTCAAGTTTTTTTTTGTTATTTTTGCATAAAAATAATTGTTCCGAATAAAAGTTACAATTATTTTTATGCAAAAATAATTATTGCGAATAAAAGTTACAAGATTGTGTTTGTGTAATAAAATCTTCCGAATACACCTTCTATTTTGTGTTTTGGGCTGGAACGGTTATCGACTTCTGGGCGATTTGGGTTGGGTGATATCAACTCTAAGTCTGCAGTTTGTCTCTTAACGTGAGTTCTAGTGGCAGGCCGAATGAAGTTCCTTGGCCACCAAATTCAGCCGATTATATCGAGAATTCAGCAAGACAACCTGGCACTGTCCGACCTTTTCCAAACACACTCTCTGTTACATCAGGAGGGGTAATTTCACCTCTCTTTTAGGAGGGGGTTCTCCTCTCTTACTATATCGAATTATTACATCATCTGTCTGTCTGTCTGTCTGTATCTCTCTCTTTCTCTCACTGTCATCTCAAGAAGGGGAGACTCTCTCTTCTCACTGAAATAGAATCCATTTCGGTTTCCCTAAGCTCTGGGTAAAATGTCAATCATCGCCGCCTGTCCACCATAGTTTACCGATGTTAGTTACAAGGCCAGCTAACTTGTTTATCGACTGAATTTACTATTCACACGATGAGGAAAAAATAATCTTTTTCTCTATTGTGTATTTCATCAATTAAGTTGCGAATTACTTTTTTTCTCTTTGATAAAGTCAAAATTTCACATCAAATCAAAAAACGAAAAAGATCGATACTCTCTGACACATTTGCTTACTCGCCTGTTAAAGCTGTCAGGAGAGATTGAACAGATGCTACACTTTTGTATTCTATGAAATTTTGGGTCTCTCTCTCTCTCTCTCTCTCTCATCATCTCTCTTTCTCTTTTTTATTAACTTTTATTCTCTACCTCTATTACACACACAGACTCTCTCTCTCCCTCTCTCTCTTACACACACACACGCGCGCGCACGCGCGCAGACACACACATACACAGACACACACACAGTCAGACGCACACACGCAGACAGACATACACACAGACAGACACACACACAGACACACACAGAGACAGACAGACAGACACACACACACTGACACACACACACACACACACACACACACGCAGGCACACACACACGGACACACACACACGCACACACTATTTCTCATTTCCTCACTAATTCTTATTCTCACATATACACGTTTTCTCACACACACACACACACACACATACACACTTTCTATCTCTCTCTCTTACTTACCCTCTTTGACTGTCTCTCTCACACACATACAATCAATCCCACTCTCTCGCATATATACTCTCTCTCACTAATTCTTTCTCTCTCTCTCTCTCTCTCTCTCTCACTCTCACTCTCTCTCTCTATCTATCTATCTATCTATCTCTCTATCTCTTTTTCCCTCTTCCTCTCGACCCCAATGAATAAATCCTTTCATGCGATGCGAGGATGTATCTCGCATACACCCTCTCTCTCTCACTAACACTCACTATCTCTCACATGCATTCTCCCCTTGATTCCTTTTCTCACACAAACACACTCTCTCTATCACATACACACACACACGCACGCATGCGCGCACGCACGCACAAAAACTCACTTTCTCTCTCTCTCCCTCTCTCTCTCTCTCTCTCTATCTATCTATCTATGTATCTCTCTTTTTCCGTCTTCCTCTCCACATACACACACACAGGCACGCATGCGCGCACGCACAAAAACTCACTTTCTCTCTCTCTCTCTCTCTCTCTCTCTCTCTCTCTCTCTCTCTCTCTCTCTATCTATCTATCTATGTATCTCTCTTTTTCCGTCTTCCTCTCCACCCCAATGAACAAATCCTTTCATGTGATGCGAGGTGTTATCTAAGATTTCCGCCTTGTAGCCAGTGTTCTGTAGAATAAGCACAACCGATTAATAAGCAGGCATGTAGGTAAATAGTTATGAAATTACCGGGTGGCAGCGGGTAAACAGGGGTACTTATCACGGTAGCATTATGAGATAAACATATTTTCGACATCTTTCGCGGTTTGAAAGATGAAGCAACTTTCTTTCATATTCTTGTCCGCAGTTACCAGATTGGCATTTTAAAGTCAAATTTCCCAAACCGGAAACCGATTTTATTTATCTTCAAAATCTGGTATCTTGTTCGTGTATGTTCATCCAAACTTTGAAGCGAGATTTTTTTAAAATTTTATTCCAAGAATTCTCTAAGCGTTTATAGATCTTTTGATATTAAAAAAATCTTGGTATTATTTTTTTGCGACCTGCCCCAGCGTAGTATAAACACCCTCAACCACCCCACGTTTAGAACGGCTTTCGAGTTTGGGGGTGAGTGTTTATTCCGAAAGCCGTTCTTAACATTGAGAGGTTGGGGTGTTCATAATACGCTGGGGCACGTCGTAAACATTTACCAAAATTATAATATTGAAAAAAAAAAATGAAATTTAGAAATTTCATGGATTTTTTATGCATTCGTGCTTCCATAATGTTTACTACACAATGTCCTCGAGTATCTAAAATTTCTCTGTACAGAAATTGGCAAAACATCTTGCCATAAGAATACTTTTCACTACAAGTAAACCCTGATCAAATATTCCAAATCAAATAGTATTGGAATATACGTGCAATGGGTCACTCTTTTGTCGATAGTAATAGTACTAAGCTTGATAGTCCACCAGACTAGATGAATTCTTGTCCTAGAATCCGGTAAGACCAGTAAAGTTTACATGTGGCGACATTGAAACAAAATGGCCGGCTGAGTCCGAGTTTTACGTAAAAATAGAAATCGAAACAAAATACGAAACCAGCACACGAATTTGTGAAAGGAGAGAGAGAGAGAGAGAGAGAGAGAGAGAGAGAGAGAGAGAGAGAGAGAGAGAGAGAGAGAGAGAGAGAGAAAAGAGTTGGGCCAAATAAATTCGATACATAGCATTCAGTTATTCTTTTCAATATACTTTCCTATGTGACATACAGTGGTGTGTAATTATTTACAAAACCATTTTGGCTCCCCCCCCCGACAAAAGGAGAGTGGACCTGTAAATTCACCCTTGTTCCTTCGTCCGTTCGTCCTTTCGCCTGTCCGCACTTTTCTCAATAACTACGCCTTGGAATTTTTTGCAATTTTGCATAAACATTAAACATGATATTGTTAGGGAGAGGTGTCCGGGCAATCAAAGAACAAAATACGTCAATCTCAGGAAAGGTGACCTATAATAGTGTTATGGCGTGTATCCGGACAAACAAAAGAACACAATGGGAAATTCCGGGATTTAAAACAATCTATATCAATCGGCCAGGAAAGCTAACCGATATTAAATGGGTCAGACCAAAACCAGAAAAAAGTGCAATAAACAAAAGCTAGCGAAAATCAGATAAACAGGTCAATCAACAGGAACTATGACCCAGAGAGTTGCAAAACAATAAACCAGCTAACGAGAAAAGGGTCAACAGTTCAAAGTGATATAAATAAAAGAGCAGAGAGAAACGGCAGCGAGCAGACACAAAGCGAAAATACAGGTTGACACAGAATTCTGCGACCCACCCTCGCCCTAACCTCCTGCGATGATAATAGTTCTCACTGTTACTTTTGAAGTATAAATTGTAAACAAACAAATCTGTATTATAAACAATAAAGTGTCCGTTTATACAACCAAGACGATCATAGCCATTCATATATGTAACAATATAAGTAAAAAAAAAAGTAACAGAACGGATTTTCCGTGAAAACTCCGGTTGACCCCCTAGGGGTGCCTTTCGTGTTAAAATGGCTAAAATTAACACTTTTGTGTTTATTAAAAAAAATTGATACCTTGGATTTTTATAAAACTTTCTGAAAAGTTGTAACTAAGTGATTTCTATATAATTTTTTTTTGTCTATTCTTCGCGATAACTTTTGGGTGTGCCCCAGGGGTTCTTTAAGGCCTAACAAATACACACCATTTTTGGGACTATTTTACATATTTGTCCAAAATTTTCTGTGTATGATTATTTAGTAGTTTTGCATGGTGCTGAATTCAAATTTAAATATGTTAAAACCTTGAGGACTTTTAGGACTAAATGGGGGGAGCAAATGATGGACTTAGTCATTTATTTATTTTTTTTTTTTGCATGGTGCAGAACTTAAATTTACATGTGTTAAGGCCTAAAACTGCACCATTTGTTAATTTTTACCAGGATTTGACGTCCCCTGGGGACTTTTGGGGCTAAAAGGGGAAAAGGGACAAATGCTGAACTTAGTCATTTTTTTTATGCTTCGTTTACTGTGCACTCATGGAGGACCATGCATGCTTCACTTGTCTTTTCAAAATTTTAAACGTGTATTAAAAAGTAAAGTGCTGATGCATTAGAGCGTTATGGTTATGATTAGGGTTAGAGTTAGGGTTAGGGTTAAGGTTAAGATCAGGGTTAGAGTAAGTATAGCGCTAAGGCATTAGAGCGTTATGGTTATGGTTATGGTTAGGGTTAGAGTTAGAGTTAGGGTCAGCGTTAGGGTTAGGGTTAGGGTTAGGGTCAGCGTTAGGGTTAGGGTTAAGGTCAGGGTTAGGGTAAGTATAGCGCTAATGCATAAGAGCGTTATGGTTAGGGTTATGGTTAGGGTTATGGTTAGCGTTAAGGTTAAGGTCAGGGTTAGAGTAAGTATAGCGCTAATGCATTAGAGCATTATGATTATGGTTATGGTTAGGGTTATGGTTAGGGTTAGGGTTAGGATAAGGGTAAGTATAGCGCTAATCTATTAGAGCGTTAGCAATTTGTAAAATGAATTTGAGACGCTGAAAAATACACAATCAAAAAATGATCTCAAATTTCAAATTAGTACCACACGAAAATATTAACTTTATACTTTATGATATACTTTCTTTTTTTAATATTTTTATAATTCAATTAAAGACGTCAAGTTTTCATCATAATTATACAATATTTTTTTAAATAGAATAGCTTTTTTATTTGAAATAAAATAGCTTTTAAATAATTAAACAACGCATTTATTTTTTATTTTGTTTCAGTTTTACTCAGGTTTCGTATTTCGTTTCAGTTTCCGTTTTTACATAAACACACAAACGTAGACAGCCGTTTTATTTTTATGTCGCGACGTGTAAACTTTACCGTAAGACCAAGACACCACACTAGGTACGTGCAAAATGAATGCCGATGCTCAAAATGTACAAACATTTTGACTACACCCTTTACTTAAAAATTCACCAAAAATCAGGAAATTAACCAAATTTAATGAAATTTTCAGTATTTATCAAACAATGATCACGTAATATAAGGAACAAATTATTTTTACTTAAATCTTCGTGGAAAGATATTATTTTGTTTAAACAAAAAATACCTTTACTAAAGTTATGGTTTTCTGCAGTAAAAAAAAAATGACTGAATTTATTTTTGCTTTTTTTTTATGAAAATAAAGCATCGTAAATTATAAGAATTAAAAAAGAAATTATTTAATTTTTTACAGGAACATTAAAAGTCCGTATTAATGAAGAAAAATTAATTTCTCGAACTACTGATATTATCATTGAATTAAGCATTGTTTATTTAATATTTTCACACAAAATAATTATAATAGCAAAAATATTTCTACGTTTTTATGTTAAATTACAGTTTTCGCATAATTTTTATATGAAAGATTTTAATATTTTCCTTGCTTGCGTGAATGTGAAACTTTCGGCGTAACATAATTTTTACATAATCTTGAATAATAATAAAAAGAAAATTGATTTAAGTTTAAGAACATAGAAAAATAATTAAATTAAAAAGATGGTAAAAATGATACAAACGTTCAGGATAGGAATGTACGGATGCACGTCTGGGGGAAAAAGAAAACTAGTACCCCCTACCTACTTTTAAATACATGACGTCATTTTTAGCCAGCCTTTCGACTGGCTGGAATTTTGGGCTTCTATATAATCCGTGTTTACAAAACTTCCGTTTGTTGCGATTTTGCGAATGGCAGAATCCTTCACGTTTTAGGCTAATTAAGCTTCTTTTTTTTTTGTACAAACAAGGTTTTTTTTATTAGTATTTAATTCAATATCTTAGAACTTTACTAATTATCTTTGAAATAGACACAGAAAACTAATATTTATCTTTTAAAGGATTTTTACAATGAATTTATTTAACTTCAAAATTTAGCTGAATTAGCTAGCTCGTCGTGAAAACATTTTTTATAACTTTTTTTTTTTTCACATGTACAAATATTTTTCCTTTGGGGAATTAACTTTAGTCTTTAATCTTTCAAATACAATAAAAAAGAAGTCGGAAACTTACAAAAAGTTATGATAAATTGGCTTTCAAACTACGTCCCCATATCTTTATACGTCCATTTTTGCCCGTACCTATATAACACAGTTAATTGGTTAATTTGGGAGAGTAAAATTAATGTTCTTAGCTTTTTACTAACTAAATATTGAAGATGTAAATGAAACCTTTATGGAACACTCGAATGGAGTGATGTTGCCACATCTGGGCAGGAGCTGCTCAGAGCACTCTATCCTGTCTTGACAGAGTTCAAACCCGACTTCGTAATTTAGTAGGCGATGCGTTTTTCTCTTCTTTGCAACCTCTTTCCCACAGAAGAGACGTAGTGAGCCTGTCTCTGCTCTGTCGGTATTTTCCTGGCAAGTGTCCGACTGAGCTCCAATCTATGCCCCCCCCCCTCACCAATCTTTCACACACACAAAAAAAAACACTAGTCTAGCACACATCACTATCAATAAATTCCCCTACTCTCTACTGGTGCCTAAACCTAATCGTGGATTGGATGAACAAAGCTTCTTCCCTATAAAACTGTCCGCCTGTAGAACTCTGTTCCGCTGATCTGCTTTCCAGATGACTACAATATTGTAATATTGTCACCTTCAAGTCCAACGTAAACAAGTTTTTATTGAACTGTCCTCATAAATAATCTGATTATACTAAAATTTCTATCACAAACAACTACTACGCTACTGACCGTATGACTACAATGCACACATTAACTCCTATCCTCGAGTGGCCTCCGAGCCTGGATACTTGGTAATCTCTTTGTAAAAAAAAAAAGGTGTGATTCCAAGAAAGGGACCAGTTGATTTTTTGAGAACTTCGATTGAAATAAAACGAAACTAAAAGTATTAGCTTGGCGCAAAAATAATGTTTTAATCAGATATAGGTCCGTCAAAAAACTTTATTTTTGCACCAGCCTAATATATGGAGAAAATGGGCGTGGCCTCATAACATTTGTAAAATACAGTAATTTACTGAACAAACGGAATCTTGTTTTTTTTTTTTTAATTTTATTTTGATGTTGCAGTATCAAGTTTATTATAAAACAAACACTTTCAGTTGGTAATATTTGTAAGTCGCTATTTATGAGCTGATTTTCTTAATGTTAGACAAAACGGCAGTCTTAGATAATTAGCATGAAACCGCCGTGTAAGAGCGCGATTATCTGTTTGAAAAAGGAGGTGGGGCGGGGGGGGGGGGGTCAGAAGCGTGAACAGCTTAATTGCATCATCGTTGGAATCAGTTTTGCCGTCGGCGGAAGTTTTTGGATTCGTTTTCTTTAAACGTTCAAGTTTCGTGTTTGGTGTTGTTCGAGTTCATATGTGATTTGTAATCAGCTAATCAACCGAAATGACGTCACACTCTTGGATTTCTTTTGCTCTCTCTTTCTCTCTCTCTCTCTCTCTCTATTTCAATACGTATCTGTATTTTATTTAATTAATTGGAATTCTTATTGAGATGAGTAATTTGCATTATATATATATACTAGCAGGGGTGCCCGGCGTTGCTCGGGTGTTTGGAGGTGTATGCTGTGCAAAAAAAGCAAAAAAACAAAAAAAATGGTTAATTTTTTAAAACTTTGACCCCTATTATGACCCCTTAAAATTTATAGTTTCGGGCTCAAATCACTTTATTAAGTTAGATCCAGGTTCAAGGAACCTATATCTAAAATTTCAAGTGTCTAGACCAAAAATTGTCGGAGGAGTTTGGTAAAGTTCTTAAAGGTCAAATCGTTGAAATTTGACCCCTTAACAGCCAAATGTCTGGCTGACACCCATCACATCGATTTTCCCAAATCTCAGTACCCGGTATTTAAAATTTCGAGTCTATAGACTAAAAATTGACAGAGTTATTGCGTAGGGAAATGTACACAGACAGACAGACACACAGACAGACAGACACGTTCACTTTTATAGATATATAGATATATAATGTGTGCGTGTATATATATATATATATATATATATATATATATATATATATATATATATATATATATATATATACTATTTATCCATTTATTTATTGCGGACTATTATCCTCATCCTCGAGTTGTTGTCTGGTTAACTATATATATATATATATATATATATATATATATATATATATATATATATATATATACTAGCATTTCAGCTCGGCGTTGCCCCGGATGTTTGGAGGTGTATGCTGAGAAAAACAAAAAAAGAAAGCGCCGTCAATTATTTTTAATTTTACCCCTTGTATGACCCTTAAAATTTATTGTTTTAGGCTCAAATCGAGTTAGTAAGTTAGATTCATGTCCAAGGAACCTATATTTAAAATTACAAGTGTTTAGACCCAAAATTGTCGGAGGAGTTTGGTAGAGTTCTCAAAGGTCAAATCATTGGACTTTGACCTCTTAACAGCCAAATTTCTGGCCGAAAACGGATGACATAGATTTTCCCAAATCTCAGTACCCTCTATATCAAATTTCGAGTCTGTAGACTGAAAATAAACAAAGTTATTGCGAAGGAAAATGTACACAGACACACAAACACACAGACATGTTCACTTTTATAGATATACTAACATGAGTGCCCGGCGTTTCCTGGGTGTTTGGAGGTGTATGCTGAGCAAAAAATAAATAAATAAATAAAATAAAATAAAAAAACGATCAATTTTGACCCCTATTATGACCCCTTAAAATTTATTGTTTTGGGCTCAAATCAAGTCATTAAGTTAGATCCATATCCAAGGAACCTATATCTAAAATTTCAAGTTTTTAGACCCAAAAGGAGTTTGTGACATATTTCCATTCTAAAGAAGTCAGGTGCGAATGAACACCCCATAATTTTATTAAACCATATTTCTTCAAACTGAAACATAATTATCAAAGTATACTTACGCAGAGAGATATGAAAAATCTATTTGTGTCTATTTCCATTCTATGGAGGCCAGGCGCGAACGCAACCCCCAAAATTTTATTATACCATCCCTATTTCAATTAAAACATACTTATCAAAGTATTCTTATGTACATCTATATCAAAAACACTTGTAAACGTTTTCTTTTTAATTTTTAAATTTTTTATTTCCATACTTTGTGGACCAGGCGTGAACGCAGACCCTACAATTTTAATGAACCACCGTTCTGCCAGATCAAACATACCCATTCCTGTGTCTCGATACATCTTCTATCATTATATGTAATCAGTTTTTAAAATTGTTAACCATATAGGAGCCTATTCGTGACCACACACACACACACACGCTCTCTCTCACACACACACAGTCACACACACACACACATTCAGCTTTATATTATATATATATATATATATATATATATATATATATATATATATATATATATATATATTAGTTCTCGCGCTAAAGGGCAGGACACAAAATGCTTTAAATAATAATAATAGAATAACAATAACAAAGACTTTCGCTGGCGAGGCTACTATTGAGCGTAACCAGTTATACAGTCCTTTTGAAATTTCCATCTCTATTTTTCTCGTTATCTGCTGAATATTTTTAATGAAACCTATATGAAATATGTTCCTTATTTAATTGTAAAGATTTTCTATTCTGAAAGAAGTTTAAAAAAATTTAATCTAAAAAAGTTATTTTAAAGTTTTTGTTTAAAAAATTCAGATTTTCTCATTATTCAGACATGTATGACAAAGAGGGAGTTGAAAAAAAAAAAAGATTTGTGGTGTGAGGAGAAATACAAACTGAAACAGAGAGAATATTCAGACCTGTAATAATAGAAAGAGGGGGTTGAAAAAATGAGTTGTGGTGAGAAATACAAAGTGAAATGGAGAGTAGGAGAGTTTTTATAAATACATACAAAACCACATTCATTTTTTTAAAATCCAAATTAATAAATTAAAATATAATCTTAAAAAGATACGATACAAGTTAGAAAAGCATTTTATCCAGAGCATGAAAATTGTTAAACAAAATGTTTTTACTATAGGCTTTAAAAATAAAGGTACAAGATTCAATTTGAAATTTATTTATCTTAAAAGAGCACTTTTATACATTTTATAAAGTAATGTATTAAATTTTTATGCCTTACTTTGTAAAATATATAAAAGTACACTTTGAAGATAAATAAATTTCAAATTGAATCTTGTACCTTTATTTTTAAAGCCTATAGTAAAAACATTTTGTTTAACAATTTTCATGCTCTGGATGAACTGCTTTTCTTACTTGTATATATATATATATATATATATATATATATATATATATATATATATATATATATATATATATATATATATATATAGTTATCCACTTGACGACACAACAATTAGAGGATGAGGATAATAGTCCGCAATAAACAAATGGATAAATAGTATCTGCATTTCTTCTCTTTCTCATCACTCTTACTTTGTCTTTTTCCGTCTGTCTATGATTCTCTCTTTATATTTCTCTCTTTCTCTCTTTCTCTCTCTTTTTCTCTCTCTCTCTCTTTCTCTTTTTCTCTTTCTCTCTCTATCTCTCTCTCTCTTTCGCTCGCTCTATTTTATTTTCTGTCTTTGTCTTTCTCTGTCTATCTCCTTTTGTTCATCTGTAACTTTATCCCCCTCTGTCTCTCACTACTCTCTCTCTCTCTCTCTCTCTCTCTCTCTCTCTCTCTCTCTCTCTCTCTCTCTCTGTATATATTTATATTTTTTTTCTCTTTCTCTTTCTGTTTTTTTTTTTTTTTTTTCTCCATCCCGTCACTCTTGTTCTGTCCTTTTCTCGTCTTCTGTTTGTCTTTTTCTGTATGTCTGTGACTTTCTCTCCTTTTCTCTCTGGGTGTTTATGCACTCTTACCCTCATTTCTCTTTCTTCGTTCTCTCTCTCTCTCTCTCTCTCTCTCTCTCTCTCTCTCTCTCTCTCTCTCTCTCTTTCTGCGTCTCTGCCTTGCTTTATTTGTTCTTGTCTCGCTATTCTTGTTCTGCATTTCTTTCTCCCATACTCTCTGTTTTCTCCCCTCCTTCCCCGAGTCACTCTCACTCTGTGTTTCTTTCTCCTTCTCTCCTTTCGTCTATCCCCATCTTTCTGTAATTCTTTCTATCTTTCTTTATCTTTCTTTCTCTTCCACTTTTATGTCTTTCTCTATCAGTTTGTTTGCCCCTGCTATTCTCGCTCTGTTTTTCTCCCTCTATCTGTCTGCCTGTCTATTTGTATCTTTCTCTCTCTATTTCACACACACGCACGCACACACATACAATCTCTCTTTCTCTCACTCTCTTTCTCTCTCTCTCTCTCTCTCTCTCTCTCTCGTAACATCCATCTTTTCTCTATCTTTTTATATACGGCATAATCACGTTGATACACATAGGTTCTCTTTAAATCACCGAAGTTCAGTAATTTGAGCCTGACTCAGTACCATATGGGTGACCATTTGTGAATACAAGGCGCTGTATGTATGAAGACACTTCTGACAGATCCTACATCCGACATGGCCTCCAGTTTTCTCGACCTTGTTTTGCTGCTGGATGAGACAGATGAGAACAAGAGAGTGAAGCTGGCTCTGCACAAACCAGCTTCACTTTAAAACAAACTCTAAACGTCTATCATTCAGCATCTCTTTGTTGTTCCGACGGACGAACCTAGTGGGGTGATGCATGGGAGTGAAACCCGATCAGTGACCGTTGAAGATTTGCGTTGCGTGGAGATAAATAATATGAGAATGATACAATGGATGTGTAATACAAGTCTTAAAGATAAGCTTAGATCTAATGGTCTCAGAGCGATATTAAATCTGGACAGCATAGGGATGTGTGTGTGTGTGTGTAAAACAGGAGACTTGGTTAGTATGGTCATGTTCAAAGAATGGATAAGAATTCTTGGGTTAGTAAATGTAGAACAGTTGATGTAGAAGTTTAGTTCACAGGGAAAAGCCAAGGTCTTCATCGATCCGACGGTCGAGCATTATCATCTTCATAGTGCATGAGTCACAACCTAATATTTTCCCAAACTTTCAATAGAGAAACGGTTGTCATGTTGTTGTATTTCTGCTATGTTAAAAAGAATGGCGGCGCGCGGATACATGAAAATATGACGATATATCTTCATTGTCAGTGACAATTATGGTTAATTGGTTGTTAGGAAAGAACATTCACGCACGGGATTTCGACAGGTTAATTCTTCTCGAGCCCAAATTGTCAACTAACGAATATATCCTTTTTGGTTACCGTATAACCATTTGTGACCACCCGAAACGCCCCCTTAGGGCAGCATTGTTACTGTAACTATAACCCAAATAGGGTTTTTATTCGGCCATTGTCGTTTCACTGAATTGACTTGACTTTGGTGTGACTTCATTACACCTGTCTATAGCTTTTTGTCGAAATGACATTTCAAGTATAATACTTTTAACCTAACTTCTTTTGATAATTGGTTGTTTTGTAATTGTTGTTGTTGTTGTTGCTGCTGCTTGTGTTTTTTTTTTTTGTTGTTGAGGAGAGGGAAGAAAAAGAGGAGGAGCATCATTCATTCATACATTTCGCATGAATTAGATGATTATTGTTGGCATTCGTTTCTCCGATATCTTTCTAGTTAGAACTTTTTCAAGAAAGACATTGAGTATTTATGGGAGGGACCACATGAAGGTTGTCAACATTCCTAAGTAAAAAAAAGTTTCTGCGGAATGAACTGGATTCGAACCGGGCACACCCAGGTTTTCAGTCCGTATCGTTTATCACTTACCCACCGCCACGTCCCTGCTATGTTTGTTGCATCTGTTACAGTTGTAAAACGGGCGTTAAACCGATGATGATGATGATGATGATGATGATGATGATGATGATGATGATGATTGTTGAGTATCATTCATTCATTTCAAATTAATCAAATGATTATTGTTGACATTCGTTTTCCGATGTGATTCTAATAACAATTCTTTCTAGAAAGACATCGGGTATTTAATGGGAGGCACCATATGAAGGTTGTCAACACCCATAAGTAAAAGTGTTTCAGTGGAACGAACTGGATTCAAACTTAGCACACCGATTTTTTAGACCGTGTCATTTTGGCGCTAGTCTATTATATAAAGGACATATGTGTGTTTATATGCCAAGTTAAAACTTGAAAAATACACAATAACTATCAACAAATTTGGTATTGTTTTAATTGGCATAACATCAGATGTATAATATTAAAAGTTGGTGTTAGCATGTAAAGGGGAATAACTATTTTTATTTTTTATTTATTTTTCTTGCAGAATTATTTTCCCTCCGTCTAATTTGAGTTATGCGTTGTCCAGAAAGTGGAATGGAATGGACAAAGAGGAAAGAGGGGTGAGAGAGAGTAAGAAAGAGACAAAGAGTAAGAGAGAGAGAGAGAGAGAGAGAGAGAGAGAGAGAGAGAGAGAGATAGAAAGAGAGAGTGAGATAGGTATAGACGTTATGTTGCACTTTTGTCCCGAGCAATGCTGGATAGCCATGCTAGTTTATATAGAAACCGTACATGTTGTTTGTATACGATTGATGTGGAGATTAATTTGAATCTGAACAGATCTTTGTTGCATATAACACCTGGTACTTGTCGAATAGTCACCCGTTTAGTACTGGTTCGGCTCAACGGTGGTCTCGTGGGGAAGTGGGACACGTGTATATTAAAATAGGCGGTTGGTATTATAGAAATAAGTTTTAAAAAATCAATGACCCGTGGTTAAATTGAATCTTTGGTAACCGGTTCGGTTTTTACTTTAAACCTAACTGGTGCATGACGGGGAGGGTGCTGGTATTTCCGAGAAACTTGTAATCGTATATTTTATTAATAAACTAGAACAGCACATGGCTAAGTAGGTCACATTAGAGTAAAACACACACACATATAATTTGTAAACAATTCAAATATCACAAGTATATTTAAATCACACTTATATCATTTTATTTGATATATGGTACGTCTTACCCATGTTTCGTTGTATGGTAGAGGTAGACCAAACAACTCATCATGGTGTAGTATTTGAATTGTTTAAAATTATATATATATATATATATATATATATATATATATATATATGCATGTATGTATGTATGTATAAGAACAAATAATTAATAAAACATATAAAAACACTTTAAAACATATTTAATTTTCAAAAAGGAAACACATATTAAGTGGATTGTCCTTAATCCGCGGAGTTTCGAAAGAAATACCTAATATATATATATATATATATATATATATATATATATATATATATATATATATGTATATATATATATATATATATATTCAGAATTTGAGAAAATATATAATTATTTCCACAGCCAGACAACATCGCAGCTCATAAGAGTAAAGAAAGACAACAACTGATGAGCCCAAATGAGGGCGAAACTCGAAAGTTGGACTTCTGATTTGATGGCTTTCTTGGCTCTTGTAAGCTGCGACGTTATCTGGCTGCAGAAATTATCATATATATATATATATATATATATATATATATATATATATATATATATATATATATATATAACGTCTGGTTTATTCAAAATCGATAAACTAGAAATTTACAATCCCGTTTTCTGTGAAATTTTAAAACAGTGAATCTTTATAATCTAACTGTGTTTTTAATTATTAAAAAGTAAATATTACCTTATTAAAAAAAAAAAAATTATTCGTCGTGGAAAATTTACCATTTTATCCGAGCCGATTTGCGAATATACTTCCGGTTTTCCATTTTGAAATGACGAGACATAACGATTCTGACTATAATACACTTTTTTTTAATCGTTAAAATAGTAACACAGAAATAATTATTAAATAAAATAAAAATATTTTCAGTAAATGCGGAACTATTTTTACCCATGCACCATGAGTTGATGACTTCCGATTTACAATATTACAATATCTTTTTACAAACTTTTCTTCCCCGAAGGCCCGTCTCACGTTCGTATATAACAAAACATTTTTTTGTAGATTTCGGTGTGCTAAAAACGAAACTGTAAACCATTTCCACCGCAAAAAATACTTTACATGATATGAGGAATTTACTTTTCCGAAAACTTGGTGATCACTTTCCCATGTAAATTTAACTTAACATGAGCACTCACTTTCTGGTCACCTGAGAGAGGGGGCATTTTATTTCGTGTTTATTGCATATAAGGTTTTTTTGACAAGGCTGTTTGGTACGCGAGTGCATATTTACCAGCCCCTGTTTATGCTCATGCGTAGCGTAAACGATGACTACGGCTGTCAAATGGAAAATAGTCCAAGAATCCAGGGGGTATTACCATGCAAAAGAAATTAAACAAAAATAAACACACAAAAAATGCCGCTACAAAGTGGGTGCTCATTCCAAGTTACATTTACATCGCAAAGTGATCACCCACTTTTCGAAAAAGTAATTTCTTCATATCATGAAAACTACTTTTTTTTGCGACGGAAACGGTCTGCAGATTCGTTTTCAGCACACCGAAATAAATCTACAAAGCATTATTTTCTTATATACGAACGTGAGACAGGCCTTAAAGTAAAATAATACAGGATTTTTGGGGGCAGATTTGCATGTTAGTTGTACATATATCCTCACACCAGGTAATCACTAAAATCTTAAAAGTTTGTTTACATGTTTACTACCTTTAAATGGGTAAAATATAACATACTTATTGAAAATGTGATCATGTGCTTAACAAATAAAAAAATAAACTGCAAGATGAAGTTTTGAAGTGATTACATGTCTTTCATTTTATTTAGAACTAGCGGGGGGGGTAATCAAAACATAAGTATAAGCGAAGTAAATATTTTAAAATATTAAATAAAAATTAAATATTATATAAAAAAAAGTTAAAACTTTAAAAAATCGAAAAAAAAAACACAAAAAAATCTAACGTAAGGCAAACGAACGATGTTAAATGTAAAAATCGGAAAAACAAAGAAGAAAACAGAAAAACGAACGTTAAAACCTCTTTAAAAAATCTGAAAAATATCCCCTACCCTAAAAAAAAACACTTGAAAAATAGCTTAAATAAGCCTGTTTCGATATTAAAATTTAAAAAATCGGTGGGTACCCGGCGTTGGCCGGGTGTTTTGGGATATGTGTGGTCGGTCGGGGGTGGAGGGTGTTAATGAAAACCTAAGAATAAGCGGGGTAAAACAAAACAAAAAAAACAGAAAAACGAAAGTTACGTGTAAAATGGCTTAAATAACCCTGCTTCAATATTAAATTTTAAAAATCGAGAAAAAAAGAAATCTCACACCACAATTCGAACCCAAAACGTTTAGATAATGACCCAACGCTCTAACAACTGAGCTAACACAACATACATAAAATTGTTTCAGTTCTTCAAATATTTAAACTAAATCAGGTTATGACGTCGTCTGACGTATGCGTAGAACCGATCTCGTCATGAGAGGATGGTTTTTGCTGACCCCCCTGTAGAAAAGTGCTGATTTCAGGGTGAAAAAAAATTATATTTTTGGCCAATTTTTCGTCATTTGTCGGACGAAGGATGGAGCTTTCATATGAGACCAAATTTGTGATTTTTTGTCGTGTCTATCGAAAGTCTTTAGCAGACACACATACATACATACATACATTTTCGCTTTTATATATATAGACTAGCGGGGGTACCCGGCGTTGCCCAGGTGTTTGGAGGTATGTGTGTGTTGGGGGAGGTAGATCAAAACAACGTTGGCTGGGTGTTTGGAGGTGTAAAAGAATAAAAAAAGTTTTAGTAGAAAGGTAGGCTTGAACCCCGAACCTTTGACGTGGAGGTGGAAAGGAAATGAAAAAAAAAACGCTGCGACCTAACCATCTCGACCACGGGAATAAATGAATTGATAAGTGTAGTTAAGTTGACTTTTATAAAGCGAAATTAACAGGTGCGAGAACATTAAGTCGCTTGATGTTTGACCTAGTTTTACGCTGGAAGCCAGTTTCTGTTTTCCCCGCTACGCGGCGATCAAAAGATATCTCGAAAATAGCTTGTAAAAGTCGGGTAAATTAAAGATAGTTGCGACCTGAGTTCCTTAGTAGTAGATATTATTATTTAGACAGCATATAAAAAGTTTTAAGAAGGAGCGAGCCAACCGAGAATCACGGCCAAAAAAGTCTTTTGTAGACATACACAAAAAGCGAACACACATACATACATACATACATACATACATACATACATTTTCGCTTTTATATATATAGATGACAAACATTGACCAATAAAAATGAAATTTTTGGTTCTTATGTAGTTTTGATATCGTGCTGAAATATATCGTTATTATTTGGAAAACCATTCTTGGGTGTTTTCTAACTCTTTTGTGCTTCCACCTTACATTTATTTGATATTTAAAAAATATACGTAAACATAGTACGGTTACCATCTGCTATCGTATGCACCCGGGAACAATATCTCCTGTAAAATTAAACCACATTTTGGTGCTTATGCATTTTTGATACCACGCTATTTTTACATAGTTTTTTTTTTGTTAGATTAAACTTTCACGATATCTTTTCATTTTTTTTATTTTTACTATTCTTCCCATGTTACGAATACCTTTCAAAATATTAACATTATTATTTCAGCACAGTAACAAAAAATATATAAGTAGCAAAAATTTTATTTTTGTTACTAAAACTACAAATTGTTAGATGAAAGTACAGTTTATTATGCATTTTTCATATCGTGCTGAAATAATAACTTTTTTATTTTTCATTTTTTATATTGGCGAGGGGAGGGTGTTTTGTAATTATACTGTGCTTTATTAAATGTGTTTTATTTTTATAATTTATAAACAAAAACATTAAACAATATAAATAAAATGTTGGTTTTGTTCTCGAAAAGAAATAATGAAGGATGAAGTTAAATATTGAATTATTGTGGAGACGCATCATCGTATGCACCTGAGTACAATATAAAATGTAAAATCAAACCAAAATCCTATTTGTATTGTTCAATGTTTTAAATTTTAAATTATAAAATAAAAATTTTACATTATAAAATAAAACACATTTAATCATTTTAAAACTTCATTTTTCATTTCTTTTTTATTTGTTAAACAACGTATTATTTGTATTATTTAATGTTTTAAATGTTTAATTATAAAACAATAATAAATTATGAAATTAAACACATTTTATTCTTTTATTTGTTAAACAATGTGGTTAATCTAAAATTAATTATACGTAAACAAACTTACGGATATATTCCGGTGACGACCCAACGTGTCCCTTTTTTATAATAGGGTTGTGGGCTATTTGTACAACCAAACGGCAAATCTGCCAAATATATATATATATATATATATATACATATATATATATATATATATATATATATATATATATATATATATATATATATATATATTGTGACATTATACGTCAGTCGATTGTTGGGGTCTTGCTTTTTTTTTTACCATAAATTGTTAGGTTAAAGCTTTCTTTTTTTCCAGAAAACTTTTAACAGTGAAAATACACTTTTTTTTTTTACAAGAAGTTGATTTTTATAAAAAAAAAATATGAATGCTTTTCCTTCATTAAAGAAATTTTTAGGTGACATACAAATACGTTTCTACAAAGAAAACCGTTATTTTCTTTAGCCATTCTTACCATGGGGAGGGGATGGTGTTTGGTAACTATTCTGTGCTTTCAACAAACAATTTATTATAAAAAACAAAAAAAAATACAAAAAGTCTTAACGTGGGGAGAACTGTGGTAATCATTCCAAAAGGCATTTTTAATATGGCGTTCTTAATATGATGATTTTGCCGTTACAACAAATTGAGCCACAGCAACGCGTGGCAGGGTACAGCTAATATATATATATATATATATATATATATATATATATATATATATATATATATATATAGTCTGTGTATTTAGGCAGACCTTTTTATTTAAGCAAACATTGTTAAAAATAACGAAATTCTTCAGCTTAGTTTTATGTTATTTTATTTATTAATTTTTTTCTAATGATTTTTGTTCTTTGCGCGCGCGTGTGTGTGTGTGTGTGTGTGTGTGTGTGTGTGTGTGTGTGTGTGTGTGTGTGTGTGTGTGTGTGTGTGTGTTAAAATAAAGAAAATATATGTTCCATATTTATCACAAATGTTTTCTGTTCTTCGTCAAATGATCACCAGGTGGAAAACCAATTGAATAATAAAAAAAAAAAAACCTGAAGAAAAGAACAAACTTCTGAAGATGGCGGAGAAAGGGATACATAAAGGACGTTAACCATTTTTGCGATTTATAATTTTGCAATAAATAAACATTTAAGCATGAAACACACACGTAACGGAAGTTAGCATGCAATTGATGCATGAACATAATCACCTCATTCACTTGTTGAACAATGCATAGATCTGTACTTTGAAGACCAGTTGGGCTGACAAGATATAACAGTAAGAAATGTTGTTTTTGTCTGTGTTTTTGGAAGGTGACTTGAAAGTACAATATGGCAGTAAAAAGTTGACAATTTAGCTTTGTTTTTGTAGATGTTTATGAAAGAAAACAGCAGCGAATGTTGTTTTTCAGTATTATCTTATGGATAAAAGTTAAATGAGATTTTTTTTAACAATCACAGACGCAACGATATTTACTGTCGATAATTCGCGCGTACTACAAAAAGAGTTCACCAAACTCCGTTCAATCAAATAACACACACATGACGAGGGACCTTTACGAACTATTGTACGCCAAACAACAGAATATACACACCGTTCGCCGAACGCACCTACACACAAGTTCACAAATGCGCATATTCACTATAAAAAAAGAAGCAAGCAGATATACACACATCTACAATACCTGCTGATTTGCTACACGTAAACCAACGATGAAATTGAAATGAATTTCAATCTCATTAAAGACAAAACAATTGTTTTCTATCATTTTGATTATTCATCATACTTTTCTTATCTTCGATGTTATTCTCACAACGTTTCAGCCGAAGTAACCTTCTTCAGGGGAATCTTGACGAACTCGTGATCTGTATGGAATTTCTAACGGAACTGTTTATTTAATTAATGGCGTAGCTTGTTCTCGTTCCCTTGGTCATAATTGGATGGAAGTATTAAGAACTTTGTAATTACAACCTTAGTGTTGCCTGCCCTAAAGATTTGAACTGATAATATATATATATATATATATATATATATATATATATATATATATATATATATATATATATATATATGTTGTTAAACAGCACAGCATTTTCTTGTTTGACAATTTTCCGTTTTATTTTTTCCAGTTTTCGAATAATCCTTCTTGTGTTATATGTAAAATGGTGTAAAAGTGTTCCGTAGTCTGCGAAAAGAAAATACCAAAATTTTACAAACAGACTCTAACGTTAGGAGACTGAAGGTGTTGGAGGCATTGTATATAAAAGTGAGACAACCCAAAATAAACAATATAAATTATGAATCCAGCAATAATATTTTAAAATGCCTCTGTTAATGTATAAAAAAATAAAAATAAAAAAAACTGTCCAATAAATTTGTATATAAATAGCCCACATAAGCCATAAACGATTTTATAGTACGATGTAATTTTAAAACACGACCTTATCATTCGACGTAATTTTAAAACGACTTTTTATATAACCAGCCAGACGATGGCGGAAACGCCGAAAGCGCTCGCAGACTACGGAACACTTTTACACCATTTTGCATATAACACAAGAAGGATTATTCGAAAACTGGAAAAAATAAAACGGAAAATTGTCAAACAAGAAAATGCTGTGCTGTTTAACAACATATGTTTAAAGGAGAATATGCTGCCTAAATATACACAATATATATATATATATATATATATATATATATATATATATATATATATATATATATATATATATATATATATACGCACACACATATATAACTAATATATATATATATATATATATTTTTTTTTTCATAAGTTTTTATTTCAGTTTCGATTTAAGCTAATGCACCCAAGTCATATGGATATCTATATTTTTTTTTTATTTTTTTTTTAAATCGCAACTTTATAATAATATAAAAATCGATAGAACATTACCGGAAAAGTATCCAGTAAATAAAACGTTGTTTAGTAAATCGTTATTTTTTTGCATTTTTTTTTTTTTTTTTTTTTTTTGCATTTCCATACACAAAACATGGACATAAATATCACTAAAACATCCGCTGGATCATAAGCTACATTTCGGTATCTAACTTGCCTGAGTGGATTGCCTGTAGGCACCGCGTCACACACACACACACACACACACACACACACACACACACACACACACACACACACACACACACACACAGTACGAAAATTTATAATAGGATATATATATATATATATATATATATTATAATAATTAAACACATAGTGTTTCATCCTTTCATCATCACAGAAGGATTTTACGATTAACACCAGTCGAGTCGGCCGATTCAACCCGGCAACAAAGACATTTCTGACTCCATTCGGCGAAGATTAAACGCGAGAAATACTGTTGAAATTTAAGCATTTATTTTAACTGTTTTAACGTCTGTCAAAGTGATCTAATCATTATATGATGATCTGCGCATAAGACCTAAATTAACCGACTTTATTTCAACTGAAAGTGCTCAATGATAAGAAAGGAGTTTCTTAAAGGGGCTGACATAATTATTTACTATAATAATTAAATACCTACGAACACTAGTGTTTCATCCTTTCGGGAATCATCAGTGTATGGTGCCATGATAAACACCGGTCGACCGATTCGAACCCGGCAACGAAGCCATCTCTGACTCCATTAGCAAGGACACGACAGCATATATATACGCTGATGTGTCCTTGTGCCGGACAAAGCCAAGTAATTTGTAAAAACGCCGTCGTGTCGCCATGGGATGGAACATTCTCGGCTCGTAAGCAAAAGAAAAAAACAAAAAAACAAACAAAAGGGAATGAAAACACGCGACCGGAGTTCGGCCAATCAGCAACCTTTATTAATTTGATTGAAGTGCATACATGCGTTGGCGACCTCCACACCACGTGCTATCTGAAAAAAAAAAAAAAAAAAAAAAAAAAGAATTAATCACTTCGAGCTTTTGGGCTGTGAATAAACGCTAATACGCGCATGCCGTTTAAAATGGCGTAGAAAAACACAAAACGAATATGTATGTAATCACGAAGAGGCCGGCCCCTTAACTAGATGACATAAGACCATCAATTGAGAGTACTGAGACCATGGAACCAATTTTTCGATCTTTTTCGGCTGTGAACGGATGCTAACAGGCGCCAGTCGAATGTCAAACAAACTGAACGGCTATGTATGTAATCATGAAGAAGTCGGCTCCCTAACTGGATGACACAAGATCATCAGTTGGGAGTACTGAGACCATGAGAAGATGAGGGAGAGATAGAGAACAATATCTCCAAGTCAAATAGAATTAAAGGAATAGATTATTTGCAACCTGAAGTGATAAACACAACTATATGCCATCAAACATTTGTGAGCGTCGGATTTTTATTCTTTTGCACCAGGAATCCTGTTGGACTGATTTTATAAGGTGGGCCGTATTTACCTGGAGAGACATGAGATCTCATGATGGATTGATGTCTTCCATGTGGATTTATTCAATGGAAGGTTGGTTCCCCGTTACTTCTAGTTATGTATCTCTTTCTCTCTTAAAAAAAAGAAAATCCTGTATTATATTTGATGCCTATAATGAGATTTAAATGACTTCGAATTTAATATATTCATACAATACGTTTGATTCACATGCATTTCTCCTTGCAACTATACTTAGCTACACAAGAAATCCGATGAGTCTTCCTATGAACTTTAATCGCCAATGGACCGTCCTAATACTGAGAATTTGAAAAAAACGTATTCTTTCTTTCTTTTTTTTCTTTCTTTCTTTCTTTTGGTATCATTTTTATTGCAGCATCGTTGAGTTGTTGATTTTTTTCTAAAGAAAATAAAAACCAGAACAAAAGAAAAAACAAAAAAATTATTAAAATCAATTCTCTGGAATTTGTGCCCTCTTTCCTATTTTCTTGCTTTATTGAATTTTTGTGCTTTCTACTAACCTGTCAAACAACTGCCGTTCTTGCTTTATTCTTTAACCGTATGCGCAGAAGATCAAACGAGGATATAAGTACTGTAGCCTACACCGACTCGGTATTATATGAGGATCTCAAACCCCATGGGTCTGACATTTGATGGGATATAGTTGGGTGGCGCATTTCCGATACTGGACTCTCCTGCTTTTAATCAAGCCGGAGCAGAGCGTAACTAACCCTAAGTTCAAATGTTGGGACTAAAGTTAATCCAAACACTTGAAACCGAATCGGAGGTGCAATAATGCATACATATATATGCATATATATAAAAAATATAAATAGCATATATATACCTATACATGTATACATACATGTACATACGTATACATATACATATAGATGTTCATGCATCTATATGTATACATATACACATATATGCATACATATATATGCATACATATACATATGCATATGCATGCATATACATAGTTATATGCATAAATATACATATGCATACGTATACATATGCATGCACATACGTATACATACATATACAGATATATGCATGCATATACATATGCATACATATACATATGCATACATATGCATGCATATACATATGCATGCATATACATATGCATACATATATATATGTGCATGCATATACATATATATGCATATCTATACATTTCCATACATATGCATATACATATGCATGCATATACATACATATACATATACATATGCATGCATATACATATATATGTATGACTATACATATATATGTATGCATATATATGTATGCATACATATATATATGTATATGCATACACATACGTATATATGCATACATATATATGTATGACTATACATATATATGTATGCATATATATGTATGCATACATATATATGTATATGCATACACATACATATATATGCATACATATATATGTATATGCATACACATACATATATATGCATATATATACATATGCATGCACACACACACACACACAAACACACACATATATATATATATATATATATATATATATATATATATATATAAAAATGTAAATTTGGTTCGTTAAAAGTGAATAAAACCATATTTCTACGTAACCAATTTATTTGAAATTTTCAGACAACCCATCTTTAGAGTCGAGGGATGTTTTTATGTCATTAAAATAAATTTACCTCGCGAATTATTAAAATATTAAATAAAATATAAATATTTTTCGAAGTCGTTTCTGCGAGACTTGCCCGGTTTTATTTCTGGTAACTTCCGTTTCAACTACTCTCGAATTACCAGATAAGTAAAAAAAACAAACAAACAAACTTACTCATGCAGAGAGTGATCCGTGCTGAAATAATAACGTTATTATTTAAAAAGCCATTCTTAACATGGGGAAGGGAGGGTGTTTTGTACCTATTCTGTACTTTAACCTTACAATTGAATAAAAACATATCATAAAACTTTAATTAAACGTGGAAATACGATTTTTAAAAAATAGCGCGGATCACTCTCTGCATTAGCACACACACAAAAAAAATAATAATCCCATATTTTAAAAATTTAAATGCATTTATGTACTTACCAATTGTTTAATTTTAAATTCCTTTATGTTAAGGTTTTTCACTCATGAAACATTACGTTTTAATTGTTTAGTTTCTTTTCACGGCATTGTTTACATAAAAAAGTTTGTTTTAACTTTTTCTAAACTGTTTCATTTTTACGACATACCTCAACGTATTATAAACACCCTAACCTCCCCATGTTAAAAAAAAAACGCCCTTCCATAAACCTCGAAAGCCGTTCTTAATATAGGGAGGTTGGGGGGTGTTCATTCCGAAAGCTGTTTTAACATGGGGAAGTTAGGGATGTTAAGGTGTTTATAATATGCTGGGGCGAGTCGTAAAATTAACGAAGTTGCCATCTATTATTTATTGCAAAAATTGCTTGAAATTTATTTATTTGACAAAAAAAATTACATTTTGGTACTCCTTGGGCGTTGAATTCCATGGCGACCAGCAGAAAAAAATAATAGTCGCTCCCTTAATCCCCCACCTCACCCCGCACGTAACATATTTTATTTACTGACGTTAAACGATTATTTGTTACAAACATTTATTTATTTATTTATTTTGAAAAAATTTTTACTTTTTATGAATATTAAAAGAAAAATGGGTACTCATGCAGGGAGTGATCCATGCTGAAATAATAACGTTATTATTGAAAAAGCCATTCTTAACATGGGGAGGGGAGGGTGTTTTGTACCTATTCTGTACTTTAACCTTGCAATTGAATAAAAAAAACTTTAATTAAACGTGGAAATACGATTTAAAAAATAGCACGGATCACTCTCTGTATTAGCACCGACAAATGTTACTAAACTTTTATTAATAATTTCTCACTTTTACAAACATTTGGTTTTAAATTTCTTTTTAGATGACGACTTTTATCGACTTTTTTTTTAAATATCCCCACCCCCAAATAGTGTTTATTCCGAAATCCGTTGTTAACATGGAGAGGTTGAGGGTGTTTATTCTGAAAGCCGTTCTTAACATTTGTGGAGGTGGACCTAATGTAAAAAAAAAAAATAAATAAATTTAAAAAAAACTAAATCATTTACTGATAACTTCTCACTTTTACAAATATTTTTTAATTTACATGCGCGGATGAACAAATTGTTGAATAGTGCGAAAACAAAACGTTTTTGTAATAAACTTAATTTTTTTGGTAAATATTTATATTTAGGTCCACCTCCACAATTTTCTTTTTTAAATGACGACTTTTATTGATAAATAAATTTGCTTCTCCGCAACTTTTATTGATAAATAAATTTACTTCTCCGCAACTTTTATTGATAAATAAATCTACTTCTCTGCCACGGGCACTGAACCCCTCCTTTTTTTAAATAGTATTTTCGGATGGGTATGCTGACAACAAATATCAGTTAAATTTTGCAAATAGTCCCCCCCCCCGCCTCCAGAAGTGGTGTTTATTCCGGAAGCTGTTCTTAAGATGAGGAGGGTGGGGGGTGATTATAAGGTGGACCTAATCTAAAAAAATAAAAATAAAAATAAGTTTTTTATGCGCACATAAGCAACTATTTTTATTAACTTTTTTTTTTAACTTTTTTATTTAAAAATTAGTAAATTTCAATGAATAGAATAATAAATCATTTATCATTAATATGTGTTTTTGGTTTTGTGTTGAATGAAACTTTTTTTTTTCATTACAACAATAATGAACCAATTTAAATCTTCCGGCATGCGTTTAAGGGTTACGAAATTATCAATAAATCGTTTAGTTACTAAGCCAACGTCAGTAAATAAAAAATGTTACGTGCGCATGCATTAGCCTTGACTAGCGGGGGCGAAGGGAGCGACCATTAAATAATTATGCTGGTCGCCATGGAACTCAACGCCCAAGGAGTACCTAAAGTGGCACTTATGCACTTATGCTATCGTGCTATTTTTTAAAATAGTATTTCATGTTAAATTCAAATTTTACAATATGTTTTTCTTTTATTAATTTGTTAAGTTAAAGTACAGATAACCCGGTCGGTTTCTAATGTGAGGAAAATCTAGTCCTCCCCCCCCCCCAAGGGATACTCTGGATAATAACAAAACATTAAAATTGCCTCAGTCTCGAAAGATTTCTTCTCTACTGAACGAGGAAACAAACGGTGAAATGTAGTTCACCTTCTATTTCTCTTCCCCTCTCTCTTCCTCTCTTAATATCTCTCTCTATCCATCTCTCCCTTTCCCTCTCTCAATCTATCTTTCTCTCTATATCACCCTCTCCATCTCTCTTTGAGCCCCTTTCTCTCTCTAACTCCCTCTATCTCTCTCCTTTCCTCTGTCTCATCCCTCTCTGTTTCTAACTCTCCCCCTCTCTCTGTTTATCTATCAATCCCTTTATCTCTCTATCTCCTTCTCTTTCTCTATTTTCCTCTCACTTTCTCTTTTCTATCTATATATCTTCCTCTCTATCTGTCCATCTCTAATCCCTCATCCTATTTTAGTTTCCTAAATTAATTACAGTGACTAAGGCATTGTCAAAACATGGATAAATCCTATTTTAGTCACCTAATTTACTGACTGTGAGAATAGAAGTTATTTGGAAATTACTGCTACCTTGAACAGCACCAGAAGTAACTGGTAAAACCTTTCTAATTAAATTGATTTTGGCAGCCATTTGGTAACAAAATGACATAGCCTTAGTCCTTGCTGCATGAGGAATACTTGCGACCTTGCTTCCAAGTAGAAGAATTATTTATTCTACTTGAAAACATTCAATTTTTCAAAAATCTCATATTCGACATCTCCAAAACATCCAATATGGGGGAAAATATTGCAGAAATGCAAACTTATTGTTTAGGATGAATGCACAATGGTACGCAAAAAATCACTTGAGGCTCTTGGCCGATCCTTGCAAGATTTGCGTGGCAATGTCAGACCATTTGGGAATGCAGTAATATTGCTTGCAGGAGATTTCAGACAAATGTAACCTGTTATTCTTCAATCAACACCAGCAGATGAAATAAATGCTTACCTCAAATACTCTACCTTTTTGTTCCATGTGAAGGCATTAAACTTAACTCAAAATATCCATATCCAGTTGCAGACTGTTCGATCCGCACAAAAACTTTTGCATCGCTTGTGGGAAATTGGGTACGAAAAAGTGCCAGCTGATCAGAGTTAAGGGTAAAATTCTTGACTTTTAACTTCTGTAATTTCTGTAATTTTATTTCATCAAAAGAATAGTTAGTTTAAAAGGTTTTTGCAGATATTCAAATTATAAGAATTCCATTTGACTGAGTGAATGAGCTATTCTTGCAGGTCAATACAAAGATGCCTATGAACTTAACGCTATTATTCAATGTAAAATTCCAAGTGAGGTAGTCAAATACAAATCCATCGACACTGTTGCGAAAGCAGATAAAGTGGTTAATTATCCAACAGCTATATTTGCCAGGGATGCCACCGCATGTATTGCCACTGAAATTTGGTGTACCAATTATCATGATGTAAAATATAAACCAATCCCACCTTTGCAATGGCACATAGCTTGCAGTAAAAAAAAATTAACAAACAATATCATAGAAACAACAATCTTAACAGGACCTTTCACAGATGAATATATCTTCATTCCATGCATTCCTATGATTCCACCGGATACACCATTACACCTTAGGAAATTGAACTTTCCAATTTTATTGTCATTTGCAATAACCATCAACAAAGCACAGGGAACAATCTTTACAATTGTGGGCCTTACAGTTACACACTGACTGTTTTTTCACATGGACAATTTATGTTACGTATTCAAGAATCACCAAACCGGAAAATCTCTATATCAGCTAAGAAAATGGAACAACAAAAACTGTGTACCCATGCAAAATGGAAAATTAAACCTATAAGAAACATGCTTTTTCTCATTTTGGAACTTTTTCCATCGCACCAATTTGAGCCACAGCAACGCGTGGCGGGGTACAGCTAGTATATATATATATATATATATATATATATATATATATATATATATATATATATATATATATACCTATGCATATACATATACATACGTATACATACATATGTATCTGAAATAAGAATAGGTTAAACGCTAATAAAAATATAAATGTTAATAAGTCTTCTGCCTTGGGGACCTTTGGGAGTAAATGGGGTTGGAAATGATGGACTTGGTCATTTCTTTTTACTATAGTGCAACTAAAATTTACGTTGAAATTTACATATATTTACATATACGCACCGTTTGTTCATTTTCCTCGGGATTTGACATCCCCTAGGGACTTTTTTGGGGTGCAAATGCCGAACTTAGTCATTTTTTATGACTCGTTTACTGGGCACTCACGAAGGACCAGGCCTGCTTCACTTTCTTTTTTTTTTTTCAAGTTGTGTCTGGAAATCAGAAAAATAATAAAGGTAATATACATGTGGTCCGACGATATTGCAACTGTACAAAAATTTGAAGTGAGAGTGTGCCATTGGTTCGGAACATACCATGACTGACTGGAAAATTTTCCTACGATATATTTGCCAGGACTATTTTCTTAATAATCCCCGGCAAATCAGAGGCGAAACCCTAACCATTCCCATAATAAAGAATATACTAGCAGGACCTGTGGAAATTTCACAACGGCCTCTTTCATATGTAATATATTGCTGCTGGGTATTCTGTGGACGTTTTATGTTATTTTCGTTATGTATTTTTGTTATTTTCGTTATATATTTTTGTTATTTTCGTTATATATTTTTGTTATTTTCGATATATATTTTATGTTATTTTCGTTATGTATTTTTGTTATTTTCGATATATATTTTTGTTATTTTCGTTATATATTTTTGTTATTTTCGTTATATATTTTTGTTATTTTCGATATATATTTTTGTTATTTTCGTTATATATTTTTGTTATTTTCGTTATGTATTTTTGTTATTTTCGTTATATATTTTTGTTATTTTCGTTATGTATTTTTGTTATTTTCGTTATATATTTTTGTTATTTTCGATATATATTTTTGTTATTTTCGTTATATATTTTTGTTATTTTCGATATATATTTTTGTTATTTTCGTTATATATTTTTGTTATTTTCGATATATATTTTTGTTATTTTCGTTATATATTTTTGTTATTTTCGTTATATATTTTTGTTATTTTCGTTATATATTTTTGTTATTTTCGTTATATATTTTTGTTATTTTCGTTATATATTTTTGTTATTTTCGATATATATTTTTGTTATTTTCGTTATATATTTTTGTTATTTTCGATATATATTTTTGTTATTTTCGTTATATATTTTTGTTATTTTCGTTATATATTTTTGTTATTTTCGATATATATTTTTGTTATTTTCGTTATATATTTTTGTTATTTTCGTTATGTATTTTTGTTATTTTCGTTATATATTTTTGTTATTTTCGTTATGTATTTTTGTTATTTTCGATATATATTTTTGTTATTTTCGTTATATATTTTTGTTATTTTCGTTATATATTTTTGTTATTTTCGTTATATATTTTTGTTATTTTCGATATATATTTTTGTTATTTTCGTTATATATTTTTGTTATTTTCGTTATATATTTTTGTTATTTTCGTTATATATTTTTGTTATTTTCGTTATATATTTTTGTTATTTTCGTTATATATTTTTGTTATTTTCGATATATATTTTTGTTGTTTTCGTTATATATTTTTGTTATTTTCGTTATATATTTTTGTTATTTTCGTTATATATTTTTGTTATTTTCGATATATATTTTTGTTGTTTTCGTTATATATTTTTGTTATTTTCGATATATATTTTTGTTATTTTCGATATATATTTTTGTTATTTTCGATATATATTTTTGTTATTTTCGATATATATTTTTGTTATTTTCGTTATATATTTTTGTTATTTTCGTTATGTATTTTTGTTATTTTCGTTATATATTTTTGTTATTTTCGTTATGTATTTTTGTTATTTTCGATATATATTTTTGTTATTTTCGTTATATATTTTTGTTATTTTCGTTATGTATTTTTGTTATTTTCGTTATATATTTTTGTTATTTTCGTTATGTATTTTTGTTATTTTCGATATATATTTTTGTTATTTTCGTTATATATTTTTGTTATTTTCGTTATATATTTTTGTTATTTTCGTTATATATTTTTGTTATTTTCGATATATATTTTTGTTATTTTCGTTATATATTTTTGTTATTTTCGTTATATATTTTTGTTATTTTCGTTATATATTTTTGTTATTTTCGTTATATATTTTTGTTATTTTCGTTATATATTTTTGTTATTTTCGATATATATTTTTGTTGTTTTCGTTATATATTTTTGTTATTTTCGTTATATATTTTTGTTATTTTCGTTATATATTTTTGTTATTTTCGATATATATTTTTGTTGTTTTCGTTATATATTTTTGTTATTTTCGATATATATTTTTGTTATTTTCGATATATATTTTTGTTATTTTCGATATATATTTTTGTTATTTTCGATATATATTTTTGTTATTTTCGATATATATTTTTGTTATTTTCGATATATATTTTTGTTATTTTCGATATATATTTTTGTTATTTTCGTTATATATTTTTGTTATTTTCGATATATATTTTTGTTATTTTCGTTATATATTTTTGTTATTTTCGTTATATATTTTTGTTATTTTCGTTATATATTTTTGTTATTTTCGTTATGTATTTTTGTTATTTTCGATATATATTTTTGTTATTTTCGATATATATTTTTGTTATTTTCGTTATGTATTTTTGTTATTTTCGTTATATATTTTTGTTATTTTCGATATATATTTTTGTTATTTTCGATATATATTTTTGTTATTTTCGATATATATTTTTGTTATTTTCGTTATATATTTTTGTTATTTTCGTTATGTATTTTTGTTATTTTCGTTATATATTTTTGTTATTTTCGATATATATTTTTGTTATTTTCGATATATATTTTTGTTATTTTCGATATATATTTTTGTTATTTTCGTTATATATTTTTGTTATTTTCGTTATGTATTTTTGTTATTTTCGATATATATTTTTGTTATTTTCGATATATATTTTTGTTATTTTCGTTATATATTTTTGTTATTTTCGTTATATATTTTTGTTATTTTCGTTATATATTTTTGTTATTTTCGTTATATATTTTTGTTATTTTCGATATATATTTTTGTTGTTTTCGTTATATATTTTTGTTATTTTCGATATATATTTTTGTTATTTTCGATATATATTTTTGTTATTTTCGATATATATTTTTGTTATTTTCGATATATATTTTTGTTATTTTCGATATATATTTTTGTTATTTTCGATATATATTTTTGTTATTTTCGATATATATTTTTGTTATTTTCGTTATATATTTTTGTTATTTTCGATATATATTTTTGTTATTTTCGTTATATATTTTTGTTATTTTCGTTATATATTTTTGTTATTTTCGTTATATATTTTTGTTATTTTCGTTATATATTTTTGTTATTTTCGTTATATATTTTTGTTATTTTCGATATATATTTTTGTTATTTTCGATATATATTTTTGTTATTTTCGATATATATTTTTGTTATTTTCGTTATATATTTTTGTTATTTTCGATATATATTTTTGTTATTTTCGTTATATATTTTTGTTATTTTCGTTATATATTTTTGTTATTTTCGATATATATTTTTGTTATTTTCGTTATATATTTTTGTTATTTTCGTTATATATTTTTGTTATTTTCGTTATATATTTTTGTTATTTTCGATATATATTTTTGTTATTTTCGATATATATTTTTGTTATTTTCGATATATATTTTTGTTATTTTCGATATATATTTTTGTTATTTTCGTTATATATTTTTGTTATTTTCGATATATATTTTTGTTATTTTCGATATATATTTTTGTTATTTTCGTTATATATTTTTGTTATTTTCGTTATATATTTTTGTTATTTTCGATATATATTTTTGTTATTTTCGTTATATATTTTTGTTATTTTCGTTATATATTTTTGTTATTTTCGATATATATTTTTGTTATTTTCGATATATATTTTTGTTATTTTCGTTATATATTTTTGTTATTTTCGATATATATTTTTGTTATTTTCGATATATATTTTTGTTATTTTCGTTATATATTTTTGTTATTTTCGATATATATTTTTGTTATTTTCGATATATATTTTTGTTATTTTCGTTATATATTTTTGTTATTTTCGATATATATTTTTGTTATTTTCGATATATATTTTTGTTATTTTCGTTATATATTTTTGTTATTTTCGATATATATTTTTGTTATTTTCGTTATATATTTTTGTTATTTTCGTTATATATTTTTGTTATTTTCGTTATATATTTTTGTTATTTTCGATATATATTTTTGTTATTTTCGATATATATTTTTGTTATTTTCGATATATATTTTTGTTATTTTCGATATATATTTTTGTTATTTTCGTTATATATTTTTGTTATTTTCGATATATATTTTTGTTATTTTCGATATATATTTTTGTTATTTTCGTTATATATTTTTGTTATTTTCGTTATATATTTTTGTTATTTTCGATATATATTTTTGTTATTTTCGTTATATATTTTTGTTATTTTCGTTATATATTTTTGTTATTTTCGATATATATTTTTGTTATTTTCGATATATATTTTTGTTATTTTCGTTATATATTTTTGTTATTTTCGTTATATATTTTTGTTATTTTCGATATATATTTTTGTTGTTTTCGTTATATATTTTTGTTATTTTCGATATATATTTTTGTTATTTTCGATATATATTTTTGTTATTTTCGTTATATATTTTTGTTATTTTCGTTATATATTTTTGTTATTTTCGATATATATTTTTGTTATTTTCGATATATATTTTTGTTATTTTCGATATATATTTTTGTTATTTTCGTTATATATTTTTGTTATTTTCGATATATATTTTTGTTATTTTCGATATATATTTTTGTTATTTTCGTTATATATTTTTGTTATTTTCGTTATATATTTTTGTTATTTTCAATATATATTTTTGTTATTTTCGTTATATATTTTTGTTATTTTCGATATATATTTTTGTTATTTTCGATATATATTTTTGTTATTTTCGTTATATATTTTTGTTATTTTCGTTATATATTTTTGTTATTTTCGTAGTATATTTTTGTTATTTTCGTTATATATTTTTGTTATTTTCGATATATATTTTTGTTATTTTCGTTATATATTTTTGTTATTTTCGATATATATTTTTGTTATTTTCGATATATATTTTTGTTATTTTCGTTATATATTTTTGTTATTTTCGTTATATATTTTTGTTATTTCCGTTATATATTTTTGTTATTTTCGTTATATATTTTTGTTATTTTCGATATATATTTTTGTTATTTTCGATATATATTTTTGTTATTTTCGATATATATTTTTGTTATTTTCGTTATATATTTTTGTTATTTTCGATATATATTTTTGTTGTTTTCGTTATATATTTTTGTTATTTTCGATATATATTTTTGTTATTTTCGATATATATTTTTGTTATTTTCGTTATATATTTTTGTTATTTTCGTTATATATTTTTGTTATTTTCGTTATATATTTTTGTTATTTTCGATATATATTTTTGTTGTTTTCGTTATATATTTTTGTTATTTTCGATATATATTTTTGTTATTTTCGATATATATTTTTGTTATTTTCGATATATATTTTTGTTATTTTCGATATATATTTTTGTTATTTTCGATATATATTTTTGTTATTTTCGTTATATATTTTTGTTATTTTCGTTATATATTTTTGTTGTTTTCGTTATATATTTTTGTTATTTTCGATATATATTTTTGTTATTTTCGATATATATTTTTGTTATTTTCGTTATATATTTTTGTTATTTTCGTTATATATTTTTGTTATTTTCGTTATATATTTTTGTTATTTTCGATATATATTTTTGTTGTTTTCGTTATATATTTTTGTTATTTTCGTTATATATTTTTGTTATTTTCGATATATATTTTTGTTATTTTCGATATATATTTTTGTTATTTTCGTTATATATTTTTGTTATTTTCGATATATATTTTTGTTATTTTCGATATATATTTTTGTTATTTTCGTTATATATTTTTGTTATTTTCGTTATATATTTTTGTTATTTTCGATATATATTTTTGTTATTTTCGTTATATATTTTTGTTATTTTCGTTATATATTTTTGTTATTTTCGATATATATTTTTGTTATTTTCGATATATATTTTTGTTATTTTCGTTATATATTTTTGTTATTTTCGTTATATATTTTTGTTATTTTCGATATATATTTTTGTTGTTTTCGTTATATATTTTTGTTATTTTCGATATATATTTTTGTTATTTTCGATATATATTTTTGTTATTTTCGTTATATATTTTTGTTATTTTCGTTATATATTTTTGTTATTTTCGATATATATTTTTGTTATTTTCGATATATATTTTTGTTATTTTCAATATATATTTTTGTTATTTTCGATATATATTTTTGTTATTTTCGATATATATTTTTGTTATTTTCGTTATATATTTTTGTTATTTTCGTTATATATTTTTGTTATTTTCGATATATATTTTTGTTATTTTCGTTATATATTTTTGTTTTTTTCGATATATATTTTTGTTATTTTCGATATATATTTTTGTTATTTTCGTTATATATTTTTGTTATTTTCGTTATATATTTTTGTTATTTTCGTAGTATATTTTTGTTATTTTCGTTATATATTTTTGTTATTTTCGATATATATTTTTGTTATTTTCGTTATATATTTTTGTTATTTTCGATATATATTTTTGTTATTTTCGATATATATTTTTGTTATTTTCGTTATATATTTTTGTTATTTTCGTTATATATTTTTGTTATTTCCGTTATATATTTTTGTTATTTTCGTTATATATTTTTGTTATTTTCGATATATATTTTTGTTATTTTCGATATATATTTTTGTTATTTTCGATATATATTTTTGTTATTTTCGTTATATATTTTTGTTATTTTCGATATATATTTTTGTTGTTTTCGTTATATATTTTTGTTATTTTCGATATATATTTTTGTTATTTTCGATATATATTTTTGTTATTTTCGTTATATATTTTTATTATTTTCGTTATATATTTTTGTTATTTTCGTTATATATTTTTGTTATTTTCGATATATATTTTTGTTGTTTTCGTTATATATTTTTGTTATTTTCGATATATATTTTTGTTATTTTCGATATATATTTTTGTTATTTTCGATATATATTTTTGTTATTTTCGTTATATATTTTTGTTATTTTCGATATATATTTTTGTTATTTTCGATATATATTTTTGTTATTTTCGTTATATATTTTTGTTATTTTCGTTATATATTTTTGTTATTTTCGATATATATTTTTGTTATTTTCGTTATATATTTTTGTTATTTTCGTTATATATTTTTGTTATTTTCGATATATATTTTTGTTATTTTCGATATATATTTTTGTTATTTTCGTTATATATTTTTGTTATTTTCGTTATATATTTTTGTTATTTTCGATATATATTTTTGTTGTTTTCGTTATATATTTTTGTTATTTTCGATATATATTTTTGTTATTTTCGATATATATTTTTGTTATTTTCGTTATATATTTTTGTTATTTTCGTTATATATTTTTGTTATTTTCGATATATATTTTTGTTATTTTCGATATATATTTTTGTTATTTTCGTTATATATTTTTGTTATTTTCGATATATATTTTTGTTATTTTCGATATATATTTTTGTTATTTTCGTTATATATTTTTGTTATTTTCGTTATATATTTTTGTTATTTTCGATATATATTTTTGTTATTTTCGTTATATATTTTTGTTATTTTCGATATATATTTTTGTTATTTTCGATATATATTTTTGTTATTTTCGTTATATATTTTTGTTATTTTCGTTATATATTTTTGTTATTTTCGTAGTATATTTTTGTTATTTTCGTTATATATTTTTGTTATTTTCGATAAATATTTTTGTTATTTTCGTTATATATTTTTGTTATTTTCGATATATATTTTTGTTATTTTCGATATATATTTTTGTTATTTTCGTTATATATTTTTGTTATTTTCGTTATATATTTTTGTTATTTCCGTTATATATTTTTGTTATTTTCGTTATATATTTTTGTTATTTTCGATATATATTTTTGTTATTTTCGATATATATTTTTGCTATTTTCGTTATATATTTTTGCTATTTTCGATATATATTTTTGCTATTTTCGATATATATTTTTGTTATTTTCGTTATATATTTTTGTTATTTTCGTTATATATTACTAAATGAAGAAACATTTCCATTTAAGTCCATTAAGCATTATGCATGTTTGAAAAGTACCAAAGTTATGTAAAAATCCTATTTGAAAAGCAATATAGCTAATGAATTTAACCTGATGTCATGTTCATCTAACAATGAAACTTGAATTTCTACTCTAAATGATTCCTCATCTAATAATATTTATTAATAGTTAGCAAAACATGTGGAAATTCCACAGCAGTGTCTTTCATGTGTAATATATTGCTGCTGCGCATGTTGTGGACGTTCAGCATGAATGGAGACTCCGTGATATTATTGTAGCTCTTTTGTTAAAACTGTAAAATTATTTATCTAACTAATCTAGTTAATGTAGTGTCAGGAGTCTGACATATATCCATTACATGGGCGCCCGTCGCGAACGTAAACCCCACAATATCACTATCTCATCTTTAGACAGAACAGATACTACCCTTGGATCCTAGCCAGAAAACCAAGAAGATATATTTTAGTTTCACATACGGCTTAAAAGCGACATTATTTAATTTTTTTAATTTATTTAATTTTTACATTGAGTCTTTGGTGGTCGGGATATCCTATTTATTAAAAGGAGAACAGAATGTAATAACATACTACGAACATTAAATTAGCTTATCTACATATTAATTAAATGTTCGTGATATGTTATTACCTTCTATCCTACTTTTTAATAAATAGGATCTCCCGATCGAATAATTTATAATCTGGAAAACGTGACACACGTACGTACGTATGTTACAGGTACTACTGTATTATAAGGTTGGTGAAAAAACAACACCGTTTTCTCGCATATGTTATTTTTATATATGATTTCTGAATTAATTCGTTGATATATATATAACCATTTTATATATCATTTTGAAGCGCGTTTTTCGCTCTATCGAATTGTGTTATTCGTTACAGTTTTCAATCTCTTCGTTCATTTTTTTTTGCAGGCTTTTCGACAGCATGGACAAAATTCAATTCCGCACGATTTTCTTGTTCCAGTTCAAACTAGGCCGAAAAGCTGCCGAAACAGCTCGTGAATTCTATGATGCTCTTGGTCCAGGAACCACTAACGAACGTTTGGCACAACGGTGGTTCAAGAAATTTCGCAATGGTGACGAGAGCCTCGAAGATGAAGACGGTCGCGGCCGACCGACTGCGGTTGATAACGAACACTTGAAAGCCTTAATTGAAGGCGATCCTCGCAGAACCACACAAGAAGTTGCTGTGAACTCGAGTTCGACCACTCAACAGTCGTTCACCACTTAAAGGACATAGGGAAGTCAAAAAAGTTGGATAAATGGGCGCCGCATGAATTGAACGATAATAAAAAAAAATCGTTGTTCCTTCTGCGCAACAAAAACGACCCATTTCTCGAGTGGATTGTGACGTGTGATGAAAAGTGGATCCTCTACGACAACAGGCGACGTTCGGCACAGTGGGTTGATGCCGGAGAAGCTCCACAACACTTCCGAAGCTGAAATTTCACAAAAACAAAAAAAAGGTTATGGTAACTGTTTGGCGGTCTGCGGCTGGTCTCGTCCATCACAACTTCTTGAATCCGGGCAAAACGATTACGGCGGAGAAGGACTGCAGACAAATTGATGAAATGCACCAGAGGCTCAAACGTATGTGCCCAAGATTGGTCAATATGAAGGGGCCAATTCTTCTCCATGACAACACTCGCTCGCATGTTGCTCAATTAACTCTACAGAAGCTGAATAAATTGGGCCACAACACTGCCTCATCCGTCATATTCACTGGACCTCTCGCCTACCGATTATCACTTTTTCAAGCATCTCCAAAACTTCCTGCGCGAAAAATGCTTCAAAAGTCGAGATGATGCCGAATCGGTCTTCAATGGCTTTATCGCTTCCAGAACTCCGGATTTCTATGCTAATGAGATTAATAAACTTGTTTCTCATTGGCAAAAATGTGTCGATTCTAATGGTTCTAAATAAAGTTTATTATGATCGTTTGAAGTTGAACGTCAAAAAACGACATTGTTTTTGCACCAACCTAATAATATATACGTAGATTCTTATGATTCTTATGCGGTGGTGTCCGACTGTTGAAAGGCCTGGTCTATTTCTTTACCTTAACAGAAAAAAGCGAAGTAGACAAAAAATCTTTACGAAAACAATATTTTAAAGTTTTTGGATACGAAGTAGTCAAAGACGTCAGTAAGTTCGTTTCAAAACTCCGTTGTATATGTGTGAGACAGGTAGGGGGGAGAGAGAGAGAGAGAGAGAGAGAGAGAGAGAGAGAGAGAGAGAGAGAGAGAGAGAGAGAGACTTTACCATCGGAGTGGCTGATTCACTGGAGAAATAGCAGCAGACTTCAAGGAATTTCAGCTTGGCGCACTCAAAGATTCGTGTTGTTGATGCTGAGTGTCGCTAAAGTTATTATATTTATCTCATCTCTATGTGGTTCAAACAGGTCGGGTGTGGATTTTGATGAAAGTTTATTTTAACAAAGTTATATTAGCCAATATTTAACAAAAGCGATCACTTTATGTGAGGATTAGGTTTAGTTTATTTGGGGATTATTTTATAAGAACATTGTATTGCTAGTCGTTCTTTGTGGTTTATTTATTTCTCTGCATGATCCTTGATTTGTGTTGATAATATTTATTTATTTTTATTTGGTTAGTTGTATTTTGTCACCTGGAATAAGAAAGGAAACCATTTGTAGAATACCAGTCGCCTGTTCTTAATTACTGAGTAGTGAAACTGGGATTAACCGAGAGAGAGAGGGAGAGAGAGAGAGAAAGAGAGAGAGAGAGAGAGAGAGAGAGAGAGAGAGAGAGAGAGAGAGAGATTTAGCATTTCGTTTTTGTTACGCAGAAGGAGCGTAGAAGACACCTCAAATTCAATATTTTTCAACGCATGTGTTCGCACAATTTGAGTTAAACCACGTGTACCAAGATACTGGCGGCCTTGGTTGAACCTGGACCCCAGAAAAAGCCGTCGTCGTCGTCATCATCATGATCATCAGTTTAATGATTATTTTACATGCTAGCGTGCATTGATCAATTTTTTTTTTAATTATTTTTTTTTACAAGTCAAAGTCACCTCCTATTAAGGCCTAAAGGCTACTCGAGTATACGGTGGTCATTGAGACAACAGCGTAGTGGTCGTTAAGAGGCAGAAATTGGGAAGAATTTGATGATTTAAGGGGACGGCGTAACAGGGACTTGTTTACATTGGACTTGAACAAGACCATGTTGTAATAAGCAGAAAAGCAAGCCAGCGGAATAGAGTTTCACTGGCGAGTAATTCTAGGGAAAAAACGTTTTGTTCATGGAAGTTGTTTACATTTAGGCACAGATAGAGATTAGGGGAAATTTCATGAAGGGTGTCATCCCTAAGTGAAACTGGAATGAACTGGATTCGAAATTAACACACTCAGGTTGTCAGTGCATGTCGTTACCTACTTCTCCATCGTCACTTTCATGCTGCTGTTCATTCGTTTATTTCGAGTGAATAAGATGATTATTTGATTATTTATTTATTTGACTGTTATCCTCATCTTCATAATTATTGTTTTTTTTTTTGTTTTGTTTTGTTTTTTATTACATTTTCACCCCAAACAAGGCACATTGCCACTTTGGTGTAGGGGGCTACTATCAGGGGCAACAACTACTGGGGTACTATGTAGGGATTTGGGCAGCAAGATGTCGGTTCACGTTACACTTGAACTTCTGCACGTCAGTACTGTTTGGGAAGCAGGGACCTGGAATGGAATTCCAAAGTCTAGCGGTTCTGAGGAAGAAACTATTGGAGTAGAAAGATCTTTTACGTCTAGGGATCACTACAGTGTGGGGGTGGGGTTTAGCAGCCTGTCGGGTTTGTCGAGGGTGCTCACGTCGTGGGGACACAAGTGTCTGCAGTTCGTCAGAGCATTCACCAATAAAATACTTGTAGAACAGGCAGAGGGATGCAACATTTCGTCGATGGGACAGAGGCTGAAGCTTAGATGCCAGTTCAGGGCCTATCAGGTTTGCGACTCTCTTTTGAATCTTGTCAAGGAGCGAGAGACTAGTAGCAGATGCACCAGCCCAAATGTGACAGCAATACTCCATACATTGGCGAATGGTGGCCTTATAGAGGTACAGGATACTTTCGGGTGTTATTAGTTGTCTAGCACGGTAGAGAGAGCCCACTTTTCTTGCAGCGGCCCTGGCAATGCCTTCAATGTAATTTTCCAACTCATGTTTCCTGTGAACGTTAGGCCAAGGAGTTTAAAAGATGTACTCTCAGATAAAGAGTCGTTGGCCATTGCTATAGGTAGTAGAGAGGGTTTCTTGTAATTATTGAATGAAACTAGTTTAGTCTTGGCGGCATTGAACGTGACCAACCATTTTTGTCCCCATTCCACTACAGATTGGAGGTCTTCCTCTAGTGTTTCTGCCATTTCTTTAGAAATGTGTTCATTCGTCTTCCTGTTGTGCCTGCCATAGAGTGTAGTGTCATCAGCATATATACCCATCTCAGAGGCAATTTTGTCGGGGAAGTCATTTATGAATATCAGGAACAATAGAGGCCCAAGGATAGACCCCTGGGACACTCCCGCACGTTTCAGCCAATTATTCCTCTGGCCTTCTTCAGATTGTTAACTGCGATGGTATGGGAATGCTGAATCTCTTAAGTATATCACATGTAATTACTGCCTTCCATAGTTGTTGTCTCACCACGTTTTTGGCCAACTAATCCTCTGGCCAACTTTAGGTAGAATTGAAACCGCTATCTTCATAAAATGCTCACCTGGAATCGTAGAGACTTAACAACTATGAAGATGAGGACAACAGTCCGCAAACAAATAAATAAATATGCAAATTACTCATCTCAAAAGATTCCAGTAATAAAATGATGACTGTTGGCATTCGTTTCCCTGATATCTTTCCAGTTAGAATATTTCTAGAAAAATATTGGATACTTAAGAGGGAGGGGCGTGCAAAGGTTGCCAACATCTCTAAGTGAAGGTATCTATGAGTAACGAACAGGATTCGAACGTGTTGTACCAAGGTTCCAATCAATGTCGTTAAACACTTAGTCACCGTCAGCTTCCTGGTGCTGTTACAGCGACGACAATTTTACGTCTTTTCAACTATCATTGAGTCAATTTGTTATGTCTAAAACGTACATATTGTGGTATACGATTAGATTTTGAGATTAATTTGAATTTGAACGCATATTTTTACATACAACCCCTGGTCTTCTCGAATAGTCGCCTATTTACTACTCGGCTGGCTCGACGTGGCTTAACGCTGATGATCTTGCGGGGTGGGGTAGGGGGGAACACGTGTATATTAAAAGGGATAGGTGGTATTATAGGTATGAAAGAAAAAAAATCAATGACCTTTGGTTAAATTGAATTGTTTATATTTTAATCGGTTTTATTTACAACATAGCAGGTGCGTGACGAATAGGTTGTTGCTATTTCCGAAAATCGTGTAATCGTATACTTTATTAAATATACAATGTATGTCACATTTTATTTTCAAACGTGAAAGTAAAACATATATATATATATATATATATATATATATATATATATATATATATATATATATATATATATATATTTAATAGTACAGAAATTCAGAAAAACATTGGTAACGTCGGTTTCAAGCCCAACATAAAGGGGACTAGTTAATGGTAAAACGGTACCAATGTTTTTCTGAACTTCTGTACAATTAAATAAATAAACATTAAGCTCTTATATCGAAAATGTTTTTCTTTGTAATCGAGCACTTTGTTGGAATTCTTTCCTAAAAAACAGTAAACACACACACACACACACACACATATACATATATATATATATATATATATATATATATATATATATATATATATTGCTTGGGCTCTATGTACTGTTCATAACTTTTTCAAGTATTTAGACCCAAAATTGACGGAGGAGTTTGATAGAGTCTGCAAAGGTGAACTCTTTCAACTTTGACTTTTTTGCAGCCAAATTATCGCCTCAAAACTGCTTAAAACCCTTGTTGCATGTCTGAATACTCTTTATGTAAAATTTCAAATGTTTAGTCCTAAAATTGGCTGAATAGTTTGCTGGAGACCGCAAAGGTAAAATCTTTTTAACTTTGACCCCTTGGCAGCCAAATTTTCGGCCAAAACCTAATTAAAAAATTTGCGCTATGTCTGAATACACTTTATGTAAAATTTCAAATGTTTACACCAAAAATTGGCTGAGTAATTTGGTAGAGACCGACGAGGTCAATTTTTTTTTAAACTTTGACTCCAATTTTGACCCCTTAACATTTATTGTTTTGGGCTCAAATCAAATTAAAATGTTTGATCCATGTTCAAACCCTACATCAAAAATTTCAAGTGGTTAGACCCAAAATTGGCAGAGGAGTTTTCAAAGGTTAAATTATTGAACTTTGACCCCTTGACAACCAAATTTCTGGCCGAAAACCGATTAAAAAGATTTTCTCAAATCTGAGTACCCCTTATGTCAAATGTCGAGTCTGTAGACTGAAAATTCACAGAGTAGTTTTGTAGGGAAATGTACACACCCAGACACACACACACACACACACACACACACACACACACACACACACACACACACACATAGAGACAATTCCACTTATATATATATTTCCACAAAACTTCTGACCTTGGTGGAAGGGAGACTAAAACTTGCTGCTGTGGTTTTAGACTTGATTCCAAATATTTCTCATATGTTATATCTCCCCTCTGGTGGAAATAGGGTTTGATTATGAATATCTCCAGTATCAAATAATATCTACACTGTTAAATTGACTTTATGTATGAAAACCAAACAAGGGAGATATAACATATGAGAAGTATTTGGAATCAAGTCTCCCTTTATTGTTATTTCAGATCATTTGAAACCATAGCAGCAAGTTTTAGTCTCCCCTCCATCAAGGACAGAGGTTTTTGGGAAATATCAGATATTTTGTAATTCATATGCAAAACTAGAAAAGCAGATGACTATGATTAAAAGATTGGTAAAGGTGCAATATCTTTCCAATCACAAAAAATCCTTTAAAATATTCTGAAAACGAAAATAATGTTTAAAATTCCAGGAAACGAGTTGTTTCCCAAATATGAAGAAATTATAATTTTAAAAAGTGGGGAATCACTTTTCTGTATTGATTGAACGTAAAATGAACACGCATTTCATAGCCACTTTTTGTTATTGTTTTAGAGGTGGTGTTTATTTGGTAATTGTGGCCTAGTAGACCAACACAAAACCTACCTTTAAAAACTTGCTTTCCATAGGTTTTCGGGAGGAGGGGGGCTGAAAACAAATATCGCGTTTAAATTTTCTGCAAATAATTATTTTTCCGGATATTTAGCAATATCATTCTATAAGTTATAAGTTCTGGCCATTGTTGTGCGCACAAGCACCGCATATTTTTGCTTAATACTCGGAAAAATACTTATTTGCGGAAAATTTAAATGCAATATTCGTTTTCAGCACACCCGAAAACTTATCGAAAACAAGATTTTTAAGGTAAGTTTTGCGTTGGTCTACTAGACAAAAATAAACCCTACCCCGAAAAAAAATAACAGATTCCCCCAAAAGTTGGCCATAAAGTGGGTTCTCATTTTACATTAAATCATTATAGAAAAGTGATCTTCCACTTTTTGAAACAATAATGTGTGATCTAAAGGGCAAGTGTCACATAGCCAACTACACCTTCAGGTCATTAGCTTTCCAACGAGCCTTCATTTTTTAAATTCTGATAAATAGTTGCCGAGATTTAGAACTTATAAATTGCCAAAAAAAGGTGGTATATCTATATATTGATATATCTATACTTGTAGCCAAGTTGAATATTGAAATGCTCATATGTTTGGTTCTATGGGGCAAAATTACATAAAATTTGCAGGCTTTTTAAATATTATAATACTATTTTATGGTTAAAATTTTATGACAATTCGTAAAAAGAACTTGTATTTTCAAACCAATAAAATATGCTCAAATTTGCCTACATTTGTGTATATAGTGTCCTGGCAGGCAGCTTCGGTTTTGCTGTTTTGGTTGTCTCCCTTGTGGCCTTGCTAGGCCACTATAATAATACACACACACACACACACACACACACACACACACACATATATATATATATATATATATATATATATATATATATATTCATTGTCTTTCGAGACTGAACGGAGGCATCGCGTCGCACAGCCTATAAACTCCATGATTTTTGCTAAAAACGTTAGCAAGCCATACTTTACTATTGATTATATATATATATATATATATATATATATATATATTTACAAAGGAGTCACTACATATCAAAGCCCAGAGGCCACTCAAGGATAAGGGTTAATGAGTGTATAATAGTACATGGGAAAATGTCGTAGTAATCGTTAGTAGTAGAAATTTGGTAAATTGGATTACTTAAGAGAGAACGGCTCATCAAGAACTTGTTTACGTTGCACTTGAAGACAACAATATTGTAGTCAGTTGGAAAGCAGGAGAACGGAACAGAGTTCCACAGGTTTGCAGTTCTAAGAAAGAAGCTTTATTCATGGAATCTACGTTTAGGCTTAGGTACAGATAAAGAGCAGGGGAAATTAGTGAAAGTGGTTTCAGATAGGTGTTTTTGGTGAAAGTCGGGCCAGGGAGGAACATAGATGCTAGTTCATACAAGCACTTGCCATGAAAATAAGGATAAAGCAGAGACAGGCGCGCAGCATCTTTTCTGTGGGAAAGAGGTCACATGGAAAAGAAAAGGTCATCCCCCATTAAACTATTTTAAAGATTCTATTTGTTGTTTAATTACTGTGCTAATGAAGGGACTTTATTTCATTAAAAACGATTGTAGACAGATTGATTGTTGATGTCGAATTTTTGGAGTCTAAGAAAATGGTTTTTCCATGAATCGTATTACCCTACACCTTATATATATATATATATATATATATATATATATATATATATATATATATATATATATGTGTGTGTGTGTGTGTGTGTGTGTGTGTGTGTGCGCGTGTGTGTATGTACATATATATGTATATATATATGTATATATATGCATATATATATGTATATATATGCATATATATATGTGTATATATATGTGTGTATATATATATGTATATATATGTGTATATATATGTATATATATGTGTATATATACATATATATATGTATATATATGTATATATATGTATATATATGCATATATAGGCATATATATGTATATATATGCATATATATGTATATATATGTGTATATATATGCATATATATATATATATATATATATATATATATATATATATATATATATATATATATATATCAAACAGTTGTTTTATGGTGAGCTCCTTCTTGGCAGAAGACCCTAGCAGAAGCCTAAAAATGGCATCATGGAGAGTTTGGTGAACTTTTATGCTCCTGTTGACAGTTGGGAGTCCCTAGAGTCAGATCGCAAGCAGTTGAGAGCAATAATATACAGGGGTGCAGAACACTTTGAAACGGCTAAAATAGACCGAGAAAAGCTGAAGAGAGCATGTAGGAAGCACCAAACCTTGCGACCCAATCATGGAGATCTCTGAATCTGTGAAGTGTGTGACATGAAAGCGCACGATGATACAAGTTCCGTTGCTGTTGGTTTCATCGAAACCAATGACAGTCATTAGTGTCATGTCTGTTTGAAGATGTGCAGGGCGCCGGTAGGACTGAAAAGTCATCTTTGGGTACGTGAACGTTCAGTGACTGAGGGAGTGGCACTCGTCTGCAAGACGTCACAATCATCATATATATATATATATATATATATATATATATATATATATATATATAACTACTTCATTTACTCACATAAATTTTATATACGAAAGTATAGATTTATGCGTAAACTTTAAGTATTTACTTCAAAAGTGCTCAATACGTATGTAGAGCTAGTTATATTTTATAAATTACTATATATATATATATATATATATATATATATATATATATATATATATATATATATATATATATATATATATGGTTCATTTGTGCTCATTGTGATTTTACTATTTGTATTGAACTATATAGCACAATATTTTTTTTTATTTATTAGTACTTATTAATCTATCTATTTTTAGAGCAGTTCCATATTTAAAATACAATGGACACTGTTTTCATAGAAATGTTAATAAACTAATATTTGCTGTCTGTTATTGTTTTTCTCTCTCTAGAATACATGTCTAACATAAATGTCTAATATTTTGCACTATCCAGAAAAATATCAGCTTCATTAAAACATGTTTGTTGATTAAATATATTTCTCATTCCAGGGAATTTCCACAGGTCCTGCTAGTATGTATTATTTAGACTGCTCTGAAATAAACACATATACTGAAACTCTCTTTAAGGACAACACATTTCTTTGTATCAGTTAGATTATTCGCCATGCTTTCCTCATCTTGGATGTTATTCTCACAACATTTCAGCCGATGTAACCTCGACCTTCTTCAGGTACATCTTGTTATCTTGTCAATATCTGGAATCCGTGCAGAATTTCGAACGGAAACCTTTATTTAATCTATGAGGTTAGCATGTTCATGAACGGGTAGAAGTATTAAATAATTCGTAAGTGTATCCTCGCCCGCACTAAGGATTAAACCTTCAACCTTAAAAAACAACTTGTGTCTAAATCTGCCCTCGTGGGGAGGCAAATAAATCAGTACATGATGACTTTGTGTTGGATTAGAATACAAATTTGTTATTTTAATTTCATCGCCCTAGACGTCACGCATTTAACGCAGAAGGGGATGCGAAATAGGAGAAAGGGAGGACACACACAGAGGCGCGCACGCCTACCTTAATGGATAATGCGGTGTGTACGAATACCCAGGTGAGACGAATTGCTGCCCTGACGCTTGTCTAATATTCACGTCCATTTTCCCCCTGCCTTCCACATTGGATTAATTGTCATGTTTGTTTTTAACTTTTATTTTTAGGTAGTTAGATAAAAATGTTTAATTCTTCTGAGCCAGATTAAATATTTTTTAATACAGTGCAGTTAAGTACGTTATGTGGCCAATAACATGGTGCAACGATAACAAGTGGAAATTGGCTAGTCATAAACACAGTTTGATTTGTCAGTTTTTATGCTATTTTGGGTCTGGCTTTCAAATCCTACTAATTCTGGCTTCGTGGGGAAGCAAGTAAATAAGTACACGGCAATTGTATACGTTAGATTAGAATACACATTTGATCTTTAATTTCCTGGAGCATCGAAGCATTTCGTTACATATTTATTAAAGGAATGGATATATATATATATATATATATATATATATATATATATATATATATATATATATATATATATATAGAGAGAGAGAGAGAGAGAGAGAGAGAGAGAGAGAGAGAGAGAAGAAAGTGAGAGACAGACAGACAGACAGAGATGGGAAAAGAGAAAGAGAACAGAAGAAAGAAAGGGCGACAAGTAAACCGACAAATAATGCTGTATATATGAGCACCAGAGTGAGAAGGGTCGTTACCTTGACGCTCGTCCAATATTCATTTCCGGTCTCGCCTTTCCTTTCACCTTGGAATAATTGTTCATTGTCTGCATTTTTCGCTGTTTTGTTGGTTCGCGTCGATTCTTTGTCGCCATATAATCGTTCGTTATTCGTTTACTTCCGATTTTTTAGACGGTAAATCTCGGGTTCAAAAGCACTGCATTGCATTACCCAACTAACCTGTCATCCGGTGTAAAACTTAACAACGCAACACATTATCATCTTCATGTTCTACAGTTTTTCTCTTCTCTGAGAAAGGGACATTTTAACACAAACGCTAAATATCTTTATAGGAAATAAAACAATATTTTCAAACAAATATTTGTTATCTATAATATAAATCTCACCTGTATGTATGTATGTATGTATGTATGTATGTATGTTTGCTAAAAATTTCGACAGAGGCGACGGATTTTCACAAGATTGGTGTCGTTTTGAAGCTTGACCCTTCGGACGACAAATATCGAAAAGTTGGCTAAAAATATTAATTCTTTCACCCTCAACTGGGCACTTTTTTAAAGCGAGGGGTCGCTTTTTTCGCCGATATTTTCGAAAGTCATCCACTCTTTTCGATTGACTAGCCTTAATTTAAACCTTCGCCACTTCCGATTTGGCGATGGACACAACAGCAAAGACGTGACGTTTTTTCTTTTTCACGCTCTTTTCTTTCTTCGCGGTACGGGTTCGAGCCTGCCTGCCTAATACCACTATTCTTTTTTTTCTTTTTTTTTTTGCTCAACACACACCTTTAAACACCCGAACAACGCCGGGCATCCAGGTTAGTCTATAATATAAAGGGCAGTTATATCTGTTTATTGTATGCGTGTAAGTTTGTATGTCTGACTAAAAGTGAAAAAAGAATAACGACAAAAGTTGGTATTTTCTTGATCAGCATTGCCTTTGATCAATATATAAAATTAAAAAAATATAATAAATTATTCAGTTTTAGAAACTAAACTTGTGCACATTAGGAGGGAAAATTTTTAGCCAGATTATATACTAACTAAAGGGAAGTAACTCTGATTTTTTTAATCAGGGAGTTATTCCATTATGCCGATTCATTCCTCGAGGAATCTATAAAAATGAGTTGCGCGCGCGTGCGTGTGTGTGTGTGTGTGTGTAAAAAGAGGAATGAGATAGGCGGAGAAGAAAAAGGAGGTGGGAAAAACGAAGATGAAACGGGGAAGGAAAAGAGAAAAACAGACAGATATATATATATATACAGTTGTGCCCGATATTATTCATACCCCCCTTGAAAATTGAGTTTATTAGGTGTAACTTTTGTAAGAATTTATTGTTTACGTCCATATTGATACATATTCTTAATAAACCTCTTCTGATCATTTTCGTCATTTTAAAATCTCGGGATACTTGTAATAAAAGAAATATACAGCTATTTATAAAATCTGCAATGTTCAAAAATAATCATACCCCCTTATTTTTTTCAGTATTAATCGAGTTTCTGACTGTTTGTTTTCTGTTTGATTCTTATTTTGAATGCTTTTATACAACCTTTGATTAATTTCATTTCGTTTTTTGCATTTTTCAGAAATTAAAATGATATCAACTGAAAACCAATAAAAGAATAAAAATTATTAGAATGGGGAAGAAAAAAGAGCTTAGTAATGATCTTAGGACTAAAATTGTGAATTCACATAAGGATGGTTTAGGTTACAAGTCAATTTTCAAGAAATTTGAGGTCCCTACAGCAACAGTACAGAGCATCATCAAAAAATTCCAGAGCTACCACACAACAAACAACTTGATTGGTAGAGGAAGAAAAAGGAAACTGTCTGCTAGAGCCACCAGGAATATTGTAAGAAGTGTTAATGCAAATCCAACCACCACTAATAAGGACATTTTAGAAAATCTGGAGTCTTCTGGCATAAAAATATCAAGGCAAACATTGCAAAGGACTCTGCATGAAAATGGTCTGAAAGGAAGAAGACCAAGAAGGACTCCATTGCACACCGGAAAACACCTTGCAGCACGTCTAAAGTTTGCTAGGACCCATGTGAATTCTCCAGAGTCCGTTTTCTCAAGTATTTTGTGGACTGACGAAACAAAAATTGAATTGTTTGGCCATATGGATGCTTCTTACGTTTGAAGGAAGAAAGGAGAAGCTTACAACCCAAAGAACACCATACCCACGGTGAAACATGGTGGTGGTAGCCTAATGTTTTGGGGTTCCTTTTCGGCTAGTGGTCCAGGTAGTTTGGTCAAGATAGATGGAACCATGAAGAAGGAGCAATATTTGGAGATACTCAAGAAAAACATTAGACAGGATGCGGAGAAGCTCCATTTAGGACCAAACTGGGTCCTTCAACAGGATAATGATCCAAAACATACTGCCAAAATAGTCAAGAAATGGTTTGAGGATAATCAAATTAATGTTTTGAAATGGCCTAGCCAGAGTCCCGACCTGAACCCTATCGAAAACCTCTGGCACATATTGAAAACTGAGGTTAAAAAGCGGAAACCTAGAAATTTGAGGGATTTGGAGAACTACTGCATTGAAGAATGGTCAAAAATCAGTGTTGATGCTTGTAAAAACCTTGTTGATAAATATCCCAAACGGTTACAGGCAGTTATTAAGAATAAAGGGCATGCTATTGACTATTAGTAAGAGAGGTATGAATAATTTTGAACTAGTGCCATTATTGTTTTTCTTTGTATAATGTTTCAAACTTGCATAATTTATTTATTTGTTGAGTTTAAATTAAATGCTTATGCTTGATTTATTGTTTGAAATCCCTTTAATATTGTCTACCTTCTGGTTTGAGCAATATTCTTATAGAAATCTCAAAGATCCGAGGGGTATGAATAATATCGGGCACAAGTGTATATATATATATATATATATATATATATATATATGAATGTTAATAAAAAATGTTATATGTTTACCTCGAGTAACCCTGCTTGTCCATTATATAAAGGACAGTTGTCTGTTAGTTTATATGCTTGTATGTGCAGCTAAAACACCAAAATACACAATAAACCCCTACAAAGTTGGCCCTTTTTTTTAATCAGCCTAACTATAGAAAAATATGTAAAATTTATTAAAAAAGAAAAAAAGATTCATCTTTTGGGGACCAAATAATCATTAGTATCATTTAACATTATCAAGAACAAGACGCTGTGTCGGTAATTTATTGTTTCTTAACAACTGTCATTTCTCTACAAAGGAAAGGGCATGGAGGAAACTTAGTTTTCGTAGCGCTCTGAATGCATCCTTGATTTTATTTGAAGCTTTCAGTGATGCTCTGAAAGCCTTCTAACTTTTATTGTTTCACTCATCACACAAAAATGGAAGTTCTCTTTTGCGAGGGAGGGACTTAATCTAAAAGAAAAAAAAAACCTGGACTGTATTCTTTGCAACATTCTCCACTCTAACACGTTCAGTCCGGTTTTCGAGAACTCAATCGACCCCAACCCCTTCACTGCCGGCCTTATATCGTGGCCTTCGTTATTGTCTTTTAAGACGGTCTTGCTTATATTGTCTCATTCATGCAAATTAAGACGCGATCGAACCTGATGATTTGTTGCCTTTCCGTGTCCGTCCCATATATATATATATATATATATATATATATATATATATATATATATATATATATATATATATATATATATATATATATATATATATGTATATATATGATTATAATGCTCCCTATCTTGAGTTGAGCATATTGGGAAGTGATATACAAATTACCATTAGCGTATTAAGTGATGCTCTTTGTGTAAACAAATTGAGCTTAGGTATTTGGACAATGTTAAAACATTGTTAATTCACTGCCCGCATAGCAGCAGCCGAATAGCGCAACAACGGTTAGAAGCTCTGACTGTCGTTTGGGCGTCGGGTTTCGATCCTGACTTGTCTAGCCGCACTGATGAGCTGTGAATGACACACACACACACACACACACACACACACACACACACACACACACACACACACACACACACACACACACACACACATATATAAATGATATTATCAGATATTAATTATCAGAGATGCCTGGCGTCGTCCTGGATCTTAATTTACGTGCATAACTATTACTCAGAGTACATAAAAATAAAAACATAAACGTTTTATTACTTACCTAAGAGGACGGAACTCATTCATGCCATAAATAAAGATCGTCTCCTTTGTATTTCTGCCTTCATATAATCTAACGCAGATAGCTGTCTACTATTACGTAATGCTTCACAATGACGTATATTCTACATTTTGTAGAACTTAAGCCTAATCTTAATCCTAACGTAATCCGAACCAAACAATGTGTAGACACGATTCACAAGAATAGGTCAAAGGCGTGTGTGCGCACTGCAAATGACTGGATGAATTATTGGATGAGATACTACTACAGAATGATGCAAACATTTATCATAAATGTTAAAGATGAAGAAATTCGTGGACAGGGAATTTATGATCCAAAGTTGAAAGTGATTTGTTCTGTTTAATGGTTGCCAGGTCTGGATCATGGTGTAGTGCCTGTTATGTTCTCTGTTGGAGTAGCAGAGATTCTTCTTGATTGGAGCAGTTTTTATACAATCCTCAATACTCCTTTTTGGGAACTTAATCCTACACCAAAAAAACGATTGAGTGTCTGATTTTGCACTCCAGGATGGGGAGGGGCAAGTAATAGGGGCTTCGTTTAATTTAATCGATTTTTCAATTAGTTATTTGCTTGTCAGTTTCGTTTACTAAAGCATCACCGCTCATCAAGATCCAAAGGCCATTCGAAGACAAAGGTTACTGATTTGTGTCAGGTAGATGATGAGATACCCACCTTGAGTATTGCAAATGAATGCTGGACGGGTCTGAATTTGATTACTTAAGACGACAAGCCAACAAGAACTTGTTAGCATTGGACTTGAAAACGACCATGCTGTAGTAATTTGGCAAGCAGACCCGCAGTATTGTGTTCCAATGACGGGCAATTCTTGGAAATAAACTCTGCTCATAGAATTTTTATTTAGCTCACGGTGTAAAATAGCGCAGACGGCTATATAAAAATGCATGCAAAATAACGTCCGGTAAAAAAAGAAGACTATAAAATGGAGAAAGAGAACGATCATGTGAGAAGCGTGGATAACATCCGAGATCACGTGAGAGGCGTGGAGAACGTCTGAGATCGCGTGGGTGAGGTCACAGCCGTAACAATGAGGAAATAAATGTCGTTATTACAAAGAAAAGACAAGTTGAAGTGTTTTTCTATTTTTTTGTCTACCTTGCGACTGAGGCCACAACGTGTTGAATCCCAGACAACGTTACAGCAGTACACAAAGGAAGAAAGATTATTTTTTACAATTGTTGGAGCTAGAAAGTTTTCCATCATCTGGGGATTTCTACTGTGAAGGGGTGAGATTTTGCAGGTTAATTGGGGGTATTTACATTGAAAGGAGTACATCGGAACACAGTTCATTTAAGTATGTGTAAAACAAACACAAGAATTCAATATTGTGGTGATGGGACAGGGGCTAAGGCTTTGATAACAATGTGGAGCCTCTTAGTTTAGAGACTCTTTTTTGTACATTGGATTTGGATTAGAGCTTTATGTACTAATCCCAAATGCGGAAACAATACTCTATGCATTGGTGAATGATGGCTTTATAGATATATAGGATACTGGCAGGCGTAAGAAATTTTCTAACCCAGTAGAGGGATCCTATCTTCTTTGCAGCAACTTGGCAGTAACTCCTTTGTTGCTTGTAAACGTTAGGCCAAGTAATTAGACAGTAGGTATATTTTGATTATTGGTAAGACTTAGTCTGATCTGGAAGTTGACCTGGATTCAGTTATGGATGACAGTAATAAGGAAAGAAAACGATAGAAAAAATCTTTAGGCCATGGCATTCTGAGGCTAAATTCTTCTCATCAGAAGGGGAAAAGAACCAGTATTATACAAAATATAAAATATAGATTAAAGCTAGCGTAAGAACATTTAGATTAGAAATGAAGGAAGATATATTAAAGGAGGTATAAAATACAAGAATAAAAACATTGAAATAAAACTCAACGAAGGAAATGCATGAATGAGAGGATAAAAAACATGAAAAACATAAATAAATAAATAAATAATATCAAATTAACAAGAAAGTTCTTGCGGTTTTGAACTTTTTAATTCAGATCAACATATCCCAACTCCAACAAAGATTCATTGATCAAAATAAGCATGGTCAGAATCAATACACTTTTGCCAATGAAAAAAAAGTGTATTTATGCCAGTAATGTAAAAAAATCTTGCGTTCTGGTGGTGATAAAGTCGCTGAAGGCGTTTTTGATATTGCTTAGAATTTTGAAGCATTTCTCATGCAGAAAGTGGTCGAGATGCTTGAAAAAGTGGTAGTTGACAAGTGAGAGGTCTGGAAATTATGGTGGAACAGGCAGAGTTTCGTAGCCCAATTCGTTCAACTTCTACAGAGTCAGTTTAGCAAACAAATCTGGTAATAGAAACTTCAAATATTAAACATGATATGGGGAAAATACAAATCCTACTATAAAAGGTCTAAACACAACCAAGACAAACAATTGTTCTCTTATAACCGATATGATATCTGATGATCTCATGGTTTTGTGAGAATACAATGATTTCGACTACACATACATTCTTTTAATTTCTTTTGAGGACTTATCAAGCTATATAAATAGATAATCTCAACTTAGTCTCCGAAAAAGGTCTACTGTTTTTCCGAATTTTTTAGATGAGGATTAATTATTTATATTATTTGGATTCTTTGGACTACTGTTCTCATCTTGAGTGATATTTCTACAACGTTCCGGATGATGTAACCTCCGATCTTTTTTTATCTGTATCTTCTCAAACTCTGGAATCTTTCAGTTGAACTCGAGAATCTGCACATAATTTCAAACAGAACTCTTAATCTATTATTATTATTATTGTTATTATTATTATTATTATTATTATTGTCTAAGTAAACAAATCTGGTAATGGAAACTTCAAATATTAAACATGATATGGGAGAAATACAAATCTTACTGTTAAAAGTCTAAACACGACCAAGACAGACAATTGTTTATAAGAATAAACGATATGATATCTGATGTTTGATCTTATGGTTTTGTGAGAATACTTGATCTCTTATCAACAGTGATTTTGACTACACATACATTCTTTTAATTTCTTTTGAGGACTTATCAAGTCGTATGAATACGAGGATCGTTCAAAAAGTAAAGCCTTCTATTTTTATTTTTTTTTAACTAACAGAAAAGAGCTACAAAGACGGAAGTGGTCCCATTAGAACGAGCGATAATTTGTGCTCTTGAATTTATTTTCTACATAGTCATCACATTCTCAATGCACTTTCGTCAAGAATTCAATTCTGCTTTTGATGCACGTCCATGATAGTTGCTTTCTTAGAGTCTCACACAGTCAATACCTGCAATAGAGAGATGAAACTTTCGGGCCATGAATGCATGAGATCAGTCATCATAACAATGCAATTTCCTATCCACTCTGATCCATTCAGGCGGAATAAAAAATAGAAGGCATTACATTTGGAATGCCCCTTGTAGATAAATAGATAATCCTGAACCTAGACTCCAAAAAAGGTTCTCTGTGTTTAAATAATTATACTTCGTGCCTTAGCAAGCCCGATTACGATTTTTACCTATTTTTTTTTACATACAAGTTCCACAACTGTATGGGCAATGTAGTACAATAGAAATTATGCAAACAACTGCATTTTGAACATATAGAAAAAAATTGCAAACACAAACCGGAGACAGTACTAGAAAACGAAAATCACAACATCATCTGGGATATGATGCTGAAGCAGATACAAACTCATTCAAGCAAGAAGACCAGATGTCATAATAGTTAACAAGAAGGAAATACCCTGCCAAATTGTAGGTTTTGTCATCCAAATAGACCATAAAAGACATGTTCCTTAACTCTCCGGAATCGTGGGAGCACTGCATTATTTCATGCAACGTGTCTCGGGCAAGAATAGCTTGGCGGCATCTATTCCTCTCCAAGCTCCGAGCACATACAACACATGGCATTACCAAATGGTCACCCATTTTAGTATTGGCAAGGCTCAACGTTGCTTAACTTTAGTGATCTGATGGCAACCGGTGTGTCAACGTGATTATGTTGTATATAGTAGACCATAAGATAAAGATTAAAGAGGCAGGAAAAAAGAAACAGATACACGAAGCTTGCCAGGGAACCAGGAATGAAGAAGATAAAGAAAATTTGAATTATTTGGATCACTGTTCTCATTTTGAGTGTTGTTTTCATAACGTTTCAGTCGATGTAACCTCCGACTTCTTCAGGTGTATCTTGGTGAACTCGGGAATCTGCAAGTTCAAAATTCCATGCAGATTCCCGAATTCAACAAGATACACCTGAAGAAGGTTGGAGGTTACATCGACTGAAACGTTGTGCAAATAACACTCAAGATGAGAACAGTAGTGCAAAGAATCCAAAATGATACGAATTATCAAAAATTCAGAAACATCACGTTAATATAATACCAATAATTGTAGGAGCACTAGGAACAGTCACAGGCATACTCGATAAAAAGCTAAGAGAAATTGGAATCAAGGGGAAGGCTGAAGATTATACAAAAGACAGCAATGATGAAAACTAGCTGAAATCTTGAGGGAAATCTTTAAATACAGCAAGCAAGCCACATAAACTACGAACATTAACCAACCATGTGGAAACGGCAACAGAACTAAAACATGAAGTGGAACAAATACCCATGAAACCAAGATAACTGAAACTAAACTAGAAAAGTGAAGACAGTACTGAAACATTGGGGAGGTTTATTGCCATCCAAATCCCAGAGAAGACAAATTATCAATGCCAGCAAAAAACAAAAAAAAGCAAATGGTAAGCACCTGTTGCGATCATGCAAAAGTAATTTGCAAGGGTCATCAAAAGAGTCGTAAACTACTGGAAAGATATGGGAAGACTTATTGTCACTCATACCCCAGGAAACACCACTGATTATATCAAATATTAGTGATTGTGACCTGTATGAGAACTCCTAACGAATAGTAGTATTAGTAGTAGTATTAGTATTAGTAGTAGCAATAATAATAATTGCTTTTTTTTGCTATAGTGTTGTTATATAAGGTGTTATTTTATTTTATACACTGTTGTTATTTAAGTTGTTATTTTATTATTTTTTGTATTGTTGTTTTTTAAGGTGTTATTTTATTATTTTTTATATTGCTGCAATATAAGGTGTTATTTTATTATTTTATATTGTTGTTATATAAGTTGTTATTTTATTATTTTTTGTATTGTTGTTTTTTAAGGTGTTATTTTATTATTTTTTATATTGCTGTTATATAAGGTGTTATTTTATTTGTTATATTGTTGTTATTTAAGGTACTATTTTATTATTTTTATATTGTTGTTTTTTAAGGTATTATTTTATTATTTTTTTATATTGCTGTTATATAAGGTGTTATTTTATTTTTTATATTGTTGTCATTTAAGGTGTTATTTTATTATTTTTATATTGTTGTTTTTAAGGTGTTATTTCATCTTTTATACTGTTGTTATTTAAGGTGTTATTTTATTATTTTTATATTGTTGTTTTTAAGGTGTTATTTTATTATTTATTTATATTGCTGTTATATAAGGTGTTATTTTATTTTTATACTGTTGTTATTTAAGGTGTTATTTTATTATTTTTATATTGTTGTTTTTTAAGGTGTTATTTAATTTTATATTGTTGTTATTTAAGTTATTTTATTATTTTTATATTGTTGTTATTTAAGGTGTTATTTTATTATTTTTATATTGTTGTTATTAAATGTGTTATTTTTTATATTGTTGTTATTAAAGGTGTTATTTTATTTTTTATATTATTGTTATATAATGTGTTATTTTATTTTTTGATATTGTTTTTATTTAAGGTGTTATTTTATTTTTTATATTGCTATTATTTAAGGTGTTATTTTATTATTTTTTATATTGTTGTTATATAAGGTGTTATTTTATTTTTTTATATTGCTTTTATTTAAGGTGTTATTTTAATTTTATATTGTTATTTAAGGTGTTATTTTATTATTTTTATATTGTTTTTATTTAAAATATTATTTTATTTTTATATTGTTGTTATTTAAGGTGTTATTTTATTATTTTTTATATTGTTGTTATATAAGGTGTTATTTTATTTTTTATATTGCTTTTATTTAAAGTGTTATTTTAATTTTTATATTGTTATTATTTATAGTATTATTTTATATATTTACTTTGTTATTATTGAAGGTGTTATTTTATTTTTTTATTTTATAATTTTTTAAGATGTTATTTTATTTTATATTGCTATTATTTAAAGTGTTATTTTTATATTTTATTTAAGATGTTATTTTTTTGTATATTCTTGTTATTTAAGGTGTTATTTTATTTTTATATATTGTTATTATTTAAGGTGTTATTCTATTTTTATTCTTATAATTTAAGATGTTTTTTTATATTGTTATTATTAAAGGTGTTATTTTATTTTATATTGTTATCATTTAAGGTGTTATTTTATTTTTTATTTTGTTATTATTTAAGGTGTTATTTTATTTTTGTATATTCTTGTTATTTAATGTGTTATTTTATTTTTTCTATTATTATTATTCAAGGTGTTATTTTATTTTTTATATTATTATTTTTTAAGGTGGTATTTATTATTTATATTATTATTATTTAAGGTGCTATTTTATTTTCATTTTGTTATTATTTAAGGTGTTATTTTATTTTTTATATTATTATTTTGGGTGCGATTCTATATTTATTTTGTTGTTATTTAAGGTGTCATTTCATTTTTATAGTTTTATTTAAGGTGTTAATTTATTTTTGTTGTTATTTAAGGTTATATTTTTTCGAAGATATATACACATATATTTAAGATGTGTTTAAAATATATAAGAGTATTTTCACAGTCCATTTTGGTGACATGTTTCCGAGCGGTGGTGGAAATATATTTCCACACTCGGAAACATGTCACCAAAATGGTCCTATACATTTTAAACACATCTTAAATATATTTTAAATATTTTACATTTTGAATACTTTCTGACGAGGACGCTTCACAGAACGTTTGAAATGCGTTAAAAACTATTTCAATGATTTAAAAAAATTATTACAATGATCTAATTATAATACTTTTTTAATGAAAAATCATTATACGGGTGAACGAGAGATAAAAAAAATGACTACGTTCAGCACTCCCACCCCCTATTTAGCCCCAAAAGTCTTCAGGGGACGTCAAGTCCTGGTGAAATTGGACAAACAGTGCAGTTTTAGGCCTTAACATATATAAATTTTAGTTCTGCATCATACAAAAAAAGAAATGACTAAGTCCATCATATCCCCCCCCCATTTAGTTCCAAAAGTCCTCAAAGCCTTAACATATTTAAATTTGAGTTCAGCACCATGCAAAACTGCTAAATAGACATACACAGAAAATGTTGGACAAATATGGTAAAATAGTTCCAAAAATGGAGTATTTTTATTAGCCCTAAAAGAGTACCTGGGGAACACCCAAAAGTTATCGCAAAGTATAGATAAACAAAATTATATAGAAATCAGTTAGTTACAACTTTTCAGAAAGTTTTATTGAAATCCAAGCTATTAATTTTAAAAAATTAATACGAAAGTGTCAATTTTAGCCATTTTAACCCGAAAGGTACCCCTAGTGGGCCAACCAGAGTTTTCCGGGAAAATCCATCAAGTTACATTTTTACTCATATGATGTTTAATTTTTGTGGAAAATTCAAAAAAATTTGAAGGTGTAGTTATTAAGAAAAGTGCGAACAGAAGAACGGACAAGGGTGAATTTACAGGTTCACCTTCCTTTTGTCGAGGGACCAATTATTTATCTTTTAACTGTGTATTTTATTATAATATTCTAAAAAAAAAAAATGAATCTTTGGCCAGAAAGTTGAAAATAATTCTTTTAAAGCTTTTAAAACTGTTAAACAAATTTTAATAAAAGATTTTTCCAGTGTGTTGTCTTAATAACAAATAACACCTGCCACAGTATTATTCATTTATTTTACGCAGATGTTTTGTTGTCAATATCGGTAGTCAATAAATGTAGTGTGAGAAATTTAATTCTCACAAACCTATTTACTCCCTGGCAGAGGCAAAAGAAAACCACAAATTACAAAAGCCATACTTTCAACTCAAAATTTATTAAATGACAACTGTAAAGAAAAGTCATTGGTCACGGTACAGTCCAATTGCACACCCATATCATGCAGCCGGTAGTGTAAACTCCTATTGTTGGAGTGGTAGTCTCTTTTCCTCAAAAGGATCCATGTTTATTCATGGTGTTCTCGGCAGGAATCTTGGCGCCTATAATTAGGCATAATGTGAGTCGCTTGGAACTCTAATTGAATTGAGATGAGTCCCAATATTTAGTAAATATAAACATGAAGTTCATGAATGTCATCCTGTATTTAAGATATTTTCAGCAATATAAATGTGTCTCTGCTTGTAGAGATGTAATCCTTTGTTCACCAACAGTTTAGTGATATAGCATGAAGAAATTGACGTAGCTCCATTCTCATCTGGGAGCTACTAAAAAGGGGTCCTTCCCCTGCCGAGTTCTGTACGTGGACTGAAAAATAAAAGCATGATACAAAAAAAGGGCGCCAAGCAATTCACTTGACTCATTCAAAATTAACCAATCCCGGACCGGCTACTAGAACTGTGTAGGCGGCCTAAACAACAAAGATGGCGGTTGTAATAGAATTTCTCACAGTAGCAAACTTTAGTCTCGGCCGTAGATGTTTTAACTTCTCCATTTCTTCCTTTTAAATTTTTTCAATTAAAACTGTTTTTGTTTAAAAAGAATGTTTCCAGTTTAGTATTTCTATGAAGACGATTTTTTTATATTATATTTTTAAAAAGTAATTTTGGGTTTGTATTGCTATACACACAGATTCGAAAAAGTTGTCAAAAAAAAAAAAAAAGACAAACAAATATATAACAAATAAATGTTATCAAAGGCAAGATAAGTTACTTTTCTACCTAACTGGATAATTTCTTTTAGTGTTTTTATTTAATATAACGTGTTTATTCGGCTCGAAAAACAAACAGTGTTTACTGATGTATTTGATAAATGCAAATGGCGGTATGCTCGCTGATGAACACGGTAAGTTTGGGAAAACGAGTTTAAAAACAAAAAATTATACAAAATACTGCTAGAAACTCACTCAATATATGTTACCGTGACATAGGCGGACATATATTCGGTGGGTCTCTAACAGTATTTTATATAATTTGTTTGTTTGAACTCATTTTCCCAAACTTACCGTGTTCATCAGCGAACATACCGCCATTTTTCTTTTTGAAATATATCGATACACACTGTATGATTTTTGAACCGATCACACGTTTTAAAGTGAGTAAAATCATTAAAAACTTTTCCAGATAGGTAGAAGAGTAACTTATCTTGCCTTTTTTGACAACTTTTTCGAATCTGTGTGTATAGTAACACAAACTCGTAATTTTTTTCCTCATTCAAATGTATAAGTCCAACAAACATATAAAGACATAAAAACATGTAAACTAAAATTGATTATATATTTGTTCCCAAGCAGATTTGAACTTTTTGCATTAACATGTGTTATAACACTTAAAAATTGTTTTTTTTTTCTAAAATTCGATTAAAGTAAAAATAATCATGAATACAGGCAAATCTTTATGGTGTATGTACTCGTTATACAACCAAGATGTCTTATTCCAAAAATCACGTAAATTGATCAGGTACTTTTTCAAAATCAACACTCACGATTTTTAATGAAATAAAAAGTTTTAATTATTTAGAATACAAACAAAATCTTGGCAGTCTAATTGAATTGTCTTCATAACAGCCATATTTACGAAATCCACGGTTGCCCACCCTTGAATTTTAACATATTTAAAAAAAAAAAAATTAAAAAAACGAAAGCTCTCATCTCGCTTGTTATAAAATTTGATTTTCTTATTTAAAAATACTTAATCAATTTATGTGATTTTTGGAATATGACATCGTTTAATGATGAGTAGGTACATAAGAAACATTTGCCAGTATTTTCTGTATTTTTGTTTTTATTAAGTAGAATTCTAAATACTAAAACAAAATTAATTAATCAATCAGTTGTTCATGTATTTATGCAGAATACGGGTCGTGCTAAAATAATAACGTTATTATTTAGAAAGCCATTTAAATTAAATTATTCAGCAGATTTTTTTATAAGTTTGATTTAAAACGATATATCTCTGCACCGGTAACTTTGTATTTATATTATTTCTTTGAATTTAAATCGTTTTCATTTAAAGAATTATTTATCGTTCAATTTTGATTTTTTTTAATTATTGTTTGTTTCTTCCCTAAATTTATAATTCAGTTTTTTTTTTTGCAGTATTTGATTGTCTCTTGCTTCAAACATACATAATTTTACATACATAATTCTTGATTTTGCTTTTCAATTCATATCGAATAAAGTTCAGTTTCAGTATAAATCGAATCGTGTTCCTTTATTTTCTTTTTTAATGCAATTTTTACACTTAAAAAAAGGAAGTTTTGTCTTTCATATCCATGAAACAAAAAAATGTTTATTGACAAATATTGTTTCGCAAAAACAATACACAGCGTTTCCCTTTTTAATTAATTCACACTTTTCTTGTTTTTTTTTTTCAAATTAATATTGAATAAGTCCCGTTTCAGTATAAATCACACACACATATATATATATATATTTCTCTTTTTCAATGTAAGTTTTTAAGTTTCTAATGTTTTTGTCAAAAGTTCTTATCCATTATCGAAAATCTGACTGTTCGACAGATCCTGCTTGCTAGAACCTCATGCGTGACGCCATTTTTTTAGTGATTGGGCCTACTATTACGAAGGTTACGGGTGTTTACCATTCCTCCTGGCCTTGATAGCAGCGCTAATCTCCCTCTCTTAACTATACCACTAACCTTGTTTGTGTAGCAACAAACTCAAACCCTGCAAAAATATAAAGAATTAAAAAAAAATAAACTAAGATTTAATTAAAACCAGAAACTTATGACATGTATATTCAAATGCTAACTGGTCAGAATGTGGGTGATCATTTTACATTAAATTTATATGCTAAACTGATTCCTCACTGTAAATATATTTGTTTTGTATACCGTCGAGTTTTCCAATTTCATTGTAATACTATAATGACCTAAAATATGTTAAAATCCAGTCTAGTGTCAAGGAGTCAAACAATTACTATAAAAAAAATTAATAATAAAAACAAAAAAAAGAAAACATTGTTCAGTTCATGCTAAGATCAACTCCTATAAAACAACCCACTCTCCCTCTCCGAACTGCCTGGAACAACGATCGCACAATATTTTTCTGGACCATCCTGGATAAGATGTTGGAATAAAAAGGTTTATTTATTTGAAGAAAAATGCGATGCCTCCGTTCAGTCTCAAAAAGACAATGGATAACCCCTGTACGGACGGGTAGCTGTGCGTGAAATTGAGAGGCAAGGGTTGTGCAATCTCCAAACTCAACTCTATTGAATCGGCATTGCTTGAGTCTAGTCGCAAGGAGAAGTTCAGGACAACAGGAAACAATTCTGAGAAATGTTTTTTTTTTTTTTTTTTTTTTTTTTTTTTTTTTTTTTCAGAATTGTATAGCTTTAAACGATTGTCACTCTTTAAACAACACATCTCAACAATTCCAAATTTACATGACCCCCCCCCCCCCGAAATCTTTTCTTTTTTTTTTTTTTTTCTTTTTTTGTTTTTTGTTGAGGCGGGGTCAAAATCGCATATGGTATGATGGTAAAATAATACTAACATTTTCGTCTTGTTGAATTGCTTTTGGTTTTCAGTTTAGAAAAAGCGACGTTCAGCTTGATTTAATTACATTCGGACTTTGATTTGAGCTACTCCTTTGAAGAACAACTTTATTAACGTCCACATTTATTACGTAGTATCGTTAACAACCGAGAATTTGAAACCAAACAAAATAAGAAATATTTTACTAAACGCAATAGAATTTAATTTACTACTCATCTGATTTATTTTAATTCATCCAAAATCAAGCCTCTAGTTTTTCAATACCAATGCCTTAATCCCCTCCTGGCTCCAATTAAAATGAATGGCCCTCGTCGCGAGAAAGCACCTTGCCTTGACAAGCTCTTGAGACTGCCTTTCACTCCTAATCTAAAATTGAAGACTTACATCAAATCTGTTGCTAAACACTCGTCTACTTACAACCACTGCCAACAATTTTCCTTATTCACTATCTGTACTAAAAACTAAACAAAAATTCTGTTAGAAAAGCTTCTTTCCTAGCGTTATCCGTCTGTAGAAGACAGCACCACGGGTCTGCTTTCCAGCTGACTATAACATGGTCGTTTTCAAGTTTGTACCTAAATTTAAATGTAAATTTCATATTCTCTAATAGAATTAACCGCCTGTAGAACTCTGTACCACGGGCCTGCTTTCCAGCTGACTATAACATGGTCGTTTTCCAGTTTGTACCTAAATCTAAATGTAAATTTCATATTCTCTAATAGAATTACCTGCCTGTAGAACTCTGTACCATGGGTCTGTTTTCCAGCTGACTACAACGTGGTTGTCTTCAAGTCCAATGTAAACAAGTCCCCTTAAATAATTAAATTCTCCCCAATTTCTATCGCTACCAGTCACTATACTATTATCTCACTGACCAACTTACACTCATTAATCCGTAATATTAAATAGATTTTAATTGTAATGAGTATCTCTTGCCATGAGGAAGCATGTTGTGTTAACCAGTTTCTGGGTTTGACCTTTACTACTGATCTGAAACTGAAGACTTACATCAAACCCGTTGCCAAAGTAACCAGAAAATGGTTGGATCATTCTGCTGTTCCAGAAAGTATGTCACTCTCGATTCAATCCTCTACCTGTATAAGAGCCAAATCCGTTCTAAGATAGAGAGCTGTTGCCGCATCTGAGGACGAACTGCTCAGAGCACCGTTTCATGCTTTGACAGGGTACACAACTTCGAAATCTAGTGGGCGAGTTCTTGGAGTGGGAGAAAACTAAGAACCCCATCGTAAATAGGAGGCCTAGTCACGTGACCCGATAATGTCACAGAATAAAGTAGAACGGCCATTGACTATGTCGTTTTCTGTTTCAATTCTCAACAAAACTGGCGAGGAATTCATAAAACTTGCCCAAAAGTGACTGTATTTTCCAATAAATGAAGAATTATTTTACATGTAAACACTTACAATTAAAAGGGGAAATTTGGCAAAACATGAAAATACTATGAAGCTTTATATTCTTTGAAATTCACACGTCACTTTCATTTTAGATTAAAAAAACCCAATCGTCAAATAATTTTAGTACTTGTTTGGATAAAGTCGACAGATCGATTTTTTAAACATGTGGGTCTAAACCAAAATAACAGTACTTACTTAATTGTCATGTCGAAAATAGTAATATATCCAAAAATTATGAAAATTCATGAAGTAGGAAAACTGCTATTGTGTTTTTAGTAAAAAAAAAAGAAAGAAAAAGTCTATCGCTATAATTTAAAACAAATTAAAGTAGCGAAAAGGGAGATAAGTATGTTCCTAGTATTTGCAATGTTCAAAGTGTTCATATCTAGAGAAAATGCCATTTACCCCAATTTTCCGTAAAAATACTTTTAACTATAAATAATTTCCCACTCAATGAATTTTCGTAATTTTTGGATATATTACTATTTTCGATATGATAATTAAGTAAGTACTGTTGTTTTTGTTTAAAACAACATATTTTTAAAAATTGATCTGTTGACTATGTACGGATGAAAGTATATAATAATAATAATAATAATAATAATAATAATAATAATAATAATATAGCAGAAACCTAATAAAAGGTATAAATACATGGCAGTATTACTAGTAAGATACTCTGGACCGTTTATAGGGTGGACAAAAGAATAACTGAGACAACTCGATCAGAAAACCAGGAAACTCATGACTATGCATAATGCACTACACCCAAAGGACGATATTGACAGGCTCTACGTGAAAAGGAAACACGGCGGGAGAGGACTGATCTGTATAGAAGACTGTGAAGGACACGAAAAAAGAACTAGAAAAATACATAATGCAAAACACTGAAAGGATAATTATGGCAGTGAGAGACACTGAAAAAAAACAACAAAACAGAAAACAGAGAGACAAATGACAAAACGAGAAAAGAGAAGTGGGAAGAGAAATAACTCCACAGAAGATTCATAAGAATGACAAAAGATGAGAATAACGAAAACACCTGGAAATGGATGTGAAAAGGACATATAAACCGAGAAACAATCTCTAGTAACTGCAGCACAAGATAACTCAATAAGAACCAACCATATCTAAGCAAGAATCGATAAAACACAAGAAAACAGCAAATGCAGACTATGTGGACAAAGAGACGAAACGATAAACCATATTGTAAATGAATGCAGCAAACTGGCCCAAAAGGAATACAAAAACAGGCATGACCAAGTGGGGAGGGCGGTGCACTGGGAATTGTGCAAACGACTGCATTTTGAGCATACAGACAAATGGTACAAGCATAAACCCGCAACAGCACTCGAAAACAAGAACCACAAAATCCTATGGGACATGGACATACAGACGGACAAACCCATCCAAGCAAGAAGACCAGATGTCGTAATAATTAACAAGAAATAAACATCCTGTCAAATCGTAGACTTTGCTGTCTCAACTGACCACAGGGTGAGTATGAAAGAAAAGGAGAAACGAAGCAAATACACAGAGCTAGCCAGAAAGTTAAAAGGGATTTGGATGATGAAGAAAATCAAAATAGTACCGATAATAGTAGGAGCACTAGGAACAATTCCAAAAAACTTTGAAAAAGGATGTCAGAAATTGGAATCAGAGGAATAACTGCAAAAGTACAACGATTAACGATAATGAAAACGGCTGAAATATTAAGAAAAACCCTTGAATGCGGAGAATAATACAAGAAGACAATATAACGAATAAGCGTTACAGGGAATGAAGAACACCGAAGCTGCATATCTACAAGTTCTACACCCCCATCATGCATCCCCCCCCCATAGTTTCACCACCCCTCCTCCCAATAAAAAAGACACACCAAAGAGCTGAGAAGGGTCAAGAAGGACTGAAAGACCAAGGAGAGAGCGCCAGCCAGACCTCGGTTGGACAAGCACAAAGAGAACTGGGACTGTTGGGAAGCTTAGTGCCACTCAAATTCCAGTATAAACCAATGGCCACTGCCGGCGAGAAATCAATGGTAAGAGGCTGTTGTGATGATGCAAATTCATTTGCAAATACTATCGAAGGAGGAGGAGAGAACTGGACGTCTGGGGAGACTTGTTGTCACTCAGCCTCCAGAGAACACCACAGGTTTCCAATCAAATCGTTTGTTGACTTGTGTGAAAGCTCCATGTGAGGCAATAATAATAATAATAATAATAATAATAATAATAATAATAATAAAAACGGATAAACCCGTCCAAGTAAGAAGGCCGGATATCATAATAGTTAACAAGAAGGAAAAGGCCTGCCAGATTGTAGATTTTGCCGTGCCAGCAGACCACAGAGTGAAAAAACCAAGGAGAATGAGAAGCGGAGCAAATACACGGAACTAGTCAGAGAGCTCAAAGGGATCTGGAGAATGAAGAAAGTAAAAATAACACTACTAATAGTAGGAGCGCTACCCAAAAACTTTGAAAAAAGAGTAGATGAGATTGGAATCAGAAGGATGACCGAGAAAATACAATGAATTTCAATAATAAAAACTGCAGAAATATTAAGGAAACCCCTTGAATGTGGAGACTAACACCACACATAAACTACGGACACAAACTGGACACAAAAACGGCTACAGATGCAAAACACAAAGTAACATCACATGAAATCATGAAAACTGAAATTTTATAAATGAAAAAAACTGCGGCCACTATTTTTTTTGTTTTTTGTAAGTGTCACCATAAATAGGCACCACACCAAATAATGAAAGTCAAGGAGGAGGGGAAAACTGAGGAGAGAAAGCGCTAGCCAGACCTCCGCTGGGGATGTGCAAAGAAGACTGGGACCTTGGAGAGGCTTGTTGTCACCTAAATTCCAGTGAAGCCCAATGGTCACTGCCAAGCGGCTGTTGTGATAATAATGCAAAATATATTTTGCAAAGGTTATCGAAAGAGGTGGAGAGTACTGGAAATCTGGAGAGACTTGTTGTCACTCAGACTCCAGGGAACACCATAAGTTGTTCTCAAAGAACAATCTTTGATGACGACTTGTGTGAATACTCCTAGTGAGTTAATAATAATAATAATATCCCCCCCCCTTTATGTTAAGAATGGGTTTGTAGACAATCATACTCTGCATAAATGTCTAATGTTACTTCAATGTCAGCCATCTTAAAGCTAAAAAGTAAAAAAGAAATCGATCGGGACCTTTTTTTACTTTGGAGTCACCGCTTATCAAGGCCTGAGGGCCACTCGAGGATAAGGGTTAATGAATGTAAAGTGGTAGTATAGTAATCAGTAATGGTGTGAATTTTGTAGAATTTGATTATTTATGGGGACGGCTTAAGAACTTGTTTATATTGGATTTGATAGCTACCATGTCGTATTCAACTGGGAAGCAGGCCAACGGAACTGTGTTCTGGGATAGAAGCTTTGCTCATGGAATCTGCGTTTAGATTTAGGCTCAAATAGAGAGTGGGAGATATTGTTGATAATGGTTGTAGCTAGTTGAGTTTTTGTGAAAGTTTATCAAAATGAAACATAGATAGGAGTTCAGTCGAGCACTTGTCATGAAAATAACGATAGAGCAGACAGAGGCTCACGATGTCTCTTCTGTGGGAAAGAGATTGCAGGGAAGAGAAAAGGGCATCACCTACTAGATTTCTAAGCCGATTTTGAACTCTATCAAGGCAGGATAGGGGTGCCAAGCATCCCTTGCCCAGATGGGGCAACACTACTCCATTTTAGGACGTACTTGGCTTTTTTTAATCAGATAGAAGATTGCATTGGCAGTGAGATACCTACTTGAGCGGTGGCGATTTGGGCAACAGATTTGATGTATGTGTTCCATTTCCGATAAGAATTGTTTCAACTTAATTTCTGGTATTTATTTAGACTGGCATTCATGGCAACGAACAAAAATGAAGGAAAACTTTTAATTGTAACAGAATGGAGATGGCATATTCCAAAAATCACAAAAATTGATGATTTTTTTTTTTTTACGAAAAATAGATTTGCCAAGTTTTCACCAATAAGTGAAGTGAAAAGTCATCTTAATATTCTTCAAATTTTGCTTTTAACTTATATAAAATGACCCTTCTAAAAAATTTTTTTCATTATTTGAAAATTTTATTTTCTGAAAATTTTTTTTAAAAATTAAAAAAACATAAATAAATAAAAGATAAAATAAAATAAAAAATAAATAAATAAAAAAATAGAATACAATAATAACATTAAAAATTTTTTTTTTTAAATACACGTTATGTGAATAAATTATTGCTTGGTTTTAAATTTTATGTTTCAGTTCTTTTTTTTTTTTTTGATATTATGAAAAAAAAATAAATAAATAAAATAAAAAAATGAAATTAAAATCTTTTGTCTGCCCTTTTCGTCGATACTTTTTCCCCTTAGAGCAGGGAGTAAAATTTAATATTCTTGAATAAAAAAGAATTAAAATAAAAACAAAATACTTGATCAAATTACATGATTTTTGGAATACTTTGTTTTCGTTCCATGACTAGTACGTACATCATACAGACTTTTCTGTGTTTTCTTTACTTTTAATTGCCGCCATAAGTGCTAATCTGAATAAGCACCTAATTTATTTCTTTTAAATTCATAAAATTCCATTAAAATTATTGATAGCTGAGACAGCTTCCACACATTTATATCAGATATACCTCTGTGTTCCATGTTTAAAGAGAATGTGTCCTCTATAGTATCAGACCTGGCAGAATGGTTAATTGTAAGCATAGACCACTTCATACCCTCCAAGAAATTCCAGCAAAAACCTAACAGCTAGTCATAGTTTTCTCCAGAATTTGCTGCTGCCATTACACACAGAAATCACTTTTTTCATTGCTTTCAACATAATAAATTTACTGAGACTAAAGTCACTTTCACAACTGCCAGCAACCACTGTAAAAAAGTAATAAAGAACGCGAGAGAATTGTATGCTCAGTCTGTTAAGTTCAAACTTGTTCAGCAACGGCTTGGTTCCCACCAGTTTTGGCAAATAGCAAATCGGGTCCTGAACAGAAGTGTGTGCTCTATCCCAACTATCATCAATAGACCTGAGATAATCTCGTCAACATTGGGAAAAGTCAAACGCTTTGCCAAGAACTTTGCAGCTAATTCTAATCTATGCAATCAAGGCAAATAAACCCCCATATTTCTTCCTTCATCTGAAAACATGCTATGTGACATCTGTGCATGATGTTGCCAAGCTAATAAAAAACCTTGATTCCAGTAAAGCAACTGGCCCTGACAGCATTCCAATTATAGTGTTGAAAAAGCTTCAACCAGAACTAGCTCCCATACTTACAAAGCTGTTTAAGCATTGTCTTAAGGAGAATTGCTTCCCAACACCCTGGAAACCTCATCAGTATGCCCAATATTTAAGAATTCAGGTGATCGATCATCTCCCTTTCAATACAGATAAATGTGTGTCATGAGTAAGTTGCTGGAATCTGTGATAAATAGAGAAGTAGTTAACTACCTTAGCAAAAATAACTTCCTTAGTGACATGCAATATGGTTTCCGTTCTGCTAGATCTACAGCAGATGTGCTAACGGTTATATCTCATAGGAAGCTTCCTTTCTAGGGTAATTGCTCTTGATATACCAAAGGCTTTTGATAGGGTATAGCATAAAGGTCTACTCCACAAGATCTCCAGCTACGGTCGCTGGAAATGTCTTCTCAATTATTAAATCATTTCTCTCTGATAGGTTCATAATAGTAGTGGTTGATGAGCAGAAATCAGAAGCTCACAGTATTAATGCTGGAGTTCCTCAGGGGTTCATCCAGGGCCCAATTCTCTTTCTGATCTACATTAATGATCTCCCAAATCACATCCTAAGATCATTTGTAGACATTTATGCGGACGAAACTACTATCTATGGCAACACATCAAAGGCCGTAAATGACCAAGTTCTGCCTGATTCTCTCTCCTCTGATCTTGAGCATGTGGTACAACGGGGAAAAAGGTGCCTATTTAATTTTCATGCATCTAAAACCAAGCGTCTATCTTTACATCAACACTCTGATCTCCATCTGGCATCAATTGAAACGAATGGCTCTCGTCTTGGGGATGCTCAATGTTTTGACAAGCTTCTGGGCTTGACCTTTACTCCTGATCTGAAGAAATCGAACATGTACATCAAATCCGTTGCCAAGATCGCTGGAAAAATGGTAGGATCATTCTACCGCTCTAGTAGATATCTCATTGTTGATGCAATTCTTTACGTGTATAAGAGCCAAGTATGTCCAAGGATGGAGTACTGTTGCCACATCTGGGAAGGAGCTGCTAGAAAGATCTTATCCTGCCTTGATAGAGTTCAAAATAGACTTCTTCGTAAGTGGTCGTCTGAGCTCCAATCTATGGTTCCCCCTCACCAAACTTTCACCATAACCACTCGTCTAGCTGAAACCATTATCAATAATTTCCCTCACTTTTTATCTGTGCCTAAACCTAAACGTAGAGTCCATAAACAAAGCTTATTTCTTAGAACTGCATGCCTGTGGAACTTTCTTCCGTTTCCTTGCTTTCCAGCTGACTACAAATGGTCGTCTTCAAGTCCAATGTAAATAAATTCTTGATGAACCGTTCTCCTTAAGTAATCCAATTTACCAAATTTCCATTACGAACGGTTACTATGATATTTTCCCATTGACTACTGTACACTCATTAATCCTTATCCTCGAGTGGCGTCTGGGCCTTGATAAGCGGTGACTCCTTTTTTAAAAAAGAAATCAACAAAAAGTACTATTTTTTGTATAAAACGAATGTTCAAAGTTTATTATTTTTGTCATGAAGTATTTTTGTAATATTGTTTTAAAAAGTAATGTTTATGCTCGTTAAAAATAATAAGTCAAGAAATACAAACATATTTCTATTAAAAAAAACAACAAAAACATTCATATTAAAAACAAGCAAAAAAATTTATATTAAAAAACAACAAAAAAATTTATATTAAAAAACAAGCAAAAACATTCATATTAAAAAACAACAAAAAAATTTATATTAAAAAACAAGCAAAAAAATTTATATTAAAAAACAACAAAAAAATTTATATTAAAAAACAAGCAAAAAACATTTATATTAAAAAAATAAACAATAACATTTATGACGTTTCTGAATTTTTGAGATGAGGATTGGTTTTTCGTATTATTTGGATTCATCGGACTACTGTTCTCATCTTGTGATTTTCACAACGTTTCAGACTATGTAACCTCCAACTTTCTTCAGGTGTATCTTGTCGAACACGGGAAACATTGTCGAACTCGGGAATATTTCCTGAGTTCAACAAGATACACCTGATGATGGTTGGAGGTTACATAGACCGAAACGTTGTGTAAATCACATTCAAAATGGGAACAGTAGTCCGATGAATCCAATTAATACAAAAAAACATTTATATTGAAAAAAAAACAAACAAACATTTATATTAAAAAACAAAAAAAACATTTATATTAAAAAAAACAAACAGAAAACATTTACATTAAATAAAAAAACATTAAAAACAAAAATATTATATAAAAAATAAATACATTTATATTAAAAAACAAAAAAACATTATATAAAAAACAAAAACCTTAAAATCAAAGAAAAAAACATTTATATTAAAAAACAAACCAAAAACATTAAAAAATAAAAAACATTTATGACGTTTCTGAATTTTTTAGATGAGGATTGGTTTTCGTATTATTTGGATTCATCGGACTATTGTTCTCATCTTGTGATTTTCACAAGGTTTCAATCGATATAACCTCCAACTTTCTTCAGGTGTATCTTGTCGAACTCAGGAAACATTCCAGAGTTCGACAATGTTTCCCGAGTTTGACAAGATACACCTGAAGAAAATTGGAGGTTACATAGACTGAAACGTTGTGAAAATCATATTCAAAATGAGAATAGTAGCCCGATAAATCCAAATAATACGAAAAACACTTCTAAAAAAAATTATATTAAAAAACGACAAAAACATTTATATTAAAAAACAAAATTATATTAAGAAAAAGACAAACAAAAAAAATCATATAAAAACCAAAAAACATTTATATTAAAAACCAGCAAAAAAAAACATTTATATTAAAAATAACAAAATACATTTATATTAAAAAACAAACAAAAAACATTTATATTAAAAAAAAAACATTTATATTTAAAAAAAAACATTTATATTTAAAAAAAACAAAAAAAACATTTATATTTTTAAAAAAAATAAAAAAATAAGAAACTATAAACTGAAACTATATATTTACTTTCAAATAGTTTTGAATGTTTTTTGCATCAGAAAGTTTTATAAGATTTACAAACTACATTACTTAATCCGGTTTTGTGTACATATGCAGATTACGAATCGTACTTATCGTTAGTCTTCATTAAAAAAAAAAATAATTATCATTCGATTTTAATTTGTTTATTCCTTAAATTCATAATTCAGTTTTTGCAGTATTTGATTGTCTCTTGCATTAAATATATGTAATTTTACATGCATAACTTGTCTTTATTTATTTTTTTTAATTCATATTGAATAAAGTTCAGTTTCAGTATAACTCGAATTGTGTTCCTTTATTTTCTTTTCTTTTTTTTAATGCAACTTTTTAAAGTAAATGATAAACGAATTTTAGTCTTTAAAATCTATGAAACAACGAGATGTTTATTTATAAAATGTTATTTCGCAAAAATAAAACCCCACTTTTTCTTTTGGGAGCAATTTTTTTTTCTTTTCTTTTTTTAAAAGTTAACATTGGATAATTTCAGTTTCAGTATAAATTGTGTTCTTTTTTTTTTTGTTTAATTGTTTTTGAATACATTTTTTTAAAAAAAGTTTTACTGTGCTTTTTGTAAAAAGCTCTCATTCATTATCACCAGTACTTCATGCGTGACGTCATTTTTTTCAGTGGCTATGCCTTCGTCTATTTACGAGGGTCACGGACCAGCTCTCCTAAAAAGGGAGAACTCTGGATGCGTGCAAATTTTGCAGTGATTGGTCACTGTGGGCATTTATCGATGTACACACCCCAAGTAACCAGTCTTAAACCAAACTCCCTTCTCCATCAAAGAGGCGGTAATGCCTAACCAGATGGCTTATTGTAGTCAAACAGGACTATACTAGACTATGATAAAAACTCGAAGGTATATAGGTTGCGTCAGTGTTGAACGTTGTTGTTATTGTTGTTGTTGGACTGAAAACAAGAGAAAATTTTTAAAAAGGAAAAGAAGAAAGAAAGAAAAAAAAGGTCATCATCATCATCATCATCATCATCATCAACAACAACAACATCAATAGCAACGCGAGGAGAAGCAGTCTGTTCACGTGACTCAAACGTCATACCAAGAACAAACCAGTTTTTTTTTTTTTAATTCCAGCCAAGTGCTCGTCGGAAAGAAAGATTCTTATATCAGAGTTTTTTTGTTTGTTTGTTTTTTTGTTTGTTTGTTTGTCTCCCTTCTACTGTTTCGTTTTTATTTTTATTTTTAATGTGTGAAGAAACGGTCGCCTGTTTTAAATCTACGCCATTCTCCGGAGTTGCTTACGAACCAGCCTGTATGTTATTATGGAATAAACCTTACCCGTTTTGTAGAGATGAGGGGCGCACATACATGCGTTTCCAGGAGGAAAAAGAAAACAAACCCGGGTACCCATCGTCTTTTCTCTTCTTTTCTTTAACACAAATTCCAAACATGTCCTTAAAACAACGCTGATACTGGCCTTGTGGAGTAAAGTATTTTTAATATTTATTTCTTTGCACGCAATTACCACTGGCAACTTTATTAAATTAATTCTGTCCGCACGCTTTTTCAGTAACACAGAAAAACTTAAAAAAAAAAAAAAAAAGAAATCAGCTGTGATTGTTAAATTAATAAATATTAACCCATATCTGTTGTCAAGCTTGAAATCTATATTACAAAAAAAGAAAAAACTTGCGTATTTTTTTTGTACGATCTTCTAACCAAACCGCGCATATAACGCGCATATCTGTTAACCATGCTAATTAACTGACTAAATCCTAATACCGACGTAATTACATAAAAGTTTAAATTTATTAACTATACAAACAATCTTTAAATAAATATAACTCATTTCAAACCCATTTAATAATAGTAATTTGAGACAACTATCAGTTTTAACGTTTATTTTGGTTTATTTATTATTATTATTATTATTATTATTTTTTTAATCATTTAACAGCAACAAATAATGTTTTTTCAAATGTTCTCTGAACCTAATTTGATCCGATCTCTTGCGTCTGTGTTATTATTGCTAACCCTGACCTGTCTCGGTTATGTGGGTATGTTGTCCCCTTGAAAAAAAAAATTGTAAATTATAAAATGCTATTTAAGTTGAAAACGAACTCTGTAAATGAACAAAACTGAAGAAAAAAATACACAACATAATAATAATAATAATAATAATAATAATAATAAAAGAAAAACAAGTTCTATTCACAGCCAAAATATACACGCATCCTTTAAAATATGACTGGTGATATATAAAAAAATAAAATAAAATAAAAATAAATATTGAATTAAAAGCCGATCAAAATAATATTCAGTCTTGTAGATAAACGTGTTTTATGAAAAAAAGTTTGTTTTTTCCCCTCCTTTTTGGAAGGCTTGTGATATTTAACAAAAAGAAAAAATATATAATTCCAATCTTTTACTGTTAAGTGTTAACGTCTTTTGCGTCGCAAATTTATTTATTTTTTTTTTATTTCAAAATAACTTAAAGTTTTACTCAATTAAAAGACAAACATAAAGAAAACCAGTTTTATTTGGATTTTATTTTTTTTTTATTTATAACCAATTCTAATCAAGTGTTTGTGAATAATCCAATCTAAGCTTATAGAAAAACCTTTCTAATATTTTGCTGCTGTTTTAGTAAAAAAAAAAAAAAAAAAAAAAAAAAAAAAAAAAAATTGTATTATAATGCTATCGTGGTCAACAATTTGGTATTCTTCGATGCCATCCTGTTACCAAAGTGATGGTAGGGTTCGTCATCGTCGACGACCAACAATCCGCCCTCGTACCCTCCTCAACTGGTGCTCTCCTACTAATCATCACGGATTTATTACGTATCTGGTCCTTGCCATCATTTTATTCAACATAGATCTAAGCAGTTGCGAAAATGGTCACCTAAAACCAAACAATGGTCAGCAGCACCGATTCTTGAAAGATCCCAGTAAAGGCCAGGGTGCTGTGATGACTCTCACCTACAAAGACCCGAGCAGCGGGCTACGTCGGAACGAGGACAACAACGGTGTTTTTGGCATTGGAAGCGCCGTGAAACATATTACTGGTCAAATTATTCACGTCCGCTCAGGAAATAACTCTTTTGGGTGTCATACGATCGACAATCCACCCGGGCATAAGGTCAAGAGTTGGGTGGCTTTATTGATGAGAGGAGGCTGTGAATTTTCAGACAAAATCCGAGTAGCAACCAAATACAATAACGCATCCGCGACGGTCATTTACGACCAAAAGAACGGACCTCGGATCAACGGCATGGAAATTGATTCAGACGGTAAGTTGTTTTTTTGTTTTTTTGTTTTTTTGTTTTTTTTTCATATATATATTTATTCTATTTATTTTTATTTGTAAATATTAGTGTTGGGACGATTAATCGTAAAAAATCGGAAATTTTGTGCCTATTTTCCGATGCCAAAAACGATTCTTTGGGGTATGTTTACAATCCGCAGAGATTCGAAAAAGTGGCAAAAAATTCAAATATATAACAAATAAATGTTATCAAAGGCAAGATAAGTTACTCTTCTACCTAACTGGAAAATTTTTTAGTGGTTTTACTGATTTTAAAACGTTTATTCGGTTAGAAAAACATAGCATATCGCGCGTTACGCGAGAACAAGAAAAATGGCTGCGACATGGCACTAAAATATTTTAAGTCTGAAAAATGACTTAAAAAATAAAACAAAATACGGTGATTTTTTTACGACGTGCCCCAGCGTATTATAAACACCCCAACATCCCATGTTAAGAACGACTTTCGTAATAAACACCTCCAACCTCGGAAGCCGTTCTTAACATGGGGAGGTTGGGGGGGTTATTCCGAAAGCCGTTCTTAACATGGGGTGGTTGGGGGTGTGTATACTACGTTGGGGCAGGTGGTAAAAAAATACCTAAAATACTGTTAGAAACCCATCCACTATATGTCACAGGAACTTGATAAAAATTAAAGTTATTGTCAAGATTGTCTACAGCTATTATTTGTAAATTATCGAACTAGTAGTTCGACGAACTACAGCTGAACCCCACTCGTAAAAATTAAACTTCTTAAACTCACAAAAATAATACGTTCTTGTCCAAAATTACCCCTGAAATAAATTAAATAAAACTACCTGTTGCGAAACGAAGATATCATATTCCAAAATTCACGTGAATTAAATAGTTTGATTTTTAAATTAGAAAATCATATTTAAGCAATTAATAGGAATTCGTAGACATTACAACATAAATCTAGCAAGTATGAATTATTGAGTTATCTTGTTTCTTGGGATAATTTTCAAGATAGTGACGTGAGACATTCAGCATTCACTCTTCTCGCTCATAAAATTTGATTTTTTAAATAAAACTAATTGACCAGTTTACGTGATTTTTTTAAAAAATATTTTCGTTTGGTCACGAGTACGTACATCATACAGATTTTTTTTTTTTCTACTATAGGGGGGGATTCAGGACAAGAACCAAATGAAGCAAGAAATTTTTAGTTTTTTATGATCTAAAAATGTTTAAAATATAGGTGAAATTGACTTTTAACGGACCCTAAAAATTTTGCGGTAATTGTGGCTTGGTAGACCAACAGTCAACACAAAACCTACTTTAAAAAAAAACAAAACAACAACTTGTTTTCTCGGGATTTGGCGCTAGCAACTAGTTTTCACGATACTAAAAAGATACTTTTCCGCATGTCTCGTGTAGTTATATAACGCGGCGGCCATATTTTTCCATATTTATAAAATTTGACTTTGTTTCCACCTTTCCTTTAAAATGTTAACTTGGAAGGTTTTCAAATATGCTGAAAACGAATATCGCATTTAAATTTTTCGCAAATAAGTAATTTTCCGGATATTAAGCAATGTAATGATTTGTTATAAGTGGTGGCCATTGTTGTACGCACAAGCGCGCATATTTTTGCTTGTGCAGATTTGTGATCTATTAAACCAACGCATTTCATGTAAAACCATTACGTATTTACGTGTCATGTAGAAATTAGTATAAATTCAAAAATTGTGAAAAATGATCTAGTACAAGATGTGCTTAACAAAAATCATCCACAATTATGTTCTGTTAAAAAAAAAATGGCGAACCTTAATTTAACTCCGTTTTTCATACTGAATTGGTCGCACAACTCTTCTACATTAGAACATACGTTAAAACTCGATAATTCGGTAAATTCTATTTTTACTTGCAATTATTTTTCCCAGAGATCATTTTTTCGTAATTTAAAAAAAAAAATATTCATTTTGACATGATACGTAAGTACGTAATTAAATAAATAAATAAAATAAAAACTGAAACGCATTGGTTTAATCACTAATACCGTCTTTAACGCGTGCGCATGTCAAATTCCGGAATTTCTGTAGAATAATCTGGAAGACTTGCCGATATCAAAAATCTACATTGTTACTGCCCTCTGAACTCTATCGCTCATCCTAAGTCCGGGTGGCAACGGAGCCCCCCCTCCCTATAAAAACAAACAAACAAACAAGAGCTCAGCTTTAATATTGGTTCTAGTTTTATAAGAATTTGGTTCAATAATCAATTTAATGACCAAACAATACAGTAATAATTTAATTATTGTTTGGTTTTTAAATTATTAATTGAACCAGATTGTCATGAAACTAGAACTGATTTATTGGAAACGCATGCAGAATACGGACCGTGCTATTTTGTAGATAGGAATTTTCGGCAGGCCTGGTGGACATTGTCGAGAGTGCCCCCCCTCTAAATTCCACACTTTTCACTTTTTTCCTAATAATATCAACGATTACAGACTTAAGTTTCAGATTATAAAAAAAAAAAAATGAAAATAAAATTTTATAACTTTTCACGTGGGGGTTCAGTTTACAATTATAACGTTTTACTAAATTGAACACGAACTTTGTGACTACGATGAATAGATAGATAAAGATATACATAGATGAGATGAATCTTGAGAGTGGGAGGATGGGGGTCGTTTTTTATCCCCTCCGTTGTAACCCCTACCTTTCGGTCACATCGAAAAGAGTTGCCATTTTTTTTTCATCATGGCCACAAAGTTCGTGGTCAATTTAGCACAACGTTATAATTGAAAACTGAACCGCATGTGATAAGTTATGAAAATTAAAAAAGAAAATTTTTTTTATGTAATCTGAAACCTAAGTCTGTCATCGATGATATTAACAGGAAAAACGTTTTTTAAAAAAAGTGAAAATTGTGGAATTTAGAGGCGGGGGGGGGGGACAGAGGGACTGCCAAAAGTCACCACAGAATTACCCCACCCTATATGTAACACGATGTAACTTTATTATAAATTAATATTATCAGTATAACTTTTGTACCATTTAAAAAAAAGGGCAAAATAAACCAGTAATAATTGAAAGCATTTTTTTTTTCATCGAACGAAAATAATGAAATTGCGAGGCGAAAATCGTGTTTACATAATTGGCGCTTTAAAATAACGTTCCCATGTAGTAGACATTCAGAACGTGAAAACATACCCGTATTTAATAAATCTAGCAAAAATCAACTAATGGTCAGATTTCCGTGAAATTTTCGATACTTATCCATTTTAGAATTAAATTACATATAAAAGGCAGTTTTCGTAAAATATACAAGGAGAAATATTTTTTTAGTGCGTGTTCCCCCCCCCATATTTATTTTTTTAGAAATTCGAACAAAATATATTTAAATCTATCGAAATTTCTATTTATTATGAAGCATAAGAGTTCAAATAAGTAAAAAATATTTATTTTTAAAAAATTTAAATACACATATTGAACAAAAATTTACCTTGAAGTTGCAATTAAAAAATTGATATACACTTAATATTATTATGTTTTTTTTTTTAAATAGCGTTTTTTTCGAATACTATAATCAGTTGAATTGCCAAGAAAAAGAAACTTCGTAAACATTAACTAATTTTTAAAAGATTAAAACGATTAAAATTCCATTATTTCAAAATGTTGCGTTACAACATAGATTTTTAATTGTGTTTAAATTTTTTTTTTAAATATTAAGTTTTAAAATAAACATGACTCTTGTCAGCTATTTTATCGCCAGATTAAAATCAACTTGAAAATATTATTGCACAAATATCAGCATTTTGTAGACCCCCCCTCTCATATTTTGTTTGTCTCTTTTTACCGAACAAAATATGGAAGCCCGTAGGTAATCAAAAGAACATTCAGTAAAACCGTATTTCATATTAAATATATAAATGTTTATAATATTATTAATCATTAAACTGTGTAAATCTTAAAACCTAACAAAATTATAACAAAGATTAATTATTAATTACAGTTTGAAGAAGATAAACAAAGGTTTTAAAAAATCATTAAGTCGCTTCTGCTTTTCCATGGTTCGTATAGTTAACACAAATCTGACGTCACAGAAACATGCGGTGCAATCTTCACAATCGTTTGGTAGTCCCTAGGGGACACTCTTGACAACGGCTGCTAGGCGTGTCAGAATTTTTTGGGAATTTTTGACACCACTAACACAAAACTGCGAATAAAATATATTAAAAAACTCATAATTTCTCCTTTTAAAATGGGTTGTTTATTTTCTTTATGGAATATACTTCCAAAATAAACTATTAAAGTTGTTTAAAAAATAATAGAAATATTATTTTCTATTAAAAATGTCAGGGTTTACAAAGTGCCTGCGCGCGTTCATGCAGCCATTTTTTTTACGCAATGAAATGAATTGAATTTTACGAATGAAATTGTTTTTCAATTTTTTCATTTTAAAAATCTATAAAAAAATTTTTATTGGTTCAATTTTTACGATATTTCCAGATTCAATGTGAAATTTTATGTTCTTTCCAATAAACCGAATATAATATTATAGACAAGCGGGTTTTTTTAATTCACCCCCACCCCCATTTTGAAATGTCTATTAAAATGAAAATAATTAATTTTCTCACGTCAAATTTATATATCACAAATTGAAGATAAATGATCAAGAAATAAAATAAGCTAATTTAAAACAACAACAACAACAACAACAACAACAACAAAAAAGAGTAGTTATTTGCAAATTTACCTGTAAAGTCCAAAATTTAAAACATTTTTTTTAAACCACGTTGAATTTTGTTTTGTTTTTTTTAAAGTGAAACCTTATAATCTTGTTATATTGTCCAGAAAATTCTTTACAATTACGACAATGTTTTCTATTTCAGTCAATGTTTTTTTCTTAGATATTAAAAAAAAAATTCACTCCATAAAGAAGCAATAAAATATATTAAACTAAAAACTCATGTATTTCTTTCAAATAAGAAAAAAAAAAATTCGTCGAGTGTTTTTTTTTGTTTTGTTTTTTTTTAAGGCAAAAACTGATAAGTAAAATGTGATCATTTTTAACCTACGGTGACATATATTTATTCACGCACAAGGCTTGACGGCTTACACGTATGTGTTGTTTTTACGTCCTTTTATCCATCCGTATTTCAAAACAGGAAGAAACATCGGCTAGCTAACACCGGTTAATGCTTATGTAATGGCGGTCTTTTCAAATGGTTTTAAAAATTCTTTTACATGGAAAATAAAATATGAATATGGACAAATTCTCATAAATGAAGAATGGAAGCATCCATTGATTAGTATTTTATATAGGTAAGTGTTTTTTTTTTAATTTATATATATATATATTATATTTAGATTAAGTTAAAATTCGTTGAATTTCGTGAAATCTTTTTTAAAGAAAACCGATTTAAAAAACAATATTGTATATTTTTCGATAAAACCTTTTATTTTAAAGTTTGGTCTTTGCTCCTTTTATTGAAAAAAAAATAGGGGTTAAATTACATTATTCATATTGTTATAAGCTTCGAAAGATAGCGAGTCTAAATAATAACTCCTTTTTTAATGGCGACTTCTGACACTCCTAATGCCGGGCACCCAAGCTAGTAATTTATTAAGATCGATAACGAAAGAACTCTAGAAAAAATTGTTTAGGCATTAAAGATAAATTTGTTTTTGTTATATAGTACTAAATTTAGTATTATGCATCTAAAATTGAAAAAAAAAAATCACGCTTGAAAAGTATCAACATTATGCGAAAAAGCCGTAGCAAAACGAAATGGTCATGGAATTTTATCTGGTGTGTTTATTTATTAACGAAACCAAGTGAAAACTGTTTTTTCTCAATTTTAAATACATAATACTGATTTTGATTTTAATGAAAATGATTCCTTGTTTAATATATATAATGAAAACATGAAACTACTTTTAATATATAAACAAGCTTCCTTTCTAGGGCAATTGCTCTTGACATATCAAAGGCCTTTGACAAGGTATGACATAAGGGTCTACTTCACAAGATTTCCAGCTACGGTATAACTGGAAATGTTTTCTCAATCATTAAATTATTTCTCTTCGATAGGCTCATAAGAGTAGTGGTAGATGGACAAAAATCGGAGGCCTGCAATATAAATGCTGGAGTCCCTCAGGGGGCAATCCTGGGCCCAACTCTCTTCCTGATCTACATCAATTACCCCCCTAAACACATACTTAAACAATTCGTTGACATCTATGCTGATGACACGACCATCTACGGCAACACATCAAAGGCTGTAAATGACAAAGTTCTCTCTGATTCTCTCTCTGATCTCGAGCGCGTGGTTGAGTGGGGGAAGACGTGGCTGGTTACCTTTAATGCATCTAAAACCAAACTCCTATCTTTACATCATCAACGCTCTGATCCCCATCTGGCATCAATTGTGATGGATGGATCTCGTCTGGGTGAGGCCCCGTGTTTTGACAAGCTTCTGGGTTTGACCTTTACTCCTGATCTGAAATGGAACACGTAGATCAAATCTGTTGCCAAGGTCGCTGGAAAGATGGTGGGATCCTTCTACCGCTCCAGAAGATATCTCACTACTGATGCAATTCTCTATCTATATAAAAGCCAAGTACGTCCAAGGATGGAATACTGCTACCATATCTGGGCAGGAGCTGCTAAAAACAGCCTATCCTGCCTTGACAGAGTACAAAATAGACTTCGTGGCTTAGTGGGGGATGCCCTTTTCTCTACCCTGCAACCTCTCTCCCACAGAAGAGACGTTGCGAGCCTATCCTTGTTTTATCGTTATTTCCATGGCAGGTGCTCGTCTGAACTCCAATCTCTGGTCCCCCCTCGCCAATCTTTCTCGAAAAACACCCGTCTAGCTGAATCCACTGTGAAAAATTTCCCCCACTCTTTATCTGTGCCTAAATCAAAACGCGGATTCCATGAACAAAGCTTCTTTCTTAGGACTGCACGTGCACGCCTGTGGAACTGTTCCGTCTGCCTGCTTCCCACTTGACTACAACTTGGATGTGTTCAAGTCCAACGTTAACAAATTCCTAATGAACCGCCCCCTTAAGTAAACACTTCATCAAATCTCCACACTAACGTAATGTACTTGCAATAACCCTTATCCCTGAGTGGCTTCCGGGCCTTGATAAGTGGTGATCACTGTGTAAAAAAAAAAAAAATGTTTTTCTCGCGTTGTTCCATGATCGCGATCGTTATAAATTGTCAAGTTTTTCATCGCGTTTACATGTAATCACCTCCCCCTCCCCACCTCTCCTAAATTGTAGTTTTTATTTTGCGGAAGCATATGGTATGATGAGAGGAAAATAATGCCAACATCCGTTTAATTTAATTTTTTTTTTTTTTTCACTTAAAAAAAGTGTTTTGCCTTATTCCTGTTTCGAGTTGATCGACTCCTTTGAAGAAAGTATTTTGTGTGGTTTACGTCCACATTGTTTTATGATTTTCATTTTGTTAAAAAAAAAATATATTGGCGATTGTGCAGTCTAGTTAACAAGAAAGGTGCTAAAACATGGCGTTGTAAAAATGGCTCAAAGAAATAGAAAGAAATAGCACAAAAGTTAAAAGTACGGAAAATAAGAATTGTTCTTTTTTTTTTTTTTTTTTTTTCTCTCACTTGGGAACCACTGCTTATCAAGTCCCGGAGACCATTCGAAGATAAGCGTTAATGAGTGTTAAATAGACGGTCAGATAACATCGTGATGATTAGTGATGGTGGAACTTGGGTATGGTTTAATTATTTAAGAGGACAGCTCAACAACTTATTTACATTACTGTTATAGTTAGCTAGGAAGTAGTCCCACAGTATTGTTCCACAGACGGAAACTCTGCTCATGGAATTTTCATTTAGTATTAGGCATAGTGAGGGGGAAATGGTGACAGTTGCTGCAGCTAGATAAGTGTTTGTTGCGAAAGTTTTACAAAGATTGAAGCTCAGTCGAGCACTTACCATAAAAGTAAGGATAGAGCTTTTGGAATTTTCGTTCAGTTTTAAATACAGGTTAAGACCCACCCACCCTCTAATCGCTTAATAGTTTAATAATCATTTGTTGTGTTTTTGGAATCAAATAAAATCGACTTTCCTAAGTAATTTTGCAGGGGTAGAGGTAGCTTCTCTGAAAATTTTAAATAGTGGCCGAGCTCCTCCCACTTATTTTGAAAATAAATATCAAATCGTTTGGTAACGGTACAGAATCGTTAACAAACGAGAAATTGTAAAAAGATTATAAAAAATAAATAATAAATAAATAAACGAATGCTGATACCAAACGCAGTATAATTTAATTATCTACTTAACTATACTTTTCACATGCTGCTGCTGCAGCTATTTTAAAGTTTTTGGAAAAATATGATTTCATTCAAAACTGTCTTTACACACGGAGAAAAAACAAAACAAATGGCTGTTTATCGCTTAACTGGAGGAGCGGCTTAATTCCTGAAAGTTAAAAAAATGACTATTCCTACCACTAACCTTAAGTCCGGCTTGCAAGCCCCCCCCCCTTCCGTTATTTGGGTTTAGTGTTAGTTTTTTTGTTTGGTTAGTATTTCTATATTTCAAGAAAAGATCCCCCTACAAACGATCATTTACGGCATGTTATAAAAACAGCTTCTAAAAGTTAAAATAAAAATTCCCGCATATTAATGGTACACAGATCGGTAGATAATTATATTCTATTGCGTTTGGTATAAGGAATTTGTTGTTTTATTTTGTTTACAATTTTTCGACTGTTAACTATTCTGCACTTTCACCATTTACCCCGTTGTTTCTATTAATTTGCCACCCAATGAGGCCAGAGTTAAACACAATGTTGTTTTTTAATGTAGGGGAAAAATTCAACTCCCTAACAAATGGGGCCAGTTTGAATTGGGACAAAATTAAAGATGCTTCAGTTTAGAAAGATTTCTATTTCACAGATCGGGGACAGAAAAGAAAGTATAGTAACTGAACAGGTACTACACTTTAAGATAAACGTTGAGATTTGCGTCGCGGACATATTATCGATAAAAACATTTATTGGTGATAATCTTTTTTAAAGTTATTACTAAGGCTGTGACAACAGCATATTCTTTTCATTGTTTTGACTCTCAAGTATATATCCGACACAGTAAGACACAATCAACCGAGAACCACATCAGTCTATATAAAAACATACCAAATACACACTCAATGTTCAAAACAATGAAAAGAATATGCTGTTGTCACAGCCCTAGTTATTACATGACGAAATGGTTGAAGTGACTAAAAAAATTGTTTAGTTCTCTTCCACTGCAAGAACTTAGACACCAGGGTCAGAAAGTGAGAATGAGAAGTCGGCACCCATGAGGAGGGGTACTCTGACCTGCAAAAAATACCTGGGCAGGCCCATCAGCATTCCTCGGTAAGGGCACCTCATGCGATCAGCAATAAATTATTAAATCTCTTAAAGAGAGAAGGCAAGGCTTGGGAAGGCGGACCTCCTAGAACTGCACATAACTAAACTTCGACCGCAAAATCAACAGGGACCGGATCATTACAGGAATAGTCTAATCTCTGTGGATTTTGAGGACCAAGGATAAAAAATTCTTAGCTGTTGGATTGGTTGGTTGGTTGGTTGGTTGGTTGTTTTTGTTTTACGGCATATCAACCCTTTTCGGGTTATTTAATGCCGAATCCAAAGATTTTGAAGAAAAATTTTTTTAATAGAATATATTTGTTGTTTTCACGTCAGTTTCTATTTAACCCATAGTTGGGACCCTAACAGGTACTACCACTCTGGGTCAGAGTGGACCTGGGAGCAATGGTAATTAAAGGGTGGTTCCACACTCCCCAAAGCCCACAAGCTGGGGCCTCACCACTGGATATAGTTTAAGGTCATATCCAGGACCCCTATTGAGGGACTTTTACCCTCTGCAGGGGGGCAGTTGGCGTATTCTAATGCCCCACCGACAGGGCCATAGCTGTTGGAAGTGAAAATCTATTTAGTATTAATATGCAAAGAATCTGAAGAAAAATATTTTTGAAATGATTAAATATGCCAGTATAATCGACGGATTTCCAAGATGGCGGCATGATTGAACAGATTTTTTTTTTCTCGCGTTCTTCCATGGCCGAGCATCTTTATAAATTACACTAATCTGATCTGACATTCCATCTCTTTGCTCTAGGATTACACTGAAGATGGCGAGTAAGGACTAGATGGGAAGTACGCTCGCATCCGTAGAGCATCACACACCTAACACAGCATTTATATACCCCTACCCCAATTGAAAGGTTAGACCTGGAAACCGCTTGCGGAACATATCCCATGCCGATTTTACTCACTACCATCTCCAGTGCTTAATATACCCCATCCCTAGCAAAAGAGGTCCACCACTTTGAGAGGGTGTATTTATTTATTTCCCAGCTCGAGAAATGTGACACGAGGATCGGAAAGTTGGATTGAAAAGTCAGCAGTTCAAAAGCAAAAGATGTGAAGAAAGAGGCACTTCAGTAATAACTAATCCCTTCTCAAAGAGAGAAGACAAAGAACTGCATAGGACCAACCCTACACCGCAATCAACAGGGAACAGGAATGGTCTAATCTAAATATCAATACGATAGCATATGTGTTATTTTGTGTGTCACGCTTACATCTTTTTTTCCTTCCGAGTGACTGTTGTTTAATTGTTATGACTTTCTATTTCTTGTAATAAATCATTTTACCAAGAATTCATAAGTTCTGGTTTCGGATTCAATCATAGCTAAAGGAACTCCAGTTATATATTTTTTTTCTTCATACGTTTTGGTTTTGATTTCGGTTTCGGTTCAAGCTGATGCACCCAAGTCATATCGATATATATATATATATATATATATATATATATATATATATATATATATATATATATATATTTTAAATCACAACTTTATAATGTATAAAAATCGATAGAAAATTGATTATAATAATATATATGAAATCTGCATAAAGTAAAATATCATATTTAAGCATAGCTTACAACCTGGCTATGCCGGGCGTCCCCGCTAGCTTAGATAAATACTTTTGCAGTTTTAACAAAAGAGCTACAATAATATCAGGGCGTCTCCATTTACGCTGAACATCCACAAAATACCAACATCAATATATTACATATCTAAGAGTCCGTTGTGGAATTTCCACAGGTCCCGCTAGTCTCTGTTGGTTTTGTGGTCGAGGAAAGAAATGGTACTTTTAAGTGAGCGTATCTGCCCTTAATAAACCTTTTGCGCTCATGGTGTGAGTTTGGTTAGTGCATTTATTACTCTCCCACGGCAAGAAAATTAGACACAGTTAGGAATGTAGGATTTGAAAAGTCAGCACTAGAGAAGAAAACCATTCTGGCTGAATAGAAATTGCTTTGTTAGCATCCCTCGGCAGGGGCGCCTCTGGCATTTAACAATAAACGGGTTTTCAAACAATTGCATTCAAATAAAATCACTATTACTCACTTCTGTGTCATGTCAAAATTAGTATAAATTCTAAATCTATTATATATGTAAATGTAAAGTGTCTGTGTGTGCGTGTGTCTATGTGTGTCTGTGTACATTTTCATACGCAATAACTCTGTCAATTTCCAGTTTACAGACTCGAAATTTGATATACAGGGTACTGAGATTTTGGAAAAATCTTTGTAATCCATTTTCGGCCAGAAATTTGGCGGTTAAGGGGTCAAAGTTCAACGATTTGACCTTTGAGAACTCTACCAAACTCCTCCGCCAATTTTGAGTCTAAAATTTTAGATATAGGATCCTTTGACATGGATCTAACTTAATAACTTGATTTGAGCCCAAAACAATAAATGTTAAGGGGTCATAATAGGGGTCAAAGTTTTTAAAAAATTGACCTTTTTTTTCTTTCTTTTTTCTTTCTTTTTTTTTTTTTTTTTTTTTTTGTTCAGCATACACCTCCAAACACCCGGGCAACGCCGGGCTGTATTTTTTTTGAAAAAAATAGGAGACTTACGGTCGGAGATTTTCTGTCTTCCAATGGCGGATTTTAAGGAAATCAAGAGAGATAAGTCAGTTTGTCATACTGGATTGGTCGCACAATTCTTCCACAATAAAACATACGATAAAACTCGATAAATTCTATTTTTACTTGTAATTATTTTTCTATTGAATCTTCAAAAATTAGATAGTTATCTCCCTTAGCGCTTCTCCCCTTTGTAGCTAAAATTACAAAGATGGCTGCGTCACGATCGTTAAAACGCACAAATTCTTATTTTATTAGTAAATTTTGGAAATACTTTTTTAAAGAAAAAAAAAATGTACCAAAAATTATTAAAAACTAAAAATAATATCGTCAAATTTTGGCAAACTTAAAAAATTAAATGGAGTTATCTCCTCTTCGTAACTGAAATCGCCAAGATGATTGCGGCGCGATCAGTCTCACTAAAATTTGATCTTTTATTTCTAAAAGAAAAAAATACTTGCTCAAATTAAGCGATTTTTCATAAGAAATAGTCAACCACCTCAGCAGAAATAACCTTCTTAGTGACACGCAATATGGTTTCCGTTCTGCAAGATCTACTGCAGATGTGCTAACGGTTATATCTCATAGGATTAGTGAATCTCTTGACAAAGGCTTCCTTTCTAGGGCAATTGCTCTTGACATATCAAAGGCCTTCGACAAGGTACGGCATAAAGGCCTACTTCACAAGATTCCCAGCTACGGTATAACTGGAAATGTTCTCTCTATTATTAAATCATTTCTCTCTGATAGGCTCATAAGAGTAGTACTTTATTTATTCCATGATAGACACGTACAACAGATTTTTCTTTCTTTTCGTTTTTTAATATCCTAAGTATAAGTACCAACAAAGGTATTTTCTATTTCTTTTAATAAAAAAGAAAATAGAATTTATGTGCTGAGAAAGATTTCGTTGGGAAAAGGTTGGTTTACTTATTTCTTTTTTCGTCATAGTAAACGTTTTCCTGATTTATTAAAACATTCGTAAAGTTATGTAAGATTTTTCTATTTGATTTTAGTCTGAAAGTCTGTTAACGAGATATATTCTTTTCCGTATAATAAAGCAGAAAGTATATATATATATATATATATATATATATATATATATATATATATATATATATATATTAGTGGAGATGGTAATTAATAAAAACTGAATAAAGTGCTCAATACTGTTGTAGAGCAAATATGCGTTTTATTTTTCTGTTAAGTTACATTGTTTCGGCTACACGGCCGTTTTTTTGGCCGTCTGTAGCGCCCTCAGACTTTTACAGAAATGTTCGCTATTTTGAGATAGCGAACATTTCTGTAAAAGTCTGAGGACGCTACAGACGGCAAAAAAAAACAAAAACGACCGTGTAGCCGAAACAATAATGTAACTTAACAGAAAAATACGGTAATAAAAAATAAAACATATATATATATATATATATATATATATATATATATATATATATATATATATATATATATATATATATATATATAATATAAAGCTGAACGCCTATAATAAAGAAGAAAGTGTGTGTGTGTGTGTATATATATATGCTAGAATGTTTTAATCTTAAATTCTATGCATAAAAAGAATTCAGCGTAATAGTGAAATGAAACGATAAAAATGAATAAATAATTAATCAAGGCTCGTTTTTCAAAAGAATATGCAAATTAGTTAACCTTCATGTAGTCGCTCGCATATCCTTGGTTGAGTATATTATGAATTTCGTTTGAATAATTTTTATATAGAACTCGGCTAAGGATTTTTTATCCTCAGCTCCCAAAATTAACAGAAATTAGACCATTCCTGTAATGATCCGATCCCTGTTGATGCTGGGGGTGGGAGTTTAGTTCTGCGCAGTTCTAGGAGTCCATACTCCCAGGCCTTTCTTGTCTTTGGGAAGGGGTTAGTTTATTGCCAATCCCCTGAATCGCCCTTACAAGGGACTGCCGACAGTGCTGCCCAAGCGAATTTTACAAATCAGAGTACCCCACCTTAAGGCGCTGACTTCTCAGTCTCACTTTCCGAGCAACAGTTCTTGCAATGAGGGGAGCCAAACAGCAATTTTTAAATAGAAAGGTAAGGGGTTTGTATTACAATCCGTAGAGGTACAAAAATTTCAAATATATAACAAACTAGCAGGGAGACCCGACGTTGCTCGGGATTGAATGATGATCAACGAATATTTCACACTCCTATATTTTTATTGCCATCGAAATCCGTGAAATCGTCCGAGAGGAAGCTTCACATGCCTCCATGCAGTAACTTAGTCCAAAATATATTATTCTACATTGCACTCTAGAGAACCTACTGTTTCTTTTATATTTTTTTATATATATAAACTTCGTTCCAGTTAACAAAATAACAAAAAAAAAGAAAAAAGAAAAAAAAAACACGTTATCAACTTACCCACACTAGAATTTTTACGGCCCGTTGTTCTATCATTGTTGCTAAGCGACGACATGGAAAAATGGCTTTACCGATGATAGATAAATTAAAATAACAGTTTCGATTATCAATAATTATCGGAGGTATTCTGAGACAAAACTTAACTAAGATCACTCCTAGACTTATACACTAAAGTTCTGTAAATTTTAAAGAAAATCTGTTCAGCCGTTTCAGAGTCTATAAGGAACGAACTCACACAAAGACAAAGTCGCATTTATATAATTGTAGATAGATAGAGATAAATGTTAGCAAAGGCAAGATAAGTTACTCTTCCACCTATCTGGAAAAGTTTTTAATGGTTTTACTCACTTTAAAACATTTAATCAGTTCGAAAAACATTGCCGAGTGCATTGGTACGAACAAGAAAATGGCAAAAACTGGCACCTAAATATTTAAAGTTTTGAAAATGATTTAAAAATTAAAATCTTAAACAAAATACTGTTAGAAGCTCACCCAATATATGTAACCGTAACATATATTGGGTGAGCTTCTAACAGTATTTTGTAACCGTAACATATATTGGGTGAGCTTCTAACAGTATTTTGTTTAATTTTATGTTTAAGGCATTACCAGAACTTTAAATATTTAGATTTCAGTTTTCGTCGCCATTTTCTTGTTCATAGCAATGCGCTCGACAATGTTTTTCGAACCAATTAAATGTTTTAAATGAGTAAAAACCGTACGAACTTCTCGAGATAGGCAGAAGAGTAACTTATTTTGCCTTTGCTAACATTTATTTGTCATATTTTTTTGAATTTTTGACAACATTTTCGTACCTCTGTGGACTGTAATACAAACTCAAGGTATGGCGTTTCTGAATTTTTTGGAGATGAGGATTAGTTATTCGTATTATTTGGATTCATCAGACTACTGTTCTCATCGTGAGTGACTTTCAGTCGGTGTAACCTCCGACCTTCTTTAGGTGTATTTTGCCAAACTCGGGAATGTTTCTGTTGAACTTGGGAATTTGAAAGGACCCGTGGCGCAATGGTTAGAGTACTTGGAAAAATCAATTGTAAATGATTTTCTCCTGAAGGTTCAATCCTCAGTGTTGGCAACCGAAAAATACAATTGCGAATTACTTAGAATCTCCATCCAGTCATGGCTGATGGAACAAGAGCACGCTACCCCTGTGAAGTAAAGGGTTCCGCTCAAAATTCCGTCCAAATTCCCGAGTTCGGCAAAAACATTCCCGAGTTCGACAAAAACATTCCCGAGTTCGACAAGATACACCTAAAGAAAGTCAGAGGTTACATCAACCGAAATGTGAAAATCGCACCCAAGATGAGAACAGTAGTCCGATGAATCAAAATAATATGAAACCCAAGGTAGGCTTTTAATAGCGATGTCAGAGCGAGAAAACTGAACTTTATATGTGTCTTGATTCTAGTTATGAAAAGAAAACCGTGTATGATTTCATATGTGCTTATCGTATTTTAAAAAGAAAATCAGTATGAAGACTTTCAAAAAGACCATTGTAAAGAACATTAGTTCATCTATACAGCGCGGCTTAAGAGTCTCATCTACCATCGAGAGAAGGATTGACCTGGCCTGTTTCTCAACCTGGTATTTTACCTCGCGGTACATATAGCGCCTCGCCTTCCCAAATGGTCACCCATCTGGTACTGGCCAGGCTTAACATTGTTTAACTTCGGTGATCTGGCGAGAACCGGTGTGTCAACGTGAATTGTGCCGTATAGTTATGTAAGAACATTGGTAGATGAATTAAATTTCCTCTTGCATACTTGTGTGTACACTAGTTAAAGATGAGCGTCACTTTCATGATTGAAATATAAAACTCTAAGAAAAAGACAGCTGGAAGAAGGTATATCGATGCGTGACCCATTTCATCCTAGGATTTCATCAATGTTTCAATGTGAGTGTTTTTCTGGTGTAAATATGTTTAGACTGTAACTGAATAACGAGGAACTAATATTGTTCATGTCTGTAATTGCTTTGGAGTATTATTCGTTAGAATGAAATATAACGTTTGCATGTTTCTGCAAATGTCGGAGAAAGTTTTTCGAGTTTCATAAAGATTGTTTATGTCGGGGTGGGGGTGGTCGACTGATTTTCGTGAAGATTACATATTCTTAATAGAAACAAACGACATCTGGTATTTTATTTATTTATTTTTTATGAAACAAAATCAATAATGTTGTAACAAATAAAAACACAAAAACATGCAAAATGTTTAAGAAATTAGTTACGCTTGTTGTAGCAGTCAGACGAAGACGCCATTTTGAATATGATCTGAAGTGTTTGTTAATTTATTCAAGTATTCTGAGAAATTATTAAAAATATCTCTATCTTTATCATTATATAAAAGGAATTTTATCTGTGTGTGAGTTGGTTCTCTATCGATTACAGAAACGGCTGGGCCGACTTTATGTACCTGGCAGTGTTCTTAGATAAGTTTTGTATCGGGATGTCTTTGATAAGTATCTATAATCGAAAAAATTCGATGAAAGCAAGATGCCATTTTGATCAAAGTTAACGCCTTACAGAGCTAAAATCAAGTGAATGTGAGAAATTTTATTGTTGCACAGCATAAAATCAACATTAGGTTTATTGATATGACATGGGTGCGTTCGAAATGAATGCTTCTGTTGAGAGCACGATTGAACCATTATACTTGAATTTTGCATTTTAAACTTTAATTGAAGCCATTATATATAAAATAATTTTATAAAATCAACATTAGGTTTATTGATATGACATGGGTGCGTTCGAAATGAATGCTTCTGTTGAGAGCACGATTGAACCATTATACTTGAATTTTGCATTTTAAACTTTAATTGAAGCCATTATATATAAAATAATTTTATAAAATCAGCAGTAGGTTCTCTACAGTGCAATGTAGACTACAATGTCTTGTAAACTAAGTCAGTGCGGAGAGGCACATGAAGCTTCCTTCCGGGGCTCTGCGACGGGTCCCCAATTAGAGCAGACAATCAATCGATTTGGTTGAAAAATAAATAAAAGGACGATTTCAGCGATTTTGATGACAATAAAAGTATAGGAGTATGAAACCTCATTCAATCCCGGGTACCGCCGGGTTTCCCTGCTAATCCTCTATATACCGATATGTGTCCCCATTTCTAAGTGAATTCTTTTAAGCTTCAAACATCTGATTTGAATGAAATTTAAAGCATATGCATAAGATGTTTTTTAGTTCTCTTTCACTACAAGAACTTAGACACCAGGGTCGGAAAGTGGGATTGAGACCCCCCTCCCCCGAGGAGGGGCACTCTGACCTGCAAAAAGCGTCTGGGAAGCCTCGTCGGCATTCCTCGGGGTAAGGGCTTCTCAGGCGATTAGCAATAAATCCCTTCTCAAAAAGAGAAGGCAAAGCCTGGGAGGGATGACTTCCCAGAATTCCACAGAACTGAATTTCGGAACCGAATCATTACAGGAATGGTCTAATCTCTGTTGATTTTGGAGGCACAGGACGACATAAATTCAGAGTTTTCCAAAATTTCAGCTTCTTCCGACTATGTTGAGGGGCCAAACAGGAAGGCGGTGGTCATTAAAAAATGTAATATGGTTTCGTGAACAGTAAGTATCTTTAATTCTTTGTGCAAATCGATGACGTCACATTTTGTGTATAGATTCAATATCAACAAGTCACCGAAACGCTAAATATAAATAATTGAAGTATTGTCTTTTTGCTATTTTGTTTTGTTAGATTTGGATCAATTATTATTTTAAAATATCTATTTGTTCGCTGGGTTATTATGTTTGACACTTGTGTACTACTAGGACGCAATCACTTTTTTGGTTTTCAGTTGGGACATTGGGAGAGTGCATAACAGGGGCAGATAAATGCAATTTAAGGGTCGAATTGAAAATACAAATAGTCACACGATTGATTATTTAAAATTTTGTTTGGATTTTATTACAGAAAAAAAAGGCTTGATTTTATTACGAAAATTTAAAATTTTGAAAGAAAAAATAATTTTAAAATTCGCACAGATTTTAATATGTATGATGATGTTTTTTTTGTTTGTTTTTTTTTGCCAAAAAAATATTTGTTAGTCAAAAAAAATATTTGTTTGTCAAAAAAATATTTATTTGTCAAAAAAAATATTTGTTTGTCAAAAAAATATTTGTTAGTCAAAAAAATATTTGTTAGTCAAAAAAAATATTTGTTTGTCAAAAAAATATTTGTTAGTCAAAAAAAATATTTGTTTGTCAAAAAAGATATTTGTTAGTCAAAAAAATATTTGTTAGTCAAAAAAATATTTGTTTGTCAAACAAATATTTGTTTCTCAAAAAAATATTTGTTTCTCAAAAACATTATTTTTGTTTAATAATTTTATATTTATTTTACTTCCAGAAATAATTAAATTTATTAAAAATGAAAAAAAAAACAAAAAACAAACCCTAATTTGTTTAAAAAGAATAAACTCCAGAAATGTGTTACAAAAATTTATGTTCATGTGTTTTTTAAACAAAAAAATGTTTTGTTATTATAACTTAAAAACAAACAAAAACGTATTCTTCACACACACACACACACACACACACACACACACACACACACACACACACACACACACACACACAAACACACACACACACACACACACACATACATATGTGAAATGATTAAAAACAATATATTAATATACTGAAAAAAGAACTAGTACAATGTAATTTCACTACTGCAAATACAACCCCGGCATGATTTTCAACCGATAGTTTTTTGTTGTCGTAAGTTGATCGTCTCTGATCACTTGTGGCTTGTGAGAATGGATTCCCATCGCATTTTTCTCTCTTTTTTTTTCCTGACTCACAAACAACAAAATGGGTCAACAACTGCTTCCACTCGCATTCTTTTTTTTAAGGGAACACTACAAGTAAAGGTCGCATAATCTAAACGTGTTGACCTAGTCTAGTCGACAAGGAATAAATAGGTTATTTTCTAGAACAGAGACTCTTCCAAGGAATTCATATTCTCGGTCTTCATGCTCGGATTGAGATGTAATATCTGTTCTGTTTCTTGGTCAGTAAAATAAGAAATCTTTCTGGACTGAGACAATTTTAATTTATCTCCATCAAACGTGCCCCTTTTGGGGAGCTGGATTGTTTCTCATGTAGCAGTTGTCTTGTCTTCTTGATTCTACTTTCGCTTTTTCTCTCGCTCACATGCCCCTATTCCAAATTCGTAGCAGTGGACCAACATCAGTGGACAAGATCACAGTGTAGTATCTGTTCTTCAGATGCTGCACTTCAATTTCTTGTTCTCTGTCAGTGGAGGAGAAATCCTTCACGACTGAGACAATTTTTATTTTTGTTCCTTTTCTCCACGTTAAAAAACGACCCTGGTGTCTAACTCTGTCCCGTGGGGAGGCATTGTAAATAGGAACAATGTTTTTTTTAAACCTATTTCAAACTGATATTAGTTATTGCACGGTAAAATAATTAGATTAAAAACAAAAATCATTTTTACTTGATTATTAAATTTAAAAAGTTATTTTAGCAAATTACTCCACAATTAATAAACAAAAATATAAAAACAGAATTTAACTTGAAAATACGATGAAAATTGCTTTTTAAATTTAGTAAAAAAAAAAAAACTTATATAAAGTATTGCACAATAAACATAATTAAATTAAAACCAAAAAAATCGTTTTTTATTTTGAATCAAGTAAAAATGCTATTTTTTACTTGATTCAAAATAAAAAAGTTGTTTTTTTTTGTTTTAATTTAATTATGTTTATTGTGCAATAATTTATATAAGTTTTTATTTTGCATCAAGTAAAAATGCTATTTTTTTAAAAAAGCTATTCTTTTCATAGTATTTTGAAGTTAAATTAAGTTTTTACAATATTTTTGTTTATTAAATTATGAAGTACCTATTTACTATGCCTCCCCACGGGACAGAGTTAAACACCAGGGTCGTTTTTTAACGTGGAGAAAAGGTACAAAAATAAAAATTGTCTCAGTCGTGAAGGATTTCTCCTCCACCGAAAGAGAACAAGAAAATGAAGTGCAGCATCTGAAGAACAGATGCTACAGCTACACTTTGATCAATAACTTTTTAAATTTAGTAATCAAGTAAAAGAAATGGAATTTTTACTTGATTAAATAATTCGAAATGATAAAAATGAATTTTGTTTTAATATTTTTGCTGGGCAATAATTTATATCAGTTAGAAATTTGTTAAACATTAAAAAAAACTTATTTATGACGGTTTCGCATTCGTAGCAGAAGGCCGACATCAGTAGATTTTTTTTCTACCAAAACGTTCATTAATAATTTTTTTTTTTTTTTATTAAATTTCAACATATTTCAAACTAATACAAATTATTGCACAATAAAAATAATGAAAACAAAAATCATTTTTTTTTTATTTTGAATTATTTAATGAAGTAAAATGCCATTTTTTTACTTCATTAAATAATTTTAATAAATCTACTTTTTCATAGTATTTTTGGAAATTAAATTAAGTTTTTACGATATTTTTGTTCATTAAATTGTGAAGTAATTTACTAGAATTACTTTACAATTTAATAATCAAGAAAAATGGGAATTTTTAGTTGATTAAATAATTCGAAATGATAAAAATGAATTCTGTTTTTATTTATTTTTATTGTGCAATAATTTGTATCAGTTAGAAATTTGTTAAACATTATAAAAAAAAAAACAAAAAAAACCCCAAACATTAATGACCATTTTAATACAAAAAAAGTCCACTGATGTCAACCCACTGCTACGAATTCGGAATAGGGACATGTGAACGAGAAAAAGCGAAAGTAGAATCAGAAACAAGAGCTACACGAGAACAACCCGACTTGTTATTAAAAAAAATAAAATCGGCATGAAGTATGTTCCTGTGACGGAATGAAAATATATTCCAAAAATCATGTAAATTGATCAAGTAGTTTTATTTTTTATTGAGAAAATCAAATTTTATGAGTAAGCAACGAGGGTCTCTTGCGTCGTCCTCTTGAATAAACAACGGGAACTTGCGAGATCAGCATTGTAATGTCTACGGTTTCCCACTAATCACAAATCGTTTAAAAATGATTTACTTTATAAAAACAAGCCCAAAACTATATGGTCTCCCGACTGATTTTGACTATTTTCCCCATTTAAACACCCTGGCCTGATTTTTTTTTTTTTTTTTTTTACACGGTGGTCACCACTTATCAAGGCCCGGAAGCCACTCAGGGATAAGGGTTATTGCAAGTACAGTACGTTAGTGTGGAGATTTAATGAAGTGTTTACTTAAGAGGGCGGTTCATTAGGAATTTGTTAACGTTGGACTTGAACACATCCAAGTTGTAGTCCGGTGGGAAGCAGGCAGACGGAACAGAGTTCCACAGGCGTGCAGTTCTAAGAAAGAAGCTTTGTTCATGGAATCCACGTTTTGATTTAGGCACAGATAAAGAGTGGGGGAAATTTTTCACAGTGGATTCAGCTAGACAGGTGTTTTTCGTGAAAGATTGGTGAGGGGGGACCAGAGATTGGAGTTCAGACGAGCACCTGCCATGGAAATAACGATAAAACAAGGATAGGCTTGCAACATCTCTTCTGTGGGAGAGAGGTTGCAGGGTAGAGAAAAGAGCATCCCCCACTAAGCCACAAAGTCTATTTTGTACTCTGTCAAGGCAGGATAGGCTGTTTTTAGCAGCTCCTGCCCAGATATGGCAACAGTATTCCATCCTTGGACGTACTTGGCTTTTATATAGATAGAGAATTGCATCAGTAGTGAGATATCTTCTGGTGCGGTAGAAGGATCCCACCATCTTTCCAGCGACCTTGGCAACAGACTTGATGTACGTGTTCCATTTTAGATCAGGAGTAAAGGACAAACCCAGAAGCTTGTCAAAACACGGGGCTTCTCCTAGATGAGAGCCATCCATTTCAATTGATGCCAGATGGGGATCAGAGCGTTGATGAAGTAAAGATAGGAGTTTGGTTTTAGATGCATTAAAGGTAACCAGCCACGTCTTCCCCCACTGAACCACGCGCTCAAGATCAGAGAAGAGAGAATCTGAGAGAACATCATCATTTATAGTCTTTGATGTGTTGCCGTAGATGGTCGTCTCATCAGCATAGATGTCAACGAATGGTTTAAGTATGTGTTTAGGGAGATCATTGATGTAGATCAGGAAGAGAGTTGGGCCCAGGATTGACCCTTGAGGGACGCCAGCATTAATATTGCAGGCCTCTGATTTTTGTCCATCGACCACTACTCTTATGAGCCTATCGGAGAGAAATGATTTAATGATTGAAAAAACATTTCCAGTTATACCGTAGCTGGAAATCTTGTGAAATAGGCCCTTTAATCCATACCTTGTCGAAGGCCTTTGATATGTCAAGAGCAATTGCCCTAGAAAGGAAGCCTTTGTCAAGAGATTCACTAATCCTGTGAGATATAACTGTTAGGAAATCTGCGGTAGATCTTGCAGAACGGAAACCATATTGTGTGTCACTAAGAAGATTGTTTCTGCTGAGGTGGTTTACTATTTCCCTATTTAATATGGATTCCAGCAACTTACTCATAACACACAGGAGACTTATGTAAAATATCAGGTTAAAACAACCAAATGACACCGTTTCATGACAAACGATGCAGTAAATTGAATTCGGTACCATTCAAAGCCTCTATTTAGGCACAAGTATGAGTTTTTGGAGAAACATAAAAATTAGCCCCAAAAGGGGTGCTTTTTTTTACCCCTAAAACACCCCGGGACTCAAGCTCCACAATTTTCCCAAATGTATTTTCATACAGTCTTGCTTTTGGGTAATTTTCAGCAAAATATAAGGGACGGAAAAGATTCTATTGTGAGAACAACTATCGAGATGAGAGCAATAGTCCAAACAATCCAAATTAATAGCAATCCTCATCTAAAAAAAATTTTAAACAATTTATCTAAACGGAATGCATCAAATTTATAGAATTTTTGTTCAAATGAAAAAGAAATAAATTTGAAAACTTTAGAAAATTGAGTAATGGTTATGTTATTAAATGAAAAAAAAAAACAAAAATGGATAATTTACCGGATTGCCATGTTAATTCCTACTTCAGTCACATAAATTCTTTAGAGTGAAATGATTTTGGCATTTCTTCTAAACAAATTATCTCTACTAAAACCATGTTTGTAATAGTAAAAATAACTTAAAAATACTAAGTTATAGCGGGTTTGGCACTTTATGTATAACACAGGTCGAAATACACAGTTGCCAGACTGTTTAAGAAAAAAAAAGGCGAAATTCAAAAAAGAAGCCACACTTTTTTCCGTAAACAGGCAATCGGTGTTTTTATATTATTCGAGCAAACGAAATATTGAATTTCACGTAAAACAAATGGGATGTATGTAATTGTCATGACGAAAATACTAACATATCCAAAAATTGTGAAAAACGAGGAGATAGAAAATTAATCTATATCTATAAAAGTGAACGTGTGTGTACATTTTCCTATGCAATAACTCTGTCAATTTTAAGTCTACAGACTCGAAATTTGATATACAGGGTACTGAGATTGATTGAGATATATACTAGCAGAAACCAGCGTTGCCCGAGATTGAATGAAATAGGTGAGAATATATATTAGCAAAATACCTGGCGTCGCTTGGGATTTGATGAAGTAAATGTGTTGTATATTATTACCCATCCTTGCAAAGGTAAAATTATTTCATATATATGCTGTAAATTACCTACCCTACGTAAGATACAATTATTTCATACGTGTAATACCTGTCTTAGGTAGGTAAAATATTCTTTTGCTCGAAATAGCAAATGATACATAAACATTAAAAATTCCTCTCTCATAAGAATAACAAATATATTACAAAATCAAATTCAATTTTCTCATTATTTATATCGTCCCAAGCAACGCTGGTAAGCCCCGCTAGTCTTCTATATATATAAAAGCGAAAATGTGTGTGTGTATGTCTGTATGTATGTTCGCTTTTTGTGTATGTCCAAGAAAGGCTTGTTTTTCCGAGAAGCGATCGGTCGACTCACTTCTTAAAACTTTTTATATCACGTCTAAATGATAATATCTACGAGTTAACAACGGGGGTCGCCTGTCTATTTAATTTGATCGTCCTTTGAAAAGATAAATATTCAACATTTTTTGATTGCCGCATGTGCATTAAGCTTTTTCGTATAATAAAAGCGAAACTAATTCTGTCGGCATTTTTCCGGTCGCATGGAGTTTCCCCTTATATCAGACAATTGCTATTCAATTTGGACAATCCCCTTTTTGTGGGGAGCTGGTTTTCCCCACAACATCTTCAGGAAACAAAAATAAAAAAAAAAATTCTGCCCCGCAGTCAAAGTTGACCTCATTAAGTCGGGCACCTGCCAAGTTTTAACACTTAAATAAATTCAAACATATTTCCATTACTATTTCATGGTGGCCCAGTGGTTAACGTCGCACGTTTTTTTTGTTTTTTTTTTACACTTTAATTTCCAACTTCGACTCAAGGGTTTGAGTTCGATCCTTCATACTTACCTACCAAAACTTTTTTTTTATTATTTTAACCCCCCTCCCCCGACACAAACACCTGAGTGTTTTGATTTACCCAAAACCACACACACCTCCAATACCCGGGAAACGCAGGGTACCCCCAGTTAGTAAACTCATAAAACTTGAATTTGAAAATACTATTTAACGAACAGCGCAGGTGTAAAATGCAAAAGCACCAAATAACATCTGTTTTATCAAAATAAAATTGTAAAAACATTTATTGTGTTAAAAATATAAAGCACTTATGCACTATACGGGCAGGGCCATTTTGTTTTGTTGGGTTTCTGTAAACGAACGATAGGGGTGCAACTTTTCAACCTAATTCAACAATGACAATAATTAAAACTATAGTTAGTTATAGTTTTACTTTAATTCAAACAATTTTTTATTAAAATTCTATTTTCTTACGATGAATTTCCGTTAAATTGTTTGAAAAAAATCCTATGTTCTTATTTATTTGCCTCTCTGCAAGGGCAAAATTAGACACAAGGTCGGTTTTTAATGTGGAGAAAGAAACAAAAATAAAAATAGCCTCAGTCTTAGAAGGATTTCTCCTCCACTGACTGAGGACAGAAAAGAGGATGTGTAATATCAGAACAGATACTACACTTTGCTCCTAGCCAAAAAGCCAAGTAATGTTGCTTTAATTCAAAAAATGTATTTTTTCAATAAATGTTTTTACAATTATATTTTGATACACTTTTATGTAATAACTTTTGGTTTTCAAGTATTTTGGTGTTATTTATTTTCTTTGTTTTGTGTGTTATTTATTTTTTTTGTTTTGTGTGTTATTTATTTTCTTTGTTTTGTGTGTTATTTATTTTTTTTGTTTTGTGTGTTATTCATTTTCTTTGTTTTGTGTGTTATTCATTTTCTTTGTTTTGTGTGTTATTTATTTTTTTTGTTTTGTGTGTTATTTATTTTTTTTGTTTTGTGTGTTATTTGACCAAGAAGAAATTATGCTTTAAATTTAAACGAGGAAAAAATTTCATGATTTTTTGGTTAAATGTAAAGTTTAAGCGTGATGCCCTTTTTTTTTTTAACGTTATTATTTAGAAACCTATTATTTAACATGGGAGGAGGTGTTTTGTAACTATTCCATGAAGAAATTGGAGTTATCGCCTCTAACAATGGCGCCGTCTGTATAATGCATAAGTGCCAAAAAACAATTTTTGTTTAAATTCAATGTAGAAATAATATCCTTCTAGACTGAGGCAATTTTTATTTTTGTTCCTATCCAGAGTGCTCCTTTTTGGGGAGCTAGATTTTCCCCACATTAATAATCGACCTTGTGTCTAACTCTGCCCTCGTGGGAAGGCAAGTAAATAGGAACATTATATTTAAAAAGAAACAAAAACGTAAGAATCAAAGGGAAATAACCTAACAATTTTATCTGAGACAGAGAAACAAGTAAACCAGAATTTTTCATTTTGATTCCATAAAATCCACTTTTTTTTTTTTCTTTTTTACCACTTTTTACCCTCTGGGGATGAAATCAGAATTTTTACAGATGAATATCCATGTGTTCTTGCTTTTGGGTAATTTTCAGCAAAATCTAATGATCAGAAGTGTCAATTTTTGCGATTTTGGACTAAAAATATTTTTTACCGCTTTTGACCCCCTGGGAATGCAACCAGAATTTTCTCATCAAGTATTTTGTTTCCAGATGTATATGTCTGTTGCCTTTCTCAGTAAAATATAATAGTTGGAAAAAATCCCTGAAATATGCTATTTTTGTCTATTTTAAGCTAAAAATCACCATTTTTACGCCCTTTGACTCCCTGGGGACAAAACCAAAATTTTCCCAGGATAAAATATCACGTTTCCAGATGTGTATCCATGTGGCTTTTGGGTAATTTTCAGCAAAATCTAATGGTCGGAAAAGATTTTATGTTCCAAAAAGTGCTGTTTTTGATCCTCTTGGAGACGAAACCAGAATTTTTCCAGGGTCAAATATTATGTTTCCAGATGTCTATCTACATGGTCTTACTTTTGGGTAATTTTCAGCAAAAGTTAATTATTGCATGTCCTAAAAAGTACTATTTTTGGCCATTTTGACCCCCTTTTTGGGGGGATGCAACCAAAATTTTTATCAAAAATCCAAGAATGTTACATTTCTTCCCTTGCCTAGTTGTAACTTCATTCCAAATTTCAGAAAAATGCAATAAGTAGTCATTGAGGATTTTTTGGGACAAACAGACGAACGGACAAGGGTGAATTCTAAGGTCCAAATCCGACTAAGCTGGTTGACCAATAAAATTGCTTAATCAATTGTCAATGTCTTTGAAATATGATTTTCCTTTCGTCACGTGTAGGTACATTATAAAGATTTTTCTGTGCTTTTGTCTTTTAGTGTAAGGAAATTCTGAACAACCACACCTCAAGAAAAAGCAAATTTTTTTTTCTTTTTTTTTTACATGGAGGTCACCACTTATCAAGGCCCGAAGGCCACTCAGGGATAAGGGTTATTGCGTGTACAGTAATCAGTGAGATAGTATTGTAGTAATCATTAGTATTGGGGGTTTTGATAGTGTCTTACTTAAGGGGGCGGTTTGTCAGGAGTTTGTTTATGTTGGACTTGAAGACGTCCAAGTTGTAGTCAGGTGGGAAACAGGTAAGCGGCAGAGAGTTCCACTGGCGTGCAATAGAGGACTTTAGGAAGATTCGTACATTTTTTGCTCGGTAGGGAAATTGAGATATTATCGAATAAATATAGATTTTATGACCGTCCTTGAAGGAAATGTTGCTTTTACGATACTACAGACCCCCCATAATATTTTTAAAGTATATTTTTACTTATTTACTGTTGTTTTAAAACAAATAAAATCGATTTTCTAAGTGTTTGCTTTTTACCTAGCTGGATATGTTTTTAGTGCTTATGTATCTAAAAGCGTGTGTTTAGTTAAAAAAACAAGTAGTGTAGAGTGTTACGTGAGAACAAAAAAATGTCCAACATGAGAAGATCTCATCTTAAGTCTTGATAAATGTTTAGTTTCACACATTTTTTTTAACTATTAGAGATTTTAATAGGAAATTGTATCCATTATAAGGTTTATTTTGATCTCCATAGTTCGAATTGAGTTGTCTCACCCCCATTTTTTTTTTTTTTTTCCAATCATGGTTGAGTAAAACAGTACGTTTCATGTAGGTATAAAATCTGAATTTCTGTTTTCTTTCTTAGTCTTCAGGCCAAGGTCAAAGTGTCCCTTTTTGGGGGCTAGTTCCCCCCCTCCCCACATTAAAAACCGACTATGTCTAACTCTGCCCTCGTGGGGAGGCAAGTAAGAAAAAAATCTACTTGATAATTTACGTGATTTTAAAAACTTTTTTAAATAGGACATCTTCATTTCGTCGAGTGTTACGTGAGGACAAGTAAAAATGCCCTACAGAAGAGGATCACATCTTGAGTCTCGATAATCGTTCAAATATAGAAAATTAAACAAAATACTGAGGAGAATATAGTTTATTTGATATGAGTAAAACAAAAATGGAATTAAAAAAAAACAAACCTACGAGACAACTCTAGAGAAGTACCGAACCCTACCGTGTTTTTGTTTGTTTGTTTTAAAATTATTTTTAGATGCTCTAAAAATATCGTTATAAATCAGAAAATGTAATGCCTAAACACTAGAAATATAAATAAATAATTTACTATAACTGCAAAGCCAAACACTCTTTGGCGGAGGGAGGGGGAGAGAGGATGTATGTTGAATCTCTCGTAATTTTTAGTTTTTAATTTTATCTTTACTCTCAAATTGTTAAATCATTAAGAAAAAAGTAATAAAAAAAAAAATTATTTATCAATTTTATCGAAAACTCTACTCCCGTTGTTAAAGAGGTTTTATCAATTTCATTTTTGTTGTTGTTTTGAGGGAGATATAGTTTTTAAAACAATCCCCTCCTCTCCAAATGATATTTTAAAAAAATATTTATTTAATTTTTAGGGGAAGAGAGCTCTTTTTAAAACTGTATCCTCCTCAGTATTTTATTTTCTGTTTTTGAGCGATTATCGAGACTTCCAAAATGTGATCTTCTCCTGTCAGACATTTTTTCTTGTTCTCACTGCTTCAATCTATGGTCCCTCTCACTAAACTTTCACAAAAAGCACTCGTCTAGCCAAAACCACTATCAATAATTTCCCACACTCAGTGCCTAAATCTAAATGTAGATTCCATGAACAAAGCTTCTTTCTTAGAACTGCACGCCTGTGGAGCTCTCTTCCGATTGCCTACTTTCCAGCTGATTGTCTTCAAGTCCAACGTAAACAAGTTCTTGATGAACCGTCCCCCTAAGTAATCCAATTTACAAAATTCCCTCCACTTATGTTTACTACGCTATAATCACATTGACTAATGTATACTCATTAACCCTTATCCGCGAGTGGCCTCCGGGCCTTGATAAGTGGTGATTCTTGTGTAAAAAAAAAAAAACTTGACAAAACGAGAATGTCATACTAAAAAATCATGCAAATTAATCAAACAGTTTTTATTTCACTAAGAAATTCACATTTGTCGAAATTATCATAACTTCCAACGAAGGTCATTTCGATGTATATAAATGTTATGAATACAAAGCAACAACAAAAAAAAAAGAGAAAAGACTTGGTGGATAGAAACAAACAATTTTATTAGGAAAAGAAAAAAAAAGAAACTTAGAGCCAAAAATTCACAAACTGTCTGCTGCTAAGATTTTGCTCTCAGCTACAAAGAAAGTCCTTTGTGTAGTAACAATTATAAAAGATAAAAAAAAAAAGACGGGTTGAGATATGAGATTTCAACCAACGTAGGATTTTTTAAAAAAGATCAAAATACTTAGTCGAAAAGTGTTTGCTCCCTTTGTTTGTAATTTAAGCTTACATTTTGTAATGTCTTCTATTTTTAAAATAAGAGTCCTCTCGGGGTAGATTAGCTGAAATCTTCAGACAAAGATAACTTATCTGAAATAATGTTCCGAGAGTGTTCTTTTATAGCGATGAATTTTTCTCCTTTTCCTGAAGGAATAACCTGTAAAAAAAATATGCATAGTTATTCGTATAATAACTTTCTCTGAAGAGGCAAGAAGTTTGGTAAAAAAAGAAAAACTTTCACAAGAAACACTCGACTAGCTGAAAACATCAATAATTCCCCCCACTCATTATCTGTGCCTAAACCTAAACATAGATTCCATGATCAAAGCTTCTTTCTTAGAACTGCACGCTTGTGGAATTGTCTTCCATTTTCCTGCTTTCCATCTGTCTATAATATGGTTGTCTTCAAGTCCAATGTAAACAAGTTTCTGATGAGCCGTTCCACTTAAGTTAACAAATTTACCGAACTTCCATTACTATCGATTACTATATTGCCTTTTGACTACTCTACACTCTTTAACCCTTATCCTTGAGTGGCCTATCGGCCTTGATAAGTGGTGACGCCTATGTAAAAAAAAAAAAAAAGAAACTTCCTCGTTTCTTCTTTGAATCCCGCCAGAATAGATATATTCTTTTTTTTTTTTTTTTACTTAGAAAAACTACAGCTTGAGACATAACCATTTTCTTCAGGCCTTAAAAGAAAATATCTATGTATAATGATAAACACTTCCAATTCAATCTTTCCTAGTGAGAATATTTCCCATATGTGTCTTCTCTTTTGCATGGTGGTATTTTTCCGACACATTTAACTGCCAAGTCCTCGACAGATTTCTTGGATTTCCTTGAAGTAGATTTCTCTCAGCGAGATATGAATTCATCAGGTAACTTAGACGCAATCACTTCAACAGTATAAACTTCACCTGGTAACTTAGACAAGTCACTTCAACATTTTAACGTCCTGTTTAGATGAACCCATTTTACATGTCAAGTCTCAACTGCCAACTCGAGCTTGAATTTTATCACAAAACGTGGGAATGCTCAAACTAATCAACACATCAGCAGCAGTGAAGCAAAGCAAACTCAAAAACAAGAGGAAAAAAGTAAATATATTCCCCGCCAAATTTTCTACACATTTTATGACTAAACGACACGTAATGTTTTACTCAGCCATGGTTTATAAAGAAAAGGGCGAAACAACTCAATTTGAACTATGGAGATCAAAATAAACCTTATAATGTGTACAATTTCCTGTTAAAATCTCTAAAAATCAAGTGTGTAAACTAAACATATTTATTAACTTCTAAGATGTGATATTCTCATGTCTCACATGTTTTTTTTTGTTTTTTTTTTGTTCTCGTGTAGCAGCACTCGACATGTTTTTTGAACTTAATAATAAACACTTTAAAATAAGTTAAACATTAAAGAATTATCCAGCTAGGTAGAAAACGAACACTTAGAAAAATCGATTTTGTCTGTTTCAAAACAACAGTAAATAAGTAAAAAAAAAAAAAATTTTATATTATGCGGGGAGGGGGGGATAACCTCTTTTAAAAACAATATCTCCTTCAAGGACGGTCATAAAATGTGTTTTCAATCGATATTTATGCAATAATGGCCTAATTTATCTAGCAAAAATGGACTAATCTTTTGGGAACTTGGACTTTTGGGCTTGGACCAGAGTGTGATATTTGTTACTTACATGGGTCGTTTCTTTTATGGGTTTTAAAGTATGTTATAACTAAAAAAAAAAAAAAAAAATTGAATCAAATATATCAAGTTAGGTTGTAAATGAAACCTGGTAGTCATTGAATTCATGAACTTTCCCGGAAACTAATTTTTTTTTCTCTTGTCATTTTCTCCTTTTAAATTAGGTAGAAAAGTACTAAAGCAATAAAATTTACTTTTCTATTTTATTTAAAAAGGATAAAATGGCGAATTTTTTTTTTTTTTTTTAAATCAGCACCCGGAAAAATTCAAAAACCCAATTATAGAAAATGTAGTTCGGTAGAATAACAAATTTATAATCGGTATTTATCAATTTTTAGGACTGATATTAAAGTAGAAAGTAGGAATGTATCCGTGGGACCATTAAAGGTAAATTTAACCGGATCACCGATTAATAGAAAGGTTTCACAATCCACATCCTTAGATAAAAATAAAAAATAAATAAAAATGAAATCCAGAAAATAATGACACTCAACAAAGAACACGAAATCACTGTATTGACATAAAATAAACAACATTTATTTACACATTAGGAATGTTGTTCCAACGGGTGTTTTCTTGTGTGAAATGTTTATAATGAAAGATTAATGAAGCGAGAATATTGTGAGATTAGCACGAGGTTTGAAATTACTGATTTTTTTGTGTGTGCTCAAAGGGCCACACGTGGGCTTAAAGTTAATGTGGCTATTTTCTGAGAAAAACGATCCATAATTCATATAAGCGTGTGTGTATCGTAAGAACAGTAGTTCAAAATAACAACGTTAAAAAGATTTAAATTCTCATTCGATGTGGTACCTTTCCATGATGGGAATTAAAGTTTGTGTGCATTGCGCGTAATATCAGGATGGGGGGTGTAACGTCTACTAGTGACGAAGTTATCCTGAACATGTATTGTTCTTGAGAAATCGAAGAGAAAACTAATTTGAGTTTTGGCAGCAAATCTTTAAATACAGGCGTTCTCGAACGTTCCAGCCCGTTCACTGTATTTCTACGCGAGGGAGCGTAACAGAGTTCCTTTTGTTTTATGGATGCGTGTGGTTGAATCATATCATGTTCCGACGCATTCTGCATACGCATGGGTGTTTAAAAGCGGTGATCACTGTGAAAAGTTCCTGCCAGGGATTTATCCCGGCCGGGCATGATGGTTGTAACATCAATGACCACCATTTTTTATTTTCAATCTAACATAATATATTTGAACTTTGTAAATAAATAAAAGTAACACACAAACAAAAAGGCAGTTCATAAAGATCGTGGTCATGGAAGAACGCGAGAAGAAAAAATCTGTTTAGGCATTTAAAGTATTTTTCTTGTTATTTTCGTTATATAATACTAATTGAAGATCATTACTATTGAAATTCCAGTCAGTATTATGCATCTGAAATTGAGAAAAGCGGTTTTAATTCGGTTTCGGCTTTTTCGCATAATGTTGACACTTTTCAAGCCTGCTTTTCTCAATTTAAAATGCATAGTACTAACTGGACTTTTAATAGAAATGATTTTTCATATTTAGTAATATTTAATAATAAAAAAAAAATAAAACTACTTTTACTGCTTAAAAATATCTTTCTCTTTCCAGTTAATCAATGACCGCGATGTTTATAAATTGCAAAAAAAAAAAAAAAAAAGTTGTAAAATACTTTAAACAAACACAAATTGATCCAGTTAAGTCGCAAAATAATTTTTATTGACTTTGGTGACAGTTATTTCTTAACTATTGTTTATTTTTCTTCAGTTTGAAATCGTTAACTAAATTCGAAAATGTTATATAGCGATCAGAATACCCCATATTAATAATAATAAAAAAAATATGTATGACATAAAGAAAATATCGTACACCAAAAATCACGTAAATTGATGTCATTTTATTTTTGAACTAGCAAGACCCGTCTACCGGTGTTACCCAGTGGAAGTATGATTAAAACCAGAACCGATTTGGTAAAGGACAAATTAAAGTACGGTTGTTAGTGGCGGTCACTGCCGGCCCTGAAAAATCTGGTGGTTACTGGTGATTAGTGCTGGTTTGGAGTGATAACTTGCGGGTCTTGGCGTTCACTGGTGGACACTGACTGCCTTTGGAAGTGGAACTCATTGGCGACCATAATCAGTGTCAGCCGCCATTGGAATGCTTCTAACTGAAATCGTCTGTCTTCAACTGTCGAGCGCTGGTATACATTGTCTGTCACTGGCGAACATGAAATCGACCGCAGTTATTTTCATTTCTTGACAGGGAAAGAGCATATTGTGTGTCTTGAAATGTCGAACACTGTCATCCAATGGCGGGCGGGGATCGTCATTTAATGGGGGTTCATTGCTCATCTAAGATGGCTACTGTCACTTGAAGTAAAGGGACGGAAAATAATACTAATAACAATACTAGTATGAGTAACAACAACAAAAATAATATTACTACTACTACTACTACTAAAATAATAATACTACTACTAAAATACTACTACTACTAAAATAATTATAATAATAATAATAATAATAATAATAATAACGCTACTTTTTTTTTTTAATAAATTGTGATGTGAAAGTAGCAAATAGCTTAAAAATCTGTGTCTGTTAAAAAACTGAAGCTACGATAATTTAGTAAATTATTTATTTGAAAGAATATGTTATGGAAATAAGTAGTCTTAAAGCAAATAAGAAGCGTGAACAACCGAAAATCAGAAGCATGTCAGATATAGCCCCCACACCGCAACATAATAATAACACGACCACAGTATATTTTAATAAAATTGTTATGTGAAAGTACCGAATATAGTCCTAAACATCCGTGTCTATTTTTCACATAAGCGTAGTTGGGGAAAAGGGGGGATTTTTTTTTTTTTAATAAAAAAAAAAAAAAAATGAATAAAAAAAAAAAAATGAAGATGCGACCATTTTGTAAATTGTTTAGTTGAAAGAATTGAACAGTTATGAAAGCCTTAATGTAAATGAGAAGAGCATATGCAACCGAAAAAAACGTTGGATGCGGTGTCAGGTGAAATCACTAAAATCTTACTAATTAACTGCATAATTTAATAACATTTTTTGAAAATAGGATATAATGCTTTTTTTTTTTTTCAATGTTTAGAGTTTGTGATAAGTGTATACAAATCTTTAAAAGATAATTATGATAGAAAAAAAAATCAGGGTTTGTTTTACTATACACACATAGATTCGAAAAAGTTGTTAAAAAGCAAATATATATAACAAATAAATGTTATCAAAGGCAATATAAAGTACTTCTCTACCTAACTGGATATATTTTTAGTGTTTTTTATTCAATGGAAAATGTTTATTCGGTTAAAAAAAACACGCAGTGTTTACTGATATATTTGAAAAATACAAATGGTGGTGGACTGTGTTGAACACGTTAAGTTTGGGAAAATGAGTTAAAACTAAAAAACAATACAAAATACTGTTAGGAAATCACTCAATATATGTTACCGTGACATAGGTTGACATATTCGGTGGGGTTTTAACAGTATTTTGTATAGTTTCTTTTAGTTTTAACTCATTTTCCCAAACTTAACGTGTTCAACACAGTCCACCGCCATTTGTATTTTTCAAATATACCAGTGAACACTGTTTTTCGAGCCGAATAAACATATTACATTAAATAAAAACGCTAAAAAATTATCCAGTTAGGTAGAAAAGTAACTTATCTTGCCTTTGATAACATTTATTTGTTATATATTTGTTTTTTGACAACTTTTTCGAATCTGTGTGTAGTAATACAAGCCCTATAAAGCAAATTTGAACCAACAAGTTACACGCGAGTACATAGAAAATATTGCCGAGGCGGTAAAAGTTGAGATTCGCACTGCATTGTTTACAAAGGCATTCTTCGGTAGTGACGGAAGCTAAATCTCAATCTGTGGCTGATCAACATTGTATATACGAGATGTCTTCAATAAGTTTCCAGACTTTTTTGTACAGACATTTAAAATTGTTGGAGACTCTTGAAAATCCAGTACAGTAGAACCCCAGATATGGCATTAAAAATTAGTAACAAAATACAGTACAATACATAATACACATGTATATAATAAAATAACATTATAAATAACACCGTAAGGCGGGGTAAATACCGTAACCAGATATCGTGAAAATATTGCATTACACATCGTAACTTGAAAAAATCGTATCCTGGGGCCACCGTATCCCGGAGTTCTACTGTTTGTTATTCTTATACATCTTATGCGATGACTAACCAATTTTTATGATTTCTGCTTCAAATAAACAGCTGCAGGAGGAATTTGAATACACGCTACTAAAGCCTGATTGTCTCAGTTGGTGAATTTCAAAAATGCAATCTGGACGAGAGAACGATATGCAATAACATTCTATTTTAAACTTGAGAAAAATGCCAAAAAAAACGTATGGAATGCTTCAAACTGCTTTTGGACTATCTTGCATGAACCGAGCATCAGTTATTACTTGCATAAGAGCTTTAAAGAACGTAGGGATTCTACGAGGGATGATGAGAGGTGTGGGAGAAGTAAGGAAGTTGAACATCAGAATTGATTGGCCAAATAAAGAATTTCATGGATAAGGACCGTCGTGTGTCTATAAAGATAAGTGCACAGTTTGATGTCAGTGTGTGAGCTGTATACACAATTTTTTGCGAGGAACTTAAGATGCAGAAGACTTGTACATATGCACCAGCCCACAACTCTATCCTTGTCACAGACTGTTTGACCAAGATGGGCATTAAGACAGTTCCTTATCCTCCCTATAGTCCAGACCTTGCTCCCTGTGACTTTTACTTATTCCCTAAGCTCAAGGAAAACCTTAAAGGCTTCATTATGAGATCGAGGAGATGAAAGAGGCTGTGACGAGGGTCATTGACACGCTCACACAAGAGGACTTCCATGGGCTTTCCAGAAGTTGTCGGAACTTTACAACAAGTGCATTGCAGCCGGAGGAGATTACTTCAAAGGGGACTACAGTTTCATGTGTGTACTATCAATAAAAGTGTCCGCACGAACAAGTCTGGAAACTTATTGAAGACAATCCGCCTCCAAATATAACTTCTTAAATCCAAATATATTTTGATTATTTTTTAAACAAAATGGGTTTTATTTTCCAATATCAAAATGATATTGTGCAATGCAAAAGGAATATTAAAAAATTTCATAAATGTATTCTTTGTAGAAAGGTTATTTTGTTACGCTACGATTGGAAAAGAAAAACATGAAGATTCTAACGTAAAAACAGTTACTTCTGTACGCTGTTGGTCTTCCATAGATTATAATTTGTATATCGTAAGTACCGACGAATGCTTTTGTAAACAATAGAGTGAGAATATTAACTTCTACCGCCGAAGCAGTGTTGTTGTTAAACGGATGTAAACGATAATCTATTTGTTTTATCGCATGTGCGAAGTGAACAAATACGATACATGCTGATTTCATATAAGATTTTCCCCCCCGAAGCAATAACTTGTATAAACGATGATCCATCGATTTCATTGTAACTTGTGGTTGTATGAACATTTATTTTTCTTTTTTATGGAAAAGAAATCGTACTTGTAGTGTATATTAAACACGTAAACATGGCTAACAACGATATTAAACTAAAAACAGCAATGAGCAGTATGTATAGAGAAAAGGCGTTAATTGCTGCATTTCTGGTCTTCCGTACTTTTGATACGTGATTGTCTAGAAGGAAATAAGAATTGTTCAAAAGTGTGCAGCGTTAATAATTCGGTATCTGTTTTATGATGCGATGTGAAGGTTTGTATTGCACTAAAACAAAAGTAAAGCAATAGTTCGGGAAAGTTTAAATATAATATGTAAGAAAAAGGGTTTGTTTTGGCTAACGTAATCGCTACTGAGAATCGCTTTGTCCGTGTTCGGAAATAGTAATCTGTTAATCGAAGAACGAATGATTCTAATATTAAGGTGTTTGTACAATTGCTGGTTGTCGCTCATTCCGTCATTCTGCTAAACTATGGAGTAAACGGGAGCGGTCGTTATTTTGTATTTTTAGCATACAGTATGTAATTAAATAATTTAGTAAGTGGAATAATTAGCAGGTGTCTTGTAAGTTTGACTTAGAAAAAAAAAAGATCCGGTGATTTACAAGCTTTGTTTGAGGAGTAAAAGTAAAGACGAGAGCCATCTATCACAATTGATGCCAGCTGGGGATCAGAGCGTTGATGATGTAAGGATAGGAGTTTGGTTTTGGATGCATTAAAGGTAACCAGCCACATCTTCCCCCACTGAACCACGCGTTCGAGATCAGAGGAGAGAGAATAAGAGAGAACTTTGTCATTTACAGCCTTTGATGTGTTGCCATAGATGGTCGTGTCATCAGCATAGATGTCAACGAATGATTTAAGTATGTGTTTAGGGAGGTCATTAATGTAGATCAGGAAGAGAGTTGGGCCCAGGATTGACCCCTGAGGGACTCCAGCATTTATATTGCAGGCCTCCGATTTTTATCCATCTACCACTACTCTTATGAGCCTATCGGAGAGAAAAGATTTAATGATTGAGAAAACATTTCCAGTTATACCGTAGCTAGAAATCTTGTGAAGTAGACCCTTATGCCATACCTTGTTGAAGGCCTTTGATATGTCAAGAGCAATTGCCCTAGAGAGGAAGCCTTTGTCAAGAGATTCACTAATCCTGTGGGATATAACCGTCAGCACATCTGCGGTAGATCTTGCAGAGCGGAAACCATATTGTGTGTCACTAAGAAGGTTATTCATGTTGAGGTGGTTGACTATTTCTCTATTTAATATGGATTCCAGCAACTTACTCATAACACACAGGAGACTTATAGGTCTGTATTGAGAGGGAGATGACTTATCACCTGAATTCTTAAATACAGGGCAAACTGATGAGGTCTTCCAGGGAGTCGGAAAGCACTTCTCCTTAAGGCAGCGCTTAAATAGTTTTGTAAGTATGGGAGCAAGTTCTGGTTGAAGCTCTTTTAACACTATAATTGGGATGCCATCAGGGCCAGTTGCTTTACTGGAATCTAGGTTCTTTATTAGCTTGGCGACCTCATGCACGGATATTTGTATGTTACCTAGCTTGTTCTGTGTTATAGGAGGAAATATGGGGAGTTGATGGCCTTCGTCGCATAGGGTAGAATTAGCTGCAAAGTTCTTTGCAAATAGTTTGGCCTTGTCTGACGCTGACGAGATGACCTCTGATCCATTGATAATGGTTGGGATAGAACGCACACTTCTGTTCAGGATCCTATTTGTTATTTGCCAAAACTGGTGGGATCCAAGCCGCTGATCAGCTACCTTGGATTTAACAGACTGGGCATATAGCTCTCTTGCATTTTTTATTACTCTTTTACAGTGGTTGCTGGTAGACCTGAAAGCAGCTTTAGTCTCAGTGCATCTATTACGTTGGTAGCTATGGAAAAAGTGATTTCTGTGCGCGATGGCAGCAGCACATTCTAGGGAGAACCATGGCTGGCTGTTAGGTTTTTATTGGAATTTTTTAGATGGTATGAATTGGTCTATGCCTACAATTAACCATTCGGTCAGATCTGATACTATAGACGACACATCCTTTTTAAACATGGAGTGCAGAGGTAAATTAGATATGAATGTACGGAAGCTATCCCAGTCAGCCATAGAGTATCAGTATACAGTACGGTGGAGGGGTACGTCTGGGGCTTCTTACATTTCGTTTTTATCTTAACTGATACAACGGAATGGTCGGAGGATCCTAGAGGAGAATGAACGGAACATGAACATAGCTCAGGGGAAGTTGAGAGAAAAAGGTCTATCGGGCACACGGGTGGGTTCGCGAACAATCTGAGTGAGGTCATAAACAATGGCAAAATCATGACAAAACCTCCCCTCATCATCCGTCTTATTTGAATGGGTCAGCCATTCCACGTTATGGACGTTGAAGTCACCACATATGTGGATGTTAGCCGAGGGATGTGAAGACAGTATGTGGTCTATTTTCTCAGATATGCTCTTAAAGATAGTAACTCCGCTGTTGTGGGGCCTATAGAGGGCAAATATAAATGCAGTGGTGTTAGCAAGTGCAACCCTGAAGCACATATAGGGTAAATTAGGATCTTCTCTAGAAATATCCCTGCCACACGGGAAGCCATCCTTAATGTAGGCACATATTCCATGCCCATGGCGATCTTGGGGGTCAGATTTAGCTGTTAAATTTGAGTATCCGTTAATTATGAACTCATCTAGGGAAGTGGTCGGCCCTATTCCAGTTTCACTTAGAAATAATATGTCCGGTTTCGTCTCCTGTAATTGGGTTTCAACCTCTGGAAGGTTGGAACGTAGACCCCTGATGTTGGAGAAGGAGACCTGGTAGTAGGGGTCTACATTGGAAGATGGGGTTCTAGGTTTAATCGAGTTTTTATTCTGGAGATATTTCATGTTGAGTTTTTGGGATTTGTGGAATAGGTCGGCATACTTGGTTAGAGCAGTACAGAGAGGGAAAGTAAGAGAGAAAAAGGCACGAAATTTTTTTTTTTTTTTGTGGCACACGAAAAGGTAATGCCGTAACAATTACCCACTAGTATGGCATCGAGAGGCCCCACCAGAGACTACTGCATGGTCCAGATCCACTCACCAAATGGCAATACGGCAGTCCCAGTACTTTGCGCCTACTGATAGGACAGCCTCCTTAGTGGTTAATCCAAGGTTCGGGTCCTTGACTATCAGGCGGATAACGTCAGCCCAGACAAACGTTTACCTCCAGCACCCTTACTAGTGACATGGCCACAAGGACAGACAGAGACAGAAATATTTCCGACATCTCAGACTACTGGTCACCAAGTACTACCGACCTTTAAGCAGCTTTTTCTTCACCCTTTGTCAGGAAAATCACTCATTGAATGAGGACTGAATGACAAAATAGGAGAAGCGAGAGTTACTGGAGCTGCCGATAACACATCCACTGTATTATCTTCTCTCCATTTATAAAAAAAAAAAAAAAGGGGGGGGGATGGGGACAAGTGACTTATTTATATCTAAGTAGTAAGTCCGGTGCTAAGTAACAATTCAGGACACTTTTGATGATAATCTCCCCTCCCATATAAATGGGTGGAAGTTTGTCGTAATCTATCGAGTTTAAATCATTAGAGTTTCATCTTATAATTAATAAAAACCCAATAATTAACTATTATCAATTTGTAAAGTCGGCTTAATATTAATTTACATTCGAGTTTAGATAATTATTCAAGGTGAGTAACTGTTTCTTTGCACTGTATTATATTTCGAATGTACTTGAACATAAGGCTAACTATATTAGATGGTTTGATTTGCTAGCAAGAAGAAGGCATTTACAATACATGCAAGCTTGCAGTAATAGTATATATTAAGTATACTACTTAAATAAAGTCCTAACTTTATCTATTCTATTAGAATAATTTCCGGCATTTTTTCTTTTATCGTTAGTTACCGGCATTTTATTTGTTTTTATTGTTTACCTTTGTACAATGAGGGGGGGGGCGGATAATACAGGAGAATACATACATAAAACATGAAAAAACATGTTTAAAAACAAGGTAACATTTAAAAAAAAACATTTAGGATTAGTTTAAAAAAAAAAAGAAAAGAAAATACTTAACGTTGTTGCGCTAGAAGATTCCGTTCTCCATCTTTTTGTCAACTGGTAGCTGGCATATGTCTTTCTAGAGCGAAAGAAGATTTCTACTTCCGGATAACTTGGTCGAGTGCATATCTATTTATAGTATAAAAGTCGTTTCGGTCGGATGTGTGAAAATATTTAATTTACATTTTTTTTTTATTTAAAAAAAAAAAAAAAGTTCTAACTTTTTTTTTATATAAAGTCCTAACATTATCTATTCTATTAGAATAATTTCCGGCATTTTTTCTTTTATCGTTAGTTGCCGGCATTTTGTTTATTATTGTTTACCTTTGTACAATGAGGGGGGCGGATAATACAGGAGAATACATACATAAAACACGAAAAAACACGTTTAAAAACAAGGTAACATTTAAAAAAAAAACATTTAGGATTAGTTTAAAAAAAAAAAAAAAAAAAAAAAGAAAATACTTAACGTTGTTGCACTAGAAGATTCCGTTCTCCGTCTTTTTGTCAACTGGTAGCTGGCATATGTCTTTCTAGAGCGAAAGAAGATTTCTACTTCCGGATAACTTCTGGGTGAGGCCCCGTGTTTTGACAAGCTTCTGGGTTTGACCTTTACTCCTGATCTGAAATGGAACACGTACATCAAGTCTGTTGCCAAGGTCGCTGGAAAGATGGTGGGATCGTTCTACCGCTCCAGAAGATATCTCACTACTGAGGCAATTCTCTATCTATATAAAAGCCAAGTACGTCCAAGGATGGAATACTGTTGCCATATCTGGGCAGGAGCTGCTAAAAACAGCCTATCCTGCCTTGACAGAGTACAAAATAGACTTCGTGGCTTAGTGGGGGATGCCCTTTTCTCTTCCCTGCAACCTCTCTCCCACAGAAGAGACGTTGCGAGCCTATCCTTGTTTTATCGTTATTTCCATGGCAGATGCTCATCTGAACTCCAATCTCTGGTCCCCCCTCGCCAATCTTTCACTAAAAACACCCGTCTAGCTGAATCCACTGTGAAAAATTTCCCCCGCTCTATATCTGTGCCTAAATCAAAACGCGGATTCCATGAACAAAGCTTCTTTCTTAGAACTGCACGCCTGTGGAACTCTGTTCCGTCTGCCTGCTTCCCTCCGGACTACAACTTGGATGTCTTCAAGTCCAATGTTAACAAATTCCTAATGAACCGCCCCCTTAAGTAAACACTTCATCAAAGCTCCACACTAAGGTAATGTACTTGCAATAACCCTTATCCCTGAGTGGCTTCTGGGCCTTGATAAGTGGTGATCAATGTGTAAAAAAAAAAAAAAAAAAAAAAAAAAAGGTGGAATTACTTAGATGAGAGAGTGAGCAAAATATATATTTTTGTAGAATAGAGAAGACGCTGCAGTATTAACTTTGAATGGTGAGTGCGAAATATTTGCATAGGAATAGCCTTTTGTTTCCCTGATGGTTCGATAGTTAGGGGGAAATGTCGTCATTTTATTATGTAATCTATGTATCTATAAAAGTGAACGTGTCTGTGTGTCTGTCTGTCTGTGTACATTTCCCTATGCAATAACTCTGTCAATTTTTAGTCTACAGACTCCAAATTTGATATACACGATACTGAAATTTGGGAAAATCTGTGTGATCGGTTTTCGGCCAGAAATTTGGCTGTTAAGGAGTCAAAGTTCAACGATTTGACCTTTGAGAACTCTACCAAACTCTCCGACAATTTGGGGTCTAAACACTTGAAATTTTAGATATAAGTTCCTTGGACATGGCTCTAACTTAATAACTCGATTAAAGCTCAAAACAATAAATTTTAAGGGGTCATAATAAGGGTCAAAGTTAAAAAAAATTGACCGTTTTTTTGTTTTTTGCTCAGCAGGCACCTCCAAACACCCAGGCAACGCCGGGCCGAAATGCTAGTATATCTATAAAAGTGAATGTGTCTGTGTATCTTTTTGTCTGTGTATCTGTGTGTCTGTGTTTACATTTCCCTACGCAATAACTCTGTCAATTTTAAGTCTACAGACTCGAAATTTGATATACAGGGTACTGAGATTTGGGAGAATCGGTGTGATTTGTTTTTGGCCAGAAATTTGTCGATTAAGGGGTCAAAGTTCAACGATTTGACTTTTGAGTACTCTACCAAACTCCTGAGAATTTGGGGTCTAAACACTTGAAATTTTAGATATAGGTTCCTTGGATATGGATCTAACTTAATAACTTGATTTGAGCCCAAAACAATAAATTTGAAGGGGTCATAATAGGAGTCAAAGTTTAAAAAATTGACCGCTTTTTTTCTTTTTTTTCTCTCAACATACACCTCCAAATATCCGGGCAACGCCGGGCACCCATGCTAGTTATGTATAGATAAAAACAAAACTTGTGGCTAAACCAACAGCGACGATATCACAACGCCATTTTGAAAACAAACTGAAGGAACAACAAATAGAACTCCGAATAATTCAAACTTGCGAGATATTAGAAAGTCAGTTCTAACATAGTGACATTAGAAAAGTTCAGTTTCACTTGAAGATTATTTCTTTATAAAAATAAAACTGATCAATTGATGTGATTTTTGGAATATGATTATTTCGTTCATCATATAGATTTTTATTTATTTATTTTTAATATGGGGGATAAGGTTCTGGACAAGTAATAAAATTTGACTTTTTTTTTTTTTTTACAAATACGCATACACACGTGATGTTGTCTCATAATTGTATTAATATAGATAGTACTAGCAGTTCAGCCTGGCTTTGCTCGGGCCCTATGTACTGGTCATAATTTGCCCTACGTGTGAATACACTTTATGTAAGACTTCAAAAATTTAGACCAAAATTTGTCTGAGTAATTTTGTAGAGACCGCAGAGGTCATTTTTTAAATTTGACCCCAATTTTGACCCCTTAACAATTATTTTGTTCTAAAATCAAAATACAGAGTTTTACCCATGTCCAAGTTACCTACATCTAAAATTTCAAGTCTTTACTCCTAAAATTGGCGGAGGAATTTGGTAGAATCTGCAAAGGTCAACTCTTTCAACTTTGACATTGTCAGCCAAATTTTTGCTCCAAAACTGATTAAGATGATTGCCGCATGTCTGAATACCCATTATGTATAAATTTAAAATGTTTAGACCCAAAATTGGCTGCGTAGTTAGCTAGATACTGCAATGGTCAAATCTTTTTAACTTTGACCTCTTGGCAGCTCAAATTTCCGACCCAAACCGATTAAAAAGCTTGCCCTATGTCTGAATACCCTTTATGTAAGATTTCAAATGTTTAGACCGGGAATTGGCAGAGTAATTTGGTAGACCACGGAGGTCAATTTTTTTTTTAAACTTTGACCTCAATTTTGACCCCTTAAAATTTATTGTTTTAGGCTCAAATCAAATTAAAAAATTGATCCATGTCCAAGTAACCTACATTTAAAATTTCAAGTGTTTAGACCCAAAATTGTCGGAGGAGTTTGGTAGAGTTTTCAAAGGTCAAATCGTTGAACTTTAACTCTGTGACAGCCAAATTTCTGGCCGAAAACAGATTAAAAAGATTTTTCCAAATCTCAATACTCCTTATGTCAAATCTCGAGTCTGTAGACTGAAAATTTACAGTTATTTGGTAGGGAACTGTACACAGACACGCTCTCCCCCACACACGCATTTTCACTTTTATAGATATATAGATTATGTATATTTTGAACGGTAACTCAATTTTATGCAATAAACGCACCCTCTTTTTATAAACTGCTTATGTGTATGAGATATGTCACAAGATTAACTAATTTGCATATTATTTTGCAAAAGAACATTGTATTAATTCTTACTGTTTTAAATGATTTTGATTTTAATAAAACAACTGCTTGTTTCACAATATTTGTTTTATCGGACAAATATTTAACAGCTGTGTTCAAGAGGCCCTGATTTTTTTTAATCAATAGGATATTTGCGTAAACAAATTGCTCTCATTACTCGGCTCGATTTCAATTTTATTGAAACTGCATGTCTGAATTAGTACGAACACTAGAGAAGCGTACTATTTTGCCCCCCCCCTTTTGACACAGGGTGTATAATAGCATGTTATAAAACACTGTTTAAAAGAACGAATTGTTATATTTTTTTATTTTATTCAAAAATAGGGTTTTTCTACAGAATTCGAACCAAACCGACTTTGTTGAACTAAAACTTGGTTTAAGATTAGTTTGCAGTTAAAATAAACCTAGCTAGGCTCAAATTCTGTAGAAGCACCAGAGATAATGTTATAGAAAAATAGAATTGTTTTTAATTTTTGTCGAAAATCATTAAATATTTATGGAAAACCCGATGAGAAAAGCTACTAATGACATTTTTATTTATTTTTAATTGTGCTTTTATTAAACATTAAAAACATTTTTTAATGTTTTTAATGTTTAATAAAAGCTTTTATCGTTGATTAAACATTAAAAACATTTTTTAATGAAAATATGCTTTAAAATATTAAATTTTAAGGGGGGAGAGGGGGGAATATAATTGCGGTACAGTTTAATGAGTTTTTAAAAACTATCGCATAGAACTTTACATCAAATTCCACGCCTCATGATGGGAGTCGTTTACTTCCTGAATTCCTCCATTATGATTGTAAACATTCTGAGCGATATCTATATATCTCTCCAGGATATGAAGGACATTGATGCGAGCAATACAATTGGCCCAAACAGCCTTCCAAGTATAGTGCTTAAAAAGCTGCAACCGGAACTATTCTCACAAGGCTGTTCCTATTTACAATGCCTCCCCACAAGGCAGAGTTAGACACCAAGGTCGTTTTTTTAACGCGGAGAAAAGGAATAAAAATTAAAAATTGTCTCCGTTGTGAAGGACTTCTCCTCCACTGACAGAGAACAATTGAAGTGCAGCATCTGGAGAACAGATACTGTTGTCGAATCGTTGCTAAATGAGAAATGCTTCTCATCACCTTGGAAACCGTCGTCAGTATGTCCAGTCTTTAAAATTACTGGATATACCGTTCTTTTTTTTTTTTTTTTTTTTTTTTTCATTTCGGTAGAGACCAATCAGTTTCCTGTGCGTTATAAATAAGCTGTTTGAATTGGTGATAAATCAAAAAAATAAATAAAAATAATGGAAATCACTCCAGATTAAGCATAAAGCCACTTGATGTAAGGAGCTAGAGAAAAAAATCAAGGTCAAAAACCAGCCAAATATAAATATGAGAAAAAATAGATTTCGACCCAGAAAACAGCAATTCTCCACCCTTTATCAGAAACATTGCTCATGGAATCTGAAAACTAAAGGACAAAATATGGGAAGCTAAAGTTACAAGTTGTCTCCTTTTTATGGTCTTTTTCTGTTTCCTTGCTGTGACGTCATTTCGCTCACGACTCGGTATTTGCATATAGCTACCATACGCGCTCTGTTAATTACTTTTTTTCTGAACTGACAAAGCCAAATCGTTAGTGAATGTTTGGTTATTTCACTTATTTACTTCCGGTTTTGAAAGTCATCGAAAGTAAACGGTGTTAATTAATTTGAAGACCCGCACCGAATGACGTTTCTTTATTTTACCTGAAAAATATCTATCTCTACTATTATATAAAAGGATTGACCTTTTTGGTCAAGATCAAAGTGCAGCATCTGTTCTTTAGATGCTGCACTTCCATTTTTTGGTTTCTTTCGGTGGAGGATCAGTCCTTCACGACTGAGACAATTTTTTTTTTTTTTTTGTACCTTTTCTCCACGTTAAAAAACGACCCTGGTGTCTAACTCTGTCCCGTGGGGAGGCATAGTAAATAGGTACTATTATATAAAAGGGTGTGCGCGCGCGTGAGTTCGTTCCCTATGAACTCCTAAACGGCTGGGTCGATTTTAAAAAAAAATCACAAATGTACTTTATGTGCGTGCCTGATAGGTTTTAGATAGGTTTTGTATCGGAATGTCTTCGATAAGTATCGATAATCGATGATTGCAAAAAATCCGATGAAAGAAGGAATGGGTGATTTTTTGACCAAAGTTAACACCTTAAACAGCCTAACATCACAAATGCATTTGAGAAGTTTTATTACCACACAAGGAGAAAGACTCGGCATATAAAATCTTAAGGTTCTTTGATATGACAGGGGCGCGTTCGAAATGAATGTTTCTTGTGGATTAAATCATTGGGGGGGGGGATTGAAAAATATGCAATTTCACCGATTTCGATTGCAATAAAATATGGGAGGGTGAATTTATTCGTTGATACTCATTCAATACCGGGCAACGTCGGATCTTTCTGCCAGTATGCAAATTAACACATTTATTTTTAAAAAAATCAGGTTACGGATATTCGTATATTTAAAAAAATATTTTACTTTCAATATTAATTATTTCTGTAAAAATCAGTTTCTGATTTTTAACTTAACAAAAGTAGGCCATTATAATTATAAAAAAAAAAGATTTATCTCTCATCAAAAAAAAAAAAAAAAAAAAAAATTAATAACTTGAATGACCCAGACATTAAATTTACGCTAGCTGATTGCTCATTCTAAGTTCCAGAATTTTTATCTTCTATCTTTCCGCTAAGATTTTCTGGGTGTTCACACGAAGTTGCATAAGAAAGGTAGTGTGTGTGTGTGTGTGTGTGTGTGTGTGTGTGTGTGTGTGTGTGTGTGTGTAGGGGGGGCATTTACTCAAGAGATTATAAAAATCCACTCTGACTATCTTTATGTGTGACTCCTTAGCAAACCTTACACACACACACACACACACACACACACACACACACACACACACACACACACACACACGTGAAGTTGTCTCACAATTTTATTCATATAAAAATACAAAAGAATCACAACGTCCTCTTAAATAAACACTATCCAAATTCCACCATTACGGATGTTGTTGTCTCCTCGGCCAACTGACACTCAAAACCCTTATCCTTGAGTGGCCTTCAAATCTTGATAAGCGATCCTCACCACCAGTAAACAAAAAAAAAAAAAAAAAATTTTTTTCACTAAGATTTTCTGGGTGTTGACATGAAATCGTAAGATTTTTTTCTGTAAACACGAATATTAACCTATTCAAGCGGGGCTTTCATTAAAGTCACGTAACCTGCTGACGATGCAGAACAAAGTAGAATGGTCATAGTTAAGCTATAGACGACTACTACGAGTATTATTTTAAAATTAATAACTAATCTTTTTTTTTTTTTTTTTTTTTTTAAATAAAACTTCACTACAGTATTTTCCCGACAAAAAAAAAAAAATAAAAAAAAAAAACCTCTTATAATCGCACGTGTCCGAAAGTTAAATAATTTCATTTTTTCGGAAAAGAAAATAAAGTCACTTTTGGACCAGTTTTATGAATCCTTCGACAATTTCTTTGAGAACTGAAAACAAAAAAATAGCTATCCTCGTAATGGTCGTTTATCGCCAAGCAGCGATTCCATTGTACTTTATTCTGTGACGTCAACAGATGACATGATTTAGTGAGGCGGACTTCTATTTACATAGGGGACGCTCGAATAGGTTAACATGCGTGTTTACCGATTATTTAATACGATAGCGTGTGTGTTATTTTTTGTGTTACGCTTACATCCGGGCCGTTTAATTGTTATGTACTTTCATTTCTTTTAATAATTTTTTTTGCCAAGATTCTTCATACGTTTTGGTTTCGATTTTAGCTAATGGCACTCCAATAATCTTTTTTTTTTTTTTAATCATTTTATCAAGAATTCTTCATAAGTTTCGATTTAGATTATAGCTGAAGGAACTAAAGTTTATATATATATATATATATATATATATATATATATATATATATATATATATATATATATATATATACTAGCATGGGTGCCCGGTGTTTGGAGGTGTTTGTTGAGAAAAAAAGTGGTAGTAGGAAGACATGCTCGACCTCGTACCGCGAAGGAGGAAAAGAACGGGGAATAAAAACGTGACGTCTTTGCTGTTACGACCACCACCAAACCGGAAGTGACGTAGGTTTAAATTAAGGTTGGCAATCGAAAAGAGGGGATGGCTTTCGAAAATTTCGGTGAAAAAAGCGACCCCTCCCTGTAGAAAAGTGCCCAGTTGAGGGTGAAGAAATTAATGTTTTTAGCCAGTTTTTCGGTATTTGTCATCTGAAGGGTCGAGCTTCAAAACGATACTGATCTTGTGAAAATCCGTCGCTTCTGTCGAAGGTTTTAGGCAGACATGCAAACATACATGCATACATTTATATATTGATAGCTTAAATTTTCGACCGAAACTGCTTAAAAAAACTTGAATACCCTTTATGTAAAAGTTCAAATGTTTAGACCAGAAATTGTCCGAGCAATTTGGTAGAGACCGCAGATGGCAATTTTTTTTAACTTTGACCCCTATTATGACCCCCTTAACATTTATTGTTTTGGGCTCAAATCAAGTTATTAAGTTAGATCCATGTCCAAGTAACTTATATCTAAAATTTCAATTGTTTATACCCAAAATTGGCAGAGGAGTTTGGTAGAGTTCTCAAAAATCAAATCGTTGAACTTTGACTCCTTAACAGCCAAATTTCTGGCCGAAAACGGATTACAAAGATTTTCCCAGATCTCCATACCCTGTATATCAAATTTCGAATCTGTAGACTAAAAATTGACAGAGTTATTGCGTAGGGAAATGTACACAGACAGACACACAGACACGTTCACTTATATATATATATATATATATATGAAATTTTCAAAAATTAAAATATCATATTTAAGCGTATTTTACGACCTGGCTACGCCGGGTGTCCCTGCTAGCTTGGATAAATACGTTTGAAATTTTAACAAAATAGCTACGATAATATCAGAGCGCTTCCATTTACACTGAACATCTACAGAATGCCAACATATTACATCAGTCCCCTGTGGAATTTCCACAGGGCCCGCTAGTTATTACTGTTATCATTATTATACCTGGGGAGTGGGGAAGTGTGTGTGTGTTGGGGGGGGGGTGATTTAGCCAACAGATTAAAAAAATGTGACTATTTTTATGAGTCCGACTCCTTCCCAAACCTTCAACTCCGCTCACACACACACACACACACACACACACACACACACACACACACACACACACACACGTGAAGTTGTCTCACAATTTTACTAATATAGAAAATGCAAAAGAAAAACATGTAAAAATGTTGCGAAAAACTCACGCTGTGTGAATTTGTCGACTGACACAGCGTAGGTAAAGTTGGCGATTTGCCGTCATTTTTCTTGCAAAAAAAAAAAAATAAATAAAATAATAAAAATAAAAATAACTGGAAGGCGAAAATCTTTCTCACGTTTTTGTGGTTTTTTGTAGATTGGCTTGCTATTCTTTCGCAAGAAACCTGAAACCCATTCTGTTTTTCAACTCGAAAGATTTTAGAAAGAAACCAAGCCCGTCTTTTTAAGGGGGTAAGCGTTCTTTTGGGCCAATACAAAACTTGACGTAAATAAAATAATCGGCAATCATGTTGTATAGTTAACAGAACAGAAATCGGGGAACAGACAAAATAGACAACAAATAACTGTTACCAAACGCATTAAAATTTATTTATCTGTATAATTTTAAAGTTCTGAAACTGTAAGTTTTTTTCTTTTTCTTTGTTACAAAGGAGTCAGTGATTATCAAGGTTTGAAAGCCACTCAAGAATAAGGGCTAATAAGTGGCAGGTAGTCGGTGAGTACAATAGCGTAATGATCTGTAATGGTGGAACTTGGGTAGGATTTGATTATTTAAGAGGACGGCTTATCAAGAACTTGTTTACATTAAACTTGAAAACGACCATGTTATAGTCAGCTGGAAATCAGCCTCTCAGTATAGAATTCCACAGGTGGGCAGTTCTACGGAAAATAAAACTTTGTTCATTGAATTTTTGTTTAGTTTTAAGCATATATCGTGTACAGAAAAATTGTTAACAATGGTTATATCTAGACGAGTGTTTGTTGTGAATATTTTGTAAGTGTGACCATAAATTGAAGCTCAGTCGAGCACTTATGAAAAACAGGATAGAGCAGAGATACTCATAACTAGGTCTATGACAACAGCATATTCTTTTCACTGTTTTGACTCGCGAGTATATATATTCAACAGTTAATCAACGGAGAACCACATCATTCTATATAAAAGCGTATAAGATATCAACGGATACACATGCGAGTCAAAACAATGAAAAGAATATGCTGTTGTCCTCGCCCTACTCATAACATCTCTTCCGTGAAAAAGAGGAAGTAGGCAGGCGAAAAGGCCCTCACCCGCTAGATTTTGAAGACTGTTTTATGCCCTGTCAAGGCAGGAAAATATACTCCTCCCCAGATGTGGTAACAGTACTCTATCTTATGACGTATTTGGCTCTTCTACAGGTAGAAGATTGCGTCTGGAGTAAAACATCTTTTGCTTCGGAAGAATCATCCAACCATTTTTCTAGCGACCTTGACAGCGGATGTGATGTAAGCCTTCTATTTCAGGTCAGGAGTGAACGTCAGTCAGAAACCTGTCAACACAAGGTACTTTCTCGTGACGAGATCCACTCATTACAATTAAAATCTATTTGATATTACGGATTAATGAGTGTAAGTTGGTCAGTGAAATAATAGCACAGTGACCAGTAGTGCATCAAAAACTGTTCAAAATTCAAAAAAATAAAACAAACTACTGATAGAAATCCATCCAATAAGTGTCACCTTGAAACTTATTGAGCGGATTTCTATCAGTATTTTGTTTATTTTTTTTAATTTTGAACCATTTTTTTATGCTCTAAAGACTGTTTTCGTCAGCCATCTTGATTACTTGTTTCACTTAGCAGTTCGACTTTAGTTCAGGGTTCGTGCAGACTTGAATAGTCCTCGAATTTTGACTGGTGGCGGCTGCAATAAATAAAAATGACACCTCCCCTCTAAAAAAAACTTTCCTTGCCCGAACGTAACTCCCCCAATAGCGACCCCCCACATACACACGCACACAAAAAAAAATATTGTGATGATCAAAAACGAGGCTGAATCCACACACCCTCCCCCTCCGTAAAGAGAGATAATATTTGAGGTTTAATTTAAAACTACTTTAAAAAATCATCAAAAAATGATGCAGATAGGTTGCAAAGTAACTTTTATTGCCTATGGTAACATTTATTTATTGCATATTTGAGTTTTGATCCCTTTTTTGAACGGCTGTGTATTGTCAAACAAATCCCAAATTTTGTTTTCAAAAACTTGAGTTTTGTATGGAGAAAGCATTGAAAAACTTCCAAAAGCCTTTAAAAATCTTTGAAAATGGACAGTAAAAATCTGTATGAACAACGCTATTTGGGGAGGGGGGGAGGGGGGGTTGGGGGGGGGGTTCAAACCAAATGAAAGCTCCAGCTCAAGCTTTATCCACCCAATAACTCAATCACGCTGGCACTTATTGAGTTATTGAGTGATATTCTATCAGTATTTTGTTTTTTTTATATTATTTATTTTTAACTAGCCTGGGTACCCAGCGTTGCCCGAAGGTGTGTGTTGAGCAAAAAAAAAAATAAATAAATAAAAGTAAATAAATAAATAAAAAAATAAGTAGTAGTAGGCAGGCAGGCTTGAAGCGAAACTGTGAAGGAGGAAAAGAATGTGAAAAAAAAAGTGACGTGTAGCTGTTGCGTCCATCGCCAAATCGGAAGTGACGTAGGTTTAAATTAAGGCTAGACAATCAAAAAAGAAGGGATGGTTTTCAAAAATATTGGTGCAAAAAGCGATCCCCTCCCTGTAAAAAAGTGCCCAACGGAGGGTGAGGGAATTAATGTTTTTGGCCAAGTTTCGATATTTGTTGTCTGAAGGCTCGAGCTTCAAAACGATTCCGATCTCGTGAAAATCTGTCACCTCTGTCGAAATTTTTAGGCAGACATACAAACGTACATACATTTAAACAGACAAGTGAGATTTTTTATTTATAACTAACGGGGGGGGGGTACCCGGGGGGGGTAAAATAGTAAAAAAAAAAGTTTTGGTAGGTGAGTATGAGGATCGAACCCGCTTGAGGCAAAGTTGGAAATTAAAGTGTGAAAAACAAAACCGTGCGACGTTAACCATTGGGCCATACATAAAAGGGAGACACGTTTGAATTTATTTATTTAACTATTAAAAATACGTGCCCGCAATAAAAGTTTCCATTTGACCCAATTAAGAAGGTCAAATAGAAGTCACACAGTTCACTTTCGCTGCGAGGCAGCGGTTGGGTTTGTTTACCCAAAAATTTGACTGTTTTTTCCCCAACAGATGTTGGGGAGGGGGGAAACCAGCTCCCAATTGTCTACATTGAATAGCAATTGTCTAATATACAAGATTGATCAAAGCTGATTGCTTCTGGACGTTTCCCGGTGCGATTGCCAGGAACGCTATTAGTTTTGAATTAGTTTCGCTTTTTATACGAAAAAGCCTAATCAACACGCGAGAAGCCAAAATAGCAATAATTTTGTAAAAGTCGACGTAAATAAATCTAGATGCTACATGCATTCCCAAATCCTAGATATTATTATCTACGGCCTATATAAACAGTTGTAAGCGATAGTAACGAACCCGGGAGCGTGTGCGAGAAAAGCCTTTGCGAGACATACACGAAATGGTCACACACATTTTGCCTTTTATATATATAGAGTAGCGGGGGTACCCGGCGTTGCCCGGGTGTTTGGAGGTGTGTGTGCTGTAAAATATAAAAGAAACCGGGGGGAGTAGGATCGAACCCGAAGCCCTGAAGCGAAGTTTGAAAATAAAATGTGAAAAAAACATGAACCGTTCCGCCAGCCAGAATGAGTTACTGAAAGATGTTTGAATTTATTTAAGTAAGAACCAAATTGATGCCTGCATGGAAGTCGTAGAGCGTTACGACGACGTAAGCAATAGCTATTCAGCAGATGAGGTCAATGACCAGGTTTGTTTGTTATAAGCGAAGTAAAAAAAGAAAACATAAAAACGAACATTAAGACTTAAGCGGGGGAGGGGGGTAATCAAAACATCGAATAAAAGACACAAAAAACTAACGTAAGGCAAACGAACGATGTTAAATGTAAAAATCAAAAAAAAAAAGAAAGAAAACAGAAAAACGAACACGTGAAAAATGGCTTAAATAAACCTGTTTCGATATTAAAATTTAAAAAATCGGTGGGTACCCGGGTATTTTTGGGTGTGTGGTCGGGGGTGGATAAGCGAAGTAAAAAAAAAAATTAAAAAAAAAAAAAAAAAACAGAAAAATGAACGTTACGTGAAAAATGGCTTAAATAACACTGGTTCAATATTTAAATTTAAAAAATCGAAAAAAAAAAAATAATCTCACACCACGATTCGAACCCAAAACGTTTAGATAACAAATCAACGTATATTAATTCATTTTTATTTCGGACTATTATTCTCATCTTTATTAGTTGTTTTTTTTTGTTTTTTTTTATCTTTTATTGGTTTTGTTTATTCAAAAAATAAAAATAATAAAATAATAATAATAAAGATGAGAATAATAGTCCGAAATAAAAATAAATTAATATATATAATGCTCATCTCAAAAATGAATTCCAATTAAGGAATAATATATATATATAAACAAATCAACGCACTAACCAACTGAGCTAACACGACGTACATGAAATTTAGTCAGTTCTTCAAGTATTTAAAGTAAATCAGGTCATGACGTCATCTGACGCATGCGTAGAACCGGTCGTCGTCATGAGAGGACCGTTTTTGTTGACCCCCCCCCCTGTCGAAAATTGTCGATTTCGGGGTGAAAAAAATGAACGTTTTCGGCCAATTTTTCGATATTTTTCGTGCAAAGGATGGGGCTTCAATATGATACCGAGTTTGTGAATTTTCGTCGTGTCTGTCGAAAGTTTTTAGCGAACACACATACAAACATACATACACACATTTTCGCTTTTATATTTATGGACTAGGGGTATATATATATATATATATATATATATATATATATATATATATATATATATATATAGATGACATATTATGAAGGTAACACAAATATATAGGACGATCACAGTGGTGCCGTGAATGTATTCGAGTCTCCATTTGGAATGCTCATAACCTTAACCCGACAGTGAAAGCTGCTATTACGGAGATCATTGTGCAAGATGTCTGTCCATCTTATCATCGGTCTTCCTCTCGGATTCTTCCTGTTGACTTCTAATGTAAGAAGCAAATTTCACGATGTCATCCTTGCTGCGTATCCAACCCATCTGAGCTGCCATTCCATAATCTTATACTCGATCGACTTGATGACTCTGATATAATTGATTGTTCGTCTTAAACTGCATTTTATAGTACCAAAATAAAACTGTAATCTTAATAATTATAAACCTCTGTAGACTGTCCGGACGGCTTTGGGCGATTCCATCTTTTAAAAAAGGGATAACAGGTGAATTTTTATATATGCGTATGGGCGTGGCTCAGAGACTAAGGAATGTAGGTGGAGTTGTATATTTTGGTTTCGATTCTAGCTGTTGGCACTCAAGTCATATATATATATATATATATATATATATATATATATATATATATATATATATATTTTAATTTTGATCTTATTACTATATTTTAGATTTAATACAATAATTGATAGAGAGTTGTCTTTATAATAATAAATATGTAATTTTCATGAATCGAAATATCATCTTTAAGTGTATCTTACAACCGGGCAACGCCAGGCGACCTGCTAGTTTATTTTAAAATTCATTTTACTTAATTTTCCACGAAAAAGAAAAACAAACAAACAAAAGTCAGATCAACTGTCCATGTTTTTTTTTTTATTTATTTATTTTTTTTTTTTTTAATAATATATAACTATTATGCAATTTTCACAATTAGAGCTATTTTATCCACGGTAAAAACACATAAATATATCATAAAAAAAACCCTGACCTAACGCTGTTTTTGTTATTAAACGTCTTTCTAAATATCAGGTGCCAACATTTTTTTTTTAATAACGTCATCGCTATTTATGGCGATTAAAGTGGAAAAGAATATTTATATGCAGATACCCGCTGTCAAAATTCACAGAAAACAATTGTGCTTACTCAGTGTTAGCAAGTAGAGCATATCATGGGACTACTTCCCTGCTACCACACCAGGCTGTCTGAAGATAATGGCTTCATGGCTTAAATCACGGTCACCGAGAGTAAGAAGGCCTGTTAACTGAAAAATGCCTGCAGGCAATGTAGGTAAGATTTGTCAGACATTTGAAAAAGAGCAATAAAATATTTTTAAAAAGAAAAAGGAACACAGTTCGATTAATACTGAAACTGAACTTTATCCAATATAAAATATAAATATTATCTATGTAAAATTAAGTAATTTTAAAGCAATATACAGTTTAATACTGATAAAACTGAATTATGAATTTAGGGAACAAACAAAGAAACTATTTTTTGGCCTTCGGAACAAGATCACAGTGTAGTATCTGCTTTGATGCTACACTTTACCTTTTCTGTCCTCGGTCGGTGGAGGAGAAATCTTTCATGACTGAGATTATTTTTGTTCCTATCCAGAGTGCCCCTTATTGAGAAGCTGGATTTTGCCCACAAGTTTATATGCTGAAATATTTAAATAACTATTACTTTAAATACAGAAATTATATTTAAAGTTTTGGTTTTCTGTTCTATGTCCATTTTTTTCCCATGTTTTTCATCAAAATGTGTAGCATATTAGTTGTCTCACAGGCCATCATCAGTGATCGCTCACTGGCAGTAACCTGTGGTGTGCCCTGGAGACCAAGTGACAACAAGACTCCTCAGATTTCCAGTGTTCTCCATCTCTTGACCACTTATGCAGATGATTGCATGTTATCGCAACAGCCGTTGTCACTGATTTCTCGTTGGCATCGGCCATTGGTGTTTCCTGCGGTTTGGGTAACAAAATGCTTCCCCAAGGTATCAGATTTGAACTGCTGACTTCCAGTGGAGATTTGGTTAGTACTCTCCCACCTCGGTCTTTCCATCCTCCCTGACCCTTTACAACTAGTTGGTGTGGCGCCAGTCGATGTCATCTACAACAGTTTTTTTTTATTATTATTACTATTACTATTATGACAATAATAAGGGTGCTTGTGCAGTGTACGCACATGTATTTTAAATAGCATTTTCAAGTTAAATCAAATTTTGGGTTTGTATTACTATACACATAGATTCGAAAAAGTTGTCAAAAAACAAATATATACCAAATCAATGTTATCAAAGGCAAGATAAGTCACTCTTCTACCTAACTGGAAAGGTTTTTAGTGGTTTTACTCACTTTAAAACTGTAATCGGTTCGAAACTCATACAATGTTTATCGATGTATTTTAAAAAGAAAAATGGCGGCATGCTCGCTGTTGAACACGGTAAGTTTTGGAAAATGAGTTTAAACAAACAAATTATACAAAATACTGTTAGAAACCCACCGAATATCTGTCCGCTTATGTCACGGTAACATATATTGAGTGAGTTTCTAACAGTATTTTGTACAATTTTTTGTTTAAACTCGTTTTTCCAAACTTACTGTGTGCAATAGCAAGCATGCCGCCATTTGCATTTTTCAAATACATCGGTAAACATTGTATGTTTTTCAAGCCAAATAAACACTTTACATTAAATAAAAACACTAAAACTTATCCAGTTTGGTAGAAAAGTAACTTATCTTGCCTTTGATAACATTTATTTGTTATATATTTGTTTTTTTGACAACTTTTTCGAATCTGTGTGATAGTAAAACAAACCCGTCATGTAAATTATTTACAATTAAAATGTTATAAAAAACAAAAACTTGAAGTTTTAAATATATTCCAAAGAAATAAATTACGCCTGGTGCTAAAATATTGAAAATTCACCGATTGTAAAAAAAAAAAAAAAAAAAAAAAAAAAAACTGCTGTGAAAAATGCTAATTTTTAAATATTTGGAAATACTCAGTGAAAAGTTTTATTTATTATTCAAAGAACGGACTGAAAAATATTATATAAAAATTGTTTGTTTTGCAGTAAAAAAAAAAATAAATAAATAAAATGAAATATTCGACTTTCTCCGATAGAAATTAAAGTTCAAAAACGAGTTCACTTACTATATTTTCTTAGATTAATATTATCCCAATGTGCAATTATAATAATTATTATTCGAATGGAGAATTTTTCTTTCTCTTTAGAACATACATGGACAATCGTTAACACAGCCATATTTTTTATGCCTGTTAGCGTGACCACGTGGCTGAATACCGGAAACTATCTCTACCTACAAGTTCATCAGGAAGTGACGTTACGCTGTCATGTTCACTGGCCTGCTCTCTCAGTGGTGGTGCTTAAATGCACCAAACATTGATCTTTTCCCCCTTTCCCTTTGCAATCATGTTCTGCAAAGTCAAAAACAATTTTTCTTTACAAGACAACCAAACTAAACACAATGAATAAATATTTGAAAATATAAAGAACTTGAAACAAAAGCTTCTGTGAAACTGATTTTACCCGAAAAAGGTTGATATGCCGTAAAACAAAACGATCAAATCAAAGCCAAACACATTAAATAAATGAAGATATAATCAACTTGAAACATAAAAACTTTTTTTTATATAAAATTACTGGATTCTGCTTTAAATGACCTAAAAACGGTTGATGTGTGTAAAACCAAATGACCAAAGCCTGCAGACTAAAACCTGGCTGTCTTCAAGTCTAATGGCAACAAATACTTGGATCATAAACCACCACATGTAAGCAAAACTTGTTCATTGTATTAGTAATTTTCAATCCTCTTATAATATTCTTCATCTCTTAACTGATAATCGTTTTATCTCATTAACCCTTATAATCGAGTAGCTTTTGGCCTTGATAAATAATGATTCATTTAAAAAAAAAAAAAAATACTTAACATTAATTTACACCAAAAGGAAAAAATTTATATTCTGTATTTTACCGCCTTACTAAAAAGAAATAATTTTTTACAAGTGAGTCACCACTTATCAAGGCCTGGAGGCCACTCGAGGATAATGGTTACGTGTAAGGTGGTCAATGAGGCTATAGCATAATGACTGGTAGTGATGGAAATTGGATAGAATTCGCTTATTTAAGAGAATGACTCGATAAGAACTTGTTTTCTTGAAGATGACCATGTTGTAGTCAGCTGGAAAGTAAACTCGTGATACAGTTCTACAGACGGGCAGTTCTATGAAAAAGCCTTGTTTATGAAATTTGCAGTTAGATTTAGGCACACAGAGTTGACAACAGATTTGATGTAAGGCTTGTCCATTTCAGGATAGGACTGAAGGTCAGTCGCAGAAGCTTGTGAAGGCAAGGGGTTTTCTCGTGACGAGAGCCATTCATTACAATTAAAAAAACTTATTTAATTTTATGCTTATAATCTTTAGAACAACATGTGTACATATGCTGAAATAATTTGATAAAAAAAAGCAATGAAGTTGACATATAAAGGAAAGTTAAAGGTTAAAACAATAAAAGTGTCACCCTAAAGAAAACAACACTACAGTTTTATTTTAAAACTTTTACTGAAAAAAATCAATTCAGGTAACTTGATTATGTAGTAGAGCCAACATCTATTCAATGTAGCTGCCTTCAGCCTCAATCACCACTTCGATTCAGGTCCGGAACTGAGAGCATACCTTTTCCACAAGCGCCGGCGAGAGCTTGGCGAATACTCGGTGGATGGTGGCGATCAGGCTGGCTTTGGTGTTGTAGGAGGTCATGTTGGTGATGTTCGCAACATATAACCAAACAAAGTAGTCCAGCGAGTTCAGGTCGGGGTAGGATTTTTTTTGGCAAAAGCTTTTAAGCTTCAAGTTCTTTATATCTTCAAATATTTATTCATGGTGTTTGGTTTGGTTGTGTGAATTTTTTTGGCGATCAGGCTGGCTTTGGTGTTGTAGGAGGTCATGTTGGTGATGTTCGCAACATATAACCAAACAAAGTAGTCCAGCGAGTTCAGGTCGGGGTAGGATTTTTTTTGGCAAAAGCTTTTAAGCTTCAAGTTCTTTATATCTTCAAATATTTATTCATGGTGTTTGGTTTGGTTGTGTGAATTTTTTTTTTCTTTTTAGAAAGGAGTCACCTCTTATCAAAGCCCAGAGGCCACTCGAGGATAAGAGTTAATGCATATATGGTAGTCAATGGGACAATATCGTAGAAATTAGTAGTAGTGGAAATTTGATAAATTGAATTATTTAAGGGGACGGCTCATCAAGAACTTGTTTATGTTGAAGACAGCCATATTGTAGTCAGCTGGAAAGCAGGCAAACGGAACAGAGTTCCACAGGTGTGCAGTTCTAATTGCTCATAGAATCTACATTTAGGTTTAGGCACAGATAAAGAGTGGGAGAAATTAATGATAGTGGTTTCAAATAGATGAGTGATTTTTGTAAAAGTTTGGTAAGAGGGAAGACCATAGATAGGAGCTCAGTCGAGCACTTGCCATGAAAATAATGATAGAGCAGAGACAGACTCACAACGTCTCTTCAGTGAGAGAGGTTGTGATGAAATCAACCCTTTTTAGATTATTTAATGCCAACTAACTTTTAGAAAAAGATTGCATGCTTCAATTTTTTATATCTTTAGATATTTAGGAGGAGGGGGGGGGAGACTGACATAAGTAAAAAGTTGAAAATAAAGAAAAATACTTGCAGAAACTTGCCTAGTAAATATCACAGTGACATCTATCTGCCAGTATTTTATTTAATTTTTCATTTTTGAGCGATTATCGAGACTCCCCATATGATTGTCTAATGTCGGCCATTTTTTTCTTATTATGATTTAAGACTGTGTTACTTGTATTTCAAACTAAATAAACATTTGAAAATAAGATTTAAAAAAAAAAATTATCCAGGTAAGTAGAAGAGTAACTTATCCTGCCTTTGGTTAAATTTGTTTTTCGTTTTGTTGTCTATATTGTATAATGCCCGAAGATGTTTTTGTTAAATAGGGAAATATTTCAAGTTAAAACCTTTTACATATTATGCTTGTAATCAACACAATGCTGAAATAATCTATTATAAAAATCTCACCTGTCTGTTTAAATGTATGTCTGCCTAAAACTTTTGACAGAGGCTACAGATTTTTACAAAATTGGTATCGTTTTGAAGCTCGACCCTTCAGACGACAAATAGCGAAAAATTGACCAAAAACATTAATTCCTTCACCCTCAACTGGGCACTTTTCCATGAAAAGAGTTCACTTTTGTCACTGATTTTTCGAAAGTTATCCTCTTTTTTCGATTGACTAGCCTTAATTTAAACCTTCACCACTTCCGGTTTAGCGATGGTCATAACGCAAAAATGTCAAGTTTTTCATTTCATGTTTTTTTCCTATTTTGCGGTACGGGTTCGAGCCTGCCTACTACGACTTGTTTTTTTTTTTTTGGCTCAACACACACCTCCAAACCCAGGCTAGTCACTTCTAAAGGGTGGAATGATAGAATAGACGACATGATTCCATTTCCATTTGATGAAAACCAGTTTTCTTTTTTTTTGTTGCAGACCATCTGCTATTTAGCCAGTCTCGAGAGTGATACGAGCTTTCTATCATGTCTGAAAGTGACACAATGTTCAACGAGCGAGATCGGAGATGCGCTGTTGTACAACTCGTGCTCTCTACCGATCCAAGTTATAACAACAGGACCATTGCCAGCACTTCCAAAATGCATCACTGGATTGCTACGAATGAGATGGACATGCCCAGGGTGATGAAAACAAAGTTTCCGGCCACAGTAATGGTCTTTGGTGTGGTTTCAAGTGAGGACCACATGATGCCACCTCACATCTTCAAAGTCAGCTTGAAAGTCAACATAAAACGTACCTGGATGTGCCATTGGTAGACCCTGGGTGTGGCAGCAGGACTTGGCGATAGCCCCTGTCCAAAGAGATCCAGAAATGCTACGACTTTGTAGCTTTCTCTCGCTACCCCGACCTGAATCCGCTGGACTACTTCATTTAGTTATGTCGAGAACATTAATATAACTTCTTACAACACCAAAGCCAGCTTGATCGCCATTATTGCTCTCTCGCATTATTGGTTCTTCGGAACGTCAACCTTTGCGTTTTCAGCCATGGTTCAAAGTGCTCCTTCAGAAAAGCTATGTAAGCATTTGATGTCATTTTTACGCCATCTGTGACTTCCCATGGCCCAACTGATGTACCTTCGATAATCCCAGCCCAAATCATTACCCCACACTTCCTTGTTGGCACCTTAAACGCTGATGACGATGTCGTCCATCAAGGAACCATCCCTTACTCCAGCCATCTGGGCCATCAAGAGTGACACGCACTTCATCCGTGAACAAAACTTTGGAAAAATCCGTTTTCATGTTGTTCTCTGCCCATTTCAATCGGTTTTGTATGTGACGTTGCTTTAATGGAGGCTTAATAGACTTTTCCACTTCTGTCAGAAGGCGACATCGAGTATTTTTTGAGAGATTCTTCAATCCAGCTTGGTCAAAGACTTCAACTTGTTTGCCCAGGATTCTTAACAACTTCACATTTAATTTGGAGTAGAGAATGGTGTGAAACAACTCTAGATTTACCTTTATCAGCTCTCTTACGTACCTTTTGTACGGTCCTTAACATAGTTATTCACAGTTTGATGGTACCTTCCTATCATTTTCGATAATTCAAGGGTAGTTTTACCTTTTGCTAGCTGTTCTGTAATAGTACTCTTTTCAGAACTACTCAAACAACCTTTAGGACCCATTTTATTGACGAAACAAACTGCCTTGTTAATAATTTGATACACCTCAAATACTGTGGATTATGATGGCAAGTTGTTTACATTGCGCGGAACAGTACGACAATGTTTCTGAAGCTTTTCATACGAAACTATAAGTAAGTTTCTGAAACTGGTAAAAAAATGTTATCTCGTTAATAATTTGACACGCAGTGTACATCCAGTTCATGTTTGTACGTGCTGATCGTCTAGGTGCAACTTTACTATGAAAAATGCATTTAAAATACAAAGATTATTACGAACTTTGGTGTCATGTCGAAATTAGTATAAATTCCAAAAATTATGAAAAATGGTCCAGCACAAAATTAAATATAAGTAAAAACAGAATTTTTTGAAGTTGCAATTTGTTACTGTAAATTACTCTTTAGAAGATCGAAAACAGACAGTTTTATTTTTTTAAAGTATTTTTAATTATTAACTTTAAAATGCACCCGTTTTAAAATAATCCTCGTAATAGTCATCGATCGCTTTGTACTTTATTTTGTGACGTCAGCACGTGACATAACTTGAGTGGAACGGCGTTCTATCTACGTCGGCCAGACTCGAGTAAGTTAATATACATAATCGCCATAAAATCAGATTCACTGATATAAAAATGTAGATAATATTTTTGTAGTTTGTTTTTTACAGGTGAGAAGTTGGGAGGGCAGATATTGCTCCGCCTTGGTAGAATTCTGCTCCTTTCTTTAATGCTATTCATTAAAAATGGTCGTTCTTATGGATGAGAAATGTAGAATTAGTTTGCTTAGCTTCACTGATTGACTTCCATAGACACCTGTATAAAAGAATTTCGCAAAAAAACAAAAAAACAAAAAAAAAAAAAAAACGACACGCCTTTCTCTGATTAAAATTCTAACTAGATTTTATCGAGCCCTGGAGAGACTTCCGTCAGTAAGTCTGCAGAGACGATGTTCAAGAGAATTGGTTAATTCAGTAGATAACATTTCTTGTCGATTTTGTGATGTGTGTTAACGCTGCTAACAGTTTGCAGGTGTTCTTAGGCAGTACGTGATTGGTTAATGGATAACATTACGTACCATGAAATTATATATTTGAGTTCCAATTTCTGTTCGACGTGTATAACTAGAGGACCCCCCCCCGTCAAAAATTACAACAAAAAAAATTATGCAAATGCTAGAATTAATTTCTAACTATATAAAATCAGATATTTGTATCCCTACTATTATTTAAAAAGAACTTTGTGTGCGTGAGTTCTATAAAAGTGAGAATATGTGTATGTGAGGACACTTCTCAACCTACATACTCAATGAATTTTTCATCTGCAGACTTGAAACTTGGTATGTAGGGTATTCAGACGCATAGAAAATTTTTTAATGGTCTTCATCCGGAAGAAAATGCCTACTAAGAGGTCAAAATTGTAAAATTGATATGTAGCGCTGATCGGATTTTTATCCGAGTCAGTTTCACAAATGCGCGTATGTGAATGGTTCACATGATAGATTATTTGTGTTAAGAATAAATAGATTTGAAAACACTTTTTAAAGATCTTATCAAGCTGGCCTAACGGTTATCGTACTTGATTCACTGTCTTTAGGTTTTGGTTTGAATCTCAGCCCGAGTATTTTTTTCTTACTTATAAGAAGTGAACTATTTTGTTTTTGTTTTTTTTTTAGAAAAAAAAAAACATAATAGTTGCGTACACGTCTCCCTTTCTTTCCATTTTTCTTTTTTCTATTTACTTCATTTTTTTTTGTTTTTGTTTTAAGGAATTTAACGTTACGTTTAATACCTACGGTATTTCTGTTTATAATAAGACATTTGCATTAATTAAAATATAGTTATACATATTTTACAAGAGAGCAACACTGAACGGCCTGCTAGTATTCTATATTTCTATAAAGCTAGCATTTGTCTAGGCATGGAGTATTGTTTCTACATATGGGCTGATGCACCAAACATTAGTCTTTTCTCTTAGACTGGTACAAAAAGAAGTCTCTAATCTAGTCACATAGTGTCTACCAAGCTCTAACCCCTGTCCCATCACCACAACGTTGCATTCCCATACTTGTTTTATAATTACTTTCATAGAATGTGCTCCGATGAACTCTCTGCAATTGTGCTCAACCTCCCCCTACCTACATAAATACTCCTAACAGAAAAATCCCACCTCTTCACTGTAAACTTCCAAAGCTCACTATTGAATGAAAAATATCTTTTCAACTTTTTTTTTATTTTTTAATAAAACGTACAAAATTAAATTATATAAATAAAAGTTTGATAGAACAATATACTCTTTTTCTTATTTTTTTCAACGAAGGCTGTTTAAAAAATATCTGAAGAAATTATAATGTTCATACCTTCAAGTATCGACATAAAATTTGTTGTATATTTAGAATTACACTTATTTAAAAATATACAGAAAAAAAAACTATGTGCATATTCGTCACAGAACGGAGATGTCTTATTCCAAAAATCACATGGGTTTGGCAAGTAACTTTTCTATTTGGCTAGTAAACGAAAATATTTAGTTGTCAAAGGTCAACTAAAGATAAATTTGTCCATAGAGCCTTGCCTTTAGACTTCCTACCCATTTCCTTTCGATCATACAAATATACTGAAATTTAAATGTTATGTGAACAAACATCTTGCAAAATAGCTACCCACTTAGGTTACCTCTTCTTTAAATCGATTTAAATAGTCCCTTATGCTTCGATACGCCTTTTTGGAGGTGAATTAAATATAAATATATATTAAAAATACGTTATACACAAAATGTGTGATTTCATGCAGCATTCACTGATCTGATAAGGGTCGACATGTCATTTACTTCACCTCTGAGGGGAGGTCAGACACAAGGCCAGGCATAGCTTTGAGAAATCAGTGCACTAGGATAAATACATTCTAGCCTGAAAAATAAATTTTGAGTAACCCTGTCAGCATTCCCTAGTAGGAATACTTCAGGCGATTAGCAATAAACCGGAGAAGGTAAAACCTGAGAGGGTAGACATCCTAGGACTAAACAGAAATCAATTCGACAGCAACAAAGTCACTGTCGAATTGATTTGTATCATGGTATGTCATCGAACCAACCAACCCAACAACCCAGACCAAATTTATTTTGAAGAGAAGTTTACGTCCGTGCTGCTAAATCATCTCAACAAAATGCGTAACACATTTTGGCATCGGTTTTCATTGTTTGGTAGCTTGCCAAATAAATGGCAGAAATTTCATCATTTTAAAACTTGAATCTTGTATCTTTTCTTGGCCTCTTGCCTTGGCAGAATCGTAACACCCTCAATGCTGTCGAATGAATTGTGTGGCATGCCGTCAAATCTTTTCGCACTTTTTACAAATCGTCTTTTCCGTACACAAGATACTTCTTTTGATCAAGGTTCGGAGTTGGCTGAAAATACCCGACTCTGCAGTTGATTTCAAAAATACCATGATTCTAACAGACTTCTGCAAAAATTTTCGATTCCAACTCCTCCCACCTTTGGTGTGTGGGGGGAGGGAGTTCACTGAAAAAAATCTGATTTTGATTCCTGCAAAAATTACCTACTCCCGACCCCCTACATTCCGACTCTCCATTCTCTGACCCCTTTCATCTTCGACTCCCCCCCCCCCCCGCTCTCAATTCTTTGACTCCCCAGCTCCTTATGTTCTAATATATCTTAGTTGTTTTATGAACCTAACCGATAATTACTCCTAGTGATCCAAGCTGTGCAAAAATTTCAGGTTTAAAAAAAAGTACATGCCACATAAGACCTGTTTCAATGTAATAAAAATATCCTGATGCTGACCTTTTATGTATTAGGTATCATTTTCATTTATATATATAAAAGCGAAAATGTATGTATGCATGCATGTATGTATGTATGTATGTGTGTTCGCTTTTTCTGTATGTCAACAAAAGGCTTTTTCAGAGAAGCGGTCGCTCACTTCACAACTTTTTAAAACTTTTTATATCACATATAAATCGTAATATCTCACAGTTAACAACGAAGCTCGCCTGTCTATTTAATTTGCTCGATTTCGGTAAGATAAATATTCAATATTTGTCGCTCGCCGCATGTGGGTTAGTCTTTTTCCTATAACATCTTGGGGGAGGGAAAAAAAGCATTCAGCAGTAAATGAAATAATACTATCCCGCAGTCAAACTTGACCTCATTAACTCATTAAAACGGGCACCTGCTAAATCCAAGTAATTAAATAAATTCAAGCGTTTTTCCATTAGCATCTTGCGGTGGGGCAATGGTTAACGTCGCATGTTTTTTTTTCCACACTTTAATTTACAATTTTGCCTCAACGGTTCGGGTTCGATCCTCATACTTATTTTTTTTTTAAAACCCCCCCCCCACACACACACCCGGGCAACGCCGGGTACCCCTCGCTAGTCTATGATATAAATCTCAATCGTTGATTTGCGTGTATGTATGTTTGTATGTCTGCCAAAAACTTTCAATAGACACAATGGATCCTGACGAGATCGGTATCGTTTTGAAGCTCAATGTCTCTGATGACAAATATCAAAAAATTAGCCAAGAATATTAATTCCTTCACCCTCAATTGATTAGTTTTCTACAAGGAGGGGTTGGTTTTTGCGTCAGCATTTTTGCAAGTCATCATACCAGTTGGATTGACTATGCTTGATTTTAACATTCGGAACTTCCAGTTGGGCGATAGATATCGACTAAGATGTGACAATTTTTTAACCTTTTTTTCTCCTTTGCATTAAGGGTTCGAGCCTGCCTTCCTACTACCACATTTTTTAACACCTCTGTCTACTGTTGTTTTGATTTTTCCCCACCGCTATTACCATTTTTTACCCCCCCCCCGGGTTCCTTACTATACCACCTACACACACCTTAAACACCCGGGCAATGCCAGTCACCCCTGCTAGTGTACTATAAATCATATTTTTATTATTGGTTATGAATGAAAAACACAGAATTGTCAGCTTAAACAACATTTGTTCTCTTAATCTTCTTGTGTTGAGTGCCATTCTCCCTTTTCATAATCCAGCAGTAATCTGCAAACATGTCAGGATTATATTTTCTTTTAAAACATTTCTCCATCACTGAAATATCCTGACGGAATTTCTTGCTCTGCTCATCACTCATATCACTAAGATTCTCAGCAAAATTTTCGACAGTAACAATTTTGCAAAAAAAAACTGTACTTAATTTGACAAAAAGACCAGGAATAGATTTTCCGTGCCATTGTGCATACAAAAATGGCCATAGATGTTCTGTACTTTTGGGGTGTTGCGCAGTGTAGTTTCTCCTATTGACTCTACATGAAATCAAAGAAAATTTTCAATTTTGTTTTTAGAATGTTTGAAAATTTTTTTTACCGTTATTAGGACTTTGAATTTTCTATTAGGCTATCGATTTCTATAATACAAACATTAATTTATACTGGCGGACTTATCATTTCACAAAGTTTGCTTCCCTGCAACCTCTTTATAACAGAAGAGACGTTGTGGGCCTGTCTCTGTTTTATTGTTATTTTCATTGAAAGTGATCGTCTAAGCTCCAATCTATGGTCCCTCCTCGCCAAACATTCATGAGAAATACTGGTTTGGCTGTAAACACAATCAATAATTTTCCCCACTCTTTATTTGTACCTAAACCTAAACATAGATTCCATGAACAAAGCTTCTTAGAACTGCTCATCTGTGGAACTCTCTTCCGTTTACCTGCTTTCCAGCTGATTACAATATGGCCGTCTTCAAGTCCAATGTGAACAAGTTCTTAATGAGCCGTTCCCCTTAAGCAATTCAATTTATGAAATTTACACTTCTAACAATTACTATGATATTGTCCCTTTTGACGACTGTACACTCTTTAACCCTTATCCTCGAGTGTCCTCTTGGCCTTGATGAGTGGTGATTCCCTTGTAAAAAAAAAATATTTAAAATAATAAACATTTCATTCATAACTTTGTAAACACAAAAGAAAGTATTTCGCATTTATTCGTATAAGCATAACATTCAACTCTGTTCTGCTAGCCTGCTTTCCAGCTGACTACAATATGGTCATCTTCAAGTCCAATGTAAACAAGTTCTTGAGCTGTCCCCTTTAAATAATCAAATTGTATCCAATTTTCACCACTAGCAATGAGTACACTTCTGTCTAAGTGACCATTATACACTTGTTAATCCTTATCCTCGAGTAGCCTACAGGCCTCGATAATTGGTGACTCCCTTGTAAAAAGAAAAAGACACTAATTTATGGAGATTTCCAATATTTTAGTTTTTTCCAGGGTAAAACGTGAAGATAAGAGCAGCAAAACAAAGAAAGTAATGCGATGTTAGGTGTGAAAAAATACATAGTAGTGATCCCCATTCAATTCCGAGCAACGTTGGGTCTTCCTGCTATCATATATTTTTGTCAGCTCACTATCACTCATAAAATGGACTGCTGTTACCACATCTGGGCAGGAGCTTGTCTGCGCACCCTACAGTATGTTTCAACCACTAACGATCACTACACTTGTGTCAGTGACCACCATACACTCATTAACGCTTATCCTTGAGTGGCCTCCAAGTCTTGATAAGTGGTGACTCTGTTGTAAAAAAGAAAAAGACAGTAACAGATTTTCAACATTTCAGCTTCTTCCAGAGTGAAACGCGAAGATGAGAGCAGAAAAACATAGAAAATTAAGCCTGGAAAAGTACATAGTGATTACTAGGGCTATGACAACAGAATATTCTTTTGTTTTGACTCTCGAGTGTATATGAGTTAATATCTCATAGGTTTTTAGACAGGGATGTGGTTCTCGATTGATTAAATGTGTCTAAGTGTGTCTGATAAATACTTGAGTCAAAACAATGAAAAGAATATTATCTTGTCCTAGCGCTAGTGATCACCATTCAATTTCGAGCAACATAGGGTCTTCCTGTTACCATACGAGGAGCGTGCAATAAGTAATGCCCCTGCCCCACTTCCAGTTGTCTGACCTAGTTGAAATTTTGCATGTGCAATGATTTATATCTCTACGGGTTATGTGGCAAATTACAGCTCTGAACTAATTGCGGTTTCTGTTTTACAGGTGCTTGAAATGAGTCAGGTGTGAAATGGAGCCTGTTGAATGTCGAGCAGTGATTCGGTTTTTGTATTTGAAAGGACGCACACCGCAGGAGACTTTTGATGAAATGAAAGAAACTTATAGTGATAATGCCCCATCATATGACCTTGTAAAACGCTGGCAGCGTGAATTCAAACATGGCCGGAAGTCTGTAGAAACAGCTCCCAGACCTGGTCGCCCCCCCCCCCCACCTGCCATTGATGAGGCATCTGTCCGTCAAGTTGAGGCTGTCATTTCAGCCCATTTTTCGGTCATTTTGGAAGATCGGCGCATTACTATTTGTCAAATAGTCCAAGATGTCAAGATTAGTACAGATGGAAAAGTAAAGGACTTGTTGTTAAAACTGGAAAAGGAAGGACAAGATATTCTAGTAAAAAAATATAATAAATTTATAACTTAAAACATTGCAGCATTAAGAATTGATTATGTCATGTAAAATTGAATTTAAAAAAATTTAATGCTGCAATATTTTAAGTTATAAATTTATACTTTTTACTGGAATATCTTGTCCTTTTCTTCCAGTTTTAACAACTAGTCCTTTACTTTTCCATGTTTAAGCTTAACCATATTACTTTTCATGCTTGCATTTTTCTATTATAATTCCATGATTTTTCCAGGCTTCCAATTCACTTGTTCCTTGTTTAATTTCAGTCTTATTTTTTTGCCCCCATAAACGTAACATGCAGGTATGTAATAACAATGTACGACACTCGTCTGTTTTAATAAAATACTACCAATTATCTCCCTTTCATTCTTTCATTCTGTCTGTTACTTCTCTTTTTGCGACAGCAGTGAATTGGTAGCAACAGTAGTCGCTGATTATATTGTACCTCATATATAGTAGTGATTTTAAAAGTTAAAAAAAAAATGACTTTGGTGCCATCAGCTAAAATCGTAACCGAAACATTCAGCACTCCATTCACGTTCCTTTCCATTTGAGCTGTCAACAGCTAGATAAGAAAGATTTAAAATGAAACAACTTCAAGCTATGAATGAATTTATGCATGCGCAGAAGTAATAGAAATATGTCAACAAGTTGAAATGACCATTTTGTGTTTCAATTTGCCGACACATTTCTGTACGCATTATTAATTCATCCAAACAAAGATTTTACTTGTTATAAACCATTCTTAGTGTATGATTACTATTTTTGTTTATTTCAGTGTTATGTGACCAGTTGTTTAAGAGTTTATCAGTTAAATATTCACACACGCATACACGCATCTACTACTTTATTTATATAGATTATTTTTATACCTACACACACTTGTTTCATGCTTACGCAATCACCAGTGTAAGAAGTGATAATTACTTCCAGTCGGAAGATTAAAATCGGAAATTAAGTTATGCCGGGTCAGCATGCATAAACAGTAAACAGTCAGAGAGTATTTTTGCTTTTGCGCTTAGGTTGACTGCTTTTTCTTAATTCCCTGACAATTTTTGTTTTTTTTTGTTTTTAAATAAATATTAACAATTATTTTTATACCTACACAGTGTTTCATGCTTAAACAATCGTCAGTATAGGAAGTGATAATTACAGCCGGTTGAGATTCGAACCCAGTTTTAACATTACAAAAAAAGAACAATAATTTTTTATTACAATTTTTCTACAATGACCGTCGCGTTTTCCTTTTTCTAATGTTAAAGTTGATATTTTTTCTTAATTATTATAAAACTTTGTTACATTAAATAAAGTAGTTGAAAAAAGAAGACATTTTTAGTCGCGTGCAAGCGACTCTATAAGTCACTCCGTCGGTCTGTCCGTAACGCTTTTGTGCTTGCCCTTTTTGGTTAAGATCAAAGGTCTGTTGTTAATAGATGCTGTTCTTAGCTTGCCAAGATCAAAGTGTAGTATCTGTTCTTACTACATGCTGTACTTATGTTTGTAACTTTGTGATATAAAGTGGGGGATCACTTTTCTGTATTAATTTAATGTAAAATGATCACCCACTTTACAACCAGTTAGTCTCGAAGCCATTCAAGTCATTCTCCAGATCATTCCAGTTGTTTTTGAAGGATTCCAGTTATTTTTTAAGCATTCAAGTCATTCTTAAGGTCATTCTTAAGGTCATTCAATTCATCCTTAAGTTCATTAAAGTCATTCTAAGTCATTTACTTTTTATTTATTTAAGTCATTTCAGCCCATTTTTCGGTCATTTTAGTTTATCTTTAAGAATTTCATGTCAATCCTACATTCAGGCATTCATTCATTACATGAGAACACGCGACTAATGGCTATCGGCCTCGTTTTCTTACAATTGCCGACATGTTTTGTTCAATACAAATGGTAAAATCGTCGCTTTTTATATTTTTTTAATTTTTTATTAATGTTATAAAACTTTGTAAGGTTAGTGAATTAGAAAAGACTGAAAATTCAAAGTTTTATTTTACACTAGCGGGGATACCCGGCGTTGCCCGAGTGTTTGTTTCCGGGACGTGGGGGGGGGGAGTTTTAAAAAATGTTATGGTAGGTAAGTAGGAAGGATCAAACCCGGAGTCATGAGTAAAAGTAGGAAAATAAAGTGTGAAAAAAAACAAAAAAAAAAACATCTGCAACGTTAACAGTTCGGCCACCAAGAAAAGTCCATTCCAGTTGTTTAGGAAAAAAAAAACAAAAAAAAAAACGACTACGATAGGTCGGCGCGAACGTGAAAATATAATGTGAATTGTCCAGCATGCTAACCACTACGCCACAGAGCACTGCAGCTTAGTTTAGTGATTTTAAATAACTTCACATGAAAGAACTACGAAGCCAAACCGGTGTTCTCTTCTCAACTGTTCCTTGTGAACGATCCCCAAACGGTGTTAAGTGGTGGCAGGGGGAGGAGGAATTTATTAGAGAGAAAATATTTTACCACTTCCATTGATCTTAACCGATTTTGGCTGTGACTTCTCAGCAGAAAAAGTATAGAAATCTAAGATTATCGAGGAATTTGAGAAATAATAAGCCTATAACACACCTCAGATATTGTTCTGCCGTTTCTGCATATTATATTTGCATGAAATATCTTGATTTTTAATCCTATTAAGGTCAAAATTAGACGGGAAAAAATGAGTTCATTTTATTTATATAGATAGATAGATAGATAGATAGATAGAAGATAGATAGAGAAGAGATAAGTTTTTCATCCTGGTCACTGTTTGAAAAAAGTTAACCTCAAAAGATAAAACAAATAAATCATACAATATTTCAAAAGTTAACTGCGTAAATAAGAAAATGACCGAGCCATTAAACTGATTTCTTCCTTGCTGAAATACAGTATGCCCACACCTGCTTGCGGTTCCCAATTTGCGGCCTCGCATATTCGCGAGTTAGGCTTTTGATTCTATCGCATCGTATATTGCTGGTAAACCGGGTTAGCGTCATAACGTCATATAAAAAAAACAAAAAAAAACGAATGTTTGATAAACAGAGTTGCGAATTTATCGGTTTCCCCCGCTAGATCTGAAGATTTCGTTTTGGAATATAGTGAGTACAGTAACGTCTTTTTTTTTTTTTTTTTCCTCTAAGATCTGAAAAAAAATTTTGTTGCAATACAAAATTAAAATGTGTTTATGAAGTGTTCTTGGTTTAGGACAAAAAAAAAAAAGAATTCGTCTTTGCAAGCCAACAGTCGCCGGGTTTGAGATCACCACTGTCATCAACCTTTGTCTCTCTACCTCTCCCCGACCTGTCAACTCCTTTTATACACGTCTCCCGTGTGATTTCGCATGACTTCCACCAGAACACACCTTTTAAAACTATGAGCGTCATCTTGATCTCTCTCTCTCTCTCTTTTGCCCAACCTCGCCCGACACGCACACGGTAAGACTTCTGTTCGTTTGATTTTATTCCTTTTTTCTTTTTTTTCTTTTCCTTCTGCTAACTTTAAACAACATGCCTCCCTAATCTCTAGATCACATTTCGTAATCCCTCATCCACTGTGGCGGTCGTCTTTCCTTATTTGGTCACTGAGGTGTCTCGCCATCATCCCGCTGCACATCACTTTCCACCGTCTACCGCAGTGTTGTTGCTAGTATTATTCCCGGTTACGTGTTCTCTGCTCCACTGTGTGGAACATCGTGCTCCGGGGGAGGGGGGGGGGGCTTCACTCATACTTCACCCATACTTCATCACCGAGTTTGATGGTTCCTATTCTCTCCGTCTCCCTGCTTGCTGGCTCAACTCTAGAATGCCTCCAGGAGTACTTGAATATTGACAAGTGCTGAACTGTCCCTTGCTCTTGCCCCGATCTAGGCGACATATTGTACCAGTAGACAGTTTGCTCAGGTGAGTTGTTCCCTCTCTCTGCCACTGCCTTTATTGTCCGGTGGTTTCTTTCCACAATCCCGTTGTTACTGGGTCTATAGGCAACTCTAAAGAATTGATGGACATTCCATTTCTTTAACACATCCGCAACAACTGTTGCCGATCTAAACGCAGTACCATTGTCGGTTAGAAGTTCTTCCACTGGACCGTGCTCCAGAAACACCACGTCAAGGGCTGCTGCTATTTCACTGCCTGTTTCACCTTGCAGCTTTTTCCATAGGACAAAGCACCCAGGGCCGCAGTCGATCATCGTCATGTAAAGCCCACCCCTGTAATAGGTGACATCAACTGTGAGTCTTTCCCAGGTCCCAGTCACACCTAGTTCTCCAGCTTTGTGTGCTCTTGGAGCAGGGTCAATTGACTGACACTTGTCACAAGTTCTGACCACTTGCTTCACTTGTTCCTTTGGGGCACAGATCAACTTTTCTCACCAGGTACAATGTCCTCTCTACCCCCATATGATGCAGATTGTGCAACTCTCACACCTCAGAGTTATCCAGATGAGTCACTGCAGCAATATGCTCTTTTGTTGGCACAAACCAACTTTTTCTCACTCTTGTAAGAGCATCCGCTCTGTTCTTCTCTGAGGCCACCATGATTATGCACAGCTTCAAAGAAAACTGCAACTGCTCAGCCTTAACTGTTGCTTTAAGCAACCGTTTACATTATCATTACTACATTAGTGAGATAACTAAAAATAAAATCAATAGTTTTCTTAGAAAGAAAGCAAACAGCGAAACCAAACTAGAATCGAGCTATCAAAAAAAAAAAAAAAAAAAGAAAAAAAAACTAAGGCTTCACAGATTGGCCCTTTTTGAGGCCAAATTTGACCTTTTCTACACTCTTGCGTGGAGCCATGGTCCATGCAAGAGCGTAAAAAAGTCAAATTTGGCCTCAAAAAGGTCAATTTAGCAATCCTAAGATGGCCAAAATTTCAAAACAAGTTGGCGGCCTCAATTGTTGTACATTTAGTGTAATAAAAAAATCTTGAAAAAATAATAAAAATTAAACTTTTTCGGGTTTTATTGACCTCTTCCTTGTTGAAATACAGCATACCCACACCTCTTAGGGTCTAATAATGTTTTATATAAAAATGAATAATTTTTATAAATTTTTGTCCGTCAAATAATTTACGCCTCTGAAATACAATTTGCCAAAAAAAAAAAAACTTGAAATCTATAACTAAACTAAAATTGTCATCCTGCCCAACCTTTAAATAAAGTAGTTGAAAAAATCTTCTTTTTTTTTTTTTTTTTTTTATCAAATGTTAGAATATTCCTTTTCTTCCAATTCCTGGAATGTTTTAACGTCCCAATTTATCGTATGCAAATATGAACGAATCTCTTAGTAAAATAGTTACCTCCCTGAGAAGATTCAGTTAAACTTCCGAATTGTAACAGTTTCAGTGGAATATACATTTCCCAATAATAAGGTTGAGCAGGACGAGAATTTTAGTTTATGTATAGGTTTCAGGATTTTTTCTTCATATCTCGGTTTCTGGTTCGGTTTCGTTGTTTGCTTTCTTTCTAAGAAAACTATTGATTTTTTTTTTTTTTTATGACGCTAACCCGGTATACCGGCAATATACGATGCGATAGAATTAAAAGCCTAACTCGCGAATATGCGTGGCCGCAAATTGGGAACCGCAAACCAGTGTGGGTATACTGTATTTCAACAAGGAAGAGTTCAAATGACTCGGTCATTTTCTTATTTACGCAATTAACTTTTGAAATATTGTATGATTTATTTGTTTTATTTTTTTGCGGTTAACTTTATTAAAACAGTGACCAGGTAGGTGTGTCTGAAATTTCGTGAAAATAGTGAATAATTCCACCCCATCTTTCCAAGCTTATAACTCCTCGAAAAATGTAATTCAAGCCCTAATTTTTTTTTCAATTAAAGGAGCAAGGACCAAGATTTCATTAAAAAAAAAAAAAAAAAAAAAAAAACGTGTTTTTTTTTTAAAAAAAGGTTTTAAACTTCGAACTTTACAGGTAAATTTCTAAAAAACAGTACTTTTTTTTTTTAAATTTGAATATATTATTTATTGACTTTTTCTCTTCAATTTGTGATATATAGAACTTTGGTACATAAATTAATTATTTATTTTTTAATAGACATTTCAAAATGGGAGGCGTGAATTATTCGACCCCCTGTCTTTCCAAGCTTATAACTCATCGAAAAATGCAATTCAAGCCCTAATTTTTTTTTTTTCAATTAAAGGAGCAAGGACCAAGGTTCCATTAAAAAAAGAAAAAGAAAAAATAAATGACGTGGTTTTAAAAAAAAAGTTTTAAACTTCAAACTTTACAGGTAAAATTCTAAAAAACACTACGTTTTTTTTGTTTTAAATTTGAATATATTATTTATTGACCTTTTCTCTTCAATTTGTAAGTAAATTAATTATTTACTTTTCGGTGAGTAAATTAATTATTTACTTTTTAATAGAAACTTGAAAATGGGGAGGGGGCGTGAATTTAAAAAAAACCGTTTGTCTAAAATATTATATTCGGTTTATTGGAAAGAGCATAAAATTTCACATTGACCCTGAAAATATTGTAAAAATAGAATCAATAGAAAAATTTTAATAGATTTTTAAAGTTTAAAAATTTAAAAATATTGAGTTCGGAAAATTCATTACTGTTTAAAAAAAAAATATTTCTATTACTTTTAAAACAACTTTAATAATTTATTTTGGAAGTATAATCCATAAAGAAAATAAACAACCCACTTTTAACAAAGAAATTACGAGATTTTTATATTTTATTCGCAGTTTCGTGTTAGGGGTGTCAAAAATTCCTACAAAAATTCTGATACACCTATTGACCAGGATGAAAAACTTATGTAAAATAAAACTTTGAATCTTTTCTAATTCTCTAACCTTATTTTGCTAATCATTGTGCGTCTTGTCAAACTCGGGAATCTGTACAGAATTTCGAATGGAACCTTTTAACGTACAAACGACTGTTCTTGATTAACTTAGCACTTTTATCCATTGCACTATGGGTTCTTGAAATAGAAACGATTTCAAATCAATTAATATAAGGTTCCAAATTTTAAATAAATTAACTACCAGCACATTTGATCGTTTTTTTTTTTTTTTTTTTTTTTTACTTGCCTCCCCACGAGGGCAAAGTTAGACATGACATCGGTTTTTAATGGGGAAGGGCAGCTCCCCCAAAAGGGGTACTCTGGCCAGTAACAAACATATTTTTTCCTTCTGAAATCAGTTGATGCGGTCCCCAGGCATCTTGAAAAGCTAGTGTCGAATGCTGGCCTCCATATTAAATTCTAAATAAAACCTCATATTGTACACTTGTTATTATATTCATTTCTTGTAAGAATTTTATTTCCGTAATAAATTAAAAGTATTTAATAAGGTGTTACTATTCAATCACCCTGTGTGTGTGTGTGTGTGTGTGTGTGTGTGTGTGTGTGTGTGTGTGTGTGTGTGTGTGTGTGTGTGTGTGGTTGTTGTTGTTACCGTATGGCATTTACCCTAGGCGAGTTGAATTGGCTTTCTCCAAAGTAGGAAATGTAAAAAGAATATTTAAATTCACAAGTGGTTCCCAGCCAGTTGCCTGTAATGTTTGTAACATTTCAGTCAGGAAGCCAGTATCTTTAAACAGCCTAATCTGGTAGCATCAGTGTGTGTGTGTGTGTATATATATATATATATATATATATATATATATATATATATATATATATATATATATATATACGTACGTTCAATTATTAAAAAATATGTACTTTTAATGTATATGTTCAATAATTTTTTTTTTTTGCAAATTGCCACAATTAAGCTCAATAAAAATGAATTTACACTTTTCAGAGCATTTATATCGCTAGTAAACATTCCAACGCCAAAGGTGTATTTATTTCATATTCCTATTGTTTTATTGTTAATATGGTATATCTTACACGTGTTTCGTTGAATGGTGGAAATTCATTAAACAATATATATATATATAAGATCTGTTATCTTTAGCGATACAAAGAGGAAAAAAGTTACCTCCCTTTTATTTTCGCTTCTTTTTTTTTGTTTACATCGCCCCTCCCCCCTTTTTTTTTGTTTACATCGCCCCCTCCCCCTTTTTTTTTGTTTACATCGCCCCCTCCCCCCTTTTTTTATTGACGGGACGTATTTTTATTTATTAAATATTTAAATATTTACCTCATTGATAAGTCGCTAGACTGCTGATAGTGTTGCACTGTTGCTGTGAGTTCGATCCTTGTTGATGGCTGATCTATGCTGATGACGGGTTAAACCCAGAAACACGTGTCCATGGATAAAATTTTATGAACGTAAAAATATTTTTAAAATCTATAAATATAAAAGCGAAAATGTGTGTATGTATGTCTGTATGTATGTATGTGTGTTTGTGTGTCCGCTAAAAACTTTCGACAGACAGAAAAAAATTGACAAACTTGGTATCATCCTTCGCCCGAAAAATATCGATCGAAAAATTGGCCAAAAACGTTAATTTTTTTACCCTGAAATCAACAATTTTCTACAGGGAGGGGGCAACAAAAACCGTCTTCTCATGACGAGATCGGTTCTACGCATGCGTCCGATGTCGTCATGACCTGATTTAGTTTAAATAGTTGAAGAACTGACTAAATTTCATGTACGTCGTGTTAGCTCGTTTGGTTAGAACATTGGGTCATTATCTAAACGTTTTGAGTTCGAATCATGGTGTGAGATGTCTTTTTCTTTTTCGATTTTTTAAATTTAAATATTGAAGCAGGGTTATTTTAGCCATTTTTCACGTAAAGTTCGTTTTTCTGTTTTTTTTTTTTTACTTCGCTTATTCTTAGGTTTTCATTAACACCCCCACCTCCAACCACACACCCAAAAACACCCGGGTACCCACCGATTTTAGGTTTTCATTAACAACCGCACACACCTCCAAACACTCGGGCAACGCCGGGTACCCCCCCCCCCGCTAGTATTTAATAAATAAAAAAAATATATATATAACATGCAATCCATTAAAAATGCAATCCATTAAAAATGCAATCCATTAAAAATGCAAACCATTAAAAATGCAATCCATTAAAAATGCAAACCATTAAAAATGCAAACCATTAAAACTGCATGTTTACAGCATGACCCATGCAAATACCACAGTTGTATCTATCATATGTATATTTCTGCAGTGTTTAAAATAATTTTCATTCTATGACGTTTGGTGCCATCGAGAACACATAATATTACCGTACTATGTTTGTTCCAACAGAAACAGTTGCAATATTTTGGGCATTGCGTAAGGGTAGTTATCTACTTGCTACCCACCCCAGTAAGATATGACACAAGGTCAGAAAATGGAGATGTCAAGCCAGCGCCCCTAAAAGAGGCACTACACGTTTTTATTTTAAGAATAACTTTACACTAAAGAAAAATATGTGTTTCTGAATTTTTGAGTTAAGGATTGATTATTTTGAATAATCAAAGTACTGTTCTCATCTTAAGTATTATTTTCGCAACGTTTTAATCGATGAAACTTTTGACCCTTTTTTTCAGGTGTTTCTAGTATGAATTTTTTAAGGTTCCTTGCATTCATACTAGAATTGTTCACGGGGACCCGTACGCGTACAGGATAAAGTCCTTGTAAAAATTCAGTTGTAAGTTACACTCTTTCAGAGATTAAAGGTTCAATCCTCAGTGTGGGCGATATTCAAAATACAATTGTGAATAACTTAGAACTTTTACCCAGTCATAGCTAATGAGAAGAGAGCATGCTACCCCCCCCCCTGGGTTAAATAAAGGGTTTTGCTTAAAATTCCACACAGGTTCTCGATTTCAACATAAAAATTGCCAAGTTCGATAGTATACACCTAAAGGTCAGAGGTTACATTAGTGGAAGCGTTGTGAAAATAACACTCAACATGAAAGCAATAGTCCAAATAATATGAAACATTCTTAAGTATTCTGGTTAATGTAGATTTTGCAAATTTTATTTTTAAGTTAACACAAAATCTATATAAAAATACACCAAGGTATTTAATATTCATACATATGTATGTACGTTACCACTAGTGATGGGACGGTTCCAATATTTTTCCTGATTCCGATAAAATTATCGATTCCATACTAAATTCCCGATTGTGATACAACTACCAATTTCGGCTCTTTATATATTGCTAAATATTTAACTGTAGAGTTGTTATTTTTCCTGATTTCTGTAAAACAACACATGTTAAACGTGCAGATATTTTCCTAACAGTAACTTTACACTGGTGGAGGATGATCTATCGATTTTAGCTTTACTGGTATTTTAAAATCAATAAATATTTATTTTTTTATCATTATCACCAGCAATGGAAGATTTTTTTTTAAACAAAATCAAATAAAAAAAGACAATTAAAAGAATCGTTTTGGCATCGGAAAATAGGAACCAATTTTTTCGATTCCGATTTCGATACCCCCGAATTTGTCGATTTTCTTTTTTTTTTCCGATTTCTGATTAATCGTCCCAACCACTAGTTACCACCCTCTACTCCTATTTAAAAAATTGGGATCACCTGATCGTCAAATGCAAATAAGTATTTCATGTCCATATTGTTATTTGGATTAATCGGACTTCTGTTACGCACAAGATTTTTGTAACCTCCGAACTTCTTCAGGTGTATCTTGTCGAACTTGAAAATATACATGGAATTTCGAATGGAGCCGTTTATTCAATTTATGGGATAGCACCCTTTCGTTTCATCAGCCATATCTGACTAGACATCTTAAGTAATTCGCAATTGTATTTTTGAGTGTCACCCGCACTAAGGATTGAACCTTCGACCTCCAGAAGAGTGTAACTTATAACTCAATTTCACCAAGCACTTTATCCATAACCCTTTATTGGTGACTTCCCAAAATGAATCAAGTACTATATAAAATTCATTTGTAAGTTACACTCTTCCGGAGATTGAAGGTTCAATCCTATATATATTTTATCTATCTATAATATATATCTATCTATAAAAGTGAACGTGTCTGTGTATCTGTCTGTGTGTGTACATTTCCTTACGCAATAACTGTCAATTTTAAGTCTACAGACTCGAAATTTGATATACAGGGTACTGAGATTTGGGAAAATCGATGTGATCGGTTTTCGGCCAGAAATTTGGCGATTAAGGGGTCAAAGTTCAATGATTTGACCTTTGAGAACTCTACCCAACTCCTTCGCCAATTTTGGGTCTAAACACTTGAAATTTTAAATATAGATTCATTGGACATGGATCTAACTTAATAACTTGATTTGAGCCCAAAACAATAAATTAAAATTTTTTTTTTTTTAATAAACTGCACTGTACAACAAATTTCAGGTTAGCAAAAAGTAAATGCCACACAAGATCTGTTTCATTTTAAGAAAAATATCCTGAACTAAACCTGATCTTTATTTCTCTAGATTAGACGCTGTTTTCATCTTCTATAATATAAAAACGAAATTGTGTGTGTGTGTGTGTGTGTGTGTGTGTGTGTGTGTGTGTGTGTGTGTGTGTGTGTGTGCATTTTTTATGTCCGCCAAAGGCTGGTGGGGGGGGGGAGGATGCTCGGAGGGGGTCACCAAATCTAACAACTTTTTATATACAGTCTAGATTATAATATGTCCGATTTACGAAACGAGGTTGCCTGAATCTTTTATTATGTTACAAAATTCGTGCTGTGATTTCATTTTCTCTACTACTACTATAGTGTAATGTTTGACCTAGAAAACCACATGTTTATGTTCGTTTAACCACCTGCTTTTTTATGCGTTGAATTTCACCCTTCCTCACTTCTCTGCTCACATAGCGTCTTGGTAAGTTGTCAGGCTATTCACCTTAAGGCTTCGGGTTCGGGCCTACCTCCCTACCAAATTTTTTTTCTTTTACTCCCGGGCAATGCCGGGCACCCCTGCTAGTCTATAATATAAATCTCATCTGTCTGTTTGGATGTATGTATGTCTGCCTAAAACTTTCGACAGAGGCGATCATGAGATTGGTATCGTTTTGAAGCTTGACCCTTCGGATGACAAATATCGAAAAATTGGCTAAAAACATTAATTCCTTCACTCTCAACTAGGTACTTTTCTACAGGGAAGGGTCGTTTTTTTTTGACCGATACTTTCAAAAGTCATCCACTCTTTTTGATTAACTAACCTTAATTTAAATATTCGCCACTTCCAGTTTTGCGATGGGCTCAACAGCAAAGACGTCACATTTTTTTCATGTTCTTTTCCTCATTTGCAGTACGGGTTCAAGCCTGCCTGCCTACTACCACTTTTTTTGCTCAACACACACCTCCAAACACCCGGGCAATGCCGGCCACCCAGACTAGTATAATAATAAATACGAACATAGCATTACCGGGCAATGCCGGTGCCGGGCGGCCTGCTAGTGTACTATAAATCATATTTTATTACTGGTTATGAATGAAAAACACAGAATTGTCAGTTTAAACATTTGTCCTCTTAACCTTCTTGTGTTTTGTGTCATCTTTTTTTTTTAAATTCCAGCTGCAGTCTGCCAACAAACCAGGATTCCATTTTCATTTAAAACGTTTCTCCATCACTAAAATATCCTCGAGGAATTTCTCGCCATGTTCATCACTCACATCACTAAGATTCTCCATAAAATTCTCGAAAATGACATTTTTGCAAAAAAAAAAAATGAATAAATAAATAAATAAACTATACCTAATTCCGCAAAAAAGAAGACCAGAAATGGATTTTCCTTGCTATAATGAATATAAAAATGGCCACAGATGTTCTGTACTTTTTCGAGTGTTGCACAATGTTATTTGTTTTAAAGACTTGAACTTTCGACACAAAGCGTCCTTCTCTAAATGAACAGACATATATTTCTCTTTTTAATCCTTCTTGTTAGGCGCATATTAACTTCTTGGAGATAGAAATTTGTCTGGAATTAAGTCTTTGCTTGAATGTTAGTATGTGCGCCGTCGGTGTTCGACTATTTAATATTTCAGAAGTTTGAGCTAAACACATTGCCTATCGAATCCAAAGCAACGATAATATTTCAATATGTCGTGTATTGTCACTTAAATATATCATGCATAATATTTAATTATATCATGTGTAACCATTTAATTATATCATGTGTAACCATTTAATTATATCATGTGTAACATTTAATTATATCATGTGTAACATTTAATTATATCATGTGTAACCATTTAATTATATCATGTGTAACATTTAATTATATCATGTGTAACCATTTAATTATATCATGTGTAACATTTAATTATATCATGTGTAACCATTTAATTATATCATGTGTAACCATTTAATTATATCATGTGTAACCATTTAATTATATCATGTGTAACCATTTAATTATATCATGTGTAACCATTTAATTATATCATGTGTAACCATTTAATTATATCATGTGTAACCATTTAATTATATCATGTGTAACATTTAATTATATCGTGTGTAACCATGTAATTATATCATGTGTAACCATGTAATTATATCATGTGTAACATTTAATTATATCATGTGTAACCATTTAATTATATCATGTGTAACATTTAATTATATCATGTGTAACCATTTAATTATATCATGTGTAACATTTAATTATATCATGTGTAACCATTTAATTATATCATGTGTAACCATTTAATTATATCATGTGTAACCATTTAATTATATCATGTGTAACCATTTAATTATATCATGTGTAACATTTAATTATATCGTGTGTAACCATGTAATTATATCATGTGTAACCATGTAATTATATCATGTGTAACCATTTAATTATATCATGTGTAACCATTTAATTATTACACCAACTAAAGAAATATTATATTTGGAATAATCATGTTGACGCACTGGTTCTCGTTAGATCATAAAAGTTAAGCAGATGTGTAACCATTTGCTAATACCAGGCGCTGTATGTAGGAGAACCTTTGCAAAAACTTAATATCATCTCCCCTGACTAGTGTTGAGGCGATTAATTAGAATCAGGAATTAAAAAATCGGAACTTTTGAGGGTATTCGAATCTGATAATTTTGTGCTTATTTTGCCAAAACGATTCCTTTATCTTTTTTTTTTTATTTGATTTTGTTTAAATATCTATCGATTTTTGAACTACCAGCAAAACTAAAATCTATAGACCCCCCCACCCCCACCCCAGTAAGTGTGATTATACGTTTGAGAAAAGATATGTACATTTGACATGTGTTTTTATAGTTATCGGTGGGTGAGAGGGGAATCTAAACTTTATAGTTTAGACATTTATAAAGAATCCGAATCGGTAATTGTATCGGAATATGTTATCGGAGTATGGAATCGGTACTTGTATTGGAATCGTCCTATCATTACCCATGACCAAGATACACATGCGACTGGGGACCGCTTATGTATTCAATATTTTCTTGGCACTTTCTCTTTTGGAGGAAGCCGGTTTAACATGCCTAGGGTGAATGCCACGTCTTTTTTTTTTTAAGACTTAAAATTCAAATTAAAGTTTCATGCCTTAAATTGCAATTTTGAAAATCTACCTTCCCATGTTAACTCAGTAATTATCAAACTCATCAGCAAGGGAGAATAATCAATATTATCTTGCGTAGGTAAATTACGACCCTCTGACAGTAGTTTTAATTATTAACGATAATAAGAATTTATTTACTTTTTTCCACATGTGAGCATATACAAACTATAAAGATAAATCTTGATCTTAAAGCCATTTTACCCCAAAAATGCCTGAGTTTCTTTTGTAAATCTTCTGATTGTGAATTCTCAATAAGGAGGACATTACGATGGCAGGACCCCCCCCTCCTATCCCTACCTCTAAAACCCGATTACGAACTCAGTTTAAAAAAGAAAAGAAAACGTGCTGATTTCCTATTTTGATTCCTTATTTCAAAAAAAGAGACCCGAACAGTTTTTACTAATTGAGGCACGACAAATGTACGACAAAACACAACTGCTCCTGCTGATTCTCTATTCATGTGATATTAAGGCACGTTATTTGAGCAAGCTGGGATTCGTTTATGAAGAACAAGAAACAGCCAATTTTAATTTAGATGGATTGTCTTTGTTAGTCCCCCACCCCCACCCCCCACCCCGACAAAGGAGAGATTGGATCTAGTAATTCACTTTCGTTCCTCTGTTCGTTTGTTCACACTTTTCTCAATAACCACGCCTTGGATTTTTTTAATTTTGCACAAACATTAGTCATAGTGAAAGTAAATTTTTGCCAGAACGGATTTTCCAGGATAACTTTGGTTACCCCACCACAGGGTCATTATAGGGGTAAAATTGCCCCCAAATCGTTCATCTGTTCATTTGTTTGCACTTTTCTCAATAACCACGATTTAGATTTAAAAATTTTGCACAAAGATTAGTCATGGTGAGAGTAAATTTTTTACTCGTGGAGGAGGATTTTGCATGCTCAGCTTGTTTTGTTTGTTTTTCACTATAAATCTTTGTAAAAAATATACATTTACGATTAAAAAAGGTAAACAAATATTTTTTCTTTGTATTTTCTCCAAAGCATTTTAGTGAAAAAACAAGAATAAAAATAAAAAGGAGCAATTTGTCGTGCCTAAATATCATTCAAATAGTCAACAGGAGCAGCTGTTGTGTCTTAATTTGCCATGCATCTAAAAGTGAACATATCTGTGTGTGTGTGTGTGTGTGTGTGTACATTTCCCTACGCAATAACTCTTTCAATTTTTAGTCTACAGACTCGAAATTTGATATACAGGAGACTGAGATTTGGGAAAATCGATGTGATCGGTTTTTGACCAGAAATTTGGCGATTAAGGGTTCAAAGTTCAATGATTTGACCTTTAAGAACTCTACCAAACTCCTCCAACAATTTGGGGTCTACGCACTTGAAATTTTAGATATAGGTTCCTTGGACATGGATCTAACTTAATAACTTGATTTGAGCCCAAAACAATAAATTTTAAGGGGTCATAATAGGGGTCAAAATTTAAAAAAAATTGACCTCTGCGGTCTCTTCCAAATTACTCAGACAATTTCTGGTCTAAATATTTGAAATTTTACATAAAGGGTATTCAGAGATAGAGCAAGCTTTTTCATCAGTTTGGGTCGAAAATATTTAGTTACCAATATATAAATGTATGTATGTATGTATGGTTGAATGTCTGCCTTAAACTTTCAGTAGAGGCGATGAATTTTACCAAGATCAGTATCGTTTTAAAGGTCGACCTTTCATACAACAAATACCAAAAAATTGGCTAAAAACATTAATATCTTCCCCTTCAGCTAGGCACTTTTCTACAGAGGGGGGGGTCACTTTTTTCGCCGATATTTTTGAAAGTTATCCTCTCCTTTAGATTGTCTAGCCTTAATTTTAAAAAATGTCGCTTCCGGTTTGGCGGTGGGCGTCACAGCATAGACGTCAGGTTTTTTTGCCCCCCGTTCTTTTCCTCCTTTGCGGTACGGGTTCAGGCCTGCTTTCCTACTACCACTTTTTTTTTTGTTGCTCAACATACACATGCAAACACCCGGGCAACGCCGGACTGAAATGCTAGTAAATAATAAAACCAGGGACTCTAATTTAAAAAAAAGAAAAAAAAATGGTGACTCCTCACAAAAGCTTTTGGCTTCTTGACTCTTCTCTGCACCTCTGTGCAATTGCTTGTTCGTCTCTTTCAATGTTTATACATTTCGGATAATAAAAATGATTGAACGATAAACAGAATTTACTGCTTGTCTCTCGTAAAACATTTATAGGACGAACACGCTATAAAGAATTGCAGCATTTATTTTCTGTGCTAATTTAACCGGGTATATTTTCCGAAAAGGCGGCCACATTTATACGTGCCATTTTCATGTCCTGAAATTGAAATTTTATGTACGGCATGATCATTTTTACACATCAATTTTCGTTAGATTACTGAAGATAAGCAACATTGAGCTGGGCCATTACCAGATGGTGACCATTTCGGAATACTAAGTGCCGTATGTCATCTTCTCATGACTGAGATATACATGCAACTGGGGACTGCATGTGAACTTGATATTCCCTAGAAACCTCCTCTTTTGGTTGAAGATGGCTCAGCCGACTCAGGTCAACTATTGTTGCAGGTGTCTTGAAATTGCTTCTTCTCTTTGGGAATTTTTATTACTTAGTTCTCACATTTAACAATATTTATAAAAATTCTGTTTTTTTTTTGTTTTTTTCATCCATAACAAGATATACTGTTACTGTGATAGAAACCAGATTTATAGGAGAGCAACTAGAGTAGAGAGTTGGACAGCAAGATATTTGTTCATATTACATTTAAATTTTCTGCAAGTTGATACGATCAAGGAGGGAATTTCAAAGGTAAGTTGTTTGAGGACAAAATCTTTTAGAAGAGAAAATTTTCCAGCATTTAGGGACCTTTACAGTGAAGGGGTGGAATTTTGCTGCTAGCTAGATGGGTCAGGTCGATTTACGTTTAGGGGGTTTAAATGCAGTTCATTGGAGCACATTCCATTGAAGTGTTTATATAAAAAAAAAAAAACAGTCAGGTAACCCTTGCTGTTACTATTTTATTCCTCAGCTCTCATCTACCCAGAGCAATATTTCTGACAAAGGGGAGAGAAAATACTGTCTACTTGGTCGACAGTTTTGTGTTATCATTAGCAAGAGATAACATAATTCTTTTTTTTATTCTAATCTTATTGCCATGTCATTAACATGGTAGCTTCCTTCAGTCTTGACAGACCATGAATACCCATTATACGGGTGCCTGTGCATGGAATTTTTTGTGGCAAGAGTTGCGCAATCTCCAACCACACCTCTCCTGAGTCAGTGTTATTAAATGCCAGTGGCAAATGGAGGCTCAGAAGGACTAGAAACAATGCTGAGATAAGCAGAGAGCACATATAGCACCTAGAATTTATAAATGGTCACCATACTGGTACTAGCCAGACTCAACATTGCTTAACTTTGGTGATCTGATGAGACATAATAAGGGTGCTGAAGATAAACGGTTTCCTGAGCTGATATTATCTGTCCGAAAATCAGAAACTTGGACCTTGTATTAACTTCCAAGGAGGTTGTCCTATCAGCCGGTGCAAAATACTGGGGTTGCTGGATTGCCATTTGGTTAATGGAGTCTAAACCATGTAGTAGTTTCTGGTGGGGCCCCTCGATGCCATATTAGTAGGAACTGTCATGACTTTTCCTTTTCATTAGTCTGCAAAACTAGTCATTCTCTTTCTTGGTCTCTCTTTCTTAGTCTCTCTTTCTTAATCTCTCTTTCTTGGTCTCTCTTTCTTAATCTCTCTTTCTTAATCTCTCTTTCTTAATCTCTCTTTCTTAGTCTCTCTTTCTTAGTCTCTCTTTCTTAGTCTCTCTTTCTCTCTACCCTGTTCTAAACAACACTGCTGACCACTTCCACAAACTCTCCAACCTCACTCTGAAAAATTCTACCAAACAACACAAAGGCAAATCTAAAACACCAACTGATAACGTAGACTCCCATTATTACCAGGTAGTTTCATTCTCCAACAGGAGTCTGTTCTAACCTTCCAGAGGTTGGAATACAATTATGGGAAGCCAAACCTAATCTGCTGCTGGCCCAGTGGTTTTCTCAGACAATTTCTTAATTAAAGGTTATTCTAACTTAGCATCTAAATCTGACCATTAAGGTCGCCATGATGATGGAATATGTTTCTAAATTAGGGATGGCTTCCATTGTCACAGGAACATCTCCAAAAAAAGATCCTAAATTGGCCTACATTACTCACTGAAAAGCGTTCATATTTGCCCTTTACTGCCTCTACAATGACGATGCTTTCTGACCCCCATTCTCTTGGCCCAAGACTGTGCTCCCCGCCCTCTTGGTCCAGGACTGTGCTCCCCACTCTCTTGGCCCAGGACTGTGCTCCCCACCCTCTTGGTCCATGACTGTGCTCCCCACCCTCTTGGTCCAGGACTGTGCTCCCCGCCCTCTTGGTCCAGGACTGTGCTCCCTGCCCTCTTGGTCCAGGACTGTGCTCCTCGCCCTCTTGGTCCAGGACTGTGCTCCCCGCCCTCTTGGCCCAGGACTGTGCTCCCCACCCTCTTGGTCCAGGACTGTGCTCCCCGCCCTCTTGGCCCAGGACTGTGCTCCCCGCCCTCTTGGCCCAGGACTGTGCTCCCCGCCCTCTTGACCCAGGACTGTGCTCCCCGCCCTCTTGGCCGAAAACTGTGCTCCCTACCCTTTTGGCCCAAGACTGTGCTCTCTACCCTCTTGGCCCAAGACTCTGACTTAACAACAGATTGACAATTGTTGTTATCATCCCTATTTAGACAGACAATAGACTCTTCTAATAAATATACAATACTTGAACTGTACTCTACTCAGGAAGTTAAGTAACAGAATCTACATTGGTGACATTGTATTACTGTAATATCACCTTATTCTCTTTTCCGACATTATTTGTTTGTCGTATTTATGTATCCTATCCCCTACGAGGACATAACAACAGGACAAGAAAGAAAGATGTTCTTAAAGTCCTTTTCTGCTTCATTAACTCATCGTCATGTTTTTAAATTTAGATGCAAATCTTATCAGTGAACAAAACTATTTTTTGTTGGTCTTATCTCTAAGTTTGTGAAGAGACGTTATTTGAGATGCTGCATATTTTATGAATAAATAAAATCATGTCATCTGGCCGAGACAGCCAGCATAGTGACAAAGATATGTTTGTTTACTTATATGAAGTATTGTAAACTTGGCCTTCAGGCCGGGATCAAAATGTAGTATTGTTTTAAACAATTGGGTGCTAAGTAGGACGTCCCCTAGTACAAAAGAGTGAATGCGGTATTATGATGGAAGAAGATACTAGCTAAGAGAAACTTTTGTTAGTTCTGGAGTGACAAGGATGACTAGCGACCCCCATTTTTCCCCCTTTTGAGTTGGCCTTGTGCCTAAGTTTTTTGTTTAGTTTGAACTTATTTTGTAATTTTAGCCCGAATAAAGGATTTAATATCTCAAAGTGTAGAATCTGTTTCGATGCTGCTGTAATTTGTCTCGGTCAATGGAGGGGAAACCTCTATACTGAGACAATCATTATTTTTGGTCCCAATCAAGGTGCTTCTTTTGCTTTGTTTTCGGGGAGCTGGTTTAACCCCACATTAAAAACGACCTCGTGTCACATTTTGCTTTCGTGGGGAAGCAAATAAATACTAATAAGGTAGTCATGATGGATATTTAAGCAATGCTCAGCTTGGCCAGTGCCAAATAGGTATCCATTTAAGAATACTAGGTACTGTACGGTTTTGGAGGTGTGATGTTGATAAAAAAAAGAAACCACCTCTTGATTCAACCTGTTGCAACAAGTATCATGGCAACAGTTAAGCAATCCTGAGCTTGGTCAGAACATGAGCGTGCTATCTTTGTTGATTAAATAAAAGGTTCGGTTCAAAATTATGTGCAGATTTCTGATTTAAACGGAAGATTCCAAGTTCAACAAGATACACCTGAAGAAGGTCATGGGTTACATCGACTGAAACGTTGTGCAAATAACACTCAAGATGAGAACAGTAGTCATAAGAATCCAAATAATACAAATAAATAATCCTCATCTCAAAAGTTCAGAAAGGTTGAATTGAATCGGTTTTTTTTTTTGTTTTTTTAATGAGTTGAGAGATGATATCTCTTTGACCAATATCGCACTTTCAAAACAATACAGCACCAAATAGTGACCCATTTGGTACTAACCATTGCTTAACTGTATCATGACTACAATATTTACATTAGAGATTTATAATATTTCATAAGTAAAGACATTTAGGCAAAGTAGATGGATTCAGAATTTTGGACAATATGGAGGATTTGGAGTCGGGATCAATAGCCAAAACTTGTTGCAACAGGTTGAATCAAGTTTTTATTTTATTTTTTTAATGAGTCAAGATTTGGGTTCCTTTTGACCAACATGTCGCCACCAAAGCCATACGGTGTTTTCCTACAAGACTGCATTGTCATAGACTTAAAACACACACCCTACGGGGTGGAATTATAAAATTATTGCCCGAGAAAAGACATGATTCCATTTTTGCTTCATGAAAACCGTTTTTTTTTCTTTTTTTTTTTGTTGCAAACCATCTACTAGTTGGCCAGTTGTGTACAAATTCCAAGAACAGTAGGAGGCTTCTATCATGTCTGAAAATGACACAGTGTTCAAGGAGTGAGATAGGAGATGCACCACTATACAGCTTATACTTTCTACCGATCCAAGTTATGACAACAGGACCATTACCATCACTCTCAAAATGCATCACTGGATTGCTACAAATAGCAGGGAATGTGCTCAAAGTTTTCGGCCATGGTTATGATCTTTGATGTGGTTTCAAGTGAGGGCCACATCATGTCACCTCACATATTCAAAGTTGGCTTGAAAGTCAACATCAAAGTATACCTGAAACATCAAAGTGTGCCAAAGAGTGTGGTGATCACTGATGCAAACCCTGCATGTGACAGGAGGACTCTCTGCAGGCCCACAAGTCCAAAGAAACTCAGGCTTGGCTTCAGGAGTGCTACGACTTTCTCCTCTTCTCTCACTGGCCCTCCTCTTCTCCTGACTTGAACCCGCTGGACTATTTTGTTTGGTCATACGTCAAGAACTTCACCAACATGACCTCCCACAACACTAAAGGCAGCCTGATCGCTGCCATCTGCAAAGTATTCGCCAAGCTATCACCAGTACTTGTGAAAAAGGAATGCTCCCAGTTCCAGACCCGTATCAAGGCAGTGACTGAGGTTGAAGGTAGCTACAATGAATAGATGTCGGTTCTACTACATAATCAAGTTGCATTGATTTTTTTTTTTTGTTTCAATAAAAGTTTTAAAATAAAGCTGTTGTTGTATCTTTTAGGGCAACAGCTTTATTGCTCCACCTTGTATTTTAAGTTTGTACTCTTCCTCATGTATGCAAATAAACTTCTAAAATTAACCTCAAAATGTCGTCCGAGTACGAGCATGATGACCTTGTCAAAAGGAAATATTATGGTCCACCCTATTCTTATAAAAATAAATTTCACTTTAAAATGTAAGAAAGCCAAAACCCATATGTGCTCTTTAGAAAATTAAGTAAAACATTTATCTATATATATAAAAGGCAAAATGTGTGGGTGTGCATTTTTTCTGTATGTCCGGCAAAGGCTTCTTTTTTTTCTTTTTTTTTTTTTTTTTGGAGCAAATTCTCCAGGGGGTTACTATGTCTTAAAATTTTTTATATACTCCTTAGATTATAATATCTACAATTTATGAAACAACGTTGTAAATATCTTTTTATTTCAGCGACTTTTATCTTACAAAATTCGTGCTGTGAATTTGTTTTTTTCTGCTACAGCTACGGCGTGATATTTGACTTAGAAAACCACCTGCATTTTTAAACACTTGTTTTCGAATCTTTTCAAGTCCCTGCCTTTGTGGTGTCATGCTATGTCATCAGACTATTAACCTCAAAGCTTTGGGTTCGAGCCTACCTCTCTCCCAAGACTTTTTTGCTGTTTTTTTTTTTGTTCGTTTTTGTTTGTTTTTTTAATATTTAAACAGGGTTATTACTTTGCTTATTTTTTTGTTTTGATTTAAACAGGGTTATTACTTTGCTTATTTTTTTGTTTTGATTTAAACAGGGTTATTACTTTGCTTATTTTTTTGTTTTGATTTAAACAGGGTTATTACTTTGCTTATTTTTTTGTTTTGATTTAAACAGGGTTATTACTTTGCTTATTTTTTTGTTTTGATTTAAACAGGGTTATTACTTTGCTTATTTTTTTGTTTTGATTTAAACAGGGTTATTACTTTGCTTATTTTTTTGTTTTGATTTAAACAGGGTTATTACTTTGCTTATTTTTTTGTTTTGATTTAAACAGGGTTATTACTTTGCTTATTTTTTTGTTTTGATTTAAACAGGGTTATTACTTTGCTTATTTTTTTGTTTTGATTTAAACAGGGTTATTACTTTGCTTATTTTTTTGTTTTGATTTAAACAGGGTTATTACTTTGCTTATTTTTTTGTTTTGATTTAAACAGGGTTATTACTTTCCTTATTTTTTTGTTTTGATCTACTCCCTCCCCCAACAAACACCCGGACAACGCCAGGCACACCCGCTAGTCTATTCCCCTGTCTGTTTAAATGTATGTATGTATGTATGTATGTCTAAAACTTTTGGCAGAGGCAATGGATTTTCACAAGATCGGACAACAGATATCGAAAAATTAGCTAAAAACATTAATTCTTTCATCCTCAACTTGGCACTTTTCTACGGGAAGAGGTTGCTTTTTTCGACAATATTTTCGAAAGTCATCCCCTCTTTTCGGTTGACTAGCCTTAATTTAAACATTCATCACTTCCGGTGATGCGGTGAACGCAACAGCAAAGATGTCACGTTTTTTTTTGTTGTTTTTTTTTCATGTTTTTTTTCTCCTTCGTGGTATGGGTTCGAGCCTGCCTGCCTACTAACATTTTTTTTTTTTTTTTTTTTGCTTAACACACGCATACAAACCCCCGGGCAATGCTGGGCACCCAGACTAATTTATCTATAAATATGAAACCAGCTTTCGTCCCAACAAGTTCTTTTCAAGTGATTTTTTTTTTTTTTTTTTTTTTACCTTGGAGATAAAAAAATCTCTTATGAATAGTAGTCCATTAAGATGTTAACTGGGCAAACATATGACTTACATGATAAGGTTATATGCAATAGTATGGCACTTTTTTCAATATCAGTATGTGTTTTAATATTTAAATTTAAAATTTAAGAAATGTGCCTTTTTGTTTTATTTATTTAGCTTAAAGATATGAAGCAAGCTTTCCGCCTAATGTGGCCTTTTCAAGCGACTTTCTTTAAAATAAATTAGTTAAATTATAAAAAACCAGTAATCTATATATCTATAAAAGTGAGAAAGTGTGTGAGAGGATAATGCCGAGCACATTTGCTTTATAAAGGAAATTTATAGAAGGCAACACAATGCAGAGGCGTAACTGATAAACACAAATTGACAGAAAGAAATCAGCAAATTATATTTGTAGCAATGCTAGAATTTGTTACAAATATAATTTGTTGATTTCTTTATGTCATTTGATGAGAAGAATAAAAAGAATAGAATTCTTTGAAACTCTGTGGAATAAGGACTTTGTAAATTATTTTTGGAGTATTCAGTCGAACAAAACATTTTGATTGTAAAGTACAACTTAGTTTTAATTTTCTTTCTCTTATAATAAGCTCTACTCTCTATTGCGTATTGAGCTTTTTTAATTTGGTTGGGATTAAATTTTCTATATATAAATACTATTATTTATATTAGTTTGAAGTTTACCATTGCACATATCAGGTAAACACTACATCCGTTTGACTTCATTAATATATATATATATATATATATATATATATATATATATATATATAATGTTAACTTTTATGTGTTTTATAGTATTTATATTGGAATATCATTCGATCAATTGATCGATCCTGCTTATGTTTGAAATAAAGAATTTAATGTAATATTAACAAAAAGATAAACAGAAAACAATATGGCTAACGAGAGCCTTACATTATTTCTTCTTCTTCTTCTTCTTCAGTAGTCCGTCGCTGATGACGATGACGTTGCACCATGCCTAACAGTCCCAGATAGATTACGCCTGATGGACTCGCTGGTGACTGTGGAGTCCAATTCGTGAATTGCATACACGGCCGCAGGCAGCACAAGGGAAGATGCCGTCTGCCCGCTGCGCCGCGTGCCTTTGGTGTCTTCTTCGCTCTGCTCGGTCGTTATAGGTGGAGGTGAAAGTTTCCAAGCCCTCTTGGCAGATGTTTCGCCATTTTCTCCGATCAGCAGCAGCATGTTCGATGGTGTTGGATTCTATGCCACACTTTTTCAATGTTGTTTTTAGTTGGTCCTTGAAACGTTTACGTGAACCCCCAGGGTTGCGTCTTCCCTCTGCAAGTTCCCCGTAGAGGACCTTGCGTGGGAGCCTTTCTGCTGGCATCCGGATGGTGTGACCAAGCCACCTAAGTTGTCTATTAGTTAGAATTATTTCAAGTGGGTCCATTTGAGTGCGCCTGCGTATCTCATTGTGTGGCACCCTGTGCCACCATTTTAAACCTAGTATACGCTGTAAGCAGTTGGTATGAAATGCTTCTAGCTTTTTCAGGTGGCGTCTATAAGGCACCCATGACTCGCTGCCATACAAGAGGATGAAGAGACAGATTGCTCTATAGACAGAAACCTTGGTGGTGGTGGTGAGGTTACGGTTCATAAAAACTCTGTGCAAGAGTCTACCAAAGGCTGCAGCAGCCAGACCAATGCGCCGTTGGACCTCACTTGTTAGGTCACAGGAGTCAGTGAGCACTGAGCCAAGATAAGTAAACTCTTGCTGCTCCGAGGTCCCTTGCTGTTCAGTCTGGAGCCGCGAGGCAACCAGTTACCGTGTGTGGCCACGAGGAGGCACAGCAGAGGTCTTGGTGTTAGAGAGGCTGTGTGCTGGCAGGGGAAGACTTACGCACTCGGCTTCCCTATTCGCACGGGGCTAGCCAGCGGTAGCACTAAAAGCGAGAAAGCACAAGCAAAGCATGCAACTTATACTAAGGAGCATGCAGAGCATGCGACCTATTACCCAGTAACCACACTAGACGCTTCATAACACCCTGTGTATATACATACACTCACACACCTTACATTATTTACCATTAACTGGTCCCCCTTATGTTAGACTTGAAACCGACCGTACCAATGTTTTTCTGGCCTTCTGCACAGTTTTAAATAAATATTAAGCTCTTATATTGAAATCTTTTTTTGTAAGCGAGCACTTTGATGGAATTCTTTCCCCAAAACAATATATATATATATATATATATATATAACTACTTAATTTACTCACATAAAATTAATATACGAAAGTATAAATTTATGCGTAAACTTTAAGTATTTACTTCAAAAGTGCTCAATACGTAGGTAGAGCTAGTTAGTAAGTTATAAAATATATATGGCGATTAAGCTACACTGAATATTCCGCGTTTCATCCACTCTAGGATTCTTCAGGCTTATGCGCAGAAGCCTGAAGAGTCCTAAAGTGGATGAAACGCGGAATATTCAGTATAGCTTAATCGCCATATATATTTTATAACTTACTATATATATATATATATATATATATATATATATATATGGCATAATCACATTGAAGCATCGGTTCTTGCCAGATCACTGAAGTTAAGCAATGATGAACCTGGCCAATACTACATGTATGACCATTTGGGACTGCAAGGCGCTGTATGTACCGCCCCAGTACGTAGACATTTCCAGGTTAGTATCTTTGTGTGTGTTTAATCCACTGGGAGAGATGCACCCTCAGTCTTTAAGATATGCATCTAGGAGAAGGAAAACTGATATAAAAACCTGAGGTGTATTGTCTGCTCTGTCTTGTGGAAGCCATTGCATCGATTAAGGTTAACACTTGTATCAAAAAGTATGGTTGGTTCTGCACAAAGTCTTCACCACTACAAACAAATCACCTGCATGGATTTCCAAACAACTTAGCTGTTGTGGCAGAACGTTGTGTGTTGAAATCGATGGGCGTATCATCATGCATGTATTTTTCAAAATATTTATTTTTTTCATATTTTATATATGCATTGTATAAGGCTTCAAGCAAACTACATTAACCTCTTACAAGTGATTGCGTTTTTTTTTTTTGTTGTTTTGTTTTTGTTTTTTCCAGAGAAAGAAATAGAAATGATTAGTGAATCTATTTGTGGAGTGAAAACTGACTTATTTCCCTAAGCTTAATGTTTTCCAAAGTCCGCGGTACCACCCCCTGAGGGCGGCGCTTTGATATCGGGGGAGGGGGCAGCAGCGCAAAAAAAAAAGGGTAGGTTAGGGGCGCTTATAAAATAATATAAAATGGTTTATTAAAAAATAATTATTTTTGAAAAGCAAATTTTATGTTTAATATTTTCAATTTAAAAAAAAAATGTTTGATTATTGTGAAGATCAAATAAAGTGTTTACAATGTGTCACCAATTATCAAGACCCGGACGCCGCTTGAGGATAAGGGTTAATGAGTATACAGTGGTCAAGGGGAACATGTATTAATCGTTAGTAGTGGAAATTTGGTAAATTCGATTATATAAGGGGATGGCTCAAATCAAGTCTGGAATGACACGAGGAAATTTAACAGAGTAGCTAAAGAATAACAGACGTAAATCTGATAGCTGTATTTTGGTAAGCTTAAAAAAATTTTTTAAATGTCTGTCTGTCTTTCAGTTATGTATTAATTTATTTACCTAATTGTTTTTCTTTCTACATTTCCCCGGTCGCCCCCCCCCCCAATTGTTAAAACTTGTTGGAATTTATTGTTGCCAATTTGCAGCTTGCGAATTTACCTGTTAAATTCTCCCTCAAAATAAACGTGTTCTCCAATTTTGAATTCAACGTCTTTCCACATTCTTTTTGAAAAAAAAAAAAAACTGTTGACGCCATTTTATTTTTTAAGTATGCTTTTCGAACAGTCATGCTATACAGCCTGTGTATCATATCATTTATTGTTATTACTATATCATTGATTACTTGTGCACCATATCATAGTTTTTAAATGCCTATTTTGTTTATAATATTGCTTTTTTCACTTTATTAAAAAAGCTTACATGCGTATATGAGGTAGGGGGCGTTAGCAGTCTATTCCAGAAGGTAAAGGAGCGCCAGCCTGAAAAAGTTTGAGAAATCCTGCATTAGCTGAACAGGTAAACCGTCTGGCCTTCTCTTTATTACATCACAATACAGAAATTTCTTGTTTAACTACACAATAAAGCCAGGCAAGAATCTAAAACACGATGACAGTTATTTGTTATAATTACATGGCTTAGTTTATTTTAGTTGAAATTTAAAATTTCCCTCAAGTTCTACCTCTCCCCGTTGCTTAAGACTGTCACTCCCTTGCCATTCCTTTTGCATAGAATTTGCTTTTGTAATAGGACTCCATTATTAATTGGTCCCCTGGTTTATCAGAGAGGGACTTGTGCTTTTGTGCGTCCGGACGATTGCCATTGCCATCCATTAGTTTTTCCTGAAATTTTGCCATAAATTGTATTTTATTAATGTACACAGTAAAAAACTTTTTTTGCGAAAATTCAAAAGAGGTAAAAAATGTCCCAAAATGATAAAAAATGGCATAACTTTTGATTCATCCATTAGATTTTTCTGAAACTTGGCCAAAATGTGGAGCCCATTGTTCTTAATAAAAAAAACAGTATGGGTGACTCTGGCAAAATTCTGGATCGCATCCCTCTGGGACTTTTAGGACTAAAAAAACATGCCTTTTTGGAGCTCTTTTTTCATATTACTCAAAAACTTGATATGTATAGTAGTTTTCCATGTTACTGAATTCAAATATACGTCTTAAGGCGTGAAACTGCACCATTTGTTTCACTGGGATTCAATATTCCCAGGAGCTCAAAAGGGGTCACAAATGCCCCCAAAATTGCAAAAAAATGACACTTTTTACCCCATAACTTTTGCCCCACCCATAAATTTTTCTGAAACTTGGCGAAAATGTGAAGGCAGTGTTGGCCCTTCACACTTCTCACATTCATCATTTCTTCACTATTTTTTGTGGCGTCATCTCACATGCAGCACCAGAGTGGTGAAGGGGCATGCATGCACGGCTTGTTTCATTTGTGGTCCATTTTTTTTTTCCTTTGTGTATCGTCAGATTTATTTACTCCTTGTTTCCTTTTACTTCAGTCAAAATTCTCAGAAATCAAGGGTCCCTTTCTAGGGTCTAACACCTGATCTCTATATGAGATGCATAAATATTTGATTATTCCATTAAAGTTCTCCTTCACATTTCAAACACTGAGTTAATAAAGAAGTGAGAATGTTATTTTCTCTCTCCCTAGTTGACTATTTGAATACGTCATTGATCTTATTGGGTTTCAGGACAAGAATTCATCTATTCTGGTGGAGTATCCATCTTCGTGCCGTTACTTGAGGTAACATCACTTGGAGAAGGTGCACCATTTCTCAAAAGCCCGTGTGGGTTAGCCATACTGAGATCTTATTTGGGCTGTGAATACAGTGATTTTTTTAATATTTAGTCAGGGTTTACTTGTAGAAAAAGGTATCCTCATGTCGGTTTATCCTGACAAACCTCTGTATAGATAGACGTTAGACATTTGAAGACAGTGTCAAGTATGCATTTGCATTTGGTTTCTTGGGTTCTGTTACCTGAAATAAGACCAACATTCACAGGATGACACCCGGATCCTCCATGTTGACTATTAAATGAGCCTCTGTCGAATATAAGGCTCAAATCTCTCTTTTGAGCTCCACGACTTTATATTTTGTTTGTCTCTTCCTTGCTTTGAAGTAAAATAAGATACTGATCCAGAACCTGACCCAAGGTCATGTCGGCATCTTCAGGCAGTTTATAGTAAGATGCCTAAAAAGCATCTGGAGGAAAAGCTAACATGATTAGCCAATCAGCAGACAATGTTTTTGTTAATGGGAAGAAAAATCCCTTATCTGATGCTATTTTTTCTTTTTTAAAATTATTTTTGATCCATGAAAAAGAAATTGTTTTTGATCCATGAAAAAGAAATTGTTTTTGATCTATGAAAAAGAAATTGTTTTTGATCCATGAAAAAGAAATTGTTTTTGATCCATGAAAAAGAAATTGTTTTTGATCTATGAAAAAGAAATTGTTTTTGATCCATGAAAAAGAAATTGTTTTTGATCTATGAAAAAGAAATTGTTTTTGATTCATGAAAAAGAAATTGTTTTTGATCCATGAAAAAGAAATTGTTTTTGATCCATGAAAAAGAAATTGTTTTTGGTCCATGAAAAAAGAAATTGTTTTTGGTCCATGAAAAAAGAAATTGTTTTTGGTCCATGAAAAAAGAAATTGTTTTTGGTCCATGAAAAAAGAAATTGTTTTTGGTCCATGAAAAAAGAAATTGTTTTTGGTCCATGAAAAAAGAAATTGTTTTTGGTCCATGAAAAAAGAAATTGTTTTTGATCCATGAAAAAACAATTGTTTTTGATCCATGAAAAAGAAATTGTTTTTGATCCATGAAAAAGAAATTGTTTTTGGTCTATGAAAAAAGAAATTGTTTTTGATCCATGAAAAATGAAATTGTTTTTGATCCATGAAAAAATGAAATTGTTTTTGGTCCATGAAAAAAGAAATTGTTTTTGATTCATTAAAAAAGAAATTGTTTTTGATTCATTAAAAAAGAAATTGTTTTTGATCCATGAAAAAGAAATTGTTTTTGATCCATGAAAAAGAAATTGTTTCCGTCATCAGAAAAAAGAAAACTTGGATACTTTCCATGAAAAAAGAAAAACAATTTGATTTTCTCTCATAGTTTTTTTGCATGCTTTCGTCTTAAAACTCAACTTATTTCAAACATTTGTTGAAAAAAATTTTTTTAATATACTTTTCTCAATTATTAGTTTAATTTCGTTTTTCATCCATTTCTTCTCGTAGATCGTTTTTGGTTTCTGCTGATCATATTTATTTATCTACATCTGGTCCATTGTATTCTATTACCTAAAATAAGAAGGACCAACATTCGTAAGATGCCACTCCAGGTCCTAATGTTGGCTATAAAAGAAACCCATGCTGATTCCGATTCTTGGATCTTTCAGAACATAGCTTTTCTTGATCTTTGTACTGAGATCAACCGTCCCATTCTTCGTTTTATAACAATGAAATCTTTGTATATAAATATATTTATGAAAAATTTACTATCAGTCTATGTATGGAATATTGTTGCCAAATTTGGGCTGGTGAATCTTTGGCCCATTTGAGGGTTCTTTATAAGTTGCAGGAATGTATCTGCAATTTCTTCTCTGCAACCTCTCAGATGTGATGTTGCTTGTCTTGTTTTTTGTTTTTTCTATAATTACTATGATGGCGTGTGCTAATCAGAATTACTTTTTACATCATATAGTCTAGTCACCACTTATCAAGGCCTGGAGGCCACTCAAGGATAAGGGTTAATGGGTACCATAATGGAAATTTGATCATTTATTTTAGACAGCAGCTTTTCAAGAACTTGTCCATATTGGACTTGTAAACAACCATGTCATAGTCGGCTGGGAAGCAGTTCCATGGTATTATGTTCTACAGACGAGCAGCTCTAGGAAAGAAACTCTGCTCATGGAATTTTTGCTTAGATTTAGGCACAGGTGGAGTGTAAGAAATTGCTGATAGTTGTTATAGCTAGTCAAGTGTTTGACGTAAATGACTTACCGGAGGAACCACATAGTGGACCTCCATCGAATACCTGCCATGAAAATAATGATAGAGCAGGGAGTGGCTCCTAACGTCTCTTCTATGAGACAATGGCTAAAGAGAGGAAAAAAAGGACATCGCCCACTAGATTTTGAAGTCTGTTTTATACCCTACCAAGGCAGGAAAGGATGCTCTGAGCAGCTTCTTATTAGATGTGACAACAGTACTCTATCCTAGGATGTGCTTGGTTCTTATACAGGTAGAGGATTGGCAGTGAGATATCCCTGGAGTGGTAAAAGGATCCAACCATCTTTCCAGCAATCTTGAATACGGATTTAATGTATGCGTGTTCCATTTCAGGAGTGAAGATTAGTCTCAGAAGCTTGTCAAAACCTGGTGCTTTCCCAAGATGATAGTCATTCATTTTAATTGGGGTCAGGTGTCAGTGTTGATGATGGAGATAACCTATTTTTAACGTGGAATATATATACTAGCAGGCCGCCCGGAATTGCCTGATAGTAAAATACACTTAAATATGATATTTTGATTTATGCAGATTTCGTATTTATTATTGTATTGTACCCAATATATAGTAAAGATTAAAAGTTTAAAAAAAAATTACTACTGCGCCACCACTATTTGTAATGCCATCATTCACCTTCACCTGGCAAATTCCATTTTTTTTTTTTTAATTTTCATACTTTTTAATTTTCACACTTTTGCACCGATTTTTTGCATGGGTTCGAATACCCTATATATAAGTATATTAAGTTTCATGTCTGTATACCAAAAATGACAGGAGTTTGATAGGCAAAATTAAAATATATATATATATATATATATATATGTATATATATATATATATATAGAAAGAGGTTTGTGCTTACTATAATCTTTTTATGCAAATATTAAGCAAGTATAAATCTTGTAAAATATCTGCATAACAGTTAACTAAAAATGATATTCCCATAAGAAAACCAAAAAAAACTAATAGGGAATTGATTAAAATGAATCTTTAAAATAATATGCAAATTAGCTAGATCTTTTTGTTAGATAATAACATTGTTAAAAGTTAATTAATTATTATGGAGCTATCTGTCTATCTATCTATTCAATGATATTCTTAAAATAGTTTATATTTGGAGTTATTTATTGTTTATAGAATAAAGTGTAGCAATGGGTTTTAGCTGAAGATGTTTACATAAATTAGCTAGGTTAAATAAACAAAATGACCTTCGCCAGGCATACATGGAAAGAGACGTGTCCTTTTTAATGATGATGTAACAGAACTGAGGTCAAGAGGTCGGGAAGTTTAGCAAGTCAAAGAGTTGGAGTTTGGTTACGGAAGTGAACAGACGTGCTTCAAAAAGCCAGGAAGCAAGGCTGTAAAGAATAAGCATGTAGACACAAAATGCAGACTTTTTGTGAAGACCATTTGAGACAACTGAAATAAATTCATGTTTTAAAAATATAAAGTGTTGTTCTGTGGTTTCACAAAAGAAGGAAGAACAGAGGTCTCAAGTAGTTATGGTTGGTCATTTCATGTTTCATCACGGAGTTCAGCACTGAAGATAGAAGAACTCTTGATTTAAGCTGGGATTCCCAATACTACACAACATTTTGCAGATGAATGCAATTCCACGACTCATATAACAGTTGTATTTACTTTTTAAATAAATAGAAAAATGTTTTTAATATTGATATCAATACACAAAAAAAATTATAGGAGTGTGTGTGTGTGTGTGTATATATATATATATATATATATATATATATATATATATATATATATATATATATATAAGAACCCCGGGATACGGCATGAAAAATTAGTACCAACAGTATATAATACACATGTATATAATTAAATAGCATTATAAATAACACCATAAGGCAGGGCAAATACCGTTAGCAGGGGCCGGAAAACATTGTATTCCACATCGCAACCTAAAAAAAAACGTATCCTCGGGTTCTACTGTATATAATTCATTTGTCATCGTTTTTTAAAAGATGGAATCGTCAGATCATTAAAGGCAAGATACAAGCAAGGACGGTCAGACGCTCCACAGAGTCTTATGATTATAATTTCAATCTATTCGTGTGCTTAAATTTGTTTATAAATGAGTTTTGTGGGGAAAGAGACAGCTGAGAGATTGATTTTGAAACTTTAGTTTTGGCAAAGGTGAGCGGATCATATCTTCGGGACCGTTTGACCTGAAGACATAAAATAGATGCCATGCAATTCATATAATGACCATAAGTATATGCAATCAATCTGAAAATAGAAATCAGTTTAAAGTTTTATTATTTGTTTGTTATGACTCTTTAGATTATCCTCCTTTTAACCAGCTTCTTAATTCCATCATTTCCATCAGCATTCTTTTCTTCGTCTTCATTAACATCAGTCTCACTATCATCATCACCAGCTTCATTTTCATCTTCACCTTTTTCTGTTTTGTGCACTGACAATGTGTTGGATGTTGAGGTGGCTTCCCATTCACGGAACACGTTAGTGAGAGACTGCTTCCCTATTGATTACAATTTGGTCGTCTTTAAATCCCAAATTAAAAAATTCTTGTTGTGAACTCTGCCATCAATAATCAAACACACATTGAAAATCGGAACGAGGACAATCTACTCTCATGGATTAAATAAATTCTGTACCGATCCCTGAGTTCAACATAAAGATTACCAAGTTCACTAAGATGGCCTGAAGATGGTTATGGTTTACATCAGTCATTCCTAACGTGGGGCGCATGCCAATATTTTGGTGGGGCATGGGCAGGACATGCACCCTTGGGCTTACTATACCAAAGACTATAGGGCAATTTGAGAATGAGTTATTTTTTTTCATTATTATTATTATTATTATTATTATTATTATTATATTAACAGTGAATTGTTTCATAGTGAATCTTTGTATTAAGGAGAGCGTCCGGCCGTGTATGTGTGTGCGATATATATATATATATATATATATATATATATATATATATATGTGCAAGTAGTAGTAGTAGTGGTAGTAGTAGTAGTTCTGATACTACTATTACTACTACTACTGCTGCTACTAATATCACAAAGGGGAGGCATCAGAATTTTAGAAATGCCTAGGTGGGGCATGGCCCAAAATAGTTGGGAACCACCGGTTTACATTGACTGGAACGTTGAGAACAGTAGTCGAAACAATCTAAATAACACATATCAATCCTCATCTCCAAAACATTCTTTCCACCATTCACTAATAAGAGTCAAGATATACATGAAGAAGATCGGAGGTTACATCGGTCGAAACGTTGGGAGAATAACAGCTAAGATGAGAACAGTAGTTTGAACAATTTAAATAACGTTAGGGTTTGTGTTCGTTGAAAGAAGCGCTGATTGAGTTTGAATAAAAAAAATACGTATTAGATACGTTTGAAGCTAAAACAACGCATTATTACAGAATAAACATTTATTTCGTTTGAAATTCATAAATATATTTCGAAGTTACATTTCATCTTCAGTGAGTCTTTCTTTTTTATCAAGGAACACAAACCCTAACGTGAATTTCGCGTGACAAACGCACCGTTCTGACATTTGAAAAGACTACCGTAAAAACAACAAACGGACTTCTACTTACTGATTCTATGCTCCAACAACAACATGGCGAAAAAGAAAAAAGGAAAGAAAGGCATATTGAAGATGAAGTGTATCTTCGAAATATATTTATAAATTTCAATATAAATTTCAAACAAAATAAATATCTGTTTATTTTGTAATAATGCGTTGTTTTGGCTTCAAACATATCTAATACATATTTATTTTATTCTAAATAATACATATTATCCTCATCTAAAAAATTTGGAAATAATTGTTTATAGTTAGTTTCTACAACATAGAATTATTGTTGTTGCAACTGTCAAGTGAGCTGGTTACGTTAAGGTGGTTCATGCAAAAAGGTCCTGAACAAAGTCGCCAAAGATGGTTAACGAATTGCCATTCCGTCGTTGTTGACTTGAGAACTTGGCCAGGTCCTCTCATTGTTTGTGCTACCCAGTCAGATAGATAGAAACGGGTTATCTCTAAAATTAATCCCTCCTCTTGAGTTACGAACTGCAGACCCGAATTATTAAAAAGGTTGCTGTAACTAGATGCTAGTGTTGGGATGACTAACCGAAATTGAGAATCAGAAAAATCAGAACTTTTTGCAGTATTGAAATCAGAAAAATTTGTGCCTATTTTTCATTCCTAAAAAAACTTCTTTTTTCTTTTTTTTTTTTTTTTTTTTTTTTTTTCAAATAAAATTTCCCATTACTGGTATTAATGATAAAATACTAAATATTTATTGATTTTTACCAGTAAAACTAAATATTTATTGATTTTTAGCTACTAGTAAAACTAAAATTAGTAAATCATCCCTGCAAATATATGTTTACATTTGTGAAAAATATATATAAATGTTTTTAAGGTAAGCCAAAAAATTACCAAGAACAACCCCTTACAAAAAAACAAAAAAAAAAAAAAAAAATAAAAACGATATCTAAATATTTAGAGATTTAAAAAGAATCAGAATCAGTAATTTAGAAGAGAATCGATAATTATTGAATTAATTTGTAATCCTTTTTTCATGAGTAATTTGTATAATTTATTTTATTTAATTATTTGTGAACTATTATCCTCATCTTCTGGTTGCTGTTTAATGACATTTCAGCCAATTATTCCTCTGGCTTTCATCAGGTGGTTAACCGCGACGGGATAGATGGGATAGGGATGTCAAATCTCCTACTGCATCCACAGTAATTACTGCCTTCCATAGCTGTTGTCGTCTCAACACGGTTTGGTCAATTAATCCTCTGACCGGCTTTGGGTGGGATTGAAACTGCTATCTTCAGACAATGCTCACTTGGAACCGTAGATATTTCGCATCTCTATCCACTGCGCCACGAAGTTGGGAGATTCAACATTCCTATCCCATCGTGATTAACCACCTGACGAAGGCCAGAGGAATAATTCGATGAAACGTCATGAAACAACAACTAGAAGATGGGGATAAATAATTCAATAAAATGAACAGAATCAGTAATTGTATTGGAATCGGCAGGGAAAATATTGGAATCGTCCCATCACTACTAGATGGACGGCAGAAAACATTTACAGAACAGCATTCAGAACATGTAATGGTCATGTATGGGATGGAGGTAGTGATTGTTAAAGAATTCCAACTTACGCTGATTGACCATCCGCATCGGCCATGTCTTGTAAACCATGAAAGTATAAGGCCAAACGCCAATGATTCCAAAAATTTCTACCCCCTGATCCATATCTTAAAATCTTCCAATATTCAGAGTCTCTGTTTAATCTTTGATGGTTGAAAAATCTGACTCCAATTCCGGGCATTCTTACGAGTCTGACTCCTTTCAAGACCTCAGACTTTCTCTGGCTTTGTAACTCTGGTCTATAAGATAGACCGGGAGACACACCCCTTGGTTGCTATTGAAATCTCCTGATGCACGAATACAGATCTAATGCCATCATTCCCCAACTTGATGAGAAGTGAAGTATTTCCTCATTATTTGCATGGGAGGGGGGAGGTATAAAACACTATCAATAATCCCCCCCACTCTTTATCTCTGCCTAAACCTAAACGCAGATTCCATGAAAAATGTTTATTTCTTAGAACTGCACGCCTGTGGAACTGTTTTTCGTTCTCCTGCTTTCAAGCTGACTACAATCTGATTGTCTTCAAGTCCAACGTAAACAAGTTCTTGATGAGCTGTTCCACTTAAGTTAACAAATTTACTGAATTTCTATTACTAACGATTACTATATTGTTCAATTGACTACTGTACACTCTTAACCCTTATCCTCGAGTGGTCTCTGGACCTTGATAAGTGATGATGCCTATGTAAAAAAAAAAAAAAGTTAATATAAATCAAAATTTGATGTAGAGCAAACCTTTTCTCTACTTTATCCAAAAAGCCTTGGGGGGGGGCGTGTGTGAATTTGGGTGGATGCACCCCATAAATAGTCAAATCTATTAAAATAAGATGCCTATATTACTCATTCGGTTGCCGAGAATATTAATTCCAAAATTCATAATAATCGGTTCATAAAAATTAATTATAATAAACTAATAATTTTTTTACAAGTTAAGAAGTTCATAAAATAAAATATATGTAATTCTTTTATCAATGACTCCCGAGTAACGCCAGGTGCCCCCGCTTGAAAGGAATGATCGAAATGTATATCCATTCTTTTTACACATTTACTTTTGATCTTCTGCTTTCTGTCGAAATATCGATTATATAATTTATGTCTGATGTTATCTACAAGTAATTTGATATATTGCTCTCCCGATGGGAACATTTGAATGCAGTCAAAAAATCAATCAAATATTCAATGTAACGAAAATATCTATTAATCTTGCACTTCCCCTCATGTGTGCATTTTTACTAATTGTAATCTGTCGAAAGTGTTCGGAAAATCGATGGCGTAACTTTGGGATTATGTTCTATATGTGCAAATGTGCCTTCTAAGCATGTGCACACTTCCCGTTGAAAAGGATGGAAAAAAATTATGAACACTCCACTCCAGAGTGTTAAGTGATTCTTAAAAAGAGGAAAAACGTGTCTGAAGAAGAAAAAAAAAGTTATAAAGATGGAAGGACATAGTTCATTAGCAGAAAAATAGTATACGAATTAGTAAAAAGACAATCGGGGGGGGGGGGGTCTAAAGTCTATTGAACTCTCGAAACAGGAAAATGCCTCACGGTAGGTGGTAAGTTTCCAAATAGTCAGCTTGGAGTAGCTGATGATTAAGTCAATTTCATTTATACTATCTGTCACTCTGAAAAAAGGATGAGACTTAGGATTTCTGATTTTGCTTCAATAAGTTTAGAGAGTTTTCAATTAGGGTCAGTTGACGGCAGTTTGCAGCTGAAAGCAGATCGATAGTTGTAGCAGATGAGAATAGACGGCTATCAACAGACAATGTTTAAGGCACAACTGATTCAAATATGATGTATGGAGTTGTGCTTTCTTTTGAGAGGTTGCGTTGTTTTATTTTATTTTAAGACTTGTAAACCAGTGCTTGCACCCTCAGCAATTACCAATGTGAGAGACAACGACCACGACTTGGCCAAAGCGAGAAAAGATGAATGAAACCTTTTATTTAATTAACAGAGGTAGCATGCTCATCCCATAAGCCATGACCTGATTGAAGTCCTAAGTAATTCGCAATTGTATTTTGAGTGTTGTTCGCTTGTGGATTCATGGCATAGTGCATAAAGTACTTGGTAAAATTCAGTTGTGACATTCTTTTGGCGGTGTAAGATCCAATCTTCAGTGTGAGCAACACATGACATATCAAAGGCCTTCGATAAGGTATGGCATAAGGGCCTACTTCACAAGATTTTCAGCTACGGTATCACTGGAAATGTTTTCTCAATCATTAAATCATTTCTCTCCGATAGGTTCATAAGAGTAGTGGTTGATGAGCAGAAATCAGAGGCCCACAGTATTAATGCTGGAGTCCCTCAGGGGTCCATCCTGGGCCCAACTCTCTTCCTGATCTACATCAATGATCTCCCAAAACATATACTTAAATCATTCGTTGACATCTATGCTGATGACACGACCATCTATGGCAACACATCAAAGGCCGTAAATGACAAAGTTCTCTCTAATTCTCTCTCCTCTGATCTTGAGCGCGTGGTACAGTGGGGGAAGAGGTGGCTGATCACTTTTAATGCATCCAAAACCAAGCTTCTATCTTTACATCATCAACCCTCTGATACCCATCTGGCATCAATTGAAATGGATGGCTCTCATCTTGGGGAGGCTCCATGTTTTGACAAGCTTCTGGGTTTGACCTTTACTCCTGATCTGAAATGGAACACATACATCAGGTCTGTTGCCAAGGATGCTGGGAAAATGGTGAGATCCTTCTACCGCTCCAGAAGATATCTCACTACTGAAGCAATTCTCTATCTGTATAAAAGCCAAGTACGTTCAAAGATAGAGTACTGCTGCCACATCTGGGCAGGAGCTGCTAAAAACAGCCTATCCTGCCTTGACAGAGTGCAAAATAGACTTTGTAGCTTAGTGGGGGATGCCCTTTTCTCTTCTCTGCAACCTCTCTCCCACAGCAGAGACGTTGCGAGCCTGTCTTTGTTTTATCGTTATTTCCATGGCAAGTGCTTATCTGAGTTCCAATCCCTCGTCCCCCCCCTCGCCAATCTTTCACGAGAAACACCCGTCTGGCTGAAACTACTGTCAATAATTTTCCCCACTCTTTATCTGTGCCTAAATCCAAACGTATATTCTATGAGCAGATCTTCTTTCTTAGAAGTGCATGACTGTGGAACTCTCTTTCGTTTGCCTGTTTCCCACCTGACTATAACTTGGATGTCTTCAAGTCCAACATAAACAAATTTCTGACAAACCGCCACCTTAAGTAAGACACTCTATCAAATCTTCAATACTAATGATTACTATAATACTATCTCATTGATTACTGTACACGCAATAACCCTTATCCCTGAGTGGCCTCCAGGCCTTGATAAGTGGTGACCTCCATGTAAAAAAAAAAAAAATACAATTGCAAATTAGGGTTTCTACCAGGTCATGACTAGGGCTATGATTCTTTTCATTGTTTTGACTCTCGAGTATATATCCGACACAATTAATTCACCGAGAACCACATCACTCTATATAAAAACATATAAGATATCAACGGATACACACTCGAGAATCAAAAGAATGAAAAGAATATGCTGTTGTCCTAGCTCTCGTCATGACTGACAGATGGAGAACATTCTACTCCGAAGGATTAAATAAAGGGTTACGTTTGAAATTCGATTCAGATTTCAGAGTTAACCATGATACACCTGAAGACGCTCAGAGATTTCGTCAACTGAAACGTTGTGAAAATAGCACTCAAGATGAGAACAATAGTCCGAATAATACGAATGTCTCCTGTTTTATACACATCTCATACTGTCCAGATTTAACCTTTCTCTGGGGTCATCTGTAACTTTTAAACCTTCAAAGGAGACAGCTGTGGGTCAATTGTGCCAAGGAAACAAAAAGCTTGAGTCATGTTATCCAATATTAGTTTTTTTTTTTTTTTTTTTGGCGGGTGCTAAGTTTGAAACTAATAGTAATTTGAAACAGTGCAAACATTCCGGTTGTGTATACCGGTCTCACCCAATGTGCGATTGAAATCTTCAAGAAATCCTTGTATTTCTGCTATGCTTAAAAGAATGACGACACGCTCATATATAAAAATATAACAAAATATCTTTATCGTCGGTAGTTGACATTTTTTTTTTTTTTTTTTCTTCAAATTTTCAAATAGTAAAATAGTCATTTTCAGGAAATCTTAAATTGTTATCGAGTATTTCAAACAGTGAATTTTTTCTTTTTTTTTTTTTTTTTTTTTTTTTTTTTTTGATTACATACACATCCGACAGACACCAAAATACTGTAATCGGACATATAAATATCATTTTTGACTTTACTAGAAACATCTCAAGTCATGCCAGAAATTACCACCACTACCGTGGCATATAAGATAGAATATATATATATATATATATATATATATATATATATAAAATAAAGAATATAATATATAAAAATATATAAAATAAAGAATATAATGTGATATAAAAGAAAAGAAAAAGAATGAAACAAAAACAAAAGAAAAAGCTGTCCAATTTCCTGAAAATTTCCTGAAAAAAAAAATTTCAATTTTATATTTTTTAAATAGCAATATTTATTAAAAACAATTTCGCACTCGTCTGCTCTTTCTAAGCGTTATATCTTTTGATAATTACGGTAGAACCCCGGGATACGGTGGCCCCGGTATACGGTTTTGCCAGGTTACGATGTTTTCCTACCCCTGGTTACGGTATTTACTCTGCCTTACGGTGTTATTTATAATGTTATATTTGTATTATATATATGTGTTCTGTATTTTGTTACTAATTTTTAATATGTATATAATTTTGCTTAGACCCCGCCATACGGTGATTTCACATTAATTAATGCCGTATCTCGGGGTTATGCTAAATTTTATTGTGTCTTGCATTTGGCCAGGTGTTTTTTTTTTTCTTTCAAACTGATTGCTCGATATACACGGCCTAGATTTCCAATACTTTTATTTCCAAAGAACCAGTTAAATACTGATATATATATATATGTGATCATCCACAAAAAAAACAAAAACAAAAAAGCAAATGAAGAAACTTGTTTGATATGCATGTGTACATATATTTTTTTTATAAATCTATGATTAGGTTTATGAAAATAATGAATCTATAATCAAGTCTCTCGGCTGCAGCGCGGCTATGAAACCCTAACCTCTTCCGCTGATGAACCAAGATTGTTTATAACAAGCCTTACATAATTATGCGAAAAGCTTACGTTTCGTTGTATCGATCATCTATTGAATTATTTGCTTAAGCATCTTATGATAATTACGATAAACAATCATTCGAATTATCTATCTTGAGCAGATTAGAACTCCGAACTTGGATTACTATTAGTTATAAAAACAGTCAGAATGTTTCTAAAATCTTGATGGAGGGTTACGGATTACAAATGATGATTGATTTTTAACTTATATATATATATATATATATATATATATATATATATATATATATATATATATATATATATATATATATATATATAGTCTTGGAAGTTTTTAACTTTTAAAACTATACAAAAAAAATTTATTTTTTATCATTCGTTAGAAAACTATTTAGTCAGTAAGTCATTCAATCACCTGCAATCACTGCATCAACTTGCTCTCTCGAATTCACTATAGTACCAGTAATAATTTATTTTTAAGGGGTCATCAGTTGTTTACCATGAAACACTGTTTCGGGGATTTAAAAACAAAACAGTATATTACATCATAGCTCCCCAGCAGTGTTGAAGCAGACATTGTTAAAAATGAAAGAAAGCTTCTGTTTAGTAATTTTACAGTAAAGTCTGACGAAGTTACTGGATTGTAAATACGATTCGGTAACCGAAACATGTGTAACTAAACAGATAAAACGGTAATAAAAAATAAACACACACACACACACACACACATATATATATATATATATATATATATATATATATATATATATATATATATGTAGCATTTAATGTTATACAATTATTGTTATGTAAGAAAATCACTTGACTTTTTAAAATCATTGTATAAATTCGTATTATTTGGATTTATCGGACTACTGTTCTCATCTTGAGTGTGATTTTCACTTTTCACAACGTTTCGGTCGATGTAACCTCCGACCTTCTTCAAGTGTATTTTATCCTCAGTGTGGGCGACCGAAAAATACAATTGCAAATTACTTAGGCCCTCTATCCAGTCATGGCTGACGAGATAAGAGCATGCCACCCCTGTGAAGTAAATAAAGGGTTCTGCTCGAAATTCCATTCAAATTCCCGAGTTCGTTAGAAACATTCCCGAGTTCGACAAGATACACCTGGAAAAGGGCGGAAGTTACATCGACCAAAACATTGTGAAAATGACACTCAAGATGAGAACAGTAGCTCGATGAATCCAAATAATACGAATAACCAATGCTCAAAAATTCAGAAACGTCATCGCATAAATTATTTGCAAGGTTATAACAAAAGTAGACATTTTAGCAAAAGTTAAAAAAGGGCAGAAGTTATAGCCCGTTGATTTAGAATGAATTGTTTATGTCAAATTGATGGTTAAATATGATTAAATTTGTGCTCATATAAATAGTAATCCTTATTAATCTCTAACTATGCATTGAACGGATACCTTAATACTTAGTTCGCTGCACCTTATCATAACAAAGTTCCATGCAAAATTTTAGCCAGATCAGCCTCGTAGTTTTCCAGAAATAGTGAAACGGACACAAACAGATCGATAGACTAAGAGAAATATATAACAAAATATTCCTAATTTTTACAAAAAGTATATTTATACTCAAAATGAATGAATGTGAAAGTTTTCCTTTTTTTTTCCATTAATTTTAACATCAAAACAACTTATGCTTATTTAATCCTATGATACAACATAAATTTTTGTACTACCGTATATATAGTAATCTACAAACGACCACAGGCCTCTTTGAGTCTTCTTAATTTGCATATTTATTTTATAAACAACTTCTAATTAATTAATATGAATTTGTAATTTGTACTGATGGGATGATTCCAATATTTTTCCCGATTTCGCTACAATACCAATTCTGTTCTAAATACTTGATTTCAATACAATTACCGATTCCGATACTTATAAATGTTTAAACATTGCTGATTTTATTTGAAAATGGGGGTCTGATTACTGCAAACCCCATGAAATATGGGCATATATTTTCCCAGATGTGCAAATACATTTGAGGGGATGACCCATAGTTTAGTTTTACTGGTAGTTTAAAAGTAGTTTTAAGGAGAGCAGAAATTGGATCTCGGGTTTACTTTTGGCAGCCGTGTACCTCTTGCTTCCCTTATTTACTCCTTTAGTTCTCACATTCCATGAACGATGTTTCTGGCAAAGAGGGAAGAATTGCTGTTTTCTGAGTCAGTATCTATTCCATCTAACACTTATTGCTGATTGGTTCATACACGCAAAGAAATAAAAATAAAACTCAATCATGTTCTGCAAAGCCAAAAACAAAAACATTTTTTCTCTAAAAAACAAGACAAAAAAAAACTGAACACCATGAAAATTTTAAGATACAAACAACTTTAAACATGAAACCTTTTTACTGAATCTGCCATTGAATAATCCAAAAAATGTTGCTATGCCGTAAAACAAAACAATCAAACCAAACATCATGAATAAATATTTATAGATATTGTGGTGTGGTTCGTGGCTCTGGTATGACCATTTTCGAAACATAATTTCTTTGGGTATTGTCAAAAACCATATCGACAATTAAAGAATTATGTTTTAGCAAAGAAAGAAAATGAATGTTACGGGATAGACATGCATGCGTAATAAAATGGAAATAAATGAAAAACGAAATTTTATAACAAACTAGCGGGCCGCCCGGCGTTGCCCGGTCCTAAAATACGCTTAAATATGATATTTTGATTTATGCAGATTGCATATATATTATAGAGATTCTTATATATTATAAAGTTGTGATTTCAAAAGTAATATATATATATATCCATATGACTTGGGTGCATCAGCTTGAATCGAAATCAAAACCAAAACTTATAAAGAACACACTCGCACACACACACACATATATATATATATATATATATATATATATATATATATATATATATATATATATATATATATATATATATATATATATATATGAATAAATGTTTAGAGGTACAAAATTTATAGATACATTTAAATAAAAGGGGCGGAAATCTCTCAAAAGCTCTTTCGACTATCATCTCGTCAGGAGAGAATCGATAGTATAAAATTAAATAACATAATGCCGAAATAAAGAGCAAAAGGGGGAACGAGTAAACGAGTACTAAAAGTGCCAGAAAGACGATTAAAAGTAAATTTAATTGGTGAAGAGAAAAATGCGTTTAAAATGGCACCGCGAGGGAAGGAAAAAAAAAAAAAAAGGGTTGTCAAATTTCCCCGAAGAGATTCAACGCCTTCACCGTATCCTTCTGCCGGCATAAAGATGGTTTACGAAAGGCAATAGAGACAGATTCCAAAATTCTTAAATGATTTTTGGAGTCCGCTCTATGCAGTACCTCAAACCACTCTATTTTATACTGATTGGCACAACATGGATTATCAACCAAATGTTGGCCAATAGCAGAGTCCAAATATATATATATATATATATATATATATATATATATATATATAAATTGAGTTCCTTCAGCTATAATCGAAACCGAAACCCAACCTTATGAAGAATTCTTGGTAAAATTATTTATTAAAAATAATAGATGACTTGAGTGCCATCAGCTATAATCGAAACCAAAACTTATGAGAATTCTTGATAAAATTAACAATTAAACAACAGTCATTCGGAAGAAAAATATGTAAGTGTGACACGCAAAATAAAACACGCTATCGTATTATTGTACAGATAATTCACCTGTCATCCCCTTTTTAAAAGATGAAATCGCCTAATAATTGAAGGCAAGATTCAAGCAATGAAGCAGGCATATATATGTTCTCCTGTCATCCCGTTTTTTTTTTAAGATGGGATCGCCTGATCGTCGAAGACAAGATGCAAGAAAGCAAGCAAGATCTACAATTTTATAATTATATCGATTTATTTTTTTACAAGAGATAAGAATATAAAATTACTTTGTCATAAATTAATGCCAACAGGTGTTTGAAAGATAAGCAGTCACAAGTCAAACTGTTCATGATATGAATAATATGCATAAGTATTGACAGTGTGGTATTGTGTATGTGTGTTGGTTTACCTTCTTGTTGTTAGTGCATGTATAATTGTGAGTATCAATTCGTTTCTGTTCGCCTGACTCTTGTTAATGAGTAGAAATGTGTAGGAGTTGAAGATTGGTACATGAGTCATTGAAGATTTCTTTGCAAGTTTCCTTCTGCCTAAAGGTACGGCGTAGGGGTGATCATACGTTGTTGAGGTCCTGCAGTACAGTGGCTGGTTTGAGAATTCTGAAGGAAAATGATTTTGTTGACCAGATCTTGTGGGAGATTTTAAACTTGTACTGACTTTTTACTTTCACATAGACGTGTTACTTTTGGGAATTGAACTGATTTTCAGTGAAAGTGAATTCCAAATAAGCAGAGAAAGAAAGAGAGTAGCATTCAGTCATTTGCTTTTTAGCATTCTGTTGAATTATAAAGAGTTTGAAACATAAAACCTTTTTTAAAATTATTGGATTAAACATTAAATAACATGAACAGGGCTGATATGCCGTAAAACACATCAACCAAACCAAACACCATGAATAAATACTTAAAGATATAAAGAACTTGACGCAAAAAACGTTTCTGCAAAATGACTGGATTCTGCATTAAATAACCTAAAAAGGATTGATATGCCATAAAATAAAACAACCACACATATCTGAATACTACCATAAACGAACAGCTACCTTTTATATTGTGGATGATAAATTAAAAAATATACTTGCATGGTAAACTAGCAGGGGTGGTGGGAGGGCGCCGGACTCTGCCAGTTGTAAAATACGCTTGAATATGTTTTAATTCATGCAGATTTTGTATTTATTATTACAGAGCCAATTCTGTATTTATTATTATATTGTACCTAATATTTTAATTTTTTTTTTTACACGGTGGTCACCACTTATCAAGGCCCGGAAGCCACTCAGGGATAAGGGTTATTGCAAGTACAGTACGTTAGTGTGGAGATTTGATGAAGTGTTTACTTAAGGGGGCGGTTCATTAGGAATTTGTTAACGTTGGACTTGAAAACATTCAAGTTGTAGTCAGGTGGGAAGCAGGCAGACAGAACAGAGTTCCACAGGCGTGCAGTTCTAAGAAAGAAGCTTTGTTCATGGAATCCACGTTTTGATTTAGGCACAGATAAAGAGTGGGGGAAATTTTTCACAGTGGATTCAGCTAGACGGGTGTTTTTTGTGAAAGATTGGCGAGGGGGGGGGGACCAGAGATTGGAGTTCAGACGAGCACCTGCCATGGAAATAACGATAAAACAAGGATAGGCTCGCAACGTCTCTTCTGTGGGAAAGAGGTTGCAGAGTAGAGAAAAGGGCACCCCCCCCCCACACACTAAGCCACGGAGTCTATATATAGTAGTGATTTTAAAAGATTAAAAAAAAATGATTTGGGTGAAGTCGACAAGTTGAAATGAACATTTTGCAATTCAACTTGCCGACTTCTGTGCGCGTTATCCAAACAACAAAGATTTTACTCGGTATGAACCATATTTTGTGTATGATTATTATTTCTTAATTTCCGCGTTATATGAATTAAGAATTTATTGATTAGATATTTTCACACACACACACACACACACGCACACGCACACGGACAAACACACACATAAATATAATATTTTATTTATGTAGACTAATGGAGCCTGCGAAAATTCCGCAATGAACTCTTTCATATGTCATATATTGATGTTGGCATTCTGTGGATGTTCTGCGCAAATGGAGACGCCCTCATATTATTGTAGCCCTTTTGTTAAAACTGCAAAAGTATTTATCTAAGCTAGCGAGGACGCCCGGCATAGCCCAGTCGTAAAATACGCTAAAATATATTTTAACTTATGCAGATTCCGTATATATTATTATAGTCAATTTTCTATTGATTCTTGTATATTATAAAGTTGTGATTTCAAAAATAAAAATATATATCCATGGTTGTATCGAAAACGAAATCAAAACTTATGAAGTAAATATATATATATATATATATATATATATATATATATATATATATATATATATATATATATATATAACTTAAGTTCCTTAATATAGATTTAGTTTTTGAAAACTTTATTGGCTATAAATTACCGGTGCCAGAACATTAACAAAGCTGATCAAACAAAGTGATAATTAAAAGAAAAAACAGACAACAAAATTATCACTTCAAAGCCGTTCTTGAACAATACGTGCAAACAATTTAACTATTCAAACATCATTCCATTAATACAAAAAATTGATTTTTTTTTTCATAATTTGTAAACATAAAAACAGATTTTTATTTTAGCCCGAAAATCTAGGAAGTGTATTTTCATTTGAGTTTCACACCAAAGTTTGATGGAAAAAAAATCACTCTAAATATCGATTTTAGTTCTGTTGACTTCCGATTATCACAACACATTCTGTGCAAGTACTTTAAACAGGCATAGGGATGAAGTATTGTAGTGATGGGACAAAGGCTGGAGCTTAGTAGACTGTGGGTTAGAGTTAGAGTAAAGATTCTTTTGTGCTCCTTGTTCGAGAGAGACCAGTGGTTTGTGCATCAGTCCAGATGTGACAATAGTACTCCTGTAACGTTGTCCAGAAATCAACAGGGTATACGCCTCAGTTGCAAAGTGGACAAAGAATTGAAAAGAATTTTGTCATTCACACATCTAACATGATCTCGAACATTCTTTCCCGTCCCTAACATGATCTCCTTTTTAAGGTCTTTATTTTTCCCTATCGGTTACGTTATTTCACATGTATTTGCATAAGCGCATCTACGCTACGTTACACTCCAAGCATGAATAGATAGTGGCTTTGTAGAGATATGGGTGTGAGAACTTTATTATTATGTTTCTTGAGTAGTTTCTGAGTTTTAGTTGAACACTCACACAAATATACAACTGCCTTATATATAACAGATTAGAAACCCCCAAAAAGAACCATTTGTGTGGTAGATTTAGTTTTTGACATCTTTATTGCCACTAAATTACCAGTGCAAGGACATTAAAAAAAAAAGCAGTTCAAACAAAGTGATAATTAAAAATACAGTAAAAAAAAAAAAACAGACAACAAAATCATCACTTCAAAAACATTCTGGAACAATATGTGCAAACAACTAAACTATTCAGATATCATACCATTAATACAATAAAGTATGTTTTCTTTTTCATCATTTGTTAACATAAAAATAGTTTCTATTCTTTTGATGCGAAAAGTGATTTAAACATAAAAACACAATTATACATTTTTTTTTTGCTTTATTAATTATCGTATTAGACACAAAACAAAGCATCTAGATATCCACCACCATCACCACCACCACCATCATCATCATCATCGACTTAATGGTCATTTTACATGACTGATGCTATCAGATCAGGCTGTCTGAAGATATTGTCTTCCTGACCTAAAATGCACCAAACGTTGATGTTAGTGTTTTTTTTTTTTTTAATGTAGATTCCATGAACAAAGCATCTTTCTTAGAACTGCACGCCTGTGGAACTCTCTTCCATTTGCCTGCTTTCCAGCTGATTTGGTAGTCTTCAAGTCTAACGTAAACAAATTCCGTTTATCAAATTTACACTACTAACAATTACTACCATATTATCCTATTGACTACTGTACACTGAATAACCCTTATCCTTGAATGGTCTCTGGGCCTTGATAAATGGTGACTTCTTTGTTAAAAAAAACCCAACTCAATCATGTTCTGTAAACCAAAAACAAAACAAAAACAAAACAACCAAACCAAACACCGTGAATAAATATTTGAAGATACAAATAACCTAAAACATAGAAACGTTTTTTAAAAATGACCACATTCTGCATTAAATAACCAAAACTGGGTTGATACGCCATAAAGCAAAGCAACCAAACCATCTGATCATAGCACGATCATAAACTCTACTTCAAAATACTTATGGCAAAACTATATCGATAAACGTGCAGGTCAATGATCCTAAGATTAGACACGTTTGTTCAAAATAGCCGGCTGATATTTGTTGGCTCAGATTGGAGATCAATGTTGAGCCGCTGCCATTATCCAACCTTTTTTCAGTTTTTATTCTGCAATTTTTCTGCATTGTCTGATTTTTTTTTTCTTTTTTACAAGAAATGTACCGTTAATTTTTTTTATTGTTATTTATAGTGACCATTCACATGCCAGTTGCCTGAAGATATTTACCTTTTTGTCTGGAAACGAAATTTCTTACTTGAATTCACTCTTGGAACGAAACTGAACTTACATTATTTATTTTGTATATAAGAGTTGTTAAAATATTTTCTTAATTTGACTTTGTCAACAGTTTGTTCTCATAACGTTTCATTTAAATTAAAGATGCAGTTTATTGTTATTTAATCAGAAGTGTTTTCAATAATGTTAAACATTTGAATACAATTAAGATTAAATATTCAGTTAAGTCAAGCTAATTATTTATTATTGCTTACTAATATATATATATATATATATATATATATATATATATATATATATATATATATACTAGCGGTTCAGCCCGGCTTTTCTCAGGCCCTATGTACTGTTCATAACTTTATGTGTATATGTATGTATCAAAAAGTTTGACTCATGTCCAAGTAACCTACATCTAAAATTTCAAGTGCTTAGACCCAAAATTAGCTGAGGAGTTTGGTAGAGTTTGCAAAGGTCAACTCTTTCAACTTTGACCTCTTAGCAGATAAATTTTCGCAGAAAAACTGATTAAAAAGCTTGTTGCATGTCTGAATACTCTTTATGTAAAATTTCAAATGCTTAAACCCAAAACTGGCTGAATAGTTTGCTAAAAACCACAAAGGTCAAAGCTGTTGAACTTTGACCCCTTGGCCGCTAAATTTTCGGCCAAAATCCGATTAAAAAGCTTGCCCTATGTCTATGTAAAATTTCAAATTTTTAGGTAAAAAATTGGCTAAGTAATTTGGTATGGACCACAGAGGTCCAATTTTTTACAAACTTTGACCACAATTTTAAGCCCTTAACATTTATTATTTTAGGCTCAAATCAAATGAAAAAGTTTGATCCATGTCCAAGTAACCTACATTTAAAATTTCAAGTGTTTAGACCCAAAATTGCCGGAGGAGTTTGGTAGAGTTTTCAAAGGTCAAATTGTTGAACTTTCACCCCTTGACAGCCAAATTTCTGGCAAAAAAATCGATTAAAAAGATTTTCCCAAATCTCAATAGTCTTTATGTCAAATCTCGAGTCTCTAGACCGAAAATTAACAGAGAAGTTTGGTAGGGAGATGTACGCACACAGAGACAATTTCACTTTTATAGATATATGTATGTATGTCTTTCTGTGTGTGTGTATATATATGTATATATATATATATATATATATATATGTATGTATGTATGTATGTATGTATATGTATGTATATATTATTTGTTTTTGTTTTGCAATACTTTTTGAATGAATTCAATTATTTATACGAAAGTGGATTTTTACCTAAATGCGAGTTGGGAATAATTTTCCCTTTGACCTATTTGGCACCTCCAAATGGGGAGCGACATATATATTATTAAAACAGAATTATCCACAGACACGTGTTTCGTCATCTACGACTCATCAGAGTGGCTGATATATATATATATATATATATATATATATATATATATTCTAAGGCCACCCAGCATTGTCCGGTTCTAAGATATACTTAAATGCTTAAATGTGATAATATGATGTATACAGATTTCGCATTTATTATTATAAGACCAATTCAAATATTGCATCCATTATATAGTAGCCCCCCCTCCCGACATGATCTGATCGTAAAATATACATAAATATTTTAATTCATGCAGATTTCGTATTCATTATTATAGAGCCAATACTCCATTGATAAATATATTGTACACAATATGTATATAGTATTGATTTCAAAAGTAAAAAAAAAAAAATGACTTGCATGTCATCAGTTAGAAGCGAAACCGAAACATGGCGTTCCAGCCTTAGTCATTAAGTTTGAAAAAGAGTGATAGAAAATACGTCATGGCGTAAAAATTTGAGACAGTGACAAACAAATTCAGTGTTTTAGAGTAATAATGATAATATTAATAATGTTAGGAAGGGAAGATTTATTTAATACTCATGATTAAAAGTAATAAGAGAGGGGAGAAGTTAGCCGACCAGTTTCGCCCTCACTCATCAAAAGCTTTATTGAGGGATCTTTATTAAAGGGGGGAAAAGCGAAGAGAACTATTCGCCATTGTACATTATATATATATATATATATATATATATATATATATATAATTATTTTTTTTACTATAATAATTAAATGTAGGTATTTAATTATTATAGTAAAAAAAATAATTATATATATATATATATATATATATATATATATATATAATGTACAATGGCGAATATCTTAGAGGTTAATCACGTTCAAACTTAAGAGACACTCTTTCTGTTTACAAAGAGAGGGTCTCTTTAAACACACGTAAATAGTCTCCCAGATCTTCAAATCAATTATGTTATCAACAAAATCCTCAAATGATGTTTTAACTGATTTGAAGATTCTTTCTCTCTCTCCCTCTCTCCCTCTCTCTCTCTCTCTCTTTCTCTCTCTGTATCTATCTATATATGTATATATATATATATATATATATATAGAGAGAGAGAGAGAGAGAAAATATTAGGTTACATTCCAGTGACCAAGATTTTATTAATTTTGCTAATCATCTATTCAGAATAATGACTTTGGTACATTTTTATGGACCGTTTCATTTACAGAAGAACATCCAACATTAGTGTGTCAATCTCGGATGTTTCCTCTATGGACTCTTCAGAAACCAAAAAGTTCTCCTTCAGAAAAAAAAAAAAAAACATAGCAAGACAGCAAACAAAAAAAAAAAAAACAACTCGCATTGTTTACATTTTCTGTTGGGGTGTACTTTACTTTTTTCTATGGATGTGTGATGTTGTAACAACGCAGATGCACATATGCAAAATGGCGTCACTGGTAAAGAAAGACTATAAAATAGAGAAAGAGCATGTGAGAGAAGACGTCACATTAGAAGCATGGATGATGTTTAAGAGAATGTTCGAGAAGACGATCACTTGAGGGACGTCAGAGTGGTAACAAGAGAATGAGGAAATATTGTACAACAAAATAAAAAATCGTGTTGAAGTTCTTTTCTATTCTTTGTTTGTTTTGTGACTGAGGCTACTACGTGTTGGTTCCCAGACTACATTACAATACATTACAATACATTACAATACAGGCCTTAAAGACAGGCTTACTTCTGATGAACACAAGGAAAGATTTAATCTGTACAGAAAGACTTCAATGGTCATGTTAAAAGAATGGGGAAGAATTCTTGGGATAGTAGATGTAGAACAGTTGAGGTAGTAGGGTCAGTTCACAAGGGACGGTCAAGAGAAACATGGGAAGAAATGATAATAATAGGATTCAAGAGAAAGAGGAATAAAGACCTGGCTAGTGATATGTTACTTTGGAAGTTAATTTCTTAAACCTGTCTCGTACATGGCAGCATATAAAACAAACATTAAACTAAATATGATGATAGGTATCAGTTATCATATGATCATGAAATGTCACCTACATAAGGACTGTTCAATATTGATGACAGATTTGCATATGTAGATCTATTACTAACATTGAGCACTCTTTTTTTTTTTTTAAATATACTGCCAGAAAGGGGTGGCTGATATTGCTTAAATATATTTTAATTCATGCAGATTTTATATTATCACAGAGCCAATTCTCTATTGAATATTATATTGTACCTAATATATGATATTGATTGCAAAAGTAAAAGAAAATGACTTGGTTGCCATCAGCTAGAATCGAAACCAAAACATTTAGCAATCTAACTACGTTCCCTGCCATTCAAGCTAACCTGACAGACAGACAAGAAAGTATAAAGTTAAGCCACTTTTAGCTTTGATTAGTTTTACGCATGTGCAAACTAATACAAATATGGCGGCAAGTTGAAATGAACATTTTACATTTTAACTTGCCGACTTCTGTATGCGTTATTCATCCATCCAAACAAATATTTTACTCGTTATAAACCATCGTTGGTGTATAATTACTATTTCTTGTTAATTTCCGTGTTATGTGACCAGTAGTTTAAGAGTTTATTGGTTAAATATTAGCAACCAGACACACACACATGCATCTGCTGTGTTATATATATCAACTGGTGTTAATCGTGACACCCTGCACTGATGATTCCTGAAAGGATTAAACACTAGTGTCTGTAGGTATTTAATAATTATTATAGTAAATAATTATGTCAGCCGTTTTAAGAAACTTGTTTCTTATCGTTGAGCACTTTCAGTTGAATAAAAGTCAGTCAATTTAGCTCTTATGCGCAGATCATCATATGATGATTAAATCACTCTGACAGACGTTAAAAAGCATTTTAAAAAATAAATGTTTAAAATTCAACAGCATTTCTTGCGATTAATGGTAGCCGAATGGATATGGTCCTTGTTAATGAAGTAAAGGATGGCTTCTGTCGCCGGGTTCGAATCTATCGATTGGTATTAATCGTGACACCCTGCACTGATGATTCCCGAAAGAATGAAACACTAGTGTCTGTAGGTATTTGATAATTATTATAGTAAATATAATATATATATATATATGAAATCATTTATTACTTCTGTAGTGTATTTTGTAATTGTACTTGGTTTCCTCATCTCTGAAATATCATGTGACTGCCATGTTCTCATCTTCCTCTTTGTATCTAGAATCTTTCTCGGGATAAACTGGCCAACTTTCTATTTCTTGAACTCATTAACTTAACTCATTCACGGTTTCAAAATCTATCAGGTATCACATCTGCTGTAATGGGTAGTTGCATGTGTAATTGTAAGGCAAGGGTTGCACAATCTCCAACCACACCTCTCCTGAATCGACACTGCTTAAGTCCAGTGACAACGAGAAGTCCAGGACAACTGGAAACAATGCCGGGATAAGCAGAGAGCACATACAGCACCTGGAATTCCTAAATAGTTACCCATTTTAGCACTGACCAGGCTCAACGTTGCTTAACCAGCGACCTAATGGGAACCAGTGTATCAATGTAATTATGCCATATGTACAAATCCATATCTAACTTTATAAAGACAGATATAAGTGCGAACAACAGAGAAGCATATTTTTTGTTTCCAGAATTTCTCGGCGTAGGGGAAAACAGATAATATTTCAGTTCTTTAAAAAGGAATTTATTTTTCTTTGTGAGCAATTAGTCTGTGGCTTTTTTTTTTTTTTCAAAGAGAATCATCTCATGTTTAGTAGGAAAAGGATAAGTGCTTCCTAAGAAAAATAAAGCCACATCTCTTTTAAGTCCTTGTGAAGTTCTTGTGTGGAAGCAACAATTCATTCGTAAATGTTATTCCAGCTGTTATCAACAACTTTATTCTTTCCGACGTTAGTACTACAGTTCGGACCACATTAATCAACTGGACTCGTTTGATTGATGACCAATGATGTTTGTGTTTCGAAAAGAATTTATCAACACCCCACACCCCTGAAAGGAATTTATCGACACCCCACACCCCTGAAAAGAAATTATCGACACCCCACACCCCTGAAAGGAAATTATTGACACCCCACACCCCTGAAAGGAAATTATTGACACCCCACACCCCTGAAAAGAAATTATCGACACCCCACACCCCTGAAAGGAAATTATTGACACCCCACACCCCTGAAAGGAAATTATTGACACCCCACACCCTGAACAGGCATGCTCACACATGCTCATGCACTGAGCTCAGAAGTGACACAAGGTCAATTTAATGTACACTAATATTTTTTAATGATTATATAGACACCTTGTATGACCTCAAAAATCAAATTTGTGGTACCCCCCCCCCTCCGCCCTGTTGGATTATTTTTATTTCTGGACAATTAAGCATCTGTTTTAGAAATTAGCTAAACATAATTCAAGAATATATTGTGAATTCTAATAAAAGAAGATGGACTACTGATTATAAAGTTGAACTTAAGAACCATGTAGGTCCAAGGATGGAGTACTGTTGCCACAGGAGCTGCTAAAAAGGACTGATCTTGCCTTGACAGAGTTCAAAACAGACTTTGCAGCCTAGTGGGCGAATCCCTTTTTTCTTTCCTGCAACCTCTTTCTCATAGAAGAGACGTTGCAAGCCTGCCTCTGCTTTATCGTTATTTTAATGGCAAGTGCTCATCTAAGCTCCAATGTGTGGTCCCCCCCCCTCACCAAACTTTCACGAGAAACACTCGTCTAGCTGAAAACTTGATGTCTGAAGTCACGTCGTGGTTGGAGGACCAACATGGAGTATTCTACAAAAACGGTCTCCAGAGCTGCATCAAACGATGGGAGAAATGCATAACTCTGGGTGGTTCCTATGTAGAGAAAGACTAGTAACTGTGCCAAGTTTCGTTGCTCTACTACTATGGAAAGTGGGTCAGGGGCATTACTTATTGCACACCCCTCGTATATCAAGTTTCAAATCTGTAGACCAAAAATCGACAGAAGAGTTTGGTAGAGACCGTTCTTCAGACAAACAGACACTGTCACTTATATATATATATATATATATATATATATATATATATACTAGCTGAATATACCCGGCATTGCCTGGCCGAGACATATTTCTGTATTGAGAGATTAATTACAACCTATTTAAGATACACCATATATCCAAACTTGTTACGAAGTGACCACATATTGGATTTATAGAAGCATAAAACATATCCATCTTGGTCTATAAAAAACAAACGCGAATTAACCCTTATAGTTTAAAGAGGAAATAACTCTATATAAATTAAAAATAAATTAAATGAATCAACTTTAAATATTCCTAAATAGAACAATTAAAACGCTTCTATTACAACAAACAATTAATAACATGGAGCTAATTATTAAAGTAAATTTATTCAATGTAATATGCAAATGAGGTTGCTCATTGAATGCAGATTTTTTGTTTTTTAATAAATAGTAGTGTTGGGACGATTCCTAAACTTTTTCCGATTTCGATTCCAGGAAAATGTTAATTAACGATTCCGATGTCAAGTACGATTCTGATTCAGATTCCCGTGGAATTGTTGTTTTGAAATATACCATTATATAATCGAAAGTTTTTGTGTAGCGAAAAAAAAAATGTATATATATATATATATATATATATATATATATATATTATAAAAGGTTGACAAAACATTTTTCATTCATTTACTAATGGAAGACTTGCCAAAAGATAAGCGCCTCTTCTTTGATGCTTCTACACTTTATCGCCAAAACTGGAGACGCCATTTTATTTTGGGCACCTGTCGTTCAAATCCAAGGGAGAAATCAGTATTTTAAACTATGACCGAAGTTAGAAATAAATAACAAAAAAATTAAACTAGATATTCCGGAAAGAACTATGAAAAAAAAGTAAATAAAGAAAGTGAAAGAGAAGATATATCCATGATTGTTTACTTGGAAATGTTTCGATTTAATTAATGAAAACATGAAAATTTTTCATGAAACGTACATATATTATGCTTCGGTCATAGTTTAAAATAGTGATTTATCCCCCTGGATTTCAACGACAGGTACACAAAATAAAATGGCGTCTCCAGTTTCGGCAATAAAGTGTAGAAGTCCCCCCTTTTTTTTTTCCTTTAGTCACCAGTTGGAAAAACCACTGATTTTTAACATGATTTCCTCGCAATGAGAGCACTGCAAAATCTTTTTTTCTAAGGGTTAAGTATTCATCAACTTTTTCACGAACTTGACGTAGTTAGGCTGTTTGATAAATAAATAAACTTCGCTCACAAATGAAAGCAATGTTACCCCGCGGCCCCTAAAGTTTCGCAACAATGCAAACAGATAACTAATCATGGGCCTCGAAGTTTCGAAACAGACAGCGCCTATGTATGTGATGGAATAAGAAAACTCATTAAGATAAATAAAGATAACCTTTAAAGTAGTTAATAAAATTTTTGTATATCATATTAAATATGTTATGAAAAGTTTTATGACGTTTTTATCATAAATTTTTGACAGCATTAATATCACTTCAAACAAACAGTTCAACTTAAAAATATAAGAGAATCGTAATGAAAGAATCATAAATCTAAGGTATTTTTTAACGATGTGATTCCGATCCCCCTCCCAAATACACGATTCTTACGATTAACGATTCTGATTAATCGTCCCACCATTAATAAATAGTATATGTAGAAATTATGCTGGAATAAAAGTGTATACAAGTTCGTTTCCATTATGAATATTTATTTCTGAAACAGTGTACCTTTTGTACATATTAAATAAATTGTGACAGTCAGGAATATGATTTAGATTCAAGCAAGGACACCTGAACGGTCCACAGAGTTTTATAATTATTAATATATATATATATATATATATATATATATATATATATAATATATATATAATATATATATATATATATATATATATATATATATATATATATATATATATATATATATAATCATCCACATACAGTACTGCTAGACAGGCAACTACCTCAAGCTAGGATCAAAACCCGACAGTCAAGGTTTCTAACCATTATGCTAATCGGCTGCTACTGTGCGAGTAGTGAATTAACGATGTTTTGACATCGTCCGAAATATCTAAGCTCGATTTGTTTACACAAAGAGCATCGCTTAATACGCTAATGGTAATTCGTGTATCACTTCTCAATATACTCAACTCAAGATAAGGAGCATTGCCCGGGCGTAAAATACGCTTAACTATGATATTTTAATTTGTCCAGTTTCGTATACATTATAAAACATTCGTGATTTCAAAAGTAAAAAAAAAAAAAGTATTTAGGATGCATCAGCTAGAATCGAAACCGAAACTGTTGTATTCAAAGCTGGTGACGTTGTCATTGTACCAACGTGACACGCATATAAACCGATTAAAAAATTAAAAATAAACTAAGATGAATGTACAAAATGTTTAACGATTTTTTTCCATTTTGATCCATTTTTGACCCCCTTAAAAACAATTTTAACCCATTAAAAACAATTTTAACCCATTAAAAACAATTTTAACCGGTTTAAGACCCATAAAAGAACGACCCGTAAAATATCCAATCAATTGAGGCCACTAGCACCGCTGAGTTTCGGAGGAGATAAAGTTTGAAAATATGGAGACCGACAGACAGAGACGTATAGCCGTCGTGTATATGCGTGCGCGTGTGTGTGTCAAATTTTATTATGCTCATCATGTAATACAGGATGCTTTTTATTTTAATGTAAAATACAGCCTACATTAATGATCAGAATATTCGTAAGTAGTACTAGTTTCTTCTTAATAGTGATGACCAATGCGCATGAGACAATGAGTTGATCAGCCTCATCATCATCGTCATTGTCCAATCAGATTTCATCTTGACTGATTCACTTTATTTTCGGTGGCCATTTTGATTTGTCATGTCTGTTTTACCAAGTTGTAAACATTGTCATTCTTTGCGATCTCAAATTACACTTTTCTTTCGCTGATGTATTGCTAATACAACAGGAAGGCACTCTGACACCTTTGAAAGTAGACACCGCATCCGCTCGCTCAGTTCTAGATTAATTGTTCTCGAGAGTGAAGCAAGACAGACGCATTCTAGTCGCCACTCACCCACTTCACATCTTGCGAGCGTTCCATCATGGCGATTATTACCCTGATCACAGTTGTCATTGCAGCCCGTCTCTCCCCCCGCCCCCCACCCCGAGAAAGTAGTGGATAATTTTCGCTCAGACTAAATGCGTTCCAATAATTCATATGCGTTCTCAGTCGTTTTTGCTCTGCGTTTAATTTCCTGGACATTATTTTTAATCCTCAGTCGATCGGATGAGACTGCATGCTGTGCTGCCAGACTCCATGGCTGACTGCATGAGGTACTCTTATTAATGCTGCGAAGTTAACTCCCCCTTCTGCTTTGATGATTGATGGAGTATTTTTCTCTAGTGATGCTAATGCGTTTTATGAGTGTGAGATTACGCTTCGCATCTTGATTAATTGGCAATTTGTTTAAGACCAGGAATTCCCAGCCTTATTTTGATCCGCGGCACTTTTTATGCTTGCCACCATTCACGTTCAGGATTAGCATTCGTTTTCTATCAATTTTGTCTCAATTAAGATATTTACTGCTTCATTTAGGAATGTATATGAGTTTTGGGGGTGGCGTTGTTTTTGTGTTTTTACGAATAAATTTTTAAAAAATTATCTTTAAAAAAGATTCAAGTCTTTTATGATTCTAATCTTTGATACAAGTGCAACTCACCGAGAGTTTTCTCTGTGTGTGTGTGTGTGTGTGTGTGTGTGTGTGTGTGTGTGTGTGTGTGTGTGTGTGTGTGTGTGCGCGCGCGCGCCCAGCTAGAAAGTAATGGAAATGGCAGAGGAAAAAGAGAGGGTTGGGGAGAAAGAGGGTAAAAAGGAAGGGAGAAAGATCGATCACCAACACGAAATTGACAATTAATCAAGCAATAAAACTTTGTCATATTTGGTCATTTTCAATCCTCATAATATTCTTCATTATTAAACCGAGATTACATCCATTTCTTCCATTAGCCCTTTTTACAGTAATTCATGGTGCCTTATTATTAAAGAATTGGAAAAAAAATGTGTGTGTGTGTATATATATATATATATATATATATATATATATATATATATATATAAGAGCAAATAGTTAATAAAACATGTTAAAAAACACTTTGAAAAAGAGTTAAAAACATATTTAATCTGAAAAGGAAACACTTAATTAGTGGATAGTCCTTAATCCGTGGAGTTTCGAAAAAAAATACTTTCCTTCTCATCAGAGGGTAAGAATTAGCAAAATGCGGGATCGGATTTTGCAGAAAAAGTATTTGATGAAACTGCAAGTAAGTCAAAGATCTTACTTGATAACAAAAAGTGAATATATATATATATATATATATATATATAATAAACTATATAAACTAGTATCTAAAGAATGAATATAATAATAATAACATTCGTAAATCTTTTAAAAACGGAGAATAAAACAATGGGAGAGAATAAATAGATTCTCTGCACACAGTGGTTGATAGAAACCAGTAATAAAAACGACACTCAAACTCTGGAGAAATTAGGTTAAAGTTAAAGAAATCAACGATACTCGTGCAGTTTAAGAATGCTATTATTTAGAAAGCCAATCTTGTTAAAGGGAGGGCTTTTTAAAAACTATTCTGAACTTTATAATACATTAAACATTTCTTATTCAATTTACCGCTTCATCTGAGTCAAATGAAGTCAGTTTTTATTTTGAAAACTTTTTGATTTTACGTTCCTAAAATGAAAGATTTGCCCATGCGACGCCTGTAGATTAAATTAAGGGTTTCGTTTTAAATTCCGTGCAACTTCTCGAGTTGGACAGAAAGATTTGTGAGTTCGATAGAAAGATTCCCGTGTTCGACAAGATTCACATGGAGAAAGTCGGAGGTTACATCGACCGAAACGTTGTGAAAAATCCACTCAAGATGAGAACAGTAGTTCGAAGAATCCAAATGATATGCAAAATCAATCCTCATCTAAAAAAATCAGCCATTTTCTGTTGTGCATGGGATAAAATTACAGTGGATTTCATCACACGCATTCCTATGAAGATAATTCTTATTTGATAGATTGTTGATAAGGTGTAGACTGTTTTTTTTTTTGGCACAAAAGTTAACCATCCACACCTACATGCACTTCTAACCTGATTGTACAAATGATAAATTTGCAATATATTTAGCGATTCTTTCTCCAATATTACAGGGATGACTCTGTATGCTTTCTCCCCTCTCCCCCCCCCCCAATCAAGGCATTTTGGAACATAAGGGGCTACTGTTTGGGATGCCGTATCTTAGATAGATACGGCATAATCACGTTGACACACCGGTTCCCGTCAGATCACCGAAGTTAAGCAACGTTGAGCCTGGTCATTGCTAAAATGGGTGACCAATTTGGCAATTCCAGGAGGACGTCGACACCTCCCTGCAAAAGTTGCAAAAACCTAACGTCGTTATCTCCCCTAATGGGGATATACATGCGACTGGGGACCCCTTGTGAATTTCATACTCCCATGAAACTTCCTCCTTTGGAGGAAGCCGGTTAAACCCGAATAGGGTTGGTGCTGACTGCACACACTGTTTGGGATCCTGTGTAACAGAGGACTGAGGGGAGTTGAGTAGCAAGATGTGTGTTCATATTACATTTAAATTTTAGCAGGTTAGTACAATCAGAGAAGCAGGAAACAAAGAGGGCATTATAAAATCTAGCTGTCCAAGGGAAGAAACTATTAGAGTAGAAGCCCTACGGCATCTAGGGACCTCAACAGTGAAAGAGTGGGATATTTCTACTTGTCAAGTTGTTCGGAAGTATGTATGTCGAGAGGGGCACAAGTGCTAGTAGTTCATTGGAGCACATTCCATTAAAGTACTTGTAAAACAGATACAGGGATGCAACATTGCAGCAATGTAGGACTTATTAGATTTGAGACTCTTTTGGAGGCCCCGCCTAGGAGTGAGAGTAGTGGTAGATGCACCAGCTCAAACGCGGCAACAATACTTCATGTATGAGCAAATTGTGACTTTGTAAAAATATAAGATGTTCTCTCATATGAGTAATTTTCTAGCAGAGTAGAGGGAGCCTACCTTCTTTGCAGCAGCCTTTGCAATGTCCTCAATGCATTTGATTCAGTTTATATTGCCTGCGAATGAGCCTTCCTTTGTTTTACTAATCTGCAGTTTGCATAGGTTTTTAGAAATCATAATTTACAGTGTTTTATTTTATCACTAAAAATGATATAAAGCGATATATTTGTGTGAAGTAGCCAAGTGGTCGGCTATGATAATCGAGTAATACAATCTAGTGAATTGTCTTATGAATGATTTTTTGTAGTTGTAGCTGGTAATATGCTAAACTTTTAGGCTTAAGGCATGTTGTATTACAATCGACCCCTTCCCCTCCGTTAAGTGCTAGAAAGTGAGAGAAAAAAAGACAAAAGGACAGGTGACAGAAGAAAAGGAAGTAGGTGTAGAAAGATAGACAAATAAAACTTGACATTAGTTGACCAGGGTGTGACAAATGACAGGACAGAACAATAAATAACAATATATAACATTGAGGAGTGGCTATGAGTAACCAACAATAGATTGAGACTGACTACAGTTGGACGCTTATGGCAGTTCAGGGCTGGAGACAGTTGAAGACAGATCATAACTTGGGCCAGGTCAGGAAGATCTTTGAGAGATTGAGATGATCTGATAGCAACAGACAAACCCAGCCTCGACAGGACGTAGATGTGAATCTTAGCATGTAGAAACACATACCGAGTGTCTAATCGACATATATGTGAAGCATTAGCATCTGTGTTTTTCTTGTTTTTTTTAAATTTTATTTTTCGACTTGTTAACCTGTGCGCATGCCACTGACACCACCAGTGCATGAAAGATGACGATACGGCCATAAGAAGACAAAGGAGAAATCAACAGCATACAACATTTGGGGTCAGCAACTTGTCAATGGGGTACTACATGGTATCAAAGGCATATTATTTGCAGTCTCCACAGATTACTATATCCGTTTGTATTTTTGGCTTATACCAACTAATTATATTGTTGAGAGGAGAAACCTGGATATATTCATATTCAATATGTCAAAATAAAATGCGTAAATGCATTCATCATTTTTTTTAATGCCGTATATTATTGCCATATTCTATATATAAATATAGGATAGCATATGTGTTATTTATTTTATGTGTCACGCTTACATCATGGGGAGACAAATAAATAGAAACATTAAAAAATCCCCTATTTTAAATACACCCCTCTTTCTAAACAAACATAATATAAGACTAAAACGAAAAATCACAATACTAAAATCCAAGAATCCAAAAAATAAATATCAAAATAGAATGAAAGCACCCCTACCCTTATTTCAGAAGAGCCAGTCCCCCCCCCTCCCCACACATACACATTAGTAACGACCTAGGACCACAGCCGCCTTCCTAAGGAAGCAAATAACCCCAAAATACTATAAAACAATATACACATTCCCAAACCAATAAAAGCAAACACACACGTGCACACACACGCACTCACACACACACACACACACACACCCTACCCCACCCTAAAGGAAAAGAAAAAAACATTAGCAAAAAGAGATAGCGACTACAGCGAGGTCAACGTCTCCCTGGACAAGCCAAATAAAAAAGCAATAAAAATTCAGCATACCAATGAATAATAAACACTTACAAGCTTCCACCCCTTGGAAAAACTTCAAATTAACTACGAAAATCGCCATTTTTACACATTTGAAAATAATTTCTGACGAGGACGCATCACAGACCGTCTGAAACGCGCGTAAACGATTTCAATGACTTAAAAACATTATTACAATGATCCAAACATAAGTCTCAATGAAAAACCAAGACACGGAATAATAAAATAATGTTAAAAAATTCACATTGTTGATGACTACTCCCTTATTTAAATATATATATATATATATTCACTTGTTTTGGTTTCGGTTTCGATTCAGGCTAATGCACCCAAGTCATATGGATATATATTTTTTATTTTTGAAACCGCAACTTTATAATATATAAAAATCGATATATCATTAACTCTACAATAATATATGCAAAATCTGCGAGTATTAAAATATTATATTTAAGCGTACTTTATGACCGGGCTACGCCAGGAGTCCCTGCTAGCTTAGATAAATACTTTTGCAGTTTCAACAAAAGAGCTACAATAATATCAGAGCGTCTCCATTTGTGCTGAACACCTACAGAATGCCAACATCAATGTATTACATATGAATGAGTCCCCTGTGGAATTTCCACAGGTCCCGCTAGTTGCACTCAATTATTATTGCCATAACATTTGCTATATTGTATGATCTTCCTATTGATTTCTTTTTCGTTTTTTTTTATTTTTCAGTTCAAAGCAAAGTGTCCGTCTTGATCAGCTGGAAAGAAGGGGATAGAATTGCATCTTTGGTCGACAATGGCACGAAGGTGTACGTGGAGATCCAACCAGCTCCAACGACTCCGCAGGCACAGAACATCAGCCGGACTTCCATCCTTTTTGTATCGATATCATTCATCGTCCTGATGATCATCTCGCTTACGTGGCTTATCTTTTACTATATTCAACGATTTCGATACGCTCACGCAAAAGAGCGACTCACGGTAAGATTTTTTTTTATTTTTCAGTAGTTTTTACTATCACCCCCCCCCCCAAAAAAAAATCTTTTTTAAACAAAAAGTTAAATTCGTATTATTTGGATAATTCGGGCTACTATTCTCATCTTGAGTGTTATTTTTACACGTTTTTGTTGATGTAACCTCCAGCCTTCTTCAGATATATGTCATTGAATGAAGGAATCTTTTGGCCAAACTGAGGAATCTGCATGAAATTTTGAACAGAACGCTTTATTTAATCCATAGGGGTAGCATTCTCTCTGACCCATAATGGAGTGGATAAAGTACTTGGTCATATTCCATTGTAAGTTACTCCCTTCTAGAAGTTGAAGGTTCAATTATCAGCGCAGGTTACACTCAAGATACTTCAGACTTCTACCCTGTCATGGCTACCAAAACGAGAGCACTCTACCATTGTTTGATAAATAACGAATTCTATTCAAAATTCTATATCAATTCCTGAGTTTGACATAAAAATTCATGAGTTTGACAGGAGGCACTTGAAGAAGGTCAGAGATTACATGGGCGGAAATGTTGTGCGAATAACATGCAAGATAATAAAAGAAGTCCAAATAATCCAAATATGGTAAAGATATTAGGTTTCTAAATTTTTGAGATGAGGATTGATAATTCGTATTATTTGGATTATTTGGACTGCTGCTCTCATCTTGAGTGTTATTTGTGCAACGTTTCAGTCGATATAATCTCTGATTTTCTTCAATTGTATTTTGAACTCGAGAATCTACATGGAATTTTTAACAGAACGCTTTATTTAATTTATATATTTAATATTTGATAAAATTCAGTCGTAAGTTACACTCTTCTGGAGGTTGAAGTTTCAATCCTCAGTGCGGGTGACACTCAAAATACAATTGCAAATTACATAGAACTTCTACCCAATAATGGCTGATGGAATGAGAGGATGCAATTCCTATTTAAAATTCCGTGCAGATTCCCAGAGGATTCCTGAATTTGATGAGATACACCTGAACATCAAAAGTTACACCGACTGAAACATCGTGAAAATAACACTCAGGATGAGAATAGTGACTAAAAATTCTAGAAAGTATTTTTATTAAGTTCTTGAGACCTTCTCTTTGCAAACAAAAAGAAGATCTCTTAGGACTTAATTTGATTTCTATGTAATCTCCCTCCCCGCTTATTTTTCATTTTTTATTCCCCCCCCCCCGCCATATTCATGACTTTTTTTTTTTAAATCATAATTTTCCTCAATTTAGCTCTGTTGAGTAAGGAACGAAACCTGGTTAGCTAGCATTTACTTTTATTTTTTTTTTTTATTTTTTTCATCATCATGTTAATTGATCTATATTTAGCCATAACTAAATTTTCTACTCCCCCAAAATTTTCATATATATATATATATATATATATATATATACAGTGTGGGCCAAAATAAGGGTCCTATCTTTAAATATCATCATATATATATATAGGACCCTTATTTTGGACCACCCTATGTATATATATATATGTGTGTGTGTGTGTTAGAAAGAATAGTTTGGCAAACTAATTAATCTAGATATCTACACAGACATGACATAAGACTTGTTAAAACGGGCAAAAGTTATAGCTCATTGACTAAGAATGTACACTTTATGCCAAATTGATGATTAAGTATGATTCAATTTGTGCTTATTTTTGGATTAAATACTAATCCCTATTAATGTTTAACTGTGCATTGAACGGATGCCATAATACTGCTGATAGTAATAATAAAATAATAAATATTTAATGATTTCAAACTTCCAGTAAAACTAAAATCTATAGATCACTTCCCCAACAAGTGTATTTTTCCGTTTGAGAAAATATCTGCACATTTAACATCTGTTTTTACTATAATTAGGGGGAAAATAGCAATTTCATAGTTAAACATTTAGAGATTTATAAAGAATCGGAATCAGTAATTGCATCGGAATTAGGAATTTAATGCAGAAACAGGGGAAAATATTAGAATCGTCCCTTTCACTAATATATATATATATATATATGTATGTATGTATATTATATATACAGGGTGGGCCAAAATAAGGGTCCTATTTTTTAAAAAATAAAAATAAAAAGATAGGACCCTTATTTTGGCCCACCCTATATATATATATATATATATATATATATATATATATATATATATATATATATATAATACACTGCTAAAAATCTATGAGCCACAGAGACACACCTCAATCTCAATTTCCCCCATGTATTCATTATATAATTTTACTTATCAAAGTAAATTTCTAACCTTTAACATTTGTCTATTTTCATGGCAGTAGGACACTGTATCATCCCCCCCCCCCCACGTCTCTCTGGAATACCTATCCCATTTTTTTTTTTTTGTTTGTCAATTTCTTGGTTTCCGGATGAGCAAAAATGAAAGAAATGTTTTTTTTCATTAACTGTACATTTCCTTTTCCCCAAAGTTAAGACTTGTCACTCCACTGGGTCAAAGTTAGAGGCATTTTTATTTTTAAATATGATTGTGAGGTCACACCCTGGATTGGGAAAAGTTAGAAAAAAAATGTCTGCATGTTCAGAATTCATGTATATTATTTAATTGGAATTCATTATTGAGATGAGTATTATTTATTAATTTATTTATTGTGGACTATTATCCTCATCTTTCTTAGTTGTTGTTTTACGACGTTTCGGCCAACTATTCTTCTAGCCTTCGTCAGGTGGTAATCGCGACGGGATAGGAGATTCGGAGTTCCTATCCCGTCACGGTTACCACCGGAAGAAGGCCAGAGGAATAGTTGTCCGAAACGTCGTGAAACAACAACTAATAATATTCAGATTCAATTTTAATATTCAGAAAAAACTTTATCAGTCAGTCATCTTCTTCATCAGTTTTGCATGCTGATTTTAAGGGTGATATTAATCCCTAATTGTGCATCGAACAGACACTATAATACTTAGTTCGCTGCACCTTATCATAACAAAGGTCCATATAAAATTTCAGTCATGTCGGCTCAGTAGTTTCCGAGAAAATGTGAAACGGACGGACAGACAGAAATATAATATAGATTATTTTATTTTCATTTATTTATTTTTTCTAACATGAATCAAAATATTTTGGAAAGAAAAGAAAAACTAAGACGGGAATAGTAATCCAAATAATACAAATTATCAATTTTCATCTTAAAAATAAAAGAAAATAATAAAAATAAATTTTTTTTATTTCTGAGAATATAATTGTTTTGACGCTTCTACACTATTGGGGCGAGATTTCATAGTTGATAAATTAAGTTTTCAGATAAAAAACAATGGTTTCAACTGATTTTTTTGTCAATTCTAATAAGTTAGTTTATAATTATTATTATAATTATAATTAGTTAGCTAATAAGGTAGCTTCCAAATTATGCAGTCGAAATTACCTGAATATTACCGAGTTATTAAACAAAACAACTTTAATCGTGTTAGCAGGTGAAAAATTGCCGCCATCTTGTTTAAATCCAAATGGAAAATTATCTCCCTTTTTGAACTCTCCTGTGTCTTACGATCGTTTTCATCAAATTGTATTTTTTATTTTCTTTAATAAATAATTTTTTACCTTATCGATTTTCGTGATTTTTGGATAAAATCATCTTAAAAATACAAGGAATACGTAGATACAATTGTTTTCATGTGAAATTTAGTTTTACGATTTCGGAAATTTCGTCCCAATAGTGTAGAAGCGCCATTGTTTTTGTTTTTTATGCTTTGTTGTACAAGGGTCATTCCAATAGTAAAGCCTCCGATTTTTTTTTTTTTACTCCAAAAGTTGAAGAGCTACAAAGACAGGAGTGGTACCATTAAAACGAGGGTATTTTTTGTGCTGCAGGAATATAATGACACATCTCTGCTTCTGACATACAGCCATGACAAAGGTTGCTTTGTTAGAGTCCACACTACCAATATCTGCAACAGAGAGATGAAACTTTCAGATCATGAATGCATAAGTTCAGTCAACAAAGCAATGCAATTTGCAATTCCCTCTGATCTATTTGGACAGAATATAAAAAATAAGAGGCATTCATTTTGGAGTGTCCTTCATATTTAAGAACATTTAATTATCTAAGAGAATATTTGTTTACATTAGACTTGGAGACGACCATGTTGTAATTGACTGGGAAGCAGCCTCATGGTTTTTTGTTTCACAAATAAGATATTCAGGAAAAGAAACTTTGTTCGTGGAAGTTCTGTTTGCTTTTTTGTACAGCAAGAGATAAAGGAAAGTCTTTTTTATTAATGTTTTATCTAGACGAATTCTTACTGTTTTAAAGGGTGGGAAGCGATTGGAGCTCAGTCGAACATTTACCATGAAAATAACAATACAGTAAAAAAGAGGTTAACAACATTTTTTTTGTGTGTGAAAGAGGCTGTAAGGACAAGAATAGATCATTCCCACTAGATTTAAAAGTCGGTTTTGTACTTTGTCAAAACAAGAAAGAAGGTTCCGAACGACACCTCCCCATATATGATAGTATTACTCTATTTTAGGACATATCTGGCTTTTATATAATTAGAGGATTGCATCAGGAATTAAGTACTTTCTGGAGCAGTAGAATGATCCAACCATTTTTTTCTAGCGATCTGATCAACCTAGTAGATGTAAGTCAGTCTTTCATTTCAGGTCAATAGGTGAATCTCACTTGCAATCGCATCCACTTTTTTTCTTCTTCGTTCTGATCAATAACCTTTATTTGATGCTCTCTTAATAAATGAAAGACGTTTCTTTTTACTGCACATCTTAGAGTATTTATGAAAGAAACAAAACGCGATGTAAGAAATAGAAAGGTAATCAAAATCACTGTTGATAATCGACTAACTCACAATGTCAGATACTATGAAGACTATAATTATCAGTTTCAATATTTTGTACCGTTTATAAATCAACAATTGTCTGTTTTGTTTGCGTTATGATTTTGAAGAATTGGATTTATATTTCTCCCATATCATGTTTAATATTATGTTTAATATCTTTAATATCATGTTTATGCTCATATTTAATATCATGTTTAAGATCATGTTTAAGATCATAAGTTCACATTACCAAATTTGTTTTCGATAGATCAATAACCTAATAGAGAGGTACGACTTAAATAGGTTGAGTAAATTGATTCTAGTTTAGTAATTGATAATGTAGAGAAAATCTTCCACTCTATAATAAAAAGAAATGTGTATTATATATATATACATATATATATATATGTATGTATGTATATTTGTATTCATCGACATACAGTACTGTTTCGTTGTATCACAACTCATCAGTGCCGCTAGACTAGCATCTCTCTCAAACTGAGGATTGAACCTGGAACCATTGCGTTAACAGTCAGCAGTTCCACCCATCGACCCACAGGAGTGATGCCTACAAATAACCTCGACAAATGTCTATTTTAAACAAACATTCGTCCACCACTTTAATAGTGCCCAAACAGCTTATTTACAAACAAACAGCGAGTCTCGCATTTTTCAGCCAATTAAGTAACGGGTGAGATTATTTACGATAGTGCACTATCCAAAGAGGGGGGGAGGCTTAAAATATATTTGTAGTCATCGACATACAGTATTGTTTTGTTGTATCACAACTCATCAGTGAATTTGGAATTAAATTCTGTAAATTAAAAAATTTACGACAAATTTATTATGCGACAAGAAATGCAAATAGTTAAAGAATTTAAATTAGAAAATTTGAAAATGTTGAGAAATAATAGAATCATTTTTTTTATTTAATTTTTTTTTTTTTTTTTTTTGGTTATTAAATTCCAAATTTTAACCAATAACATGTCTTTATCAAGGAGATCAGTCCGATTGAGTTTTTTTTTCTTCTTCATAATGATGTAATGAGGGATCGTAGCCTCCCGAAGAGAAAATATGTCCTGTTTCAGTAACCCTGTGTTGTCGCTCGGTTTAAGCATGAAATTTAAGCAATGTAAAGTCACCCACAAATATTTTTTAATGAATTTAAATAAGAAAATTTGAAAACCTGGAAAATGTTGAGAAATAATCAAATCATAAAATTATTGGCGAAAATTCGGAATTTAATAACTACACCAAAAAAAAAATTAAATAAAAAAAATTATTTTATCATTTCTCAGCATTTTCAGGTTTTCAAATTTTCTTATTTAAATTCATTAAAAAAATGTCTTCTAAAATGTGTGACTTTACATTGCTTAAATAGTTAAAGTTTTTTTTCCTAAATTCACGGAGTTTTGATAATGGCTCATCTCATCAGAGAAAATGTTTTCAGCAAAATAATGCTAATAGGCAGTCAATAAATCTTAGATAGGTTGAAAAACTGAAAAGCTTGGATAAAAAGCCAAAATTAATAAATGATATTCCATGGTGTAGTTAGGTTCAATGAAGAAAAATAGGGGCGCAGTTGTAAAACCCAAGGCAATGAAAAAAGGTATAATCCAGATTAAATTTATGCATATGAAGTAATCAATAAAGTACGATGGAGTAAAACTTATTGCAGATTGTAATATTTCCACAAACGTTATGAGATTTTTCTGAAAAGCTTGTTAAATAAAATTTACTGAAAATTTCTTATACAATTAATATATTTAAAATTAAATTAGTATATTAAAAAGTATTAAAATTATAATACAATATTTCTTATACAATTAATATATTTAAAATTAAATTAGTATATTAAAAAGTATTAAAATTATAATACAATATTGGTCCATGATGAGAGAGAAAAAATTCTATAGGGTCCTATCAAATATTAAAATATAAAAAAAATTATACTATTGCTCTATCTTGTATATTGAACTTCTTTATCTGGTTGAGGTTGTCCTATAAATAATGATACAAATATTTACATAGACTTTAATTTTACAATAATATACAATCTGTAATCTGAGAGTATTTCAAAATTTCAGTTTATATATATATATATATATATATATATATATATATATATATATATATATATATATATTTTTTATTTATTTTTTTTATTACATTTTCACCTCAAACAAGGCACAGTGCCACTTTGATGTAGGGGGTTATTATTAGGGCCATAAGCTGTAAGGATACTATGTAGGGAGTTGAACAGCAAGATGTCTGTTCTTATGACACTTGAACTTCTGCATATCAGTACAGTTGGGGGAGCAGGAACCCGGAAGGGAATTCCAAAGTTTAGCAGTGTTGGGGAAGAAACTATTAGAGTAAAAGGCTTTCTAACATCTCAGGATCTCTACTGAGTTAGGATGGAACTTTGCTGCTTGTTGGGTTTGTCGGGGATATTCACGTCAAGGGGATACAAAGGCTTGTAGTTTGTTGGAGCATCAACCATTATAATATTTGTAGAACAGGCAGAGGGATGCAACATTTCATCGATGGGACAGAGGCTGAAGCCTAGATGACAGTTCAGGACCTATCAGGTTGGCAACTCTCTTTTGAGCCCTGTCCAGAAGTGAGAGACTAGTAGCAGATGCACCAGCCCAAATGTGACAACAATACTCCATACATGGGCGGATGGTGGCCTAGTAGAGGTACAGGATACTTTCAGGTGTAAGTGACATCCTAGCATGGTAGAGAGAGCCCACCTTCTTAGCATCAGCCTTGGCAATGCTCTCGATGTAACTGTTCCAACTCATTCACACATATATAGTAGTAAGGTTTAAATGAAGTTTTGATGAAGCACAGAAAATTCTGTGTAGCTTAATTGCCATATATAGTTTCAAAACTAGCTCTACTTATGTATTGAGCACTTTTTAAGTAAATACTGTGAATAGATACATAAAATTATATATATATATATATATATATATATATATATATATATATATATCTTAGTCTGTCTGTTTGTTCCACTTTTTCTGTGAAACTACTCAGTTGGTACCGAGGATAGAAAAACCTTCAACCTCCCGAAGAGTATAAGTTACAACTGAATTTTACTAAGTACTTTATCCATTATGCTATATGGTTTTTTGCATAAGAACTTGTAGTGTAGGGGACAAAGTACTGCCGTAACAAGAGCATACTACCTCCGTGGATTGAATTAAGGGTTCTGTTTGAAATTCTGTGCAGATTCTCGAGTTCAACTGAAAGATTCCAGAGTTTGAGAAGATACAGATAAAAAAGATCGGAGATTACATCATCCGGAACGTTGTAGAAATAACACTCAAGATGAGAACAGTAGTCCAAAGACTATAAATAATATAAATAATTAATCCTCATCTAAAAAAAAATCAGAAAAACAGTAGACCTTTTTCGGAGACTAAGTTGAGATTATCTATTTATATAGCTTGATAAGTCCTCAAAAGAAATTAAAAGAATGTATGTGTAGTCGAAATCACTGTATTCTCACAAAACCATAAGATCAAACATCAGATATCATATCGTTTATAAGAGAACAATTGTTTGTCTTGGTTGTGTTTAGACTTTTAACAGTAGGATTTGTATTTTCCCCATATCATGTTTAATATTTGAAGTTTCTATTACCAGATTTGTTTACTTAGACGATAATAGCCTCATGAATAAATCTGACTTTTGATTGTATTTAAAAAGAAACAGACAACCGTTTGCTCATGCTATTGTGTCTGCATATAAGGCTAAATGTTTGTCACTATGTATTATTATTATTATTATTATTATTATTATTATTATTATTTTATTATTATTATTATTATTATTAGTAGTAGTAGTAGTAGTAGTAGTAGTAGTGTTATATAGTTATTATTATTATTATTATTAGACGAAAGTACCACTTGTGCGCGTATGTTACGTGAGTTCTTATTAGTAAAGATATGAGTCTTAATGAGAGTTCTTGTCTTATTATAAGTGATGTTTAGAAACACTCCGAGAGAGAGATGTTGTTGCAAGAGTTCTAGAGAGGGATGTTGAAAGACTCCGAGAGAGAGATGTTGTTGTAAGAGAGATTTATTAAGAGGGATGTTAAAAGACTCAGAGAGAGAGAGAGATTGTTCATTTTATTGTAAGAGACTTAGAGAGATTGTTCGTTCATAACGATTCCTATATATTAAATGTTCATTCTTTAGATGTGTAGATTGGAAGAAGAAACTCTTTGAGTGAGGAGATAGTGTTCACTGTTCAGACATCGTGTAGACATGAAATATTGATGTCACGACATTTTATAACACAGACATATAATAACAATACAATTTACCTTTTTGTAGGAATCACAAACACAAGACGACGTTCTACAAAATACAGATGAGTTTTATTCTTCACACGACCGGCCGTGATTTCCATCATCAAGAAGTCAAAGCTTCACATATTAATTTTAAAAGTGATCGTCTTGCTTCTAGACGTTCAGACTTCAAACTCCAGACTCTCTCTGAGTTTCTCACTGACTGTCCCTCTGACCGTCTTCTTTTACTCTAAAGTTTTTCTTTATCCCTAGAACTTTCTATTTTCCGTGACGTCATACACATGTTAAAACATGTGCCTTCTTTCACGTGTTCTGGACATGCGTGTCCAAAACTTTTCCTATACTCAGTAACCTATTTTTCCAATATGTTAAAAACATTATCTTATAAGCTGCATTCTTTCAATTTAAAATTTCATAACAAACTTGACAGTTCACATTCTTTTCTTGAAATATTTTATCTCTATTCTAAACAAGTTTTTGTTTTACATTCCCTTTTAATTCTCACACGTAATCTATTTCTAAACCTAAATTACGAGGTTCGAATTTCGTCCATTGCTATTTCATTTTCATTTCAACTAATCTCTCCATTTTTATACTTACATGAAAAGGGGACAGCCCTTATCATGTAACATCCCTCCCTTCCATATTTCACAACAAAAAAAAATGTATGCATTTTTAAATTTAGTAAATTTTTTATTTTTACATCTACACAACCACACGGCTAGAAAGATCAGGCTAAAAAACAAACAAAAAAAATCTCTTTCAGTCAACCCTCCACGGCCGACTTCACAATTATTTATTTTTTATAAGATCAGAACCTTTCTGATCTTCGTGGCATTTACTTTTTGGGTGTAGATGACAAGCGAAAGACAAGTGAATTAAGAAGAAAGGGCATGGTCAAATCAGTAGAGATCTAGTGGACAAAGAAAAAGAAACTTGGTTGTCAAAATGTGACTTGAAGATTGGGACAGAAGTCCTAATATATCCCACATAGGAGCAAGCGCTCAGGACAAATTATGTGAAGTATCACATTGATTAAACGGTTGAAAGTCCTCTATGTTGACTGTGTGGTCAGAAAGATGAGAATGTACAATACCTTATCAGTAGTTGTGAGAAGTTAGCCCAAAAGGAATACAAGAGACGCCATGACAATATTGCAAGAAAACAGCCCTTTGAATACATAAGAAAATAGGGCACAATTGCTTACAGGAAGAATTTTTCTGTTTTCATTTTCAGAAGAGGTTTACTTGTGGAAAGGGAAGACAATCTAATATATTTCATAAATTTTTATTCTTTAGAAACTTTTAATTAATGTCGCCAATAAAAAAAAGAAAAGTTTTTTTTTCCATATCAGATATTAATATCCCATGTTTCCATTACCAGATTTATTTTTACAACAAATCAATAAATTGAAACGGCCTGTTATAGGTTGAGTAAGTTGAATTCAGAGAAAATTAGTGTAGTTTAGATTATTATTATTATTATTAATAATTAGTATAGTGTAGAGAAAACCCTCTACTCGAGTAGAAATTGCATGTTAGGTTTACTTTCGGCATTTATTTTGTCCTTTAGTCTTCACATTTCATGAGCCATGTTTCTGACAAAGGGGGAAAAATTGCTGTTTTTCTGGGTTGGAATCTATCGATCGAACACTTATTGTTAGGTAGTTTTTGATCTTAAATAGTTTTTGTTTTTGTTTTAGCTCCTTACATAAAGTGGCCTCATGCCTTGTCTTGGGCGATTTCCACCCCCCCACCCCCAAACAAAAATAAAGAGCCATGTGTATTTAATTAATATTAAATATCTTCCAATGAAATATAGTGGAAAGAGAATGTTTCATATTAGTTGGAATATTCAAACAACTGTTCTCATTTTGGTTGTAGTTTTCACAACGTTTCAGCCGATGTAGCCTCCGGCCTGTTTCAGGTGTATCTTGTTCAACTAGGAAATCTGCATGGAATTTCAAACAGAACGATTTTATTTAATCCACATGGTAGCATGTTCTTGTTCCATCAGCCATGACTGGGTAGAAGTTTTAAGTAATTCGCAATAAACCAATTCTTGTCAAACTCATGGCCGATTTAATATGAAGAAGCTAGCAAGTTCACTTGTAAAACTTATTATTTATAATATAAATCTTACCTGTCTGTTTTAATGTATGTATGTATGTATGCATGTATGTATGTGTATATGTATGCATGTATGTATACATGCATGTATGTATGTATACATGCATGTATGTATGTGTGTATGTATGTATGTGTGTATGTATGTATGTATGCATGTATGTATGTATGTATGCATGTATGTATACATGCATGTATGTATGCATGTATGTATGTGTGTATGTTTGTATGCATGTGTGTATGTATGCATGCATGTATGTATGCATGCATGTGCATGTATGTATGTATGCATGTATGTATGTGTGCATGAATGTATGTGTGCATGTATGTATGTGTGTATGCATGTGTGTATGTTTGTATGCATGTATGTATGCATGTATGTATGCATGTATGTATGCATGCATGTATGTATGCATGCATGTATGTATGTATGCATGTATGTATGTGTGTATGTATGCATGTATGTATGCATGTATGTATGTGTGTATGCATGTGTGTATGTTTGTATGTCTCACAAAAACTTTTGACAGAGGTGACGGATTCTGACAAGACCAGTATCATTTTGAAGCTCGACGTCTCGGACGACAAATATTGAAAAATTGACCAAAAACATTCACCCTAAACTAGACCGTTTTGCACAAGGAGGGGACAATTTTTTTCGCCGACATTTTAGCAAGTCATCGTCATCATGGGATTGAATTTGGTTAATTTCAACACTTTTGACTTCCGGACGCATCATGGAGACATCGGCTAAGACGTCAGATTTTCTTTCACTTTCTTTTCCGCTGCATTCACTGCATGGATTCAAGCCTGCCTGCCTATTACCACTTTTTTTTTTCTTTTCTTAACACACACCTCCAAACACCCGGACAACGCCGGGCACCCAGACTAGTGTTATAGAAGGCGTTCTCATGTCGTTCTTCCTCTCGTCTGTCGACCCCATTGAAATGACAAACAAATAAAAATTACTTTGAACTCACTTTTTTTGAGAGAGAGACACTTATTTCCTGTCCGGGCTTTCCATTTTACATAACAAATTTTCACAGAGCTATCACCGGCTATTGGAATTTTTTGTCGCCTGCTCTCTTTCTGCTTACTGTTCATGCCGTCACATCTCCACCACTCCACTCTCTCTGTCTTCTTGATGCTGCTGTTATCTCTGCGTGACGTCACCAGTCCTCCTATCTCCTACTGCTCCTCTCTTTATTTCACTGCAGTTAGTACTGTCTACACGACGTTGCCGCACATTATGCACAAAACTGCATTGTTATGAACTCTTGTTTGTCGGTGCACACTTTGCTATATGATACGCAAGTGTTATCTTCTGAAGAAGGAGATAAGGCACACACACACACACACACACACACACATCTATATTATGGTTGCAAAACTTGTGTTTCAAGGTTTAAATTTTGCTTATACATCAACTAGTACCTGTTTGAGGATTTAGGCTCACAGAGACATTCTTGTCAAGTGAGACAGGATGTAAAGGTCAGCAAGGATCAGGAAATTGACATTTGAGGGGTGGGGGGCGTTTTTCATGAGTATAACAGTGAGAGTTAAGATAATCACTTAAGAATCAGGGACAAACAAAACAAGGATTCACGCCCTCCTCTTCCCCGATTATGGATCCTTTTTTTCTTTTTCTTAACACATAACGCTTATTTGCGGTTAGGGTCGGAAATTGAGATTGGAGAGCCAGTGTCCCCAAGGATAAGCACTCTGGTTTGCAAAAAATGCCTCAAGTGATTAGCAATAAATTAACCTGTTCTCAAAAAGAGAAGGTAAAACCAGGGAGACTGAACCTCCTAGAATTGCACAGGACCAACAACGTACCATAGTCTACAGGGGAAAAGTCCATTTCATAAATGTCATAGATTTTGTTAATTTTGGTGTCAAGGGCAAAAATTCTCCAATGTAGTATATATAATATACAAAACGCATTATATATATATATATATATATATATATATATATATATATATATATATATATATGCATATATATATATATATGCATATATATGCACATATATATGTATATATATGTGCACATATATATATATATATATATATATACATATATATATGCACATATATACATATATATATGCACATATATACATATATATATACATATATCTATGTATATATATATACATATATATATATATATACATATGTATATACATATATATATATATATGCATATATATATATATATATATATATATATATATATATATATATATATATATATATATATATAATAAATTCCACAGCCAAACAACATCACAGCTCACAAGACCGGAAGTCCAAGACTCGAGTTTCGCCCTCATTAGCCAAATGAGGGCGAAACTCGAGTCTTGGACTTCCGGTTCGTTGACTGTCATGGCTCGTGTGAGCTTCGGCGTTGTTTGGCTGTGGAATTTATTATATACAATCTCTCACATTCTGAAAATCATATACATATATATATATATATATATACATATATATATATATATATATATATATATATATATATATATATATAAATTTGCATTATAAGTCAATGATTATCTATCCTGTTCATGTTATGACTTTTAAAAATAAGATTTTTTTTTTTAAATCAATTTTCACCTCAAATAAAGCACAGTACCATTTGAAGTAAGGGGCTACTATCGGGGACATAAGTTGCAGGGACACTATGAAGGGGGACGAGTAGAAAGTTGTTTGTTCACATTACACTTGAACTTCTGCATGTCAGTACAGTTGGGGAAGCAGAATCCTGGAAGGGAGTTCCAAAGTCTAGCAATTCTGGGGAAGAAACTATTGGAGTAAAAGCCTTTCTTACACCTAGGGATCTCTACTGTGAAGGGGTGGGACTTAGCTGCTTGTCAGGTTTGTTGGGGGTAGTTACAAAAGTCGGGGAGGAAGTGGTGTTCCGGGTCCAGTGCGGAGTTTGAAGCAAACCAACTGGCAAGCAGGTTCGCCTTGTCGGTTGCTTGTAGTTCGTCAGCGCATTCACCATTAAAGTACTTGTAGGACAGGCAGAGGGATGCAACATTTCGTCGGTGGGACAGAGGCTGAAGCCTAGATGACAGTTCAGGACCTATCAGGTTGGCGACTCTCTTTTGTACCCTGTCCAGGAGTGAGAGACAAGCAGCAGATGCACCAACCCAAATGTGACAACAGTACTCCATACATAGACGAATGGTGGCCTTATAGAGGTACAGGATACTTTCAGGCGTAAGTAGTTTTCTAGCACAGTAGAGAGAGAGAGCCCACCTTCTTTGCAGCAGCCTTGGCAATGCTCTCAATTTATCTTTTCCAGTTCATGTTCTCTGTAAACGTTAGGCCAAGGTGTTTAAATGAAGTACTTTCGGGTAATGTGTTCTTGGCCATTGCTATTGGTGGTAGAGAAGTTTCTTGTAATTATCGAAGGAAACAAGCTAAGTCTTGGCAGTATTAAATGTGACCATCCATTTTTGTCCCCATTCCACTACAGATTGGAGGTCATCCTCTAGTGTTTAGATATGCGTTCATTTGTTTTCCCCTCATGCCTGTTATAGAGAGTGGTGTCATCAGCAAATATACCCATCTCCGAAACAATTTTATCAGGGAGGTCATTTATGAATATCAGGAATAATAAAGGTCCAAGGATAGACCCCGCATTTATATCACATTGTTTAGATGTACGACCGTCGAGGACAACTTAGATTTTTCTCTTACTTAAGAAGGATTTAATTACATTATGTGTTCTTCCAGTAATACCATATGATCTAATTTTCCTTAGAAGACCATCATACCATACCCTGTCAAAAGACTTAGATATATCGAGGGCTACCGCTTTACCCTCCCCTGTTTTGTCCAGTGAACGGTATATACGTTCAGAGATTACAGTTAAGATATCTGCTGTGAAACGGGCTTGCCTAAATCCATATTGTTTGTCGGTCAGGAGTTTAGCAGCTGTAAGGTGTTGGACAAGGGCTTGATTCAGTTCTTTCACCAGAATTCTTGAAGACTAGTACCACAGAAGCGGTTTTCCAGCAGTCGGGAAAGCAAGATTTGTTAAGGCATTTATTGTAAACTTTGGAGAGAACTGGAGTAACCTCAGCTGAGCATTTTTTTTAACAACACAGCCGGGATGAGATCGGATCCACTTGCTTTAGAGGTGTCTAGGTTTTTTTATGATGCCATGTACCTGAGAAGGGGTTATTTTCAAATCGTTTAGTGTAGCGTCTGTCCGCAAAGGAAAGTCGGGGAGGGAGTGGTGTGCCGGGTCCAGTGTGGAGTTTGAGGCAAACCAACTGGCAAGCAGGTTAGCCTTGTCGTTTGCCGTGCAAGCAACCTCATAATTGTTTGATAGTGGGGGAATCGTTGACTGCCATTATTTACTGTTGTAGATTTTCCAAAAAATTTGTATTTCTATCATGTTTGATATTACAAGTTCACGTTATTAGATTTGTTTCCAATAGATCAATAACCTTAATAGATCGAGATGGCTTAAATGGAGTGAGTAAATTGATTCTAGTTTGGTGATTGAAAATGTAGAGAAACTTTTCATTCTATAATAATCTCAAAGCTTGTGCATTCCACTTTTTCTTAGAAACTACTGTGTTGATCTATCTGAAATTTTGTATGAATCTATGTTATGATAAGATGGTGTAAACTAAGTATTATGGTATCCCTTAAATGCAAAGTTAGGGATTAATAGAGATTAGCAGGGAGAGCCGACATTGTCCGGGATTAAATGATGACCAACGAATGTTTCACATTCCCATATTTTTATTGTCATCGAAATCGGTGAAACATTCCATTTTTCAATTAAATCGATTGATTGCCTGCTCTAGTTGAAGACCTATCACGGTGCACCAGGAAGAAGCTTGACATGCCTCCCTACAGTGATTTAATCCACAATACATTGTAGTCTACATTGCACTGTAGAGAACCTACTGTTGATTTAATAAAATTATTTTTTGATATATAATGGCTGGAATTTAAGTTTAAAATGCAAAAGTCAAGTATCATGGTTCAGTTGTGCTCTAAACAGAAACACTCATTTCGAATGCATCCCTATCATATCAAAGAACGTACTGTTGATTTTATAGGTCTTGCGTTTCGGCTTGTGTGATAATAAAACTACTCAAATGCATTTGTAATGTTAGGCTGTGTGAGGTGTTAACTTTGATCAAAATCGTTTGTTCCTTTTATTGGATTATTTTGATTATCGATGCTTATCGAAGACATTCTGATACAAAGTCTATATAAGGAAACTGCCAGGCACATGAAGTACTTTTGTGTGAAATTTCATAAAAATCGGCCCAGCCGTTTTCAAGTTCATAGGGAACAAACTCACACACACACACACACACACACACACAGAGTTCCAAATATATATATATATATATATATATATATATATATATATATATATATATATATATATATATATCAGCAGATGTGGTTAGTTGTGTTTTGTAGGTTTCACAGAAATATGTATAGTTTGGACCCTAAGATGGAGAACTGTGTTCAGTTGAGCTTATGTTTGGTTTGGCCTTGTTAAGAGTTCTGAAATATCTAGGATTAGTGAAACTTTCTATAATATAAATCTCACCTGTCTGTTTAAATGTATGTATGTATGTATGTATGTATGTATGTATGTCTTGCAAAAAACTTTCAACAGAGACGATGAATTTTCACGAGATTGGTATCATTTTGATTTTGAAGCCCTTTTCCTCCTTCGCGTTACGGGTTTGAGCCTGCCTACCTACTACCACTTTTTTTTTTTTTTTTTTTGCTTAACGCAAACCTCCAAACACCCGAGCAACGCCGGGCACCCATGTTAGTTCAAAATAAAACATTGTTAATTGTGATTGTGTTTCGAAAGAAAAACCTGTTACAGCAACAACTGGTGCCACATAATTGACACGTAGGCAAGTGTTAAACTCAAGTTCCAAATGCAGACGATCACGGCCTGTGAAGTGAACACAAACTATGCACGTTCATGGTAATCCTATACATTTATATGAATATTGGCACGAACACTGGAAAAGCATCCATACCTCCCCGCCCCCAACATTTTTGATAAGTGTTAGAATACAAAAATAAAATAAAATTCTGCAATTTTGATTTTATTTATAGTCGAGCATCAAAATACAATTTACAAAATTTTTCCATTTTTTTTTTTTTTTTGTAAATTAACCGAAGGTAAGCAATGTTGAGCCTGGCCAGTACTAAAAGGGGTGATCATTTAAGAATTCCAGGTGCTGTATGTGCTCGTTTATTTAAGCATTTTTTCTACTCATCCTGGTCTTTTGCTTACTACTGGACTGAAGCAGTGCTGATTCAGGAGAGGTGTAGTGGAGATTGTGCAACCCTTGCTTCACAATTTCAAGAGCAGATACCTTGACAGGGCGTATCCGTTGTCTTTCAAGACTAAACAGAGGCGTCAAACACTTGATGCGTCGCAACTAGTTGTTTGATTTGGATTTAAAAATCCCAACTATTTATTTACATTGGATTTGAAGGCGACCATATTATAATCTGCAAGGAGTCAGTCCTATAGGAATGTGTCCCACAAATACAATTTTTTTTTTTTAACACTTTTCATGGAAATTTTGTTTGGCGCTAAGCGCACGAAAAAAAATTTTTTTTTTTTTCGTGTGCTTTTATAAATAGTAACTTATGGAAAAAAAAATTAAGAAAAAAAAAAAGAAACGATTCTCGTCATTCGTCTCTTTTCCTGGATTTTGTAGTTTTTCTCTACTCCCTCTCATAATTCATCGCTTTTGACTATCTTAATAAACTCTTCATAAAAGAGAACTCTTTTTGTCATGAGAATCTCTTCTACAATACAAGGTGGGACACGTTAAGAGTTATTCTCTTTCTTTTTTAATCCATTTAAACCACAATTGTACAATTTGATAAATATTTTCTTTCTTTTCTTTTCATAGAAACGTCTGGCAAATGCAGCAAAGAAGACGATTGCTAAAATTCCGCAGAGGACGATCAAAACTGGCGATAAAGTAAGTTGTTGTTTTTTTTTTTGTTTTTTTTTTTTTTTTTTTTGATTTTTTAAACAATTCATCTGTAGCAGTTAACAAACTATTTACTATAAGCAGATCAATGCCCGGTGCCAAAGTGATTCGGCCACACTGACCAATCGGTTAGCAGGGCGCATTGATTTGAGCTGTCCCCTTAAGGACTATTTTTAGCCCTTTGGGAGCTCAGCTGCGATCCCCAGAGAGACGCCAGCAAGCGATCTATACAGACTTCTCTCACTCACCCTTCCAACTGCTACTTGTTGACGACTGCAGTCTGATGGCAGACGACACCTTCAAACAGACATTTACACTTTCTTTCTTTCTCTTCAGTCTGAAATACAATCTCGCCTTTTCTAAATAAACCCTTTATTTAAAAGCAATGTCGTTTGGCCTTGTATTTATTTAAGTAATTATTAGGAGAGAAATGCACAACATTTTCCTCCTATCCATCAATATGCAAGCGTCGGTTTATTGGAACGTGATTCGCTACAAAGGAACGATGACTCGTTGTAACCTTTTAGTCTATACAGGAATTGGACGAAATAATAGAAACGCCTTGTGAATTTTGCATCAATTTTAAAAACCATAGAACACTGTTCTGCTGGCCTGCTTCCCGGGTGCCTCCAAACCCAATGTAAACAAGTTCTTGTTGAGCTGTCCCCATAAATAATCAAATTGTACCCAATTTAAAACACCTATGAAAATTGAAAAAATATTACCAAAATGCTACTTTCATATTTTTAATTTTTTTAAATTATTATTTATGGTTAGAAAGTGAACCTTGGGTTTACTTTCGGCAACCTCATAATGCTCCCTCCCCTTATTTTTTTTATTTAATGCTCACATTTCATAATCGATGTTTCTGACAAAGGGGGAAAAATGCTGCTTTCTGGATCAGACTCTATTCATCTGACACTTATCATTATAGTTTTTTACTTTAAAGAAGTATTTTTAGCTCCTTACATTAAGTGGCTTCATTCATTTTTTGTCCGTGGCGATTTTCTTAAAAAAAATATTAGTAAATTTTCAGAAAGATATTTTGAATTGACAGATTTATCAGATTTCTAAGGAGGGTAAATTGTTGTTGGCCGTATGACAGATGCTACTCTAGCAAAAGTGCCTAAGATGGTTGCCATATCGAGCATAATTGTCTCAATGATGATGACAGCCTATGACAAAGAAGGGAAAACATCTTTCTCTAAATAAAAATTCTTGAAGAAATCCGGTGTCTGAATGGGATCGTAGATCCCTTATTAGATTTGTGAAGAAAGATTCCCTTTTATTTTCATGGCAGCTGCTCGACTAAACTTCATTCTATAGTCCCCCCTTGCCAAACTTTCACAAAAATACACTTGACTAGCTAAAACTACTATATATGATTTTCCTCACTCTCTATCTGGGCTTAAATCTAAATGCAGATTCCATAAACAAATGGTTCTTTCCTAGAACTGCCGCCTGCAGAACACTGTTCTGTTGGCCTGCTTCCTGGTTGAATATAACATGGTAGCCTCCAAACCCAATGTAAACAAGTTCTTGTGGAATAATCAAATTCTACCAAATTTACACCATTAACTATTACTAAACTACCACCTTACATTCATTAATCCTTATCCTCGAGTGGCCTTCGGGCCTTGAAACGTGATGACTTCCAAGTACAAAAAAACTACAGCAGAGCTTGACAATCATCTGGATAATGTTGTTTCAATAAAAACTGTTTGCCGGGAGCTTCACAAAGCTGGATTTCAGGTTTTTGATCATTTTCTATTAATATGGCAGAGGTAGATCCCGTCAGCCCTAGAAAGCAGTCCATCTAGGGGAAGATAAACCCTGATTTCATACCTCTCTCGTCTTGTAGAATACTCATCTATTGGGAAAGGTTTCAGGAGTAAACCTTGAGAAAAAGTCCACGGTGAAGCTCTTAAGGCAGTTTGATATTACCTACACTTAACTTACACTACAACTTAATTCTACCAGCCGTGCATTGGTACATTCATATCGTGAACGTTTGTATAATTTTTACCATTTTTTTTGTTTTAATTTAATCATTTTTCTGTGTTCCCGCATTTAAATTAATTTTTTTTTAATTATATAAAAATCATGTTACGCCGAAATTTTCACATTCAAGGAAAATATTAGAATCTTACATATAAAAATTACATGAACATGTAATCTAAAAAAAAAAGTAGAAATATTTTTATAGTATAATTTTTTGTGTGAAATTATAAAATAAGCAATGCTTAATTCAGTGATAATATCGGTAGTTTGAGAAATTTAATTTTTCTTCGTGTTATATCGAATTTTTCGTAGTGTTTCTGAAAAAATTAATTTTTTTTATTGTTACAAATTACGAGGCTTTATTGTTAAAAAAAGCAAAAATAAATTGATTATTTATTTATTTATTTTTTTTTTTTTTACTATTGAAAACCATAACTGTAGTAAAGATGTTTTTTTTTTTGTTTAGATAAAGATTCAAATAATTTCATTATATTCCGTGATCATTATTGGATAAATACTGGAAATTTCATTAAAATTGGTTAATTTCCTGATATTGGCGAATTTTTAAGTGTTTATACATTTTGAGCATTGGCTATTCAATTTGCACGTATCTAAAAATTTAAAAGCAAAAAAATGAAATATCTTGAGAACTTGAAATAATAACTGCTTGTTTATTTGTATTATCAGTCGAGTATATTCATTTCATTTCTGTTTATGAGAAAATACAAGGAGAAAATTATAAACATGACTATATTTTAAATTATTTTCACTACACTAATAGTTTGTTTTTTGTTGTTCTTTTTTTTTTTTTTTTTTTTTTTGGCAAAACAGAACAACACCCAACCTAAAGTCCGGACTAAATATTATCTGATCAGTAAGGCTATGACAACAGCATATTCTTTTCATTGTTTTAACTCTCGAGTATATATCCGTCACAGTTAGGTACAGTTAATCAACCGAGAACCTCATCACTCTATGTAGAAGCATATAAGATATCAACGGATACACACTCGAGAGTCAAAACAATGAAAAGAATATGCTGTTGTCCAAGCTCTACTAATTACATGTAGTATTTAGGATGTTAATATATATGATGCAGAAAGGAAAGTGATTAAGGATAAATTACTAACAATCATAGTTTTTTTCTCTTAAAACTGAGTTTTTTGATAAAATGTTAAATAAAATTTCATGTTCGTTCTTTTTATAACTGAATGACAAATGGTACAATTACCATAATGGTGTGTAACACTTAATGTACTTATTAGGACTATGACAACAGAATATTCTTATCATTGTTTTAACTCTCGAGTATATATTCGACGATACAGTTAATCAACCGAGAATCACATCACTCTATATAAAAGCATATAAGATATCAACGGATACACACTCGAGAGTCAAAACAACGAAAAGAATATGCTGTTGTCCTAGTTCTACTGATCAGACTCAGTTCCTGAATCCGTAAAATAACTTCCGGAAAGACTTTGAGTTTCACAAATTTATTAATTTTTTTGGTAGGTGAAAGTACAGAATAGTAAATCCTCCCCTCCCCTTGTTAAGAATGGCTTTCTAAATAATGTTATTTCAGCATGGTCACTGATTATTTAACAAGCAATCTTAACATAGCAAGGGGGGGGGATTTGTTAACTATTCTATACTTAAGAATTTAATAAATCAATTAATAAATAAAAATTAGTAAAAAAAAATGGCAAGCCACAAGAGTGAGCAACCCAAGACAGGAAGTTAGTGTTGAGACGATTAATCAGAATCGGAAAAATCAGAACTTTTTAGGGTATCGGAATCGTAAAAATCTGTGCATATTTTCCGATGCCAAAAACGATTCCTTTAATTATCTTTTTTATTTGATTTTGTTTAAAACAAAACCTTCCACTGGCTGATAGTAATAATAAATTAATAAATATTTATTGATTTTAAACTTCCAGTAAAACTAAAATCTATAGATTACCCCCCCCCCCTCACAAGTTTGTTTTTATGTTTCAGAAAATATATGCACATTTAACATCTGTTTTTACAGTAATCGGGGGAAAATAACGACTTTATAGTTAAATATTTAGAAATTTATAAAGAATCGGAATCTGTAATTGAGCACAGAATCGGTAATTGTATCGGAATTGCGAAAAATATTAGAATCGTCCCATCACTACAGGAAGTCTTTAATATTAGAAACCAAATCTAACTGGACAATGTTTACTGTGGACTTTGAGTTCAGCATTCTTCTGGTTTGCCTTTCTTTTTTTTTTTTTTTTTTTTACTTGACCTCATATTCTAAATGTTTTTTTTAACTTTTCACGGTCATTGCTTGTTCCTAAAGAATTAAATTTCTTAAAAGCTTTAAAATATTAGCAGCTGCCTCTAACTTTTTTCTTCATATTATTTAGATTCTTCAAACTATTGTTCTCAACTTGAGTGTTATTTTCACAACTTTTTGGTCGATGTAACTTCCAACCTTAGTGAGGTGTATCATGTCAAACTCGGGAATCTGCACAGAATTTCAAACGGAACCCTTTTTTAATCTACAGGAGTAGCATGCTCTCGTTCCATCATCCATGACAGGGTAAAAGTTCTAAGTAATTAGCAATTGTATTTTTAGTGTCGCCTGCACTTAGGATTGAACCTCCAACCTCCAGAAGAGTGTAACTTACGAGATAATTTTACCAAGTCCTTTATCCACTTTTTTTTTTTTTTTCTAATCAGGGATAATCGTCTTTTGGTTAAAAAAAATCCTTTCATGTCCATAGCTTACCCCCATCATATACCATTTCCAAATGAAATGTGATGAAGATCAACTTAAAGGACCTCATTGTCTTCTTCATCACTAAATATCTGATGATTTTTTTTTTTTTAAGATGGTTTGGAAATAAATTGATATTAAACCCGGTTGTAGACAAACGCATCCTACATCCTCAAGCTTTTAATTTCTTAATCTTTATTGATGAGTCCATCTTTGTGTGTATTTGTGTATGTGTATGTATGTGTGTGTATTTATGTATGCATTTATTTGTGCATGTGTGTGTTGGGTGTGACGTACTTCGCATCTGCAGTAAAGATGACCGAGAGACCAGTCTACACATGTACTGAAACAAAAAACCTTGTAAAGAGATTAGTTCACAAATGAAATTGCATCGACTTATTGTTCACCATTGTGTGTGTTTTTTTTTTAATCCGTTTTACATCCAACTTTTCGCTTTTGTTGACACTGTGCTGCTACCAGATCAGGCTGTCTGAAGATATTGGCTTCCTGTTAAAATGCACCAAACATCCATGTTATATGTTGTGCTTGTATTAGTGATGTTTTAAACAAAATGCGTTTCGGTGAAAACACTATTACATACTTACGTGTCATGCCGAAATTAATATCAGATTGACAAGAAAGTTCTTGTGGTTTTTAACTTTTAAATTCAAATGAAAATATCTCGGCTCAAACAAAAATTTATTCATCGAAATAAGCACCATTAGAATCAACATACTTTTGCCAACGCAAAACAAGTGTATTTATGCCAATAGTGCAAAAATCTTGCATTCTGGTGGCGATGAAGTCGCTCAAGGCGTTTTTGATATCATTTGGGTTTTTGAAACATTTTTTATGCAGAAAGTTGTGGAGATGCTTGGAAAAGTGATAGTCAGTAGGTAAGAGGTTTAGAGAGTATGGTGGATGAGGTAGAGTTTTATAGCCCAATTCGTTCAACTTTTGTAGGATCGGTTTAGCAACGTGCGGTCAGGCATTGCCATGTAGGAGAATTGGGCCTTTTCTGTTGACTAATGCTGTGTGCTGTTGTCGAAGTTTCTGATGCAGTACTTCACCACCATAATGGTTTCGCCTTCATTCAAAGAACTAATGGATGAGACTGGTCGCAGAAAAAAAAACCAGTCAACATGACCTTCTTTTGGTGCAACTTTGGCTTCAGGAAGTGTTGCGGAGCTCTATCGGCGTCTAACCAGAGTTACAATGATTAAAAAAAAATATCAACTTTGTAAGGGTTTGTTGTGTATTTTTTAAGTTTTAGTTGAACATGGAAACATAAACACACAGACAACTACCCTTTATATAATAGATGGGGCTATCTTTATATGCTTAGAGTTACACAATATCGCCAAAACCAAATTTGAAAAGAAAAACTGATATTTTTTCATGCGAAAAATAAATTTGCTATCGCCTAAAATTTGAATATTAATTTGAAATAAAAGAAAAACCATTAGTAACACAAGAGAAAGAATTGTACATTTATAAAAGGTTTAATTTTGCTTACATCCCATTTCTATCAAAATAACCGAAAAAATAAATGAAAAATCGCAAGGTGAAATGAAAGAGAATTTCATTACTATATTTACAAACTTCCACAATCTCAACTCGTTTGTGATGCCAAATTAAACATTAGACATTTGGTTATTTTAAAAGGTAACATCCCATTTTTTTTTAAAGACAAAGTTCCACGCAACCAACTCACAGAAATTTTTTTTTTTTTTTTGCAAGATCAGTTTTCTTTAAATTATGCGAGTTTTTGGTATAATCTGCATCAGATGTGCACTCAACAGGAGTTAAAAAAATGGTTTACATTAAAAAAGTTATGAAGTCTCAAAAAGAAGTCATACAGAAGAAAGAGTCCTGCTGAAAGGTTAACAAAAACCAATTCCCCCCCCCCCGTTTTTATCTCCCTTGCTTTCAATTAATATCCTCCATTTAGAAATACAACATGTCGGACCATTATCATGTATTATTTTTGTATAAACTTGATCTAGCACATCTACTGAATTATTTTTTGTAATTCTGGGTAATTTATATTAAGTTGACGAAAAAGTTCTTGCAGAATTTTTAATTTTGATTTCAAATGTACTTTCAAGCAAGTTTTCGTTATAATACTTACATATCATTTTAAAGAACTTCTATCTAACCGTTTAAATTATAATCGTTTTAAAACAATCATCTTCTTTTCAGGATGTTGAATACAAAATGGAAAAAAATCAAATCCGCACAATTTTCTTATTTTAATTCAAGCTAGGCCGAAATCACGATATCAACAAAGTGTTTGATCCAGGAACCACTACTGAACGCACAGCATAATGGTGCTTTAAGAAATTTCGTGGTGGAGACGAGAGTTTTAAAGATGATGAGTAGAAAGGTCGGCTATTGGATGTTGACAACGATCAATTAAAAGCCTTAGTTGAAGCCAATCCACGCATAACTGTTTGAGAACTTGCTTCAGAATTAGACGTAACGCGTACAACTATTTTCAACCACTTGAGAGATTTTGGATAGACAAAAACTTGATAAATGTGTATCTCACGAATTGAACAACAACCAAAAGAAACGCTGTTATGAAGTGCCATCTTCCCTTCTTTTACGCAACAAGAATGACCCGTTTCTCGACTGAGTTATAACTTGGGATGAAAATTCGGTTCTTTATGACAACCGGCGATGTTCAGCTCGGTGGTTAGACACCGACAAAGCTCTACACCACTTCCCGAAACCGGAGTTGCCCTTTCAAAATACACCGCTGAGAGACAACACGCAGATATTTACGATTGACTTTCCTTTCTCCAACTTTACAACATGACAAGAAAGAAGAAGAAAAAAAGAAACAAACAAAATACTGAGGATAGAGTTTGACTTCAAAATATATTTAAATTATTAATTTCAAACAAGTAAAATATTTGTTTATTTTGGTAATATTGCATTGTAATTTGGCTTTCAAGTGTACCGGATGTGTATTTTATTTTATTCAATAAATTTTTTGTTTGAGTTAAGATGTGTTCATCTGAATTTAAAAGTTAAAAACCGCAAGAACTTTCTTGTCAACCTGATATATATAGATTGTTCTCTTTATTATATAGATTGACTAGCCTGGGTGCCCGGCGTTGCCCGTGTGTTTGGAGGTCTGTGTTGAGCAAAAAAAAAATGTGGTAGTAGGCAGGTAGGCTCAAACCCGTACCGTGAAGGAGGAAAAGAAAGCTAAAAAAAAAAAAATGACGAATTTGCTGTTGCGCCCATCACCAAACCGGAAGTGACGTAGGTTAAAATTAAGGCTAGTCAATCGAAAAGATGACTTTCGAAAACATCGGCGAAAAAATCGACCCCTCCCTGTAGAAAAGTTCCCAGTTGAGGGTGAAGGAATTAATGTTTTTAACTAATTTTTCAATCATCCAAAAGGTCGAGCTTCAAAATGATACTGATCCCATGAAAATCCGTCGCTTCTGTTTTTGCAAAACATACATACATACATACATACATACATACATAGTGAGATTTATATTCTAGATGTTAATTATTGTAGATAATGTATTTCATATTTAGTGAATTCCTGTGAAAATATTCGTTTTCTTATTCTTTTTTGGCAATGACTTTTGTAAAATTCCTACACAAAGCAGCATTAACCATTGCACCATCGACACCATCTCTTCCGTCTTATGCTTTAAAACCGATTTGACTGCTTTTTGCACCAATCAAATCCGTTTAATTCTTGGCTAGTTGATGAGATGCCAAAATAATTTTCTTGGTTTTAGGGGTGGAGGGGTAGCCATTCATTGGTCAATCTTTTTAAGATTTGATATATTCTGAAAAAATATAAAAAACAAAAACATTCACACACTCTTATCACATTTGCATTCATTCTTTTCTCAGACAACACTAAATTTATCTGCCTGCATCCTATTCTCGTAGTCTGAATGCCAAAACTGATAACAATACATTCTAGAACATGTTTGTGCAATTATATATATATATATATATATATATATATATATATATATATATATATATATATATACATATATATATTTGTGCAATTTTATATATATCTATAATATAAAGCTGAACGTCTGTGTGTGTGTCTGGTCACGAATAGGCTCCTATATGGTTGACTATTATAGAAACCTGATCACATATAATGATAGAAGATGTATCGAGACACAGGAATGAGTATGTTTGATCTGGCATAATGATGATTCATTAAAATTATGGGGTCTGCGTACGCGCCTGGTCCACAAAGTATGGACATAAAAAATTAAAAAATTAAAAAAAAAAACGTTCACAAATGTTTTGGATATAGATGTACATAATAATACTTTGATAAGTATGTTTTAACTTAAATAGGGATGGTATAATAAAATTGTGAGGTCTACGTTTGCGCCTGGCCTCCATAGAATGAAAATAGGCACAAACTTTAATAAAGACTTTTCATATCTATCTGCATAAGTATACTTTGATAATTATGTTTCAGTTTGAAGAAATATGGTATAATAAAATTATGGGGTGTTCGTTCGCGCTTGACCTCCATAGAATGGAAATATGTCACAAAGTTTAACAAGGTTTTTTAATATAGATTCACAGAATATTGTGATAAGTGTTTCAGTGTGAACAGGTATGGTATAATAAATTATGGGGTTTATCTATTTTATTTTTACTTTTATAATATTTTGCTTTGGTTTTGATACCCCCAAATTCGAAGCTATCTCTTTACAACCCTTCCTTTTCATAACCTATGATACTTTCATAAATCAAAGTCCATTTTCTGTAGGCTGTTTTTGAACCCAGTCAACGACAGGTACTTTTGCTAATATATATATATATATATATATATATATATATATATATATATATATATATATATATAATTGCGCATGTATATATATATATATATATATATAATTGCGCATGTATATATATATATATATATAATTGCGCATATATATATATATATATATATATATATATATAATTGCGTATATATATATATATATAATTGCACAAATATATATATGTGCAATTATATATATATATGTATATATATGTGCAATTATATATATGTGTGTGTGTGTATGTGCAATTATATATGTGTTTGTGCAATTATATATATATATATATATATGTATATTTATGCAATTATTTATATATATATATATATATATATATATATATATATATATATATATATATATATATATATATATATATATATATATACTAGACTACCCGTGACCTGTTGGATCAGTTTGTTATATTAGCTATAGAATTTGTGTATGAGCGTGACACTTGTGACATAAAGAAAATAGGGTTTTTTTTACATAACAGAAACATTTCTATGAAAGTATATTAAAATGAAAAATCACGGATCGATCACTCAAACATGAAAAAAAAATCCTCCCTATTCGTGTAAACTTACCTATTTTTCCGAATAATCACTCAAAAATCGAAAATTAAACATGATTTTCCTACGAATCGAACACTAACGAAAGTCATTTAGAAGCAAAAATGCACATGAACCTACGGATGAGAAATATAAGAATGAAAAACCCATATTGGAATCCTTCAACCAAGTTATAGAAACTTAAAATCTAAAAAAAAATAATTAATAAAACCTGAAGCAAAAAATAAAACCTAAATAGATAAAATAAAATAAAACTAATATTGAAACAGATTAGTAAATGTGTCAACAAATTAACCATTCTCACACAACTATTTTGTATCTAGAAATGTAAACAAAAAATAAAAAAAGTAGGAAGGAAGGAAAGGGACAGATAGGGAGTAGTACTAGTAGTAGTCTTGGCTTTACTACAATTGTTCTTATGTTTGTCAGAGGGTTAAAGTTGTTTAGTTGTAAGAAAATAGCGACAGTATAGTTGTAATAAAGAATAGTTGCAAAACACCCCCCTCTTCCCATGTTAAATAATAATTTCGAAACAATAACGTTAATATTTCAGTGTGCATGTCAAAATCTGCAAAAGAAGCGATTTGTGTTTATTTGTTTACGTTGTTATGGGTTAGTGTTTATGCGCGCATGCGTAACTGGATGGTGTAAACCAGAAAGTGGGTTACATCACTCGTTACAAGGTGGGTATATTTGCTGATGAGACCACCCTCTATAACAAGCATGAGGGGAAAACAAATGAACAAATATCTAGGGAAATGGCAGAATCACTAGAGGATGACCTGCAATCTGTAGTGGAATGGGAACAAAAATGGATGGTCACATTCAATGCTGCCAAGACTAAGCTTGTTTCCTTCAATAACTACAAGAAACCTTTTCTACCACCAATAGCAATGGCTAAGAATACACTGCCTGAGAGTACATCCTTTAAACTCCTCGGCCTAACGTTTACAGGGAACATGAACTGGAATATATATATATACATTGAGAGCATTGCCAAGGCTGCTGCAAAGAAGGTGGGCTCTCTCTACCGTGCCAGAAAATTACTTACGCCTGAAAGTATCCTGTACCTCTATAAGGCCACCATTCGCTCCATGTATGGAGTATTGCTGTCACATTTGGGCTGGTGCATCTGCTGCTTGTCTCTCACTCCTGGACAGGGTTCAAAAGAGAGTCGCCAATCTGATAGGTCCTGAACTGTCATCTAAGCTTCAGCCTCTGTCCCATCGAAGAAATATTGCATCCCTCTGCCTGTTCTACAAGTACTTTAATGGTGAATGCTCTGACTAACTGCAAGCACTTGTACCTCCTTGACGTGACTACCCCCGATGTAACCTCCGGTCTTTTTCAATCTTGTTCAACTAAGAAATCTGCATGGAATTTCAAACAGAATCCTTTATCTAATCCACATGGTAGCATATTCTTGTTCCATCAGCCATGACTAGGTAGAAGTTTTAAGCAATTCGCAATTTTATTACAAACCAATTCTTGTCAAACTCATGGCCGATTTAATATGAAGAAGCCAGTGAGTTCACTTGTAAAACATTATTTATAATATAAATCTTACCTGTCTGTTTAAATGTATGTATGTATGTATGTATGTATGTATGCGTGTGTATGTTTGTATGTCTTACAAAAACTTTTGAGAGAGGTGACGGATCCTGACAAGATCAGTATCATTTCGAAGCTCAACATCTCGGATGACAAATATCGAAAAATTGGCCAAAAACATTAATTCCTTCACCCTAAACTCGACCGTTTTGTACAAGGAGGAGTCGATTTTTTTCGCCGACATTTTTAGCAAGTCATCGTTGGATTGACTTCGGTTAATTTAAAATTTTAATTTTAAATTATTTAATTTTGAATAATTCGAAATTCTATCAGAATTACAAACCAATATTACGCAAAGCAATAGCAGATTAACAATAGCAGAAAAGATGAGGAAGAAGCAAATCAACTAGTGTTTATACAATTTCACGACTTGCAACGGTGTAGATTGTCAACACTAGTTGGCTGCCTTAGTTGTGATCCGCTATTGCTTCTTCTGCATCTTTTCTGGTTCAATATGTTTATAAAAGGTTTTTGACAATAAGCTGTCTTTGGCCTGGTCTCTTTTACCCAACAAAAGGTTAAGTAGGTTTTGGCCTGACATAAACCATGGTTATGGCAGCCGTGGCTGCAAACTTGTCTGCCAAGATGTCTGATGTCATATGACCACCCTTTTTTTTTTTTTTATCTTTCTCCCAGATTATAAGAAGGTGTCGGATTTAACTTTCTCTTCTGATGGCACTAATCGACCTTGAATGACTTCAGTGTCACGCTTATAAATAATGGATGCATACCAAGTGACACCTGACCTGGCGTTTTATTATCAGCATAACTTATTTCGTGAAAGTGAACATTTGCATTAACTGAAAGGTCATAATAGAGTAAGTACACATTATCGAGGATGGGGGGGGGGAGGTTACAAGAATTTTTTTTTTTTTGTATTTTGGTTTTTATTTTACTAAACTAATCTTCACCTTTGTCTTTATTTTATTTTTCGCTTTAATTTTGTTTGTCTTTTTGTCTACGTCTCTATCTATACATTACAGTATTAAATAGCCCGAAAAGGGTCGATATGCCGTAAAACAAAACAAAATAACCAAACCAAACACTATGAATAAATATTCGGGAATGTAATGAACTTGGAGCATAAAACTTTTTTTTTTTCAAAATTATTAGATTCAGAATTAAATAACTTAAAAAGGGTTGATATGCCATGAAAAAAACAAAAACAAAATAAACCAAACACCATGAACAAATATTTGACGATGTAAGGAACTTGGGGCATCAAATTTTTTTACCAAAATGACTGGATTTGGCATTAAATAGCCGAAAAGGGCTGATATGCCGTAAAACAAAATAACCAAACCAACATCCTACACGAATGAAAATTTGTTTTCAGAGGATTTGCCATTTTTATAGAACAACTAACGTCTTTTAATTTAAAAAAAAAAAAATTTTTTTTGATTGCAGGAACTGGAATCTGATCATGATCAATGTGCTGTGTGCATCGAAGGTTACAAGCCATCCGATGTTATCAGGATTTTACCTTGCAAGTAAGTCACAGATTCCGTATTTTATTTCTGGCTTCTTCTGTCTGCCTATCTGATGAGTTTAGATTGAGACAAATGTGGAACAATCATCCCACCCATGCTTTTTGTGTTTCTATAGACTATAGCTATATGTCGATAGGCCTTAGATTAGCTATGTAATTCCAGCAATATTAAGACACTGGATAATTCCCTGATTCTAAATTCTTCAGTCAGTTCTTTCATATATATATATATATATATATATATATATATATATATAAAATAATGAAATAAAAAAAGATGCAGTGTTTACCTGATATAAGCAATGCTAAACTTCAATCTAATATAAATATCAAGTATTTATATATAGATATTTTAATCCCAACAAAATGAAAAAAGCTCAATACACAAACAATAGAGAAAGAAAATTAAAACTAAGTTGAAATTTACAATCAAATTTATTGTTCGACTGAATACTCCAAAAAATAATTTACAAAGTCCTTATTCCGCGGAGTTTCAAAGGATGTTCCAGAATAAGGACTTTGTAAATTGTTTTCTCCTTTGAAACTCCACGGAATAAGAACTTTGTAAATTGTTTTTTTTTTTTTTTTTTTTTTTTGAGTATTCAGTCGAACAATAAATTTGATTGTAAATTTCAACTTACAGTTTTAATTTTCTTTTTTCTTATAATATTCATACATATATTAATAATTAAATATTAATTCTTTTATGCCTACAGACACTAGTGTTTCATGCTTATGCAATCATCAGTGTAGTGGTGACAATTCCTGGTGATCATAAGATTCGAATCTGGCCACAAAGCTACCATTTTCTCCATTTGCTAAGCCTTTATCGGAGGTTCACCAAACAATTGATTAAATGCTATTAAATGCCGAAATCGAGCCAATTCATTAGACAATATAAACTGTTGGAAGTCGTGAACATTGCATAAACAATTGTTGACTGCCTTTTAGTTATTATTCTGCAGACAGTGCCCATCCTTAAGTATTCTTAAAGGGGCTTCATAATTATAATTAAATAATATTTATTATATTATACCTACAGACACTAGTGTTTAATAATTAAGCAATCATATATATATATATTTATATATATATATATAGTCATCCACATACAGTACTGTTTCGCTGTATCACAGCTCATCGGTGCGGCTAGACAGGCAACTACCTCAAGCCAGGATCGAAACTCGATTACCCAAACAACAGTCAAGGCTTCTCACGATTACGCTATTCGACTGCTGCTGTGCGGGTAGTGAATTAACGATGTTTTGCCATCGTCCAAATGCCTAAGCTCGATTTGTTTACACAAAGAGAATCGCTTAATATGCTAATGTCAGTTTTTATAACACTTCCCAATATTTTCAACCCAAGATAGGGAGCATTATAGTCATCCACATACAATACTGTTTCGCTGTATCACTGCTCATATATATATATGTATGTGCTCTCTGCTTATCTCGGCATGGTTCCAGTCGTCCTGGATTTCTCCTTGCCACTGTACTCAAACAGTGCCGATTCAAGAGAGGTGCGGTGAGGGATTGTGCAACCCTTACCACACAATTACACGCACAGCTGTCCCTGCAGGGGTATCCTTTGTCTTTCGGGATTGAACGGTGGCATCGATATTTCATATATGAATTATGTGTGTGTGTGTGTATATATATATATATATATATATATATATATATATATATATATATATATATATATACTAATAGGGAGCCCCGACATTGCCCCGCATTGCATGAGGATCAATAAATGTTCTACACTTCTAATATTTTTGTTATTGAAATCGGTAAAATTGCCCATTTTTCAATTAAATCGATTGATTGCCTGCTCTAGTTGGGAACCCATCGTGTTGCACCAGAAGGAAGCTTCACAGGCCTCCCTACGGTGACTTAATCTACAATACTTTGTAGTCTACATTGATTTTATGAAATTATTTTATATAATGGTTTGAATTAAAGTTTAAAATGCAAAAGTTCATGGTTTTAAACAGAAGCATTCATTTTGAATGCGTCCCTGTCTGCTATGTCAAATGGTTGGATAATTATTCGACACGGAAATTAATAAAAGTCATATAAAGAAATTTTTTTTAATATGAAAATCTATCTATGTCCAAATCCACATCCAACCAATCAAAATTGAATAGAATTGTAATTTGAGGATCGATTTTTTGATGACTTTCAGTTTTTGTTTTGATTTTATGAAACAAAATGGCCGACAAAGATAAATTGTATAGATCATCAATAGAGCAACTAATAATTTATTTTATTGCGGACTATTATCCTCATCTTTCTTAGATGTTGTTTAATGATGTTTCAGCCAACTATTCCTCTGGCCTTTGTCAGGTGGTAACCGCAACAGGATAAGAACTCTGAATCTCCTAACTGCACTACAGTTCCAGGTGAGAATTGTCTGAAGATAGCGGTTTCAATCCTACCCAAAGCCGGCCAGAGGCTTACTTGGACAAAACGTGGTGAGATGACAACAACTATGGATGACCGTAATTGCTGAGAATGCAGTTAGGAGATTCAGAGTTCCTATCCCGTCATGGTTACCACCTGATGAAGGCCAGAGGAATAGTTGGCCGAAACGTCGTGAAATAACAACTAAGAAAGCTGAGGATAATAGTCCGCAAAAAATAAATTAATAAATAATACTCATCTCAATAAGAATTCCAATTAAATAATATGGAGCAACTATTATTTGTTAAAATCTATTTTCAAAGATACAGACTATGGAATCAAATAGATCCGATTGGAACTGTAACATAAGCTCTTTTGTAACATGCTTTACACATGTGGAAACCAAGACAGGGAATAACTTGACTCACTTTTTTTCTGTTGAAAAACATTTATTTCCAGGTACTTTCCTGAATACTGCTTTGTCTCTTGTTTAAACCCGTCACTCTCGGGCCACCTGTGTAACCCATATATCTACGTGCTCTCCAACATGATCCTCGGTCTATGCACATGTTCTTCTTCATATAATCTTTTTCCTTGCTGTGACGTCACCTTGCACATGGCTCAGTAATTTCCATACAGCTGCTATATGCATGTCCACACTCTGTTACATCTTTTTCTTTTACTCATGAGTTACCTTAAGCAAGGCTAAAAGCCACTTGAGTATAAGGTTAAATGATGATATCAATTAGACTTCTATCATTTAATTCTCTTTTTTTTTCCTCTCCAGACATATTCTGCACAAATCTTGTGTTGATCCTTGGCTCCTCGAACAAAGGAGCTGCCCCATGTGTAAAATGGACATACTCCGAGCATATGGAATGCCTGTAAGTTACGATACCTGTCACTTCTTTGAAATAAAATTTGGGATATTTTATAAAGATGGAAGAATCCGAGAAAAAATTTGTCTAGTCATTGAAAGTAGTTTTTTGTTATTTTCGTTATATATTACTAAATGAAGAAACATTTCCATTTAAGTCCATTAAGCATTATGCATGTTTGAAAAGTACCAAAGTTATGTAAAAATCCTATTTTAAAAGCAATATAGCTAATGAATTTAACCTGATGTCATGTTCATCTAACAATGAAACTTGAATTTCTACTCTAAATGATTCCTCATCTAATAATATTTATTAATAGTTAGCAAAACATGTGGAAATTCCACAGCAGTGTCTTTCATGTGTAATATATTGCTGCTGCGCATGTTGTGGACGTTCAGCATGAATGGAGACTCCGTGATATTATTGTAGCCCTTTTGTTAAAACTGTAAAATTATTTATCTAAGTAATTTGGTTAATGTAATGTAAAAATATATTTGGTTATTACAGTTTATCTCCAATATCCTTATAGGAATCTGTGACATATTTCCATTGTATAGATACCCGGCACAAACAGAATCCCCACGATATCATTATACCATTTTTAAAAAATGAAACATGCGACCATAGCTGAGATTGAATTCGCTACACGCGGTTGTAGTGTAATTCAAATCTTGTCTGTAGCTGAATACTTGATGCTTTGCTGGGGCTATGAAGGGTATTTTTTTTATTGTGACGCCATCCCTAGATGGGTTGCCTACCATGGCTTAAGAGAAGCCTATCTACCTTTGAGAGAATGATAAACCACACCAGCTTCCCAACCTAGTATTTTACCTCGTAGTACATACAGCACCTCACCTTCCCAAATGGTCACCCATCTGGTTCTGACCAGGCTCAACGTTGCTTAACTTCGGTGATCTGGTGAGAACCGGTGTGTCAACGTGATTGTGCCATATTTTTTACCATCTTTAGACAGAACAGATACTACGCTTGGATCCTAGCCAGAAGACCAAGAAAGTATATTTTAGTATCATATACGACCTAAATCATCATATTATTTTTTATTTATTTATATTTTTTTTTACAGGTATATTTTTAGTATCAGGTATATTTTTAGTATCATATACGACCTAAATCATCATATTATTTTTTATTTATGTATATTTTTTTTTACAGGTATATTTTTAGTATCAGGTATATTTTTAGTATCATATACGACCTAAATCATCATATTATTTTTTATCTATTTATATATTTTTTTTTTACAGGTATATTTTTAGTATCAGGTATATTTTTAGTATCATATACGACCTAAATCATCATATTATTTTTTATTTATTTATATTTTTTTTTACAGGTATATTTTTAGTATCAGGTATATTTTTAGTATCATATACGACCTAAATCATCATATTATTTTTTATTTATGTATATTTTTTTTTACAGGTATATTTTTAGTATCAGGTATATTTTTAGTATCATATACGACCTAAATCATCATATTATTTTTTATCTATTTATATTTTTTTTTTTACAGGTATATTTTTAGTATCAGGTATATTTTTAGTATCATATACGACCTAAATCATCATATTATTTTTTATTTATTTATATTTTTTTTTACAGGTATATTTTTAGTATCAGGTATATTTTTAGTATCATATACGACCTAAATCATCATATTATTTTTTATTTATTTATATTTTTTTTTACAGGTATATTTTTAGTATCAGGTATATTTTTAGTATCATATACGACCTAAATCATCATATTATTTTTTATTTATTTATATTTTTTTTTTACAGGTATATTTTTAGTATCAGGTATATTTTTAGTATCATATACGACCTAAATCATCATATTATTTTTTATCTATTTATATTTTTTTTTACAGGTATATTTTTAGTATCAGGTATATTTTTAGTATCATATACGACCTAAATCATCATATTATTTTTTATCTATTTATATTTTTTTTTACAGGTATATTTTTAGTATCAGGTATATTTTTAGTATCATATACGACCTAAATCATCATATTATTTTTTATCTATTTATATTTTTTTTTTTTTACATTTCGTCTTCGGTGATCGGGAGATCCTATTTATTAAAAAAAAGCATAGAAGGTGATAACATACTATGGACATTAAATAAGCGCATCTATATACTAAAATTTAATGTTCGTAGTATGTTATCACTTTCTATCCTCCTTTTTAATAAATAGGATCTCCCGATCAAATAATTTATAATCTGGAAGCCGTGACACACGTACGTACGTTAAAAGTATTACGGTATTAATATATAGATCATATATTTATAATGTACAACAAAAAAAAAAACAACAACATAATTTAATGCCTAAAAAAGACTTTTCTCGTGTTCTTCCGTGACTGCATTCTTTATAAATCACCAATTTTTTTCTTTTGTTTTAGAATTTTTAGAGATGGCGATTTTCACAACGTTTCAACCACTTTAACCCCTGACCTTTTTCAGGTGCATTTTTTAAGACTTGGAAATATTTATGTCAAACAATATACTGAATTTTTAATTAAACTCTTTATTTAATCTACTGGTGTATCTTTATTTATTTATTTATTTATTTTAGTTTTCACCCCAAACAAGATACAGTGCCACTTTGATGTAGGGGGCTAATTGTTCCTAATCAGTCAGCTGTGACCGAGTAGAAATGTAGATGGCAATCATCATTGAATATATATATATATATATATATATATGTATATACATATATATTAATTTTAAATATGTATATATAATATTAGCAGGGAGACCGACATTGCCCGGGATCGATTGATGATCAACGGATGTTTTACACTCCCATATTTTTATTGTCATCGAAATCTGTGAAATCGCGCATTTTTCAATCAAATCGATTACTTGCCTACTCTAGTTAGGGACCCACCGCAGTGCACTGAGAAGAAACATCACATACCACACCCACACAGTGACTTAGTCCACAAAGCATTGTAGTTTACATTGCACTGTAGAGAATCTACTGTTGATTTCATAAAATTATTTTATATAATGGCTTGAATCAAAGTTTAAAATTCAAAAGTCAAATATCATGGTTCAATTGTGCTCTAAATAGAAACATTCATTTCGAAAGCGCCCCTGTCATATAAAAGAACTTACTGTTGATTTTATATGTCGGGCCTTTCGGCTTGTGTGATGATAAAACTTCTCGAATGCACGAGAAAGACTAATACAAGAGAAGTTGAATATATGATGGTCAACTTCAATCCCTGAACCATGCCTGGTGCGAGTAAGCGCAACAAGCCATTTCTGGTTGTTAGAATGAGCTTTATTGCTACGGAAATTATCGCTAGTTGATGAATATTTCGAAAAACGCAACCTCGTGTGGTGTTTGGCACTAAAACTGCCTTCCCAGCTTTTAAGAAAGATACACTTCCCACACTACAAAAACGTTTAGTTGTATATCAATCCGTTTCAACGTCTGGGAGTCAGATTGGCAAGCATGTCCCTGCGTTTTTCGAAAGTCCCGGGGGTCGGAAATAAACACATTGTTGAACACATACAGATGTTCACAGAACACACCCAGGCATTTACAGAGCACATCCGGGCGCTCACCTATTCATGAGTCATCAATTGATGCGCACTTGTATGACAATAAAGCATGTGGTGAAGCGTATTATGATGGCTGTTTTCGCATTGTAAAGAAGGCCCGTTCCAATCAACATCTCAATATTTTGGAGGCTGTAACTGTACTAATGCGCAGACCATCGCTCTGCAGGCAAAAGGAGCTATCGCATAAATTACATCTGTTTAAAGAGTTCTGATTAAAAAAAAAATGCCTACATTGCGCCATTATTTCTTGTTTCTGCACTTATTTGCAGGCAAGTTAATCTTTTTTTTTATTTAATCTTAGGTTCTGAAAAATGGACGCTATATCACAGGCTATTCATTCATTTAATTCGCCCCGTGTAGTTATATATATATTTGGGGATTCACCTCTCCCCTCGCCTCCATTTTTAATTAGGTGTAAATTGTTTTATTTTAATCGCTTTAAAAGTGTCCAACGAAAGATACCTCGAGCTTCTTTTTTTTTTTTTTAGTCGAATAGTCTTTTGACTATTTCTTCCCCCCATTGATCTTCCACATAATTCTAATAATGA